>NC_047509.1:18484609-19191658 GCF_902827115.2 Pseudochaenichthys georgianus
TGATGTGAATTTAAGGAAGATATGGCCATTTCATCCACACCTCACGACTCCCATTAAAAGTGATTGAAATGTACAGGAATCTGTCCATTTCAATCACATTTGATGACCCGTCCAGGGTGACTTTCTTCCCCAGGAATTAGTGTCTGAAAGCTGGCTAACATTACTTTAAATACAGTGTGCACATGGCTTTATTACCCATGAAATAGTGTGTGAAAGCTGGGTGAGTTTGATGTGAATTTAGGGAGGGAGAGCAGCAGCAGCAGCCGCCGCAGCAGCAGCAGCAGGCTGTGACCCTGGCGGAAATACATTGATTGTTTTAGCCAGGAATAAGTGTTTAGAAGGCGGGTAAAGTGTTCCTGCAGCTCCTCCATGACGGTAATAATGATTAGATATAATTGCCAGGGCAGAAAGCTCTTTTTAAAAGTGAAAAAACGATTTGAAACCGTTTGAAATGACTGGCGGGTGCTGATGGAAAGCAGGCGGAAATAAATTGATTGTTTACCCAGGAAAAGGTGTTTAAAAGGCGGGTAAAGTGTCCCTGCAGCTCCTCCATGACGGTAATAATGATTAGAAATCATTTACAGGGCAGAAAGCTGTTTTTAAAAGTGAAAAAACGATTTGAAACCGTTTGAAATGACTGGCGGGTGCTGATGGAAAGCAGGCGGAAATAAATTGATTGTTTACCCAGGAAAAGGTGTTTAAAAGGCGGGTAAAGTGTCCCTGCAGCTCCTCCATGACGGTAATAATGATTAGAAATCATTTACAGGGCAGAAAGCTGTTTTTAAAAGTGAAAAAACGATTTGAAACCGTTTGAAATGACTGGCGGGTGCTGATGGAAAGCAGGCGGAAATACATGGATTGTTTTACCCAGGAGAAGGTGTTTACAAGGCGGGTAAAGTGTTCCTGCAGCCCTTTAAATACAGTGTGCACATGGCTTTATTACCCATGAAATAGTGTGTGAAAGATGGGTAACTTTGCTGTGAATTTAAGGGAGATATGGCCCTTTCAAACAGGGAGATGTACAGGCCTTTATTACCCACGAATTAGTGTCTGAAAGCTGGCTAACATTACTTTAAATACATGGTGCACATGGCTCTGTTACCCATGAAATAGTGTGTGAAAGCTGGGTGAGTTTGATGTGAATTTAAGGAAGATATGGCCATTTCATCCACACCTCACGACTCCCATTCAAAGTGATTGAAATGTACAGCACTCTGTACATTTCAATCACATTTCCCGACCCGGCCAGGGTGACTTTCTTCCCCACGAATTAGTGTCTGAAAGCTGGCTAACATTACTTTAAATGCATGGTGCACATGGCTCTGTTACCCATGAATTAGTGTGTGAGAGATGGGTGAGTTTGATGTGAATTTAAGGGAGATATGGCCATTTCATCCACACCTCACCACTCCCATTCAAAGTGATTGAAATGTACAGCACTCTGTACATTTCAATCACATTTCCCGACCCGACCAGGGTGACTTTCTTCCCCACGAATTAGTGTCTGAAAGCTGGCTAACATTACTTTAAATGCATGGTGCACATGGCTCTGTTACCCATGAATTAGTGTGTGAAAGATGGGTGAGTTTGATGTGAATTTAAGGGAGATATGGCCATTTCATCCACACCTCACGACTCCCATTAAAAGTGATTGAAATGTACAGGAATCTGTCCATTTCAATCACATTTGATGACCCGTCCAGGGTGACTTTCTTCCCCACGAATTAGTGTCTGAAAGCTGGCTAACATTACTTTAAATGCATGGTGCACATGGCTCTGTTACCCATGAATTAGTGTGTGAAAGATGGGTGAGTTTGATGTGAATTTAAGGGAGATATGGCCCTTTCAAACAGGGAGATGTACAGGCCTTTATTACCCACGAATTAGTGTCTGAAAGCTGGCTAACATTACTTTAAATGCATGGTGCACATGGCTCTGTTACCCATGAATTAGTGTGTGAAAGATGGGTAACGTTGCTGTGAATTTAAGGGAGATATGGCCATTTCATCCACACCTCACGACTCCCATTCAAAGTGATTGAAATGTACAGCACTCTGTACATTTCAATCACATTTCACGACCTGTGTAGACTGGCTTTCTTACCCATTAGGTACACCGACAAAGGCACCTCTTCGGGGCCGCTCCAAGAACCCCAAAACACGGACTGAGGAGCTCCAGGATCCCTCCCATGTACCTCCAGAACCTCGAGCACCTTGGGTCCCCGGGCCCCCGAACTTAAGCACTCCCCCACGGACTAAACCAAGATGATCACACCCTCAAGAATCTCGTGCCCCTGGCTACACTTAAAGGGGGTCTACTTTGCGGTGCTTTGCCGTCCGCCCATCGGCACCCATAGTCGGCCTTCTTCACAGCAGCAGCACCCAACCTCCATGGAGGATTTTGCTCGTGCCCCTGGCTACACTTAAAGGGGGTCTACTTTGCGGTGCTTTGCCGTCCGCCCATCGGCACCCATAGTTGGCCTTCTTCACAGCAGCAGCACCCAACCTCCATGGAGGATTTTGCTCGTGCCCCTGGCTACACTTAAAGGGGGTCTACTTTGCGGTGCTTTGCCGTCCGCCCATCGGCACCCATAGTCGGCCTTCTTCACAGCAGCAGCACCCAACCTCCATGGAGGATTTTGCTCGTGCCCCTGGCTACACTTAAAGGGGGTCTACTTTGCGGTGCTTTGCCGTCCGCCCATCGGCACCCATAGTCGGCCTTCTTCACAGCAGCAGCACCCAACCTCCATGGAGGATTTTGCTCGTGCCCCTGGCTACACTTAAAGGGGGTCTACTTTGCGGTGCTTTGCCGTCCGCCCATCGGCACCCATAGTCGGCCTTCTTCACAGCAGCAGCACCCAACCTCCATGGAGGATTTTGCTCGTGCCCCTGGCTACACTTAAAGGGGCTCTACTTTGCGGTGCTTTGCCGTCCGCCCATCGGCACCCATAGTCGGCCTTCTTCACAGCAGCAGCACCCAACCTCCATGGAGGATTTTGCTCGTGCCCCTGGCTACACTTAAAGGGGGTCTACTTTGCGGTGCTTTGCCGTCCGCCCATCGGCACCCATAGTCGGCCTTCTTCACAGCAGCAGCACCCAACCTCCATGGAGGATTTTGCTCGTGCCCCTGGCTACACTTAAAGGGGGTCTACTTTGCGGTGCTTTGCCGTCCGCCCATCGGCACCCATAGTCGGCCTTCTTCACAGCACCACCTGCCCTGCTGGAGGTTCACACTTTAACTTTTTTTACCCTCTTCTACCTTACAAATCATCCCACACTTGAGCACTCCTCACTCGGACTAAACACCTACATGCTACCACCAGAACCAGAATATCGTGCCCCTGGGGATCTTAAAAGAAGAAAACCCATAGTGGGATTTAAAAACAGAAGACTTAGTAATTTTAACAAACTTTATTTACAGTAATATTGACAGTAATAAATACATTCAAACAGGATATAACGTATTTACAAGGGGACTGATTACAACAACACACTGCATATTTACAAGTTGATCACTGGCAACAGTGGGTGAAGTTGGGGCAGAGTATGGCACCCTCTCTTCACCCATGTCTGAGGGGTTGTGTTCGGCCAGTGACTGGTCCCTCTTCGGGACATGTCTTGGTAGGGAGTCTTGGTAGGGAGCCGGGCTGTGCTCCTCTCCAGAGTTGTCACTGTCGATGTCAATACCCGCAAAAGTGTCTTCATTTCCCGCTGCTGCTGCTGTCGATGCCGCCGCCGCTGCTTGAAGTGACTCTGTGAAGAGCAACCGAATGTCCGCAGCCTCCTTCAAAGAAGGATTATTCGCGTAAAATTTGTCCGCAGTTGCAGTGTTGTGACACATGAAATCACTCACTCTTTGGCGGTTGCCTTTGTCTTGAAACCTCTTCGCATTATCGGCGTGGACTGTGCGGAGGTCGGTGAAGTTAATGGGACTGCGGAGCCCCACATCAGCCCATGCCAACCTCAGGGAGTAGGCAAGCTTCCTGAACGGGTTCTTCCCCTCTGTGTACAGAAAGTAACGGCTCTGGGTGCAGGTCAGCGTACCCTTAATTTCCCTTAATCCTCGCCGCTTCCCGGGGCCGTGGACAAAGTGCTCGCTGCGCCCTCTCTCCCCCCTCGGGGGGAGGGACGGGGCCCCCTGTTCCCGGTGCGACTGTCAACCGGGGCGGACTGTCCTCAGTGCGCTCCGACCGCGTCGTGCCGTCAGAGCGGGGATCGGCTCACGTAAAAGGCGTCAGGGGTCTGCGGCGATGTCGGCAACCCACCCGACCCGTCTTGAAACACGGACCAAGGAGTCTAACGCGCGCGCGAGTCAGAGGGTGCATTCAAAACCCCGTGGCGCAATGAAAGTGAGGGCCGGCGCGCGCCGGCTGAGGTGGGATCCCGGCCCCTCGGGGCCGGGCGCACCACCGGCCCGTCTCGCCCGCACTGTCGGGGAGGTGGAGCGTGAGCGCGTGCGATAGGACCCGAAAGATGGTGAACTATGCCTGGGCAGGGCGAAGCCAGAGGAAACTCTGGTGGAGGCCCGTAGCGGTCCTGACGTGCAAATCGGTCGTCCGACCTGGGTATAGGGGCGAAAGACTAATCGAACCATCTAGTAGCTGGTTCCCTCCGAAGTTTCCCTCAGGATAGCTGGCGCTCAGAGTCTCGCAGTTTTATCTGGTAAAGCGAATGATTAGAGGTCTTGGGGCCGAAACGATCTCAACCTATTCTCAAACTTTAAATGGGTAAGAAGCCCGGCTCGCTGGCTTGGAGCCGGGCGTGGAATGCGAGCCGCCTAGTGGGCCACTTTTGGTTAGAAAACAAGACATCTGATTATTATGTCACACATAATAGTCTTGTTATAGAAACTAGCTATGGGTAAAACGTGTGGTTGTTATACCATTGTTATCATGAACAAAAGGTAAATAAGGAAATAGTATCTGCGTAAAGATGAATGGATTTCATATCCTAGAGGGGATTAGTTATTGTGAATACTCCACAAGGTATCTACTAATGTATTGTAAAGAACTTGAATTGACTTGATAAATAAGTGAAGATGTATTGACCATAAATTAGTCAATTGGTAAATAAAAAATAGCGGAAAAAAGGAGAACTATTAAAGTGAAGTGGAAAATCATTCTGAAACACACTGATAGGAACGGGGGGGGGAATGAAGGAAGTATGCACTGGACTTTTTATTCGTGTGTGAATTTGGTAGTGTTTTAATTTGTTACAGTAGGGAGTAATTGTTGCATGTTCGGACACCCAGAGTTCCACGCACTGTTAAAGAAGGTAACATTGTTCTTTAAGTGCACCAGAATTGAAGATAAATTGATAGAATGAGTTATGGAATACATAGCAGAGCTTTACAGATCCTAGTAATGTTTTGACACAAGATAGTGATGTACACAAGTTTCTGAAAAAGATCTATTAGTCATTTTAATACTAATTAGGTGTAAATGAATTGCAGTAATAGTACAATAAGGAAGTGATATTTGTTGGCTAACACTTTTCAGGGAATTTGGGAAACCGCTGTTCCAATGAAAAGTTAGAGATATCTTGAACATTATAGTTGTAATTGTGAATTAATAAATGATGGCGCTCCATATATACAGATTTTTATAGACGGAGGATGCTGGCCTGTGCTGGAACATCTCGGCAGAGCACGACACATGGCCAAAAAGACTGAGACCAACTGACCTTTGACCCTGACCGACAGGGTAACTTGGGAAGGCACTCTCAATGACTGACTCTGAGGTGTACCTGACCAAACCTGACTTTACAACCTGACAGTGTGAGTGTGAGTGTGTGTATGTCTGCACCTGATCAGTGCAACTGCATGATTTAAAACAATGACTAATCAAGCATGTTTTTGGACTAACACATTATTTTTGTGTGATAATAATGTGTGAAATGAGAGGTTTCCTAACATTGCACAAAAGGGGAAACCGTATCTAATCTGCTTGATGATATTTCACTCCCACAGGAGGTGGCCGTTTGCAGAATGTGAAACTCAAACTAAAACATGAAGATTCTGTTTCTTTTAGGACTGAAAGATGGAGAGAAACACTTAATGGAGTGTTTACTGGGGAAATGATGGTTGTACATTTGGGAAAAATGTTTGGTATTGTCTTATAATCCATTATGACCTGAAGGTTTTCTTCCCATACAGGATTTTGTTTACACATGAGATAATGTGTAAAAAAGGGGGAGTGTAAACTTCACAATGTACATTTTTCATTTAGGGACTGAAAGGAACCGGCTGCTCCAACTCCATTGTTCAATCTGACCATTGATTGACAGTTTTAGAATTGACCTGCTCCATATTTGGGGATAACACACTGTTTGATGAATGTTGACATGTCTCTAATATTGATTGAGTTATAGCAGGTAACATAGATAAAGAATCAGTGGCCAAGGGGCTGCTGGGAGAGATGTAAGTCCAGAATGGAATACTGAAGAAGCTGACCTGTGAGTAATGTTTCAACAGACAACATCATGTAACTAGCCTGGTAAAGAAGTAAAAGCCATAGACTTTATTGTTTAGGTCATTATGGGGATATACATTTCATCTACATTTATAATAGAAAGACATTTGATGACAGTTTGTTGTAATTCTGTATTCATGTTTTCAGCGGGATAATATCTAAGCACTGACGGGTAAAAGCAGTATCACCAGGAAGCCATTCACTTTGTTAGTATCGTGATTTTGGTTGTTTTTGAATCCATAACATTAGTGTGTTTCTTTACCAGAAACATTAGCAGTTCAAATCATATTTAGATTTTTAATGGGATCTCAGGGATTTCATTTAAAAATAAACACAGAAGCTTGTCAGAAATTCAGAGCTATTGAAATATGTTATTTAGTTCACCTAAAGATGTTGGGGTTCTTATTTAGTTGGCACAGTCCAAGTATTAAGATTCTGAAGCTGCACAATTAATTTAGAAAACCTGTGCACAGACGTCTGTTGTTTTAAGACACCCCACCAACAGGCTCCAAGTGGCCACACACTGGTGGGTCAAACAGCCGAGGGCCCCAGAGCCCGCAGCGTAGGCTTGAGGGATTTGTATCAGATTTCTCCACACAGGTTGTTGACGCCAAAAGGGGGACCTGAGACGCAGGAGGCTGACTGTCAACCCCAGGCTCTCCGGCCCCGACCGAGTGACCCAGAGGACATCCCATGCCGTCCGCCTACAAGGAAAGGGGGACAACTGGTACCACTGGAGCCAGTGTGCGGTCGGGAAAACACCTGCGAGGACCCTAGACGACATCAGGACGGATCTGGCTTTCGTCATGGAGGTCGACTCGGATGCTGTCATCAGCGGACTGGAGGAGAAGGACCTCGAGGACATCCATCCAGCAGTCGTCCCAGGAGGCATCATCATCGGACCGGGGAAGAACCTCGAGGACATCCAGGCAGCAGACGACTTGGAAGCGGCTGGCAGTGGGCTGGGGGACTTGTCGAGGCAGCAGAGGAGTCTACTTCTCTCTGATCAGTTCCACCCGTGAAGGGAAAGCCGCATCTCCCCCTCCCTATCAGCTGTCGTGTGGGCTATTCCTTTGGGGGGGGGGGGGGGGGGGGGTCTCCTGGTGGTGATAATTCACCACCAGGAGACTGCTTCTTAGCACTCAGCTGCCCCCTCAGCTGCCCCCTCATGGTTTCCTTCACTGCCATGGGAAGTGATGTTCTGTTCCTTCACGATTTCAAATACTTTGGATCTCAGTTTCTGATGATATTGGAGAGGAATGACAATAGTTATGTTTCAAGTGCCTTGTGTAAGTTGCACTCTTTTAGGAGAGTGCAAAAAGGGGATTGCAGCATCTGATATTTAAGAAGTGTGTTACATTTGAAAATGGCAGAAAGTCTTGTTGCAATTTCCAGATATTAAAAGAGGTCCCTTGAGTTCCTCTGGTAATTATCAAATAGTAGCAGTTAAGTGAATACTGTTCAAACAATACCTGTGTTTGTGTTTTATATTGATTTATCTGTTTCATCCTTTCATAAATGTGAGGACTAAAATGGCGGTAGACAAAGGGCTGTTAAGGGTTTTATTGCTGTGGGGGAGCTGGAGCAAGACCCCACTGTGGTCTCTGGAATGTGGGGGGGATGTGTGTATGTGTGGAGGCTGCAGAAATAGGAGACAGTGAGTGTCAGAGGTGTTTGTTTGAGATGACTGGAAAAGACGACCAGTTGTCCTTAAAACTCCACCCCTTCCTGTATCATTGGTATGAAAGCCTATCCAGCTTTCTGTTCTGCCTCTCTCTTCTCCGCGCCACTTGGACCGGAAGGTCGTGGCGGCCTGTGAACAGGGGCCAGGAGTAGGCCTACTCCTGACATTACGCATATGATATGATATGGTTTTGTATGGTAATGTATTGATTGTATTGCATTGTCATATTACCATTAAAGTGGATTATTGTTAAACGGTTAATTGTATGCTCTGGACTCCTTCCTGTAAGATATCAGCTTGTTTAGGGACGCGCGGAGATTTGAAAAAGCGGACTAGTTGTCCATTCATATCTCTAACAATCTCCACAATTGTTTTATTTTCTTGTGGGCCAATATTCACTGGTCTATGAGTTATCTACTCATTTATTTGAAGTTATTTACTTCATCATCTGCGAGTATGAATTTATGTTTATTAGATTTTGAATAGAGACAAATTTGAACTTGTCTCTATTGTTGTTTATTCTTCCTAAAATGTAATTGTGATGTATTGATTAGATCTAGTGTTGCGAGACATTACCATGAATATATTTCATACTATTATTTAAAAATGTTTGGGAGCTACCGTGAAGCTCGTCTAATTGAGCGAGTGAGTATGCACATTTATAGCAATCTATGTGCAGATAATGTTGGGTTATGTATGTGATGGTGTGTGTGGTTGAAATTGTGTTACATGTATGTTTTAGTTCAGCTCTCATTTTGATAGGAAGTGAAAAAGAGATAACATTTAAATTGCCATCTTAATGTTGAATAAGTTACCAAGTAAAGGGTTTAAATTGGCTCACATAAATATATGTAGTTTAAGAAATAAAGTGTCTGAGATAAAGGAAATATTATCATGTGGTATTCATTTGTTAGCAATATCTGAAACTCACTTAGATGACACATTTAATGACGCTGCTGTGGATATTGATGGATATAGAATATTTAGAAAGGACAGGAATGCATATGGAGGTGGGGTGGCATGGCTACACTTAAAGGGGGTCTACTTGCGGTGCTTTGCCGTCCGCCCATCGGCACCCATAGTCGGCCTTCTTCACAGCAGCAGCACCCAACCTCCATGGAGGATTTTGCTCGTGCCCCTGGCTACACTTAAAGGGGGTCTACTTTACGGTGCTTTGCCGTCCGCCCATCGGCACCCATAGTCGGCCTTCTTCACAGCAGCAGCACCCAACCTCCATGGAGGATTTTGCTCGTGCCCCTGGCTACACTTAAAGGGGGTCTACTTTGCGGTGCTTTGCCGTCCGCCCATCGGCACCCATAGTCGGCCTTCTTCACAGCAGCAGCACCCAACCTCCATGGAGGATTTTGCTCGTGCCCCTGGCTACACTTAAAGGGGGTCTACTTTGCGGTGCTTTGCCGTCCGCCCATCGGCACCCATAGTCGGCCTTCTTCACAGCAGCAGCACCCAACCTCCATGGAGGATTTTGCTCGTGCCCCTGGCTACACTTAAAGGGGGTCTACTTTGCGGTGCTTTGCCGTCCGCCCATCGGCACCCATAGTCGGCCTTCTTCACAGCACCACCTGCCCTGCTGGAGGTTCACACTTTAACTTTTTTACCCTCTTCTACCTTACAAATCATCCCACACTTGAGCACTCCTCACTCGGACTAAACACCTACATGCTACCACCAGAACCAGAATATCGTGCCCCTGGGGATCTTAAAGAAGAAAACCCATAGTGGGATTTAAAAACAGAAGACTTAGTAATTTTAACAAACTTATTTACAGTAATATTGACAGTAATAAATAAATTCAAACAGGATATAACGTATTTACAAGGGGACTGATTACAACAACACACTGCATATTTACAAGTTGATCACTGGCAACAGTGGGTGAAGTTGGGGCAGAGTATGGCACCCTCTCTTCACCCATGTCCTGAGGGGTTGTGTTCGGCCAGTGACTGGTCCCTCTTCGGGACATGTCTTGGTAGGGAGTCTTGGTAGGGAGCCGGGCTGTGCTCCTCTCCAGAGTTGTCACTGTCGATGTCAATACCCGCAAAAGTGTCTTCATTTCCCGCTGCTGCTGCTGTCGATGCCGCCGCCGCTGCTTGAAGTGACTCTGTGAAGAGCAACCGAATGTCCGCAGCCCTCCTTCAAAGAAGGATTATTCGCGTAAAATTTGTCCGCAGTTGCAGTGTTGTGACACATGAAATCACTCACTCTTTGGCGGTTGCCTTTGTCTTGAAACCTCTTCGCATTATCGGCGTGGACTGTGCGGAGGTCGGTGAAGTTAATGGGACTGCGGAGCCCCACATCAGCCCATGCCAACCTCAGGGAGTAGGCAAGCTTCCTGAACGGGTTCTTCCCCTCTGTGTACAGAAAGTAACGGCTCTGGGTGCAGGTCAGCGTACCCTTAATTTCCCTTAATCCTCGCCGCTTCCCGGGGCCGTGGACAAAGTGCTCGCTGCGCCCTCTCTCCCCCCTCGGGGGGAGGGACGGGGCCCCCTGTTCCCGGTGCGACTGTCAACCGGGGCGGACTGTCCTCAGTGCGCTCCGACCGCGTCGTGCCGTCAGAGCGGGGATCGGCTCACGTAAAAGGCGTCAGGGGTCTGCGGCGATGTCGGCAACCCACCCGACCCGTCTTGAAACACGGACCAAGGAGTCTAACGCGCGCGCGAGTCAGAGGGTGCATTCAAAACCCCGTGGCGCAATGAAAGTGAGGGCCGGCACGCGCCGGCTGAGGTGGGATCCCGGCCCCTCGGGGCCGGGCGCACCACCGGCCCGTCTCGCCCGCACTGTCGGGGAGGTGGAGCGTGAGCGCGTGCGATAGGACCCGAAAGATGGTGAACTATGCCTGGGCAGGGCGAAGCCAGAGGAAACTCTGGTGGAGGCCCGTAGCGGTCCTGACGTGCAAATCGGTCGTCCCACCTGCGTATAGGGGCGAAAGACTAATCGAACCATCTAGTAGCTGGTTCCCCCCCGAAGTTTCCCCCAGGATAGCTGGCGCTCAGAGTCTCGCAGTTTTATCTGGTAAAGCGAATGATTAGAGGTCTTGGGGCCGAAACGATCTCAACCTATTCTCAAACTTTAAATGGGTAAGAAGCCCGGCTCGCTGGCTTGGAGCCGGGCGTGGAATGCGAGCCGCCTAGTGGGCCACTTTTGGTTAGAAAACAAGACATCTGATTATTATGTCACACATAATAGTCTTGTTATAGAAACTAGCTATGGGTAAAACGTGTGGTTGTTATACCATTGTTATCATGAACAAAAGGTAAATAAGGAAATAGTATCTGCGTAAAGATGAATGGATTTCATATCCTAGAGGGGATTAGTTATTGTGAATACTCCACAAGGTATCTACTAATGTATTGTAAAGAACTTGAATTGACTTGATAAATAAGTGAAGATGTATTGACCATAAATTAGTCAATTGGTAAATAAAAAATAGCGGAAAAAAGGAGAACTATTAAAGTGAAGTGGAAAATCATTCTGAAACACACTGATAGGAACGGGGGGGGGAATGAAGGAAGTATGCACTGGACTTTTTATTCGTGTGTGAATTTGGTAGTGTTTTAATTTGTTACAGTAGGGAGTAATTGTTGCATGTTCGGGACACCCAGAGTTCCACGCACTGTTAAAGAAGGTAACATTGTTCTTTAAGTGCACCAGAATTGAAGATAAATTGATAGAATGAGTTATGGAATACATAGCAGAGCTTTACAGATCCTAGTAATGTTTTGACACAAGATAGTGATGTACACAAGTTTCTGAAAAAGATCTATTAGTCATTTTAATACTAATTAGGTGTAAATGAATTGCAGTAATAGTACAATAAGGAAGTGATATTTGTTGGCTAACACTTTTCAGGGAATTTGGGAAACCGCTGTTCCAATGAAAAGTTAGAGATATCTTGAACATTATAGTTGTAATTGTGAATTAATAAATGATGGCGCTCCATATATACAGATTTTTATAGACGGAGGATGCTGGCCTGTGCTGGAACATCTCGGCAGAGCACGACACATGGCCAAAAAGACTGAGACCAACTGACCTTTGACCCTGACCGACAGGGTAACTTGGGAAGGCACTCTCAATGACTGACTCTGAGGTGTACCTGACCAAACCTGACTTTACAACCTGACAGTGTGAGTGTGAGTGTGTGTATGTCTGCACCTGATCAGTGCAACTGCATGATTTAAAACAATGACTAATCAAGCATGTTTTTGGACTAACACATTATTTTTGTGTGATAATAATGTGTGAAATGAGAGGTTTCCTAACATTGCACAAAAGGGGAAACCGTATCTAATCTGCTTGATGATATTTCACTCCCACAGGAGGTGGCCGTTTGCAGAATGTGAAACTCAAACTAAAACATGAAGATTCTGTTTCTTTTAGGACTGAAAGATGGAGAGAAACACTTAATGGAGTGTTTACTGGGGAAATGATGGTTGTACATTTGGGAAAAATGTTTGGTATTGTCTTATAATCCATTATGACCTGAAGGTTTTCTTCCCATACAGGATTTTGTTTACACATGAGATAATGTGTAAAAAAGGGGGAGTGTAAACTTCACAATGTACATTTTTCATTTAGGGACTGAAAGGAACCGGCTGCTCCAACTCCATTGTTCAATCTGACCATTGATTGACAGTTTTAGAATTGACCTGCTCCATATTTGGGGATAACACACTGTTTGATGAATGTTGACATGTCTCTAATATTGATTGAGTTATAGCAGGTAACATAGATAAAGAATCAGTGGCCAAGGGGCTGCTGGGAGAGATGTAAGTCCAGAATGGAATACTGAAGAAGCTGACCTGTGAGTAATGTTTCAACAGACAACATCATGTAACTAGCCTGGTAAAGAAGTAAAAGCCATAGACTTTATTGTTTAGGTCATTATGGGGATATACATTTCATCTACATTTATAATAGAAAGACATTTGATGACAGTTTGTTGTAATTCTGTATTCATGTTTTCAGCGGGATAATATCTAAGCACTGACGGGTAAAAGCAGTATCACCAGGAAGCCATTCACTTTGTTAGTATCGTGATTTTGGTTGTTTTTGAATCCATAACATTAGTGTGTTTCTTTACCAGAAACATTAGCAGTTCAAATCATATTTAGATTTTTAATGGGATCTCAGGGATTTCATTTAAAAATAAACACAGAAGCTTGTCAGAAATTCAGAGCTATTGAAATATGTTATTTAGTTCACCTAAAGATGTTGGGGTTCTTATTTAGTTGGCACAGTCCAAGTATTAAGATTCTGAAGCTGCACAATTAATTTAGAAAACCTGTGCACAGACGTCTGTTGTTTTAAGACACCCCACCAACAGGCTCCAAGTGGCCACGCACTGGTGGGTCAAACAGCCGAGGGCCCCAGAGCCCGCAGCGTAGGCTTGAGGGATTTGTATCAGATTTCTCCACACAGGTTGTTGACGCCAAAAGGGGGACCTGAGACGCAGGAGGCTGACTGTCAACCCCAGGCTCTCCGGCCCCGACCGAGTGACCCAGAGGACATCCCATGCCGTCCGCCTACAAGGAAAGGGGGACAACTGGTACCACTGGAGCCAGTGTGCGGTCGGGAAAACACCTGCGAGGACCCTAGACGACATCAGGACGGATCTGGCTTTCGTCATGGAGGTCGACTCGGATGCTGTCATCAGCGGACTGGAGGAGAAGGACCTCGAGGACATCCATCCAGCAGTCGTCCCAGGAGGCATCATCATCGGACCGGGGAAGAACCTCGAGGACATCCAGGCAGCAGACGACTTGGAAGCGGCTGGCAGTGGGCTGGGGGACTTGTCGAGGCAGCAGAGGAGTCTACTTCTCTCTGATCAGTTCCACCCGTGAAGGGAAAGCCGCATCTCCCCCTCCCTATCAGCTGTCGTGTGGGCTATTCCTTTGGGGGGGGGGGGGGGGGGGGGTCTCCTGGTGGTGATAATTCACCACCAGGAGACTGCTTCTTAGCACTCAGCTGCCCCCTCAGCTGCCCCCTCATGGTTCCTTCACTGCCATGGGAAGTGATGTTCTGTTCCTTCACGATTTCAAATACTTTGGATCTCAGTTTCTGATGATATTGGAGAGGAATGACAATAGTTATGTTTCAAGTGCCTTGTGTAAGTTGCACTCTTTTAGGAGAGTGCAAAAAGGGGATTGCAGCATCTGATATTTAAGAAGTGTGTTACATTTGAAAATGGCAGAAAGTCTTGTTGCAATTTCCAGATATTAAAAGAGGTCCCTTGAGTTCCTCTGGTAATTATCAAATAGTAGCAGTTAAGTGAATACTGTTCAAACAATACCTGTGTTTGTGTTTTATATTGATTTATCTGTTTCATCCTTTCATAAATGTGAGGACTAAAATGGCGGTAGACAAAGGGCTGTTAAGGGTTTTATTGCTGTGGGGGAGCTGGAGCAAGACCCCACTGTGGTCTCTGGAATGTGGGGGGGATGTGTGTATGTGTGGAGGCTGCAGAAATAGGAGACAGTGAGTGTCAGAGGTGTTTGTTTGAGATGACTGGAAAAGACGACCAGTTGTCCTTAAACTCCACCCCTTCCTGTATCATTGGTATGAAAGCCTATCCAGCTTTCTGTTCTGCCTCTCTCTTCTCGCGCCACTTGGACCGGAAGGTCGTGGCGGCCTGTGAACAGGGGCCAGGAGTAGGCCTACTCCTGACATTACGCATATGATATGATATGGTTTTGTATGGTAATGTATTGATTGTATTGCATTGTCATATTACCATTAAAGTGGATTATTGTTAAACGGTTAATTGTATGCTCTGGACTCCTTCCTGTAAGATATCAGCTTGTTTAGGGACGCGCGGAGATTTGAAAAAGCGGACTAGTTGTCCATTCATATCTCTAACAATCTCCACAATTGTTTTATTTTCTTGTGGGCCAATATTCACTGGTCTATGAGTTATCTACTCATTTATTTGAAGTTATTTACTTCATCATCTGCGAGTATGAATTTATGTTTATTAGATTTTGAATAGAGACAAATTTGAACTTGTCTCTATTGTTGTTTATTCTTCCTAAAATGTAATTGTGATGTATTGATTAGATCTAGTGTTGCGAGACATTACCATGAATATATTTCATACTATTATTTAAAAATGTTTGGGAGCTACCGTGAAGCTCGTCTAATTGAGCGAGTGAGTATGCACATTTATAGCAATCTATGTGCAGATAAATGTTGGGTTATGTATGTGATGGTGTGTGTGGTTGAAATTGTGTTACATGTATGTTTTAGTTCAGCTCTCATTTTGATAGGAAGTGAAAAAGAGATAACATTTAAATTGCCATCTTAATGTTGAATAAGTTACCAAGTAAAGGGTTTAAATTGGCTCACATAAATATATGTAGTTTAAGAAATAAAGTGTCTGAGATAAAGGAAATATTATCATGTGGTATTCATTTGTTAGCAATATCTGAAACTCACTTAGATGACACATTTAATGACGCTGCTGTGGATATTGATGGATATAGAATATTTAGAAAGGACAGGAATGCATATGGAGGTGGGGTGGCAGTATACATTCAAAAGCAAATACCAGCTAAAGTGAGATATGATTTGATGTCTGCTGATATTGAAGTACTTTGGTTGTAAATTAACTTACCTCACTTGAAACCTTTGTTGGTAGGATGTTGTTACAGACCTCCAAATGCAAACTTAATTTATTTAGACAAATTATGTGAAATGTTAGACAAAGTTTGTGATCTTGACAGAGAGATTTATTTTATCGGAGATTTAAATATTGACTGGAATATGTTGCACTGTGCCCTTAAAAACAAGCTGCAGACAATAATTAATACATGTAACTTGGTACAAATGGTGACTAAACCTACTAGGATATGCATAAAGAAAGATGGGTCAAAAAGTGCAACTTGTATTGATCATATATTTACTAATTTTAGCCATGTATGTTCTCAGGCAATATCAATTCCAGTAGGGTGTTCTAATCATAATTTAATAATTATCGTGAGAAAGACAAAGGTGCCAAAAGCTGGACCAAAAGTCATTGTGAGGAGATCAATGAAATATTTTAGTGAAGAGTCATTTATACAGGATGTTCAAAAGATATGTTGGAAACATGTTTTTGAGAAAGTCGATCCAGATGATGCTCTTGATGTCTTTAATTTGTTATTCATGCAGGTGATTGATAAACATGCTCCACTTAGAAAACAGACTGTAAGGAACTTTAGAGCACCCTGGTTAGATGAGGAATTAAGGGATCTAATGAAACAAAGAGATGATGCAAAAAATGTAGCTCTCTCATCAAGTTATGAGTCAGATGGGCAAATTTATAGAAGGTTAAGGAATTATGTTACAGCATTAAATAAAAAGAAAAAACAGTTGTATTATGGAAATAAAATTAAAGAGATAAAGGATGACAAGAAAAAACTGTGGAGCTTAGTGAATGGCATGATGGGCCATAAGCCGAAATCCACCTCAACATATCTTGAGGTGGATGGGACATTTTTGACAAAACCAGTACAAATTGCTAATCATCTGAATGATTATTTTCTTGATAAAGTAAAACATTTGAGGAGAAATATGAATCAAACTATAAATAGTAACTCCACATTTCTAATACAGGATTTAATTATGAAAAATAAGAAGTGTACATTTAAAATAGAAAAAGTGACAATTACAGATGTTGAATGTCTACTAGGTAAATGTAATGATAAACCACCAGGAGTGGATAATTTAGTTGGTACATTTCTTAGATATGTTGCTAATTTTGTTGCAGAGCCTATCTGTCATATTATAAATTTGAGTATTGATAAATGTATTTGCCCACAGGCATGGAAAATAGCAAAAATTATTCCACTTGCAAAAAATCCAGCTGGACCATTTTCTGGTACAAATAGCCGTCCAATAAGTTTATTACCAGCATTAGCAAAGATAATGGAGAGAATAATTTTCAATCAAATACAAAAATACTTTGAAGGTAACAAACTGAATACTGTGTATCAACATGCTTATAGACCTGGCCATTCCACATGCACCGCTTTAACACAAATGACAGATGACTGGAAGGGCAAACTAGATAATAGGAAGTTAGTGAGTGCAGTACTACTCGATTTTAGTTCTGCTTTTGATGTCATTGACCATTCTTTGTTGTTACACAAGCTGGAACAATATGGTTTTCATTTGGAAACGCTGAAGTGGTTAGAAAGTTACCTGACAAATCGAAGTCAAACTGTTTTAATGGAAGTCTCTCAAAGATGAAAACAGTCACCTGTGGAGTACCTCAGGGTAGTTGTTTGGGACCACTTTTATTTTCTATTTTTACAAATGACCTACCATTAGTGTTAGAAAAAGCTAAAATTGTAATGTATGCAGATGACTCAACAATATATTATGCAGCATCAACTACAAGAGAGTTGACAAATGTTATGAATAAAGATCTACTACTGATATCAGAGTGGGTCATAAATAATAAGTTGGTACTTAATGCCGGAAAAACAAAATCGTTATTAATAGGATCAAATCATCAGTTAAAAGGTGAACCAAAATTGCAACTACATTTAAACCATATTGAAATTGAACAGGTCAAGGAGACAAAATTGCTAGGTATAACCCTGGATCATAAATTATCTTGGTCTAAACAAATTGATAATGTTGTATGTAAAATGGGAAGGGGTGTGTCACTTCTAAAAATAATTGTAAAATATTTGCCTATGGATGTCAGTAGACAAGTTTTGGATGCTTTGGTTCTGTCGCAGCTTGATTATTGTTTGGTTATATGGTCTAGTGCTGCTGAAAAAGATTTAAACAAACTACAAGTAGCACAAAATAAGGCAGCACGATGTGCACTGCAGTGCTCCTACAGAACCAGAGTCAATGAAATGCTGGAGACACTGAAATGGTTAACTGTCAGACAGAGGTCAACTTATATTTTATTGAATTTTGTCAGAAATATTACAGTGACTCACTCACCAGATATATTATCACAAAGGTTTATAGCGCAATATGCACAACATAACTATCAAACACGACATACAATAGAAGGAAGGTTTGTATTACCCAAATCTAAATCAAATATGGGACAGAAAACAGTCACGTACAGAGCCACGATCAGCTGGAACTCTTTACTGGTTCACATCATTCAGGAAAATTCTCAAGTACATTTCAAATGGTTGCTAAAAAAATATGTAAGTATTACAAAGTAAATTTGAACTGTGCCTGTGGCTATGTATGCATATATTATTATGTACACTTATTTGTATTTACTTTTGTTTGGCCTTAGGATGGCGATAATTGGATGACCATTTTAGTTTCACTTCATTTCACTGTAAATAGCATGAAATTATGAGCTGTTTTGTTTTGTTTTAATTGTGTTGTATGTTTATGTATGTTTTGAGTGTGTGAGGACCCCAGGAAGAATAGCCAATGCTCATGCTAGTGCTAATGGGGATCCTAATAAAGACATAAAGACATATCCTAAAAAAGTCAGTAAATGTTTTTTTTTTTTAAAAGACTACATTTACAGTAACATAGTCAAAAGGTCCTTTTGTTCAGCCTCACAATGCTATTGGGTAGTAAATGTGTTATAGGTCCTGCCCTCTGGCCATACACATCAGGAATGTTGGGCCCCATGGAAATATATCACGGCCCCACCACCAGGCCCAGGCCACACCAACCAAGCACAATTGCTGTAACCACACCTCCAGAACCCAACCGACTAATTTATGCTTTAAATAACTCTACCTGTACAGGCTTGCATCTATCTTGTAGTCCAATACTAACTGCACAATATTTACTGACACTGAGCTGTGAAAATATAACACTTATGGGGGGACAGGGCTGCTAAGTTTAGAGATGGATCTGTTGGTCCTGGCAGCAGGGGGAGGAACAACTGATTTAGTATGAATAGCTGCTAAAAATGTACCTGCATTTACTAAATGTCAGCTAAAGGAGGAGTGAAATTAAAAACCTGTATAGATATTAACATTACTTAATGTCAGCTTACTAAAAAAAAAACATAACAATTATTATTTACAATGGACTACGCGTAGCTAACAGACACATTTCCACCACTCATAGACCACAAGGCTTTTATTAGTCATACGTAAATAGCTACAGTGTAGTTATGACGATGAAAATCTTAGGTCCCAGGCTCCACCAACAGTGCAACACAATAAAAACAGGAAAACAGAAAAAATAGTGCAAGTAAATACAAAAAGAAAAATATTGAAATAGTGCAATAAGTTTCTATATACAAGTGATTGGAATATGAAATAAGCAATGTACAACTAAACAATGTTGCTGGTTGAGATAAGTAAATATGTAACTATTTTATAGACTAATATGTAGCTTTATCAATAATGCAATGCCACATTTTAAAAGCTATGTTTTGAATGTCAAGTAGTAAAGTGGGAGTTTAAACTAACAGAGATTAAGTATTAAGATTAAGTAGAGAACTTCCTTATGCCCGGGTAGCCGAAAATATGTTTTGTGTGCACACTTTTCGGCCTTTGGGGACTCTAGAATCACAGCAGAAAATTACAGTAGGAAGCTACTTTGAAACTTGCATGTAAAGTTTCAAGCTATTTATTGTTAAATGAAAGTTAAAAAGTTTCACTATCACTCATATAGCTGTCTGATCTCTCTCTTTCTCTTTCTCTCTCTCTCTCTCAGTCTCTCGCCCTGTATTGAGTTGATTCAACTTCTTAATGTCAGTATCAATAATACAAAGATGTTGGTGCATCATGGCATGTGGCTTATTAAAATGTTTTATTAGTGTCTACACACAATAACATAATAGGAGCAAGTACAGTTTATTTTTTCATTGTTTATGAGCGAGCATTCCGGTGCACTTTCTAAAATAAAAGCTTTACTGCCAGGTAGATTGAGTATGAAATGAAGACAAGCTAGTTCACTGATCATGCAAGAGAACCGGTGTTTCTCCTTGTATTGTTATTAGATATAAAACAACTAGGTGCGTCTTGTTTTTGTTCTATCAGATGTTTAATGATTCAACATGTTTTTACACTTTCCTGTTTCGATTCTGCCTCATGTTTGTTCTCATTGGTCCTTATGAAACAACATTTTCAATTCCAATGCTAAAATGCTCTTCTCATTTACTACTAACAAATAGACACTTTGGACATGTATTAATCCTAGTTGATTTTCAGTCATCACTAGGCAAGGCAAGGCAAGTTTATTTATAACGCACCTTTCAACAAAAGGCAATTCAAAGTGCTTTACAAAACTGAAAGACAATAAGATCTAACAGCACTAACATGTGTAGTCACATTTGTCTACAAATTATTTACAAATGTTGCTTCATTTGGATGGAAAATTTGCGAGGCGAAAATGTACTTCACTCTTAGTTTATCAAATCAGCAAATCATTATAGAAAAAAATGAAAATTGCCATCAACAGCACGAATAAACAAAACCGGTAGCAACCATGTTGTCGAAGTAGCAGCAAAAAGAGCCAATGTGATGTACTGCCCGCTTGTTTGTTTGAGAGCTTGAATAACAACAGTTGTCTATGCATTTAATCAAAACTACTGAGTTTTATATTAAATTCTCCTCTAATGGAAATGTGTCACCTGGGAGCACCTTGAATCTATTGTGATACAGAGCTGGAAGAAGTATTCAGATGTTTTAAAGTTAAATTAACTAAACAGCAAAGTGAAGGCACTAATTTAGCATTCGCAATATGAACTCAAAGTACCAAACTGCCACATATTTGACAAATGGCCACGGATTTGTATTATTATTTATAACATTTTGGATGATACATTTTGATGCATTTATTGGAAGCAGTATTTTATTGGTGTTGCTGGTAGAGATAAGCTCAAATGTAACAATTGTAAAGTAATGAAGCTCAGCGCAAGTTCAATCAGGAAGACCAATATCCTCTGGCTGTGACACGTCATTTCAATACTCTCTCCTCTCTCAATAAGTGATCGGGGGCGTTACTCCCCAGCTAGCCAATCATTTCCCACCATCTCTCACAAGCCTATCATCGCACCCGCTAACCCCTTTAAATCTGCTCTTCCCTCTCTGTCAGTTGTCATTTCAGGTGTCAACGCGCAACCCTCCTCCACCCCTTCGCCTCCTGTCTCCTAATACAGGGCCAAGCTAAAACCTTCTCCCTTCAGACCGAACTACTTATCACCACCATCAGTGTCTAGACCCCGGGGGGTTCATCGGAGCGGTTTTTCCCCTCCTGAATGATCATTCTGCAAACCGGGGCCTAATCGCCAAACATAATTTCTGTCACGATCACAGGTACAGATCAGAACCCAATAGCACGACTCAGATACAACCAGTATAGTAATGTTCAGTTTATTCCAGGTCAAGGACAGGCAGAGTCAAAATCATTAAATCCGTCAGACAGGCAGGAATCAAAAACTGGGTAGGACAAAACTCGGGACTAGAGCACAACACTCACTGGAGAGCTTGGCGGAAACGACAAGACAATATGGCAAAGGACAACTGATAATGAGGTGGTATAAATACTGTGGAGTGATGAGGGAATGAGTAACAGGTGAGGGGAAGGGCTGAGGAGACCAGGTGAGGGAAATGAGCTGATTACAAGGGCCTGGAGGAAAGCGGGATCTGAAATGACAGGAGAGTTTAGATGAGGCATGAAACAAACAATAATAGAAGTGTCTAACTTGTGACAGAACCCCCCCCTCTATGGACGGCTCCTGACGTCCTACGGGGTTGATCGGGATGGGCCTGGTGAAAGTCAGTAATGAGAGATGGGTCATAGATACTGCGAGCGGGCACCCATGAACGCTCTTCAGGAACATAACCCTCCCAGTGTACCAGATACTGCAACCCTCTACCACGTCGCCTGGACTTGATGAGGCGACGGACAGTGTAAACAGTCTCCCCGTCGATAGTCCGGGGTGGTGGTGGGGGTGTAGAGGGGGGCTGAAGAGGGCTCACATTAACTGGTTTGATCTTGGACACGTGGAAGGTAGGATGAATCCTCATAGAAGGGGGCAGACGCAGGCGGACAGCTGCAGGATTGATAATCCTAGCTATGGGAAATGGGCCTACAAAACGGGGAGACAACTTCTTTGACTCCACTCTGAGAGGGAGATCCCGTGTGGAGAGCCAGACACGTTGCCCTGGGGAGTACTGTGGAGCTGGCTTGCGACAGCGATTGGCGGTCCGTTGATAACGGTCGGAAGAGCGCAGGAGCGCGGAGCGGGCCTTTAACCACATGCGTCGACATCGGCTTACAAACGCCTGTGCAGATGGGACGCTGGCCTCCCGTTCCTGTGCCGGGAAAAGGGGCGGCTGGTATCCGCGGGAGCATTGGAATGGAGAAAGACCAGTAGCAGAACTAGGAAGGGTGTTGTGGGCATATTCAACCCATAGAAGCTGCCTCGACCAGGAGGAGGGAGTGGAGGAAGCTAGACAGCGTAAGGCAGTCTCCATCTCCTGGTTCATTCGCTCTGCTTGACCATTGGACTGGGGATGAAATCCGGACGAGAGACTGACACTGGCTCCCAGCAGCCTGCAAAACTCGGACCAAAAACGAGAAGTAAATTGTGGTCCCCGATCAGACACAACGTCACTGGGGAGACCATGCAGCCTGAACACATGTTGTAGCATGATTTCAGCCGTTTCTTTGGCAGTAGGTAATTTGGTTAATGGAATAAGCCGGGCAGACTTGGAAAACCGGTCTATGACTGTGAGTATGACTGTGTTACCGTCTGAGGGTGGTAGTCCGGTGACAAAATCCAAGGCGATGTGGGACCAGGGACGATGAGGGATAGGCAAGGGATGAAGAAGACCGGAGGGAGCTTGGCGTGAAGTCTTATTTTGAGAGCAGACTAGGCAAGCAGCAATGAATTCCTTGGCATCCTTCTCCATAGAAGACCACCAAAATCGCTGTCGAATCAGGGCTAGGGACCGTCTCACTCCTGAGTGACAAGCCAGGCGAGAGTTATGACCCCACTGGAGAACCTGGGTACGGAGAGTGGCAGGAACAAACAGACGGTTAATAGGACAGGCACTTGGGGCTGGGTGTTCCGCATGAGAGCGCTTGACCTTATCCTCCACCTCCCAGGTCACCAGACCAATGACACATGTAGAAGCGATGATATTCTCAGAATAAGATGGAGAGCTCTCTGGCTGGAACTGGCGAGACAGGGCGTCAGGTTTGATGTTCTTAGAACCAGGTCTGTATGAAAGAGAAAAATCAAAGCGTGTGAAAAACAGAGCCCACCTGGCTTGACGAGAGTTCAGCCGCTTAGCTGAACGGATGTACTCCAAATGTTTGTGATCCGTCCAGACCACAAAAGGCTGCTCTGCTCCCTCCAACCAGTGTCTCCATTCTTCCAGGGCAAGTTTCACTGCCAACAGTTCTCGATTTCCAATGTCGTAATTTCTTTCTGCTGGAGACAGCTTCCGGGAGAAGAAGGCACACGGGTGCATCTTCTGATCCTCGGCCGACCGTTGAGAAAGAACTGCCCCAACTCCAGTGTCCGACGCATCTACCTCTACAGTAAACTGCCGAGTAGAGTCTGGAAAAATCAAAATGGGAGCAGAGGTGAAGCGTGACTTTAACTCACCAAAAGCCCCTTCGGCCACCGAGGACCACCGGAAGGGAATGTTCTGAGAGGTGAGAGCTGTGAGAGGGTTTGCCACCAAACTGTAGTTTCGAATAAACCTCCGGTAGAAGTTGGCAAAACCCAGAAAGCGTTGGAGCTCCTTGCGTGTTGAAGGGCGTGGCCAGTCAGTGACCGCCTTGGTCTTTTCAGGATCCATCTTGATGTTTCCGGTGGAGACCACAAATCCCAGGAAAGGGACTTCTGTGGTGTGGAACACACACTTCTCTGCCTTGACAAAGAGGTGGTTCTCCAAGAGCCTCTGGAGGACTAGGCGAACATGGACCACATGCTCCTGTTTAGACTTGGAAACAATCAAAATGTAATCCAGGTATACAAAAACACAGATATTGAGAAGATCCCGCAGAACATCATTCACCAACCCCTGGAAGACTGCAGGTGCATTGGTGAGTCCAAAAGGCATGACTAAATACTCATAATGTCCACTAGGAGTGTTAAATCCCGTCTTCCACTCGTCCCCCTCCCTGATTCTCACCAAATGGTATGCATTACGTAGGTCCAGCTTGGTAAAAATAGTAGCGCCTTGTAACAGTTCAAATGCAGAGGAAACAAGTGGAAGGGGGTACCTGTTCTTGACAGTGATGTTATTGAGTCCTCTGTAGTCAATGCATGGGCGCAGAGTCTTATCCTTCTTACCCACGAAGAAAAACCCTGCACCAGCAGAAGATGATGAAGGCCGGATAAGCCCTGCATCCAAAGAGTCATTGATATACTTCTCCATTGACTTAGTTTCAGGAGCCGATAAAGAAAAAAGTCGACCTCTAGGAGGAGAAGTACCAGGTAACAGGTCAATAGGACAGTCATTAGCGCGATGAGGCGGCCCGAACTTTGTTAAAGGCCTCTTTAAGGTCCCAGTAATCCTTGGGAACACCGGAAAGGTCTTCACACTCAGAGATCCTCGGCTGACTGGAATCCATTGAGGAACTAGATCTTAAGCAGACAGCATGACAATGAGCACTCCACTCTCTAATAGTCCCTGAAGCCTAATCTATATGAGGATTATGCCTCCTTAACCAAGGAAACCCCAAAATGACAGGCTGATGTGGTGCATGGATAAGGTGAAAAGAGAGTGTTTCGCTGTGATTACCTGACATGCTCATTTGAACTGGAGTTGAACGGTGTGTCACTCTGCAGAGAAGACGACCATCTAGAGCTGTAGCATTGATGGGCTTCTCCAAAGCCTCCCGACCAAGTCCCATTTGAAAGGCCAGTGTTATGTCCAAAAGACTGGTGTCAGCACCAGAGTCAATAAGAACTGCCACAGTGTGCATTTTCCCCAAGCAGCTCAGCTGAGCATGGGTCGAGAGGGCATTTCTAAATTCATCATACGGCTCACCAGCGCCCTCTGGATGACTGGTGAGCCCTGTCTTTTACAGGACAAGAGAAGGCAAGATGACCCTGCTGGCCGCAGTAAAGACAGCAGTTGTCCCGCAGGCGGCGCTGTCGTTCTGCCTCGGAGAGCCGGGCCCGCCCCAGCTGCATTGGTTCAGACGAGTTAGCCTGAGGGGCGACGCAGAAAACCCTCTCTCTCCTCCGCTCCCACAGACGGCAGTCAATGCGGATGGAGAGAGCCACCAGCTCATCTAAATCAGCAGGAAGGTCCCTAGCTGCCAGCTCGTCTTTAAGGCGATCCGACAGACCGTTGTAGAAGGCATCGAGAAGTGAAGAAGCATTCCAGTTACTCTCGGCGGCTATGGTACGAAACTCGATGGAGTAATCGGACACAGATCTCCCTCCTTGCACCAGGTTAAACAGTCCCCGAGCTACCTCTCTTCCGGGTGTGGCGTGATCAAAAACTTTACGCAGTTCAGCGGAGAATACGCTTACAGACGAGCAAGCAGAGGATTGTCTTTCCCATTCGGCGGTACCCCAGTCTTTAGCTTTGCCCGTGAGAAGAGAGGCAATATACGCCACCCAGGATCTTTCTGTTGGGAAGGCGGAAGGCTGAAGCTCAAAGGCGAGGGAACATTGGACCAGGAATGGTCTGCACGAACCTGGGGCTCCAGAGTAGCATTCGGGAGGAGGCAGGCGTGCATCCGATGCCGGAGGACTCTGGATTCCAACAGCGGAAGCTGGAGTTAGTTCCGGGCCATGGACCGTTGCAGGACGGGTCTGAAGATGATCACGGAGATTCACAAAGGTCCGTTCGTAACGAGCGGCCATCTCCTGCATCGCTTCAGCCATGAAGGTAAGCTGCTGCTCGTGGCGTTGTAACACGATATCGTGTGAAGGCGGTTCTGTCGCTGATTCGGCTGGATTCATGTTTGGCCAGATTGTACTGTCACGATCACAGGTACAGATCAGAACCCAATAGCACGACTCAGATACAACCAGTATAGTAATGTTCAGTTTATTCCAGGTCAAGGACAGGCAGAGTCAAAATCATTAAATCCGTCAGACAGGCAGGAATCAAAAACTGGGCGGGACAAAACTCGGGACTAGAGCACAACACTCACTGGAGAGCTTGGCGGAAACGACAAGACAATCTGGCAAAGGACAACTGATAATGAGGTGGTATAAATACTGTGGAGTGATGAGGGAATGAGTAACAGGTGAGGGGAAGGGCTGAGGAGACCAGGTGAGGGAAATGAGCTGATTACAAGGGCCTGGAGGAAAGCGGGATCTGAAATGACAGGAGAGTTTAGATGAGGCATGAAACAAACAATAATAGAAGTGTCTAACTTGTGACAATTTCATTCACTTGTTGTTATCTGTCAATCACTATTCCTTCTTATTATGTGTCCCGGTAATAAACATGTATTTCATACATCACGTCTCTCCTGATTGAAGTGAAGTGGGAGTTTAAAGTAACAGAGAATGGAAAAATAAATGGAAGAACAAGTTCCTCAAAAATGTACTTGTGTCACGGATGAGTGAAGGAAGCAGGACCCAAATGCAGATAACTTTTGAGAAACCCTTTATTCCAAGGATAAAGGATAAAGGATAAAGGATAAATGACAAATACAGAACAGAACACTCTCCGGTGAACTCCGTCACCAACAAACAATGACCCAACACTGAACACAGACAGAGACAAGACTAAATACAAGAAGGGGTAATCATGACAACGAGAAACAGCCGGGCAGGGGAGGAGAAACACAAGGACAACAGGTGAACACAATCGGGTAATCAGGGAGGGAAACAGACAGAAAGCGGACAGGCAGGAAACGGGGGTGAACACTTAACACAATAAGACAGGAAACCCAAAGACAAGAAAAACACCAACACAGACAAAACTACAATCGTGACATAACATGTGAATTGTGACAGAACCCCCCCCTCAAGGGACGGATTCCAGACGTCCCTAAAAAAAACAAAACAAATAAGTCCAAAACCCCAAGCAGGGTGGGCGGAGGGGGTCCGGAGGACGGGTCTTGGGCTGACAGCCCAGGAACACAGCGGAGGACCAGGAAGGGGTCACGGGCGGACGGCCCGAGGGGCAAGGTACAGTCCAAAAAGGGGGATTCGGGCGGACTGCCCGGGGACAAGGCAGAGAACCAGGAAGGGGTCTCGGGCGGACGGCCCGGGGTCAAAACAGAGTCCAAGGTGGGGACCATGGAGGACCGAATGCAGCGGCAGGAAGAGTCAGGGACCCGGGTCCGAGGGCGAAGGCAACGGCAGGAAGAGTCAGGGGGTCGGGCCCGAGGGCGAAGACCGCAGCTCTCAAGGGGCCGGGCACGAGGGCGAAGACCGCGGCTCTCAGGGGGCCGGGCTCGAGGGCGAAGACCGCGGCTCTCAGGGGGCCGGGCTCGAGGGCGAAGACCGCGGCTCTCAGGGGGCCGGGCTCGAGGGCGAAGACCGCGGCTCTCAGGGGGCCGGGCTCGAGCCGGTGTCGACCGGACAGGATCAGGAGGCCGGGCAGGAAAGCGCTGATGGGCCAGTTCCGGAGATCGGGCAGGACCTGGTGTCGGCTGGACAGAAACCGGAGCCGGTCGGACAGGCTTCGGCAGGATCCCCCACGGAAAAGGACCAGGAGTTGGCAGGAACCCCGGCGAGACTGGTGATGGACATGGGGCTGGCAGGGCCCCCGGTAGAACCTCCAACGGCACGGGATATAGGGTTGGCAGGACCCCCGGCAGGAGAGTAGACGGCGGGACCTCCAACGACACAGGACACAGGGTTGGCAGGACCCCCGGCAGGGGAGTAGACGGCGGGACCTCCAACGGCACAGGACACAGAGCTGGCAGGACCCCCGGCAGGGGAGTAGGCGGCGGGACCTCCAACGGGACAGGACACAGGGTTGGCAGGACCCCCGGCAGGGGAGTAGACGGCGGGACCTCCAACGGCACAGGACACAGAGCTGGCAGGACCCCCGGCAGGGGAGTAGACGGCGGGACCTCCAACGGGACAGGAGAAAGGGTTGGCAGGACCCCCGGCAGAAGAGTATTCTGCGGGACCTCCAACGGGACAGGAGAAAGGGTTGGCAGGACCCCCGGCAGGGGAGTAGACGGCGGGACCTCCAACGACACAGGACACAGGGTTGGCAGGACCCCCGGCAGGGGAGTAGACGGCGGGACCTCCAACGGCACAGGACACAGGGTTGGCAGGGCCCCCGGCAGGGGAGTAGACGGCGGGACCTCCAACGACACAGGACACAGAGCTGGCAGGACCCCCGGCAGGGGAGTAGACGGTGGGACCTCCAATGGGACAGGAGAAAGGGTTGGCAGGACCCCCGGCAGGGGAGTAGACGGCGGGACCTCCAACGACACAGGACACAGGGTTGGCAGGACCCCCGGCAGGGGAGTAGACGGCGGGACCTCCAACGGCACAGGACACAGAGCTGGCAGGACCCCCGGCAGGGGAGTAGACGGCGGGACCTCCAACAGGACAGGAGAAAGGGTTGGCAGGACCCCCGGCAGGGGAGTAGACGGCGGGACCTCCAACGACACAGGACACAGGGTTGGCAGGACCCCCGGCAGAAGAGTATTCTGCGGGACCTCCAACGGCACAGGACACCGGGTTGGCAGGACCCCCGGCAGGGGAGTAGACGGCGGGACCTCCAACGACACTTGCGTAGGGGCTTGAATAGGGAATGGAGAGGGAACTCGAGCGGAGACTTGAGAGGGGACTCGAGAGGAGACTGGAGAGGGGACTCCAGAGGGGACTAGAGAAGGGAACACGAGAGGGGATTTGAGAGGGGAACTAAAGAGGGGACTCGAGGAGGGACCAGAGGAGGGACCAGAGGAGGGAACTCGAGAGGGGACTCGAGGGGGAACTGGAGAGGGGACTCGAGATGGAAACAGAGAGGGAACTGGAGAGGGGACTCGAGATGGAAACAGAGAGGGAACTCGAGAAGGGACTACAGAGGGGACTAAAGGAGTAACTAGGGAAGGGAACTCGAGAGGGGAACTAGAGAGGGGACCCGAGGAGGGACTAGAGGGCCTAAAGGAGGGACTAAAGGAGGGAACTCGAGAGGGGACTCGAGGGGGAACCGGAGAGTGAACTTGAGATGGAAACAGAGAGGGGACTCGAACAGAGACTAAAGAGGGGACTAGAGGAGAGAGGAGGGACTAGATGAGTAACTAGAGAAGGGAACTCGAGAGGAAAACTAGAGAGGGGACTCGAGGAGGGACTAGAGGAGGGACTAAAGGAGGGAACTCGAGAGGGAACTGGAGATGGAAACAGAGAGGGGACTCGAGAAGGGACTACAGAGGGGACTAGAGGAGAAACTAGAGGAGGGACTAGAGGAGTAACTAAAGAAGGGAACTAGAGAGGGGACTCGAGGAGGGACTAGAGGAGGGCCTAAAGGAGGGAACTCGAGAGGGGACTCGAGGGGGAACTGGAGAGGGAACTTGAGATGGAAACAGAGAGGGGACTCGAACAGAGACTAAAGAGGGAACTAGAGGAGGGACTAGAGGAGTAACTAGAGAAGGGAACTCGAGAGGGGAACTAGAGAGGGGACTCGAGGAGGGACTAGAGGAGGGGCCTAAAGGAGGGACTAAAGGAGTAACTAGAGAAGGGAACTCGAGAGGGAAACTAGAGAGGGGACTCGAGGAGGAACCAGAGGAGGGAACCCGAAATGGGACCGTGGCAGCCGGGACCAGATCCGGGTCTGGAACCAAGGCAGCTGGGGTCGGGACCATGGCTGCTGGGACCAGAACTGGGGCCGAAACCCTGGCTGCAGGGACCGGAATAGCAGCCAGAAACATGGCTGCTGAAGCCAGAATCCTGTCTATAAGCTCCAGCTTCGACGCCGGAAACACGGCCGTATAGGGCGCTCCCGGAGCCGGGACCATAGCCGCTGGGGCCGGCCCTGGAGCCGGAAACATGGCTGTATGATCCAGCTCTGGAGCCCGGATCATGACTGTGTGGGGCGGACTCGGAGCCGGAAATATGGCTGCGGGAGCCTGCACTGGGGCAGGAACCATGGCTGCTGGGGCCGAAACCGTGGCTGCTGGGGCCGGAACCGTGGCTGCTGGGGCCAGGACTGAGGCTGGAACCATGGCTGCTGGCGCCTGTACTGGGACCATGGCTGCTGGGGCCCGGGCTCCTTGTCTGGCCTTGCGACGACTCCTCTTAGCAGCCGCCTGAATTCTCCGTGGGCCTCCATAAGCCTGACGAGTTCCAGCATAAGACTCATGAATAGGAGCAGGAACTGGGGAAGAAGCAGAGGTTGACTCCAGACGGAACACTCCGAGACGTCTGTAGTCAGCAGGCTGGAACTCACACCTCCAGAGGAAGTCCAACATCCAGTCAGGTAAGAATTCCACCAAGTCGGGCTTCTCCATCGCCAACCGGTGCGCCTCTACCAGGGCGGCCTCCTTCAGCCGAACACTGGACGCTTCCTTCCACCAATCGTGGCAACATTCCAAAGGAAAAGAAAACTGTTGCAGCTCCACCTCAAAAGGGTCATCTGCTGGGTCCATTTCTGGTTGGGTCATTCTGTCACGGATGAGTGAAGGAAGCAGGACCCAAATGCAGATAACTTTTGAGAAACCCTTTATTCCAAGGATAAAGGATAAATGACAAATACAGAACAGAACACTCTCAGGTGAACTCCGTCACCAACAAACAATGAACCAACACTGAACACAGATAGAGACAAGACTAAATACAAGAAGGGGTAATCATGACAACGAGAAACAGCCGGGCAGGGGAGGAGAAACACAAGGACAACAGGTGAACACAATCGGGTAATCAGGGAGGGAAACAGACAGAAAGCAGACAGGCAGGAAACGGGGGTGAACACTTAACACAATAAGACAGGAAACCCAAAGACAAGAAAAACACCAACACAGACAAAACTACAAGCGTGACATAACATGTGAATTGTGACAACTTGATTAGATTTCATAAGCAAAGCAACTTCCTTATGCCCGGGCAGTCTAACATATGTTCTATTATGTTCACACTTTGTAGCCTTTGGGGACTCCGTAGCATTACCAATTCTGCCTCATGTTTGTTCTCATTGATCAGGGTCAACAAACCTGTTTGATGAATGCACGTTTTGTTCAACCGGATAATATCCACATGTCTACCCTACTTTTATAATTTACGAATCATAAGTCTAATCGCCAGAAGCAAAATGCTAACGTTATGCACTAAACGAACTACAGCCGAGTACAGCAGTGTCGCACAACTTCAACGACATGCCAACTTGAGATCCATATTCAAAAATACAGATTCAAAATTGTACAAGTTGAAGCGTTTGTTTTAACAGTTTGCAAGAGCGCAGGACAGCGCAGGTACTTGCTTTCAAGCACAACAGGGGCAAACAAACTTAGCGGGAGTGTTTACGTGTTCGGTGTAATGACGTCCAACGTCCTCGACAACTTTTGTTGTCCTATTCAGCCACTTGTTAACAACCATCGTTTTTCAGACACGTAAACTCTTCAAAAATCACCAGTGGGGTCACTGCCGATGTATTTAATGTCGTAGAACAAAACGTGATCCGTCTCTTAAATTTGTGTCAACCACAGACCTTATTTCCAGCTATTTTCCAAAATCCTATGGAGAACTCCCGTTGACTCTGAGACGAGGGAACCGGTAGTGTTAAAATGCTAACTCACTTCCGGGTTTTAGGACTCGTCACTGCACCACTCTATACGATCTAACAGCAGTAACATATGTAGTCACATTTGTCTACAAATTATTTAGAAATGTTACTTCAGTTGGATGGAAAATTTGCGAGGTGAAAATGTACCTCACTCTTAGTTTATCAAATCACCAACTCACTATAAAAGAAAATGAAAATTGGCATCAACAGCACGAAAACAAAACCGGTAGCAACCATGTTGTCAAAGTAGCAGCAAAAGGAGCCAATGTAATGTACTGCTCTCTTGCGACACCTTTGTTTGTCTATGAAGTAGATACAGCATCCTGTACCTTAGCTTGTCAAGAATTTGTTGGCAAGACTTATTGAAAAACTTGCATTGGTTTTGTTGTTATTATTAAGCTGTCCTGTTGGTTGTATAGTTGTCACAACATAGTTCCCCTTTATGGGCAGTGACCAATCAAATGGGTGTGGTAGAGACATAAAAGCCAGGTACTTCTCAAAGCCGGAGCATATTTGTGACGTTTCATGATCAGTTGTTTTAGGGAGCGACATCATTTGTGTCTTCTATTGTTAGTTAGACACAGAAAACATTGTCAATGGCGTCTGAAAACTATGGGGAAATAAGCTGGGAGGCTATGTGTAAGTTACTGAAAGATAAAGGACTTGGAAAATGGGAAGATACATTTAAAGGTAAGTTTCTGGTTTGGTTATTTAAATTGATGATTAGGTGTTATATCATCGCTGGCCTAATTGAATAAGCTGATGAAGAAAAATGCTTTAGTTTTTTTTTTATTCAACTTAATTTATAAACTTGTCATACAAAATACAATGTGATGCATGACTGTAATTCACTGCATCTTCTTTTACCCAGAAAAGGCTGTTATTAAGCTGCGGGAGTTCAATGATGGTGTTCTGACTGTGATGGGCATAGACTGAGTATCATTCCTTGTCCAACCAGGTTTAACATCATGAAAAGAAGGAAGTGTGTTGCACATTTTCCTGAAGCAGTGGCACTAATTTGGTGCAACAACATCCCCCTGGCTTGACTTTTAACTTATAACCTACTATGCTTTTTTTCACGATTTCTTTAGTTCACCTGAGGATCGTCAGAAAATCTTGGAGATTATTGTAGCTGGGGAGCCATCAGCTCCCAAGGTGATATAATATTTAGTTTTATTTATTACATCATATATAATGGAGCTTGTTTAGTTGTACTCTTTAGGGTCATCATTTCACAGGTTTTTTTGTTGTACGTATTCTGTTAGGTGTTTAATGATCCAATCCACGGACATATGGAGTTGCACCCTCTTCTTGTCAAAATCATCGACACGCCTCAGTTCCAGAGATTAAGATACATCAAGCAGCTGGGGGCGGGCTATTTTGTTTATCCTGGAGCCTCTCACAACCGCTTTGAACACTCAATTGGGTATGTCCAATGTGTGTTAATGTTATCCAAAATCAATATTAAGTGAAGACTTGTTTGCTGTAAATGGACTGTATTTACATATGGCAGCACCTAATAAACAGTTTAAAACAAATTGAATATCCTGTTTTGCAGAAGGACACTCAAGTGGTAATTGTGTGATGACTTTTTATTGTTGTGTGCTGTATGCTTTGGTGAAGGGTAGGGCACTTAGCAGGAGTGTTTGTGAAAGCTCTGAAGGAAAAGCAGCCGGATCTCGGCATCACTGACAAAGACATCCTTTGTGTTCAGATCGCTGGGCTATGCCATGACCTTGGTGAGTGATACACACCTTACTCTTTAATATGTAATTTTTAAAGAATTTTAAAGTTTTAAAAGAATAATTCATCAACAAAATGACCATTTGCATATAACAATTACTAACCCTGTATTACCTATTTAATTATTGAAGTTTTTCTCACATACACTTTGAAACAAAGATTAAAAAAAAAAAGTATGTTAAAATGTCTAACTTCAGTTTGTTTTATAGCCAATCGTCATTTTCTTAAAATATTTATTTTTCTCCGTATATAGGACATGGACCCTTTTCCCATCTGTTTGATCAAATGTTCATCCCCAATGCAACAGGGAGAACCTGGAAGGTGAGCAATTATTTTTCCTATTGTCTCTAATGTGTGACATTATACCCAATAACAGAAATAAAACACATTTATAAAATACAGCCAGCAGCTGCATGTCATGATCTGATCATGTTTTTTCAATCTGTGATTTTGACTGTTCTACCGTATTGCAATACTACAGGGTAAAAGTGTTTGTCTTCCGCCTTAAAGTCAAAACTGCTCCACCAGTTGAACATCTTCTCAAAGATTGTAGGTCACCCCTGTGAGGAATTCTATGAATCAACCTACCATAATACCGTAGTGAGGCTGGCTATCAACATCTCTGATCCCCAACATGTTCTGAACAGTGAATATGAATTGTTACCATCAAGTCGGAGGTACAGGGTCCCACGATTTAATAAAGTTAGACTGAAGCACTCATTTGTGCACCAGTCCATCCTCTAATTAAATACAGAGCTCAATCCCAGGTCAAATGTGCGCTTGAGGGTCTTAAGCATGTTTTCTCTTCAGTGATTGTTATGTTAAATGTTTGTTTCCTTGTATCGTGTCTTAATATTTGTCCCTGTTTGATGTTGCAAATGGAGCTGCTATGATGCAATATAAAGTATTATCTTACCTTATCACACATGCAATATTTAACGTTAGGTTTGAAATTGCCTTTAATTAATATGTTGTATTTTGTTGCTTTTTTCAGTCAAAAGCAATAAAGCATAATCCTTTATTATTTTAAGGATGCTTTTCATTCTTCTCTTTCCCATTTTCCCTTACTCAATAAAATTGATGTTATTTTTGACTTGTTCAGTTTAAATAACCATTACAGCTGTGTTAAATATCAGCAATAACTTAAACATGTATGAGAAGAGTGGGAGTGGTTAAACATCTGGTATAGGGGGAGCGGTGCAAACCAGTCTGTGCTTTACAGAGCTCCCTGTCATTATGTAAGTTTTGGCAACTAAACTGTCATGTTTTCAGCAAAGCCAGGCCCTTTCTATTTAAATAGTGAGTCATTGTTCATTTTTATCACTTTGAATTCTCATACTAATATATCAATGAATTTGTGTACCTTGCAGCATGAGGAGGCCTCTGTAAAAATGTTCGACCACCTGGTGAAATCCAATGATCTGGAGGGGATGATGGAGGCATGTGGCATGGAGCTGCCCGAAGACTTGGACTTCATCAAAGAGATGATTAAACCCCCAATAACACAAGAGGAAGTTAGTCACGCAATTTGAATTTTATGATATCAGCATTATCTTCGTTATTGCTACAATAGCCAATGTCTAATGCCAGTCACTCTGTGCTGTCATCTCCACAGTGTAAAGGCCGTCCAGAGAAGAAGTCCTTCCTCTATGAGATTGTGGCCAACAAAAGAAACGGCATTGATGTGGACAAGTTTGACTACTTTGCCAGGTAGGGCTTGGTTCAACAGCTAGAGCAGTTCACTTTTTAATGCAATAAAACAAATGTGTATTATACACATAAATAATTCACATTTAGAACATAGTCCTGGTTATTTAAAGAACATGTAGCATTCTCCTGGTGTCTTAGATGAGTTTTTGTAATAAGCACATTTTCTTTACTTGTCTTGCCTTTGTCTCCTATCAGGGACTGCCACCACCTGGGCATCAAGAACAACTTTGACCATGGCCGCTTCATAAAGTTTGCCAGGGTGTGTGAGGTGGACGGGCAGAAGCACATCTGCACTAGAGACAAGGTGCTGACTTTGTGACATCTGCTTTTGGATCAGCTTTTATAACAGCAATCAATTGAAATTATTTGTGGTAACTTATAGATAATTCTGTTAACAGGAGGTGAACAATCTCTATGACTTGTTCCACACGAGGTTCTCTCTCCACAGAAGAGCCTGCCAGCACAACGTGGTTAAGATCATAGAGCATATGTGAGTATCTTCCCTTCTCACGTTAGTACTCTGATTTTAATAATTTAATTTGCTTCATAATCAAATATTTTGTATGGTATGCACAAAGTGATAACATATTACTTTCATACAGGATTGCAGAGGCCTTTTTAAAGGCAGACACGCACATCCAGATTGAAGGCTCAAAAGGGAGGAAGTTCACCCTCTCCACAGCCATAGATGACATGGAGGCCTACACCAAGCTGACAGGTCAGCAGAAACCACTTTGTGCTGTGAGCTTATCTTTTAACAATAAAGCAAAGCATTATTCATAGACTTACTATGTATTTTTGATCCATTAGAGACACAGGCTCTCACTAACACTCCTCTAAAAAGCCTAAATCCTCACTATGATCTATGTAGAGGAAGATGGTGAAGAAAACTTTGTTTTTTGTCACCTCAAAGTGAATGAATTATTAAAAAAACGAGAAAAGTCTTGATGAATTTAAGTAAAAATAGCATAACAATATCTAACATCTGTTTACAAATGTATGCACTATACTCCATGTCTCGTTTATCCAACACTTCTTTGGGGGGGAAACGTACTATTTAAAACACTACTGCATAATCAGTTTCACTGGGGAACTACTCGTCTGTGCGAGTACTGTTAATGTAGAAATGATCATTTTGGTGGTACCGTATTCCTTTTATCATGTTAGTATGTTTAATAACACAACAAAATAAACTCACCTGAAAACCTTATGCTCTTACTGGGGTAACGAGTTTGGCCAGGGCATGCCACAAGGACATGCTGACAACAGGCACATTAGGGCAGATAGGGTTAACTCACCATTTAATCCTTTCCTTACACCTTTACACTTATGTTTTTGGTTTTGTAAAGGTTAAGTTAAGACACAACCATTGGCAATTTAGATTCAAAGTAATGCTCTTCAGCTCACGGAGAAACAACAACTTGCCATTCTTGTTACAGATGATATTAACAGACAATTTGGTTTAGCAAATGCAATTTTGTCATGGATTGTTTTTCATATTTTTAAGAACAAATTAAAGTAGAACAAATGTTATCACAATGGTGTTCTGCAGATGTTATGACTCATGCTTCTCAGATTACAGTGTCAGTGACATAGTTTTTACCTTTGTTCTTCTAACTTGCTCTTCTGTCCCATTTGTCCTTTAGATTGTGTATTTGACCGAATACTCAACTCCACAAAACAAGAACTCGAAGACGCAAGGAAGATTCTAACAAACATCGTCGATCGTAAACACTACAGATGTCTGGGTGAAATCAAGCATAAAATAACCCCAACCAAGGTGTGCAGTAATGTATTTGTTCCTGTATTACATCACATATTTGTAATCAATTATCTCAAGGGATTGCACAGCAGGAAAAAAGATCGATGTCATCTCTTCATCAAAAGAGATTAAGGCAGGAGGGGGCAAAAGCGTAACCTCATGTTTGCTTAAAAAACAGTTATTTTCTTAATGTATTTAAAAAATTTAACTCAGGAAAGCTTAATTAATTTATGTTTCATGACACAACTCTCATTACATCCTATCTCAGTTTGAGCAGACACGCCTTCGGTTGCCACTAATTATTTTACTTCAAATGTATGTTACCTTATTTCTTTACATACAAATATCAGAAGTTGAGTAATGCTTTTTGCTTGACAAACTTTGCTGGTGATTGAGAATTACACTCCATATTTGTGTCTCATTTGCAAAGGTTTAGCATAATCGGTTCAGTCCCCTTTTGAATTTGTCCCTGATTATTACAAAAGTAAAGTTTGTCAAAACAGAGCTGAATGTGATGCGACTATTGTGGTTGAAGAACACATTGCTTGTTTCTGTTGTCTCTATCACTTTACATTGCCTCTTTTCGTATTGTACCTGGCTTTTAAGCAGACTATCCTAGAATTGTTGTTTAGAGAAACTATGCCGTATGAGCAAGAAAGATCATAGTACGAGGTCACATAACACTTAGACTACATCCACAGTAATCCACTGCGTAAAAAAAGCCTTGCGTTCACAGTAGATACTCAGGGTGGTTTTTATAGAGACCTACGCCAGCAGTGAACAATAAAAGAGATGGCATCATTGTATCTGGAAATGAACAAATCTGCGCCTCAAAGCCAACATCTGGTGAGGTGTGAGTCAGGTGCCTGACTAATAATTATGTCAACAGTATGACATAATCAATGATAACATCATTAACTTATCATTGTGTGGGGTGTGACAAAACAATCTTTAATACTGATTAAAAACAATTGCTGTGTGATATGACCTGCTAAACTGACATTTAAAATGAGAGATTACACAGAAATTATGAAGCAATATAAACGTTTAATAAACTGCCACACAGACCCCTGACAGCAACTGGGCAAGCTTACATTATCCTTTTGCAAACACTCTATGTTTCCAATAGACTGTAAAAGGTTTGCATCAAGAATACATTCTAATACATTGTTTTTAAAGGCCTGTTGTCGGGTGAGAGCACATCTTTAGTTTGAGTTTGGATAGACAGCCAAAACCGAGAAACAAAGATGTTTGATTTGTATTTACCTGCTTAATGTGGACCTCCTCTTACTGTGTTTTATCACGATGGAAATAACTGAAAATGTAAATGTAATCTCTCACTTCTCATAAGTTCTCAACCTTTGTCCTTTGTATTTAAGGATGAGATATCTCAGTTGGAAGTGGAACTGGCTGCAGCTCTCCCATTCGCACGACAGGAAGCTCAGGCTGACGGGCTGACACAGGAGGACTTTGTCATTTTGGTAAGTTTTTCGTGTACTTACTTTTGCTTCGCTAATCTTCAAATTGTGTTTTTTCTTTAGATACTGCCATCTCCATTGATTTACTTTTGAATAAAGAAGAGGCTTCTGTCTCAACCTTCTCTTCTAGTCTGCTACTATGGACTATGGGAGTGGGGCGGAGGACCCCATCGATAGTATGGACTTCTACAACAAGAAAAACCAAAACCAAACATTCAAAATGAAGAGAGAACAGGTCAGAATAATGACGACTGAAATCTCAATCTTAATCTTTTTTTGTGTGAGCTTTTGTGTATTTCCTTTTAGGGAAACCTCTGTTATATAATTTTTTATTATATTTATGCTGCTATCATTCTTGTCAGGTGTCCAAGCTTCTCCCTGTGCACTTCTCTGAGACGCTCTTCAGGGTTTACGGCAAAAAAATTGATCCTAAAAGTCTGGAAGCTGTTGAATCCAGGTAATATGTATATCTAAGATATTAAACATAGAATGTATCGGACTGCCTATAGCCGAGTAGTTAGTTGTCAAATCGAAGTAAAATGTCCTGAGCAGCAAATCTTAGTTTGCTGCCTGGTTGGCTGGACCACTTGGGGGGTAAGAAAAACCCTCTAGTTTCATTTGAACATCTGGAAAAGCAGATGAGCCGCCTACTGCAAGTCATTCCCGTACTCTCTTTACAAACATATCTACCCCCACTACAACTGTCAAATAAATAATTGTTTTTAAATAGGGTAGGAGGTTTTATTAAATGGCAGTGATATTATATCATAGTATTACACTATAAAATATGAACAGTATGAGTTTTAGTATATGGACATGAGCAGGTAAGTGTGAGGAAAACTTCTGTTCAGCAATGCAGAGCCAATGCTCGTGAAAGGAATGGAAGCTAGATTCGCCTTAGTCAAACACTGATATTTATTGAGAGAGAAAATACGGCCGGAGAATTCACAAGGTATATTCACAACTTTCATTATGAGACCTCAAGCAAACTCTGGAGACAAAGGGGACAGGAACACATCTATACATTAGAAGAGGAGGGGCCTATATTCCCGCCTTTCCTCTAATCAATACCAGGCATCGGAACAAAGCACCTCTGTTTTGCAACTCCTCATGTGCCCAAACCCCTCCCCACAGGAAAGGCAAAATACCTCTTGACCTGTGTCTTCCTGAGAAGTTACACAGGAACATGCAAGAAAGACTGAGAATCTCTAAATACACAGATCGGATTAAAATATTCTCTTACAGTAAGGATGAATAATTACTTTCGTTACATCTCGTCAGAGCTCAAGGATAAAATTGCACTTCAATTGCACTTCAATCTTGCCTCTGGAGTTAAAACCATCTATGCCTGGCTGCTGCTTAATGATTATTTGAATCATTGATTAAGTAGCGATTACTTCCTCAATTAGTTCACTTTTATAATTTGGTCTGTACATGTAATAAAATGGGGGAAAATGCCTATAATATGTAGTAAAGACAAAGGTTACGTCTTTAAGTAAAGTGAGAAGCTGGATCTATTTTTCTGTCGAGCTACTAATAATGTAGCGCCACTGTAGACTACACTTTACTGCTTCAGTAAAGATAGTTGCAGCTCTGCTCTTGGTAATGCTGATACACTTGTCTTTCTTTATTTACATGTAGTGTGGAGCAACTCTCACGTCACAGAATCTTGATGAATCTGAAGTTTTGGAAAATGGAAGTTAAACCTGAAAAAATAAAGAAAACACTTCCTGGCACTCCTTGGTTCATATTGATTGAAGGTGATCGAGAAATTTGATCAAGTGAGTATGTGACTTAACGACCTAAAAGTGAATGAGGATGCATTATGCATAATTGGGCCATATACAGTATGCAATTTTTAGAGCCCTGTTTAATATTATACACTGATCTAAGTGCAAATGTGATCATTTTAAATCAGCTTTAATTAAGAATCACTGTTTAATACCATATTATGGCTATTTGAAATGTAATTTTACATGTAATTTAGGGATTTGTTTGTTTAAGATATCCATCATGTGAATTAATGTGGTAACCTGATTAGATATTCTTTTTAATTGTATTCATGTTTGATTAAAGATTGTTTTGGGTGTATGTCTTTGTTTTTAATCTATCAATACTAAATCAATATCATTACTATTACCATTATATATTACTATTCATACTGTAGTTATACAATATAGCTTCCTTCCTTCAATGTAACCATCTGTATGAATCTGGTTAACTTAGGGTGTATTTCTGTTTATGGTCATGGTGTGAAAATGTTGTGATTTGTCATCATGCGACTTTTGAGGAAAACCTACAACAATTTTTTCAACTTTGTTGCTGTTGAGATTGGGTTAATAAAAAAGTGTTTCTTCTTAATTTAAAATCAATTAAATGTTGTGTTTATTGTGCGTCATTGTGCCAATATTACTCATCCAACATAATAATTCAGCAGCGATTTGAATTCAGTTAGATATAGAGTTGCTTATTCAATTCTTCAACAATTATCACTAGGACAGATTCTTTTCTTTTTGCACAACCCTGAGGTAATTCATCTAAGGGAATATTTGAAGAAACGTATCTCACAGTCACACACTTCAATATCCATTTAATACCAAAAATCTACTGATACATAACTCACTCTATTAGAGCTGCAACTATTAACCAAAGTGTAGGTAGCATTTACAATTTCCCTGAAGCCCTTTTCATTTATTGCACTTAGTTTGCTTCCTCATTGTGTCTATATTGCAAAACTACCTCTGCTTTATTTCTATATAGGATGCTCATTGCAGGGTTGGGCTATATGACAATATATGTAAAATGTTCCCTTCATATAATCGGACCATCATTCAGGGTGATAACTCTGGATTTAAACCTTACGGTGTCAATTATTCATTTCACTGGATGTGTCAAAACAGATGATCCTAACTATTTTATCAATACACATTTTATAGAATATATATCATATATTACTTACTTATACTGTTTTGTTGTTAGTTTGGAGTTTTCCCTTATACAAAATAAGGGCCTAGAGACAATAAGGGAGTATTATGCATGTTGTGATTTTTCTACCTTCAAACCAGGTTATACAGTATGAGCAGTGTATTTCAATGAAACGTTACTTTATACTTCACAATTTTTTTTACTCATCGACATTTTTCGACAGCTTTAGTTGCTAGTAACTTTGCAGATTCAGACAATTAAAACAAAATATATAAAATAAACTAGTACATGATAATGGATTACAGCTGGCAATACATAAAGCACAGCTTCCAGCTGCAACATTAATCATTAAAGACTATCAGCAGATATACTGTAATATGATTTATTCTGTAAAGAGCTATTCTGCACAACAAGTAATTTCACTTTGTACTTAAAGGTCCCCTATTATACTGTTTTTCATCAATATATTATGGATCTCAGATATATACAAAAAATGTCTCTGAAGTGTTTGGCTCAGGTCACCTCACGTCACTCTACACTCGTCGATCAGAGCGCATTTTCGCGAGCGGAGCACATTTTCTCATCCGCCTCACGGAGCGTGGAAAGTGAGGGGCAGGGCTGCCTCTCTTCCGTCGGCGTGGATAGGAGGTTTACCTGTGCACCTGTGCTGTTGTGGGGAGGTTTTTCCCGGGAAGTCGCGGAGAGACGGAGTGGCTGCACGTTGTTGTTTGGGCCCCCTTTTTCCACCTGCCCAGTTGTGCTGTGGCAGGGACCTGCTTCCACTTGTCGTGTGCTGCTGTCCTGGCGAGATTTTACCCCGGGGGGCGTAACGGAGAGACCGGAGCGGCTTCGCGTTCGGGCTGCGGCCTGCTTTACACCTGCTGTAGCGGAGGCCTGTATCCACCTGCTCCACCTGTCGTGCTCTACGGTGCCGAGGACGTTTTACCACGGGGATATCGCTGAGAGACCGGAGCGCCTCTACGCCTCGAGCTGGTCCTGCTTCGCCTATCCTGCTGTAGGCCTACTGAGGAGGTTCTGCACCGGGGATATCGCGAGGAGAACGGAGCGCCTCCACATTTCGGGCCTGCTTGCACGCCTATCCGGATGCTCTGCTGGTCTGGGAAAATGGCCAATATCGGGATTCTGCTGTGCCTGTTAACTGTTTTGGACTATGAGAAGATCTCTAGTCATTCTGAGAAGACTACTGGATTCAGGTCTGTTCTGCCATCTGCAGTGGGCATCCCCTGCAAAGGTTCGGATGTGTTGCTCAAACAATTACCGGTTGCCTTGTCACAGTCAATCTGCTCGACAAAATATGTTTATCTTTTTTATTTTCCTGCGATGATGGTTCTTCAGGACTGCTTCTTAAGCTCTAATCACACTCTCGCAGACTTTTCCGGTGTTTCTAAATTAGATGACAATGTATGTGTGTCATTTAAGAGGAAAAGATGCCTGTTTTTTTTGTTGTTATTACTGTCAGGAAATGTACAACCTAACCCTGGTCCGCCCAGTAGTAATAGTCAGATCGCTACTCCTGCTGATTTTAAAGCTAGGTCTGGGTTGGGTTTCATCCACTTGAATGTGCGCAGTCTGTTAGGTAAACTAGATTTTGTCCGTATCTGGGCAAAATCGACTGACGCTGACGTCATTGTCTTATCAGAAACATGGCTAAATAAATCTATTTTGGCCTCTGACATTGCCTTAAATGGTTTTAATGTGTATCGTACCGACCGGCCTAATAAAGGTGGTGGCGTTGCAATTTATGTTAAGAATAAGTTCAGTGTAACCACATTAATTTCCAAATCGATCAGTAAGCAATTTGAATTGTTAGCCTTAAATATAGAAGTGGCAAAGGGTCAACAGGTCATGGTGGTGGGCTGCTACAGACCCCCCTCAGCTGTCAAAGACTCCTTGTCTTCACTAGCAAATCTTTTATCACAACTAGAGTACAAGGAAATAGTGCTACTTGGAGATTTTAACTGGGACTGGTTAACTGCAGTGTCAGAGGATTTTAAAAACCTTTGTATCTCTTTAAATGTTACTCAGATTGTGGACAGTCCTACTCGCCCAAATATTAAGTCCCCTAATAAATCCTCCCTAATTGATCTCATTTTAACTAATGTTCCCCATAAATATTCTTCTGTGGGAGTATTTGCAAATGATCTGAGCGATCACTGTGTTGTAGCCACAATTAGGGACACTAAGGTCCAAAAAGTTAAACCTCGCATTATCATCAAGAGAGATATAAAACATTTTGTGGAGCAGGGTTTTGTGCATGATCTGTTTGATTTTGATTGGGGTAAAATCGATCTGTGTGCTGATGTTGAAACCGCATGGTCTTATTTTTATCTTGGTTTCATGGAGATCATTGATAGACATGCACCCCTGCGTACATTTAGAGTAAAGGGATGAGACAATCCTTGGTTTTCTGCTGAGCTGTCTAGTCTCCTTCATGAGAGAAACAAGGCCTGGGCAAAGGCTAGGAAATCAGGCTCAGAGATAGAATGGCTGCGTTTTAGGCAGCTAAGGAATAGCTTCACTTCAAATGTCAAAAGTGCAAAGTCGAAGTACTATTTGTCAGTTACCACAGAAAACCTAAATAATCCTAGGAAATTTTGAAAAGCAATAAAATCGATATCAACCGGTGAGATCCGTAATGAGCTACCTCCGTGCCTTACCACAGCATCTGGCTCTATATCGGACAAGGCCACTATGCTAAATTGCTTTAATGAGTATTTTGTTTCCTGTGGTTCTCTATTTGATTCTGTCACTAACTCTGTTTCTGTAAACACCACAGTCTGTGACTCTGAACAACGTGGTCTGGAAAACCCTTTCAGTTTTACCCGTTTTACTGTTGATGTTGTTCATGAAGCCTTATCTAAGCTAGATCCTAGGAAACCGGCTGGCCCGGACAACTTAGAACCTTTCTTTTTAAATATAGCTGTAGATTTTATTGCTCCACCTCTCACTTCTCTTTTTAACCTCTCCCTCAGCACAAATACAATTCTAAAAGTATGGAAGTCTGCTTATGTCTTGCCTTTACTGAAAGGAGGGGAGGCAACTATTTTAAATAACTATAGGCCAATCTCTAAATTGTCAGTTCTGGCTAAGGTTCTTGAACGCCTAGTGAGTGAACAGGTAAAGGAGTTTTTATGTACAAATGACATCCTGTCTAAACATCAGTCAGGATTCAGAAAGAAACACAGCACCATCACTGCCACAATGAAAGTGGTGAATGACATTACTAGTATTTTAGATAATAAGCAGAGTTGTGCAGCTCTGTTTATTGACCTTTCCAAAGCGTTTGACACCGTTGATCATCTCATCTTAAAGCAGAGGCTACTCAGTATTGGCCTATCCAGCCTTGCAGTGGGGTGGTTTGTGAACTACCTCTCTGAAAGGTCCCGTGTTCACTTTGATGGACTGTCTTCTGAGTGGTTAAACATTTCTAAATGTGTACCACAAGGTTCTGTTTTAGGACCACTTTTATTCTCCATATATATTAACAGCGTAGGTGATAATGTGGATGAAGCTACTTTACATTTGTATGCGGATGATACTGTGATGTATTGTGCAGGTCCCACCGTTAAGGAGGCTGTTGTTAAATTACAGGCTGTTTTTAACACTATTCAGACTCAGTTCTCTGAATTAAAGCTTATTTTAAATGTGGATAAAACCAAGGTAATGCTCTTTTCAAAAGCAAAAAAGACACCAGAGCCTGTTTTAGATATTGTAACTACGCAAGGAACAAAACTTGAAGTTGTTGCCTGTTACAAATACCTAGGTATCTGGCTTGATGATTGTCTCTCTTTTAAACTTCATGTCAATAACCTGCTAAAAAAACTGAGGGTTAGGCTAGGGTTCTTTTTCAGAAACAAGTCCTGTTTCTCGCTTGAGGCCATGCAGGAAAAGGCTAGTCACTGTGACCTTTTTACCTGTGCTGGACTATGGGGATCTGGTCTATATGAATGCACCTGCCAATTGCCTGGTCAAGTTAGATGCTGCGTATCACAGTGCACTGAGATTTGTGACAAACTGTAAAGCATTAACCCATCACTGTACCCTGTATGCAAGGGCTGGTTTGCTTTCACTAACTGTACGGAGGCTCAGTCACTGGTACATTTTTATATACAAAGCCATGCTAGGGAAACTTCCATCTTATATCTGCTCCCTGATCTCACGGAAAATTGTAAGTGGCTACTGCCTGAGATCGAATGCTGTGGTTTTATTAAATGTGCCAACTGCTAGGACTGTCTTAGGGAAGACAGCTTTTAGATGCGCAGCTCCTCTGTCTTGGAATAGTCTGCAAATTAAATGGAAACTGAACAATCTGGTGCCACTAAATGTTTTTAAAGCTCGGTTGGATGCTACTCAATCGGAAGGTATTGGCACCTGTTTATGTGGATAATTATGTAAATGATGCTGGATGATGTCCTTTAGTTGTTCTGTTTATGCTTTTATGTTTCATGTGGAACTACTTGAACAGGTCTCCCTTGGAAAAGAGATCAATGATCTCAATGGGATTTTATCTGTATAAATAAAGGTTTGAAATGAAATACCAAACATATCATATATTGTAGCATCCCATAATCCCCTCTGTTTCAGCCCTGTTTCAAAAGTGCTGATTCTGTGTCTGTTACTTTAGATGAAAATAAGGAGCCACTCCCCATGCCCCTCTGAGAGATATTTGGTTAAAAAGAACTAGGGCCGGGACTTTAACGCGTTAATTAAGATTAATTAATTACACAAAAATTAACGCGTTAAAAAAATTTACGCATTTTAATCACACTTATTTTTGCACAGCGGAACGTTTCTCACTGGATGAGTTTCAGGCGTACCGATTATACTGGAGCACCAACTAACGTTCATGACTTCAGCATGGGACTTCAAACAACAACAAACCACGGTGAACAATAGTCAAACATGAACGAACAAGCTGATGAGACCGCTTTGGTCGGCCCCGTGGATGGGACATTTTGTTTTAAAAAACGGACGGATGGAAGCGTCGACAAAAGCACGGTTGTGTGCAAATTATGCAAAAAATAATTTGCATAACACCGCAGCACATCAAGCCTAAAGTATCACCTAAATGCAAAGCATGTAGCAGCTAGCGTGGACGTTAGCCCGACTCCGAGTGCAAGGAACCACACCCTGACCCAACCCACACTCAACCAGATGACTGGTTTCAGGGCCAGGATAAGGAAGTCCACGTCTGAGAAAATAACCAGCTCCCTGGCTCACTGGATTGTCCCGGGGCCATCTAGTATTTAGCTCGGTCAATGAAGCCTCACCTGCATCTATTATGCCAGTATGATGCAGCTCGCGGATCCAGTAATGAGTGACCCGACAGTAAAACTAAACATATCTATAACTAGTTTAGGTAGTTTGAGAGGTAATTAAAATAGCTACGTGTGATATTCTAACCTGAAGTGTGTGTTTTGTCCGCTCACCGCGTCATGTGGTTATGCAGAGCTGCGTGTCGAGTCTCGACTCGTCAGCAGCAGCTGATCTCTCTCTCCCGTCAGATTAGACTTCACTCGCGTTTATGTCCATATCGATCAGATCCAGCTAGTTCTAGCTAATGATATGACTACCTGCTTATTAAAAGACAACTACACAATAAGTGTCGCTATGCAACTGGATGAGGCCACAAAGTATAGAGCAGCATTATGCATTTGTTTACATGCCCACCGGAACCCCGAGGCATTACCAACAGATCAACGCACAATCAACCCATACAGGACATCTCTTTCTCCACATTACGTGTTAGACATTAGAGTTGACTATTCTTGTCTGTCACATACTCTTCTTGTCTGTCACATAAGTGGCGCAACTGAAGCGGTATTGCTCTAAAGGGAAATAATTTTGACCGAAGATATTTAGATTTGCCGGCTAACGGGAACTCTGACGTGTGCTTCGCGGATGCGCTCGGCTCCTCTCGACTGCTGCTCGGGTCTGCTCGGTCAGCTTCCGGATCAGGAGGCATTCGTTCGACCAATTTACAGTAGTTAACATTACAAACATTTTTAACAGGGGCCATAATAGTGTAAATAATGTTTGTTTTGGCTGTTACAACTGAATGTAATGTTTGTGTTTTGACCGACAACTTAAGTATTTCTTAAAGCTATGCTGGGCATGCAAGCGAGCAAACACAAACAAGAACAAACAAACAAGTGAAATGAAGAATAAAATTGAAATTGTACAATATAATATTGTGGTGGTTCATCACAGGGCCATCTAAGCTTAAATATGCGATTTTTAAAAATGCGATTAAAAATGCGATTAATTTCGATTAATTAATTACAAAGCTTCTAATTAATTAGATTAATTTTTTTAATCGAGTCCCGGCTCTAAAAAGAACACAATGGTGCTCTAGGAGGAGATTTAGGGGAAAAAAGTGGTGGGGGATTACCTTGGTTGGTGTTTGGCTAAAGGTTACACAAGCCAAACAAATCGTGATTTGACATCATAAAATGGCAAAAATCAGGTTTTTTTATATAAATGGATCAGGACAAAAAGTGAGCAAATATTTTTTCCTGAAACTTTCAGAAACTCTTTACACAGAGGGGACACATGTTTATGTATAAAAGACATTAAGAAGTGGATTTTTCCTAATAGGTTACGTTTAACGGTCCCGTCGCATGTCGATGCTCCTCGCTCCCACAACACGTGTGTTTCAATGATCCCTCCATTCATACTTTATCACAATAATTCTACACACAGGAATATCGTTTTTAAAAACGGCGGCACTGTATGTCCTCCATCGTTGTCACTGAACGTAATCCAGGGTTTTGGCGTCACTTCTCTGGCCTCATTCACTGCACTATATTTGGCTCCACCTTCCATTTGTGCTCCATTGCGTCAAGTTCTATACAAGCAGCGAACAAGTGATCGGAAGCGAAGTGTTGAAATAAAATCATAAAACAGATTGAGGTTTGCGTTTACTCAAGGTGATCAACAGTTTAGGTCAGCATTTTTTTTTTTTTTTTTTACAGTAGTGAAGTAAAAAACTGTGATTAATTAATGTTCACAAATAGGCTATAAATGATTGTGTTAAGCAATTATGTGTTACTGTTTTATTTTACAGCAGCAGCCGGTCATGCTGGACCCAAACCAACACTTTTGAATATAAGAAAGCACTGCGTAAAGCGAGAGCAGCCTACTACTCTTCATTAATAGATGAGAATAAGAATAATGCAAGATTTCTTTTCAGCAGCCAGGCTGACAGAGAGCCACAGCTCGATTGAGCCTTCTATTCCCATAGCACTCAGTAGTAATGATTTGATGTGCTTTTTTAACGATAAAATTGTTAATCTTAGAAACAAAATTAATGACCTCTTGCCTTTGACCAGTATAATGTTATCAACAGCTCCCGGAAATGTAAGTTCTAATATTACACTAGATAGTAAACTAGAATGCTTTTCAGCCATTAACCTTGAACAATTAAATTCAATGACTCTCTCTTCTAAACCATCAACGTGCATGTTAGACCCAATTCCAACTAAGCTGTTGAAGGAAGTTTTTCCATTAATTAGCACTTCTTTATTAAAAATTATGAATATGTCTTTATTATCAGGCTATGTTCCACAATCATTCGAAGTAGCAGTGATAACACCGCTTCTTAAAAAGCACAAACTCGATCCAGAGGTTTTAGCCAACTATAGACCTATTTCTAATCTTCCGTTCCTTTCAAATATTCTTGAGAAAGCGGTCGCAAAACAGCAGTGTGATTACTTAAAAATGTATTTGAAGATTTTCAGTCTGGCTTTAGAACACATCATAGCACAGAGAAAGCTCTGGTTAAAGTCACAAATGACATTCTAATAGCCTCAGACAAGGGACATGTCTCTCTTCTTGTTTTGCTCGATCTCAGTGCTGCATTTGATGCTATCGACCATGATATCCTATTGCAAAGATTAGAGCACTTAGTTGGCATACAGGGAACTGCTTTAGGCTGGTTTAGGTCCTATCTATCTGAACGATCTTAGTTTATACGTATCAATGATGAATCTTCCACGCAAACCAAAGTTAGCCATGGAGTGCCACAGGGCTCAGTGCTCGGACCTATTTTGTTCACATTATATATGCTTCCGTTAGGCAATATTATAAGGAATCATTCTGTAAACTTTCATTGTTATGCGGATGATACTCAACTATATTTATCAATCAAGCCTGATGAAATTAATCATCTAAACAAAATTCAAGACTGCCTCAAGGACTTAAAAACGTGGATGACCTTACATTTTTTGATGCTAAACACGACCAAAACTGAAGTTATTGTACTTGGCCCGAAGAATCTACGAAACAAATTATCTAAAGATATACTAACTATGGATGGGATTAATTTGGCCTCCAGTGAGACTGTAAGGAATCTTGGTGTTATATTTGATCAGGATTTATCCTTTAACACCCACATAAAATCAATTTCAAGGACCGCCTACTTCCATCTACGTAACAAAAATCAGGCATATCTTGCCTCAAAATGATGCAGAGAAACTAGTCCATGCATTTGTTACTTCAAGGCTGGATTATTGTAACTCCTTATTATCAGGTTGTACCAAGAAGTCAGTCAAGTCGCTTCAGCTGATTCAAAATGCTGCAGCTCGTGTACTAACCAGAGTTAGGAAAAGGGACCACATTACTCCTGTTCTGGCTGCCTTACACTGGCTCCCTATAGAACACAGGATATAATTTAAAATTATTCTTCTCGCCTACAAAGCACTTAATGGGCAGGTGCCATCTTACCTTAAATAAATCATTATACCCTACTGTCCTACTAGGGCATTGCGTTCCAAGAATGCAGGGTTGTTGGTTGTTCCTAGAGTCTCTAAAAGTACAATGGGAGCCAGAGCCTTTTCTTATCAAGCTCCACATTTGTGGAATCAGCTTCCAGTTTGTTTTCGGGCGGCAGACACCCTATCCGTTTTTAAGAGTGCGCTTAAGACCTTCCTTTTTGATAAAGCTGATAGTTAGGGCTGATTAGATTCAGCCCCTAGTTTTGCTGATATAGGCTTAGTTTGTCGGGGAACATCTTACTTCTTCCTTCTCTTTGTCTATACCTGTGTGTACTCTCATGTTCCGATTAACCCAGCTTCCCCAAATTCCTTTCTTTTTGGAGTCTATATACGCTGGGATCCGGAGTCATGGATGATCCTGCGGTCCTGTGTCCTGGATCGCGAGCCCTGGATCTTGAGTCGTGGCTATGGTCCTGGATCATAGGTCCTGGATGGATATCCTCATGGATTCATCTTCCTATTATACACACATGCATTTCCAAACATTTGGACTACCTATGTTGCAAATGTATTATCTTTTCAATTTACACACGGCATCTATTGCACGTCTGTCCGTCCTGGGAGAGGGATCCCTCCTCTGTTGCTCTCCCTGAGGTTTCTCCCATTTTTCCCTTTAAACTGTGATTTTTCTCCCGAAGTTTTTCCTTGTACGATGTGAGGGTGTCGTATTGTCATACTGATATTCTGTACACACTGTGAAGACCACTGGGACAAATGTAACATTTGTGATATTGGGCTATATAAATAAACATTGATTGATTGATTGACTTTTATATTAAAATACTTTATTGTATTTAATACTTATATGTGTTACCCATACATTGTAAGGCTTTTATTAATCATACGTACATAGCTACAGTGTAGTCATGACGATGAAAATCTTAGGTCCCAGGCTCCACCAACAGTGCAACACAATAAAACAGGAAAACAGAAAAAATATAGTGCAAGCAAATCCAAAAAGAAAAATAGTAAATAGTGAAAGAGTCTATAATAGAAGTGATTGGAATATGAAATAATAGACACTTTTTTTTTAAGTTGCAGCCAGATGAATGTTATGGATGTTGTTTCAAGTTCAGGTGTTTAATAGTCTTATGGCCTGTGGGATGAAGCTGTCCCTGAGTCTGGTGGTTTTAGTCCTGATTCTGAGGTAGACCACCTGCCAGACGGCAGCAGACAGAACATTTTGTGGCTGGGGTGATGGAGGTCTTTTGTAATCCTGAGGGCTTTCTTCCTGAGCCGCTGGGAGTAGAGGTCCTCCATGGATGGCAGCTCCGTCCTGATGTTCTGTGCCGTTTTCAACACCCTCTGTAAAGTCTTACGATTGAGGGCGGTGCAGCTGCCGTACCAGGCTGTGATGCAGCCAGTCAGGATACTCTCTATGGTGCACCTGTAGAAGTTGCAGAGTATCCTGGAGTCCATGTTGAACCTCCTCAGCCTGCGGAGGAAGAAGAGCCGCTGTTGAGCTGTTTTGGTGATGGTGGTAGTGTGAAGAGTCCATGTCAGGTCCATGTCAGGTCCTCACTGATTTGTTTGCACTTCGTTATTTTGTCACCTATTTGCCTCACATGTCTTTAAAGGGGACATATCATAATATCTTTTATACATAAAAAGTGTTTTTATAAGTGCCAACCAAGCCACAAATCATACAAACCAGAACGTTTTAGTGGGCTGCCTTGGTCAGAAAACATGAGATTCAACAAGCCACTCAGATGTATCCCCCCCATCGGATGTCACATTAAAATATACTTTTGAGAACTACCATTGCTATTTTTTCTGCAAGCCAATCAGAGCAAACTAGGCTTTTTTGGAAGAGGACGTGTAAAGACAGGCACTAAAGCGGAGAATGTAAAAAGAGAACATGAGATCCGTTCTTTTTTTTATATAAAAGCATGCCGATTTGTTCTTGAAGAAGCGTTTATTTCTTTCTTTGCCTTTAAAATCGTGAACCGTTGTCCTTTTAGCTCTGGATATGGGTCCTAACCCCTGACAGTGGAAAATATAAATTCAGTTATATCATCATCATTAATGACGCTAAGAAAAGCAGCCACCAGTAAGATACCATTTATGTCCTTTTTTATCGAGGCTTCTGAGGTTATCAACAACTATGTAACACAAAGTGATATCTGCACAGAGAGCTTATTCAAACCTCCATCGATGACCTCCAAACCAGAGAATATTTGCTAATAATACAAATTAGGAGCTGATTTCTTTTTAATTGATCATGATCCCATTGTTCTGTTTGTCCGTGTATCCTTGAAATAAAGGTATTTTCAGTGTTATCTGCATTTGGGTCCTGCTTGCTTCGCTCACCCGTAACAGAACCAACCAACCAAAGATGGACCCAGCAGACAGCCTGTACGAGGTGACGTACAATTTAATGTGCTTTAAAAACGACTGTCGATATGCCTCCAGTAGTGAAGAGAGGCAGTCAATTATCTCAAGGGCACGCCAAGAAGTAACCTCAAGGCCCTGGTTAAAGGAGTTACTACCCGAGTGGGTGGAGGACTTTTTCGGTAGCTTTGAGGTCAAACCTGTTTCCCCGGCCTGCTAGCCCCTGGTATGCTAGCCCCCTGCCGGCCACAGTTCCCAACAAGGCTCCTTTCAAGGACCCTTTCGCTGGGTCTCGTCTGGCCTTGGGAGGACCTCTGAACCTCCACAAGGCTTCAAGAAAGCATGGAAGGAAACGCAAGATCAGGACTCCAGCCCCGGCAGCCATGGTTCCGGCTCCGGTCCTAGCCCCAGCAGCCATGGTTCCGGCTCTGGTACCGGCCCCAGCAGCCATGGTCCCAGCCCCAGAAGCCATGGTTCCGGTCCTGGTTCCGGCCCCAGCAGCCATGGTCCCTCCTCAAGTCCCCTCTCTAGTCCCTTCTCTAGTCCCTTCTCTAGTCTCTACTCAATTCCCTTCTCAAGTCCCTCCTCTAGTCACTTCCCTAGTCCCTCCTCTAGTCACTTCCCTAGTCCCTTCTCTCTTCTCAAATCCCCTCTCTAGTCCCTCCTCTAGTCCCTCCTCTCTTCTTTAGTCCCCTCTCTAGTCCCTTCTCTAGTCCCCTCTCCAGTCCCTCCTCTAGTCCCTTCCCTAGTCCCTACTCTAGTCCCTTCCCTAGTCCCTTCTCAAGACCCCTCTCTAGTCCCTCCTCTAGTCCCTTCCCAAGTCACTTCTCTCTTCTCAAATCCCCTCTCTAGTCCTTCCTCTAGTCCCTCCTTTCTTCTTTAGTCCCCTCTCTAGTCCCTTCTCTAGTCCCCTCTCCAGTCCCTCCTCTAGTCCCTTCCCAAGTCCCTACTCTAGTCCCTTCCCTAGTCCCTACTCTAGTCCCTTCCCTAGTCCCTTCTCAAGACCCCTCTCTAGTCCCTCCTATAGTCCCTTCCCAAGTCACTTCTTTAGTCCCTTCTCTAGTCCCCTCTCCAGTCCCCGCTCAAGTTCCCTCTCAAGTCACCTCTCGAGCCCCCTCTCGAGCCACCTCTCGAGTCCCCTCTCCAGTTCCCTCTCAAGTTCCCTCTCAAGTCCCCTTTCAAGTCACCTCTCGAGTCCCCTCTCAAGTCCCTACCCTATGTCCTGTGCCGTTGGAGGCCCGGCCGACTACTCTTCTGCCGGGGGTCCTGCCAATCCTATGTTCTGTGCCGTTGGAGGTCCCGCTGACAACTCTTCTGCCGGGGGTCCTGCCAACTCCATGTCCTGTGTCGTTGGGGGTTCCGCTGAGAGTCCTGCCAATCCCATGTCTTGTTCCGTTGGAGGTCCCGCCGTCACCTGTCTCGCCGGGGGTCCTGCCAACTCCTGGTCCTCTTCCGTGGGGGATCCTGCCGAAGCCTGTCCCACCGGCTCTGGTTCCTGTCCGGCCGACACCGGGTCCTGCCCGGCCTCCGGAGCTGTCCCGTCAGTGCCTTCCTGCCCGTCCTCCGGAGTTGTCCCGTCGCAGCCTTCTTCGCCCTCGGGCCCGCCCCCCTGAGAGCCGCGGTCTTCGCCTTCGAGCCCGGCCCCCTGAGTGCCGCGGTCTTCTCCCTCGAGCCCGGCCCCCTGACTTTCTCGGCCGCGGCCCTCGCCCTTGAGCCCAGCCCCCTGACTCTTTCAGCCGCTGCCTTTGCCCTCATGCTCGGCCCCCTGAGTTCGCCCGCTGTGGCCTTCGCCCCTCCATGGACTCTGCCTTGCCCCCGGGTCATCCGCCCGAGACCCCCTCCATGGTCTCTGCCTTGCCCCCGGGCCGTCCGCCCGAGATCCCTTCCGGGCCCTCCGCTGTGCTCCTGGGCTGTCAGCCCAAACCCGTCCTCCTGACCCCCTCCACCCACCATGGTGGCCCTAGTTTTGTGTCCCTCCTCCGGTCCCGCTCCACCCACCCTGCTGGACGTTGTTTTTTTGGACGTTTATTGGACTGTTTTGGGACGTCTAGGATCCGTCCCTTGAGGGGGGGGTAATGTCACGATCTGTCTGTGTTTTGTTTTGTCTTGTCTAGATCTGTCTTTGATTTTCTGTCTGCGTTGTGTTTTGTCTTGTTTAGATCTGTCTTTGGTTTCCTGTCTGTGTGTGTTCCCTCCTACCTGTTTTCTTGATTCTGTTCACCTGGTGCCCCTGTGTTTTCTCCTCCCTCCTCAACTGTCTCTTGTTTCCTTGATTAGTCCTGTGTGTATTTAAGTTCTGTTTTTTCTGTCTGTCATTGTTGGTTCATCGTTTGTCTGTGACTGTGTTCACCGGGGAGTGTTCTGTTTGTCCGTGTATCCTTGAAATAAAAGTATTTTCAGTGTTTTCTGCATTTGGGTCCTGCTTGCTTCGCTCACCCGTAACAATTACCTCTATTATGCGTTTATTAAAAACAATTGAGTTTGACATGAAATTCTCCTCTATTGGTCATCTAGCAGCCCCTTGAATCCACACTACTGTGATACAGTGGTGAAAGAAGTATTCAGATGTTTTCAAAAGATGTTCAACAACCATTTTATTTTATTATGCTAAATCGATCATTTAATAACATAACTAACATAATAGACACTTTGGACTTGTTTGAGAGCTTGAATAACAAGTGAAACAAATGTATGGATGAAATGTTGATGTGTGGTTCAGTTACCTCTATATGCATTGAATACAAACTATTGAGTTTGATATTCAATTATCCTCTAATGGGAATGTGTCACCTGGGAGCACCTTGAATCTACTGTGATACAAAGCTGGAAGAAGTATTCAGATGTTTTACCTAAGTTAAAGTAACTAAACAGCAAAGTGAAAGCACTAATTTAGTATTCGCAATATGAACTCAAAGTACCAAACTGCCACATATTTGTAGACAAATGGCCACAGATTTGTATATTATTTATAACATTTTGGATGATTATTTCTGATGCATTTATGTGAAGCAGTATTTTAATGGTGTTGCTGGTAGAGATAAGCCAAGATGTAACTATTTGATATGTGTAACTTAATCAATAATGCTGTGTCACGTTTTTTAAGCTAACTGTTTTTTCTATTATGTTCACACGTTTTGGCCTTTGGGGACTTCATAGAATCACCGCAGACAATTACATTTCAGGAAGTTACTTCGAAAACGTTCATGTAAAGTTTCACTCTATTTATTGTTAAATGAAAGTTAAAAACGTTCACTATCACTCATGTAACTGTGTTTGTACTATCTCTCTCTCTCTCTCTCTCTCTCTCTCTCTCCCTCACTGTAATTCATTGATTATACTTCTTAATGTCAGTCTTAATAATAAAACTATGTTGGTGCATCATGGCATTACATATTATCTACCTCTGCATTAGCATTTTATTAGCTGAATGTTAGCTGCTTTTAGCTACAAAAACCAACTAAGTGTGTTGCTTAGCGGAGAAATGCAGAAAAGTGAAATTATCTGAACAAAATTGTTACAGCTCAAATGCATTGCAATGACTTTTTTGAAAACTTGAAAGTGAAATGTTAAACTGGAAGAGTAGGAACAATTATGAAGAAGCTTAATATTTAAATGAAAAGGTTTAACAAAGGAATAAACAACACATTTTAAAGACTCAATGTCCTGAAATAGCTGAATAATTAATAGTTGAATGGTTTCTGTAGCTGAAAGTAGGCTGAATGAGTTAAATATCAGATGTACGTAGTAGTATAAGTTCAAGTAGCATTACATCTATAGGGCTTTTATTTTGAAGGGGTTTGTGGTGTTTGGGAGTGCGAGGTGTAGAAACACAAAATGAGGTTATCATTGTTGCACAGCATTCGCACTAACTAAGTCGAACAGTATTGCATTGGTGATAGCTTTCTGCTGTGGATGATTCATGTTGTACTGTCCTGCATGGTTGCCAAAAACCTGTGAGATTGAAGGCTGTTGTTTATCATTTGTGATGCTTTTGTCCGTTAAAAAAAAAAACAGTAAATGCATGGTTGTTCCTTTTCAAATTGCAGATCAAACTGCTCTTTATTAGTCTTATTAATAATTTACAAATACATTTTCTCTCTGCTGGGAAGTAACTTGTTTTATTTTAATTTTAAGAAGGAACAGTAAGGTTAGGCTACTGTGACGGTTTGATTCAGAAGGAGTTTAATTAATAAGATCCCTGATGTTAAGTTATGTTTATTTCCACTGTGTTCAACATGTTATAGGGGACCCACAATACAAAATTGTATTTAATGTTGTTCCTAATCATTTCTAATGTCATTACATGTTATATTGTGTTGTTGGAAGCAGTATTGTTGTTGTTTTCGCCTAAAGGTTGCCCTGTACAAAAGGACACTCAAGCTAGACATCGAAATAAAGGGGCTTGAAATCGAACACAAAAATATTTTAATTAAAAAAGCCAAACTGGAGGTTGAAAAATTGGAGAAAAAAAGACTTAATTTAGTAACATTCAGTAAATTATTTTCAAATACAATTAAATCTTTTAGGATACCTAAAAGAGAAATCCTTTTTTCTTTACAAAAAAAGTAAACTAAAATCAGGTTTTTATCTCTTTTTCCTTAAGGAATGGGTGAATACATCCATAATAAGTACCACAAAAGGCAGTTTAAGAATCACAGAATAATAAGAATGTACAGTTGCCATACCCTGCTTGAGTTTGTGACACAGTGAAGACTGTAAATATCCTAGAGTCATGGACTGACCCAGGCCACTTTGCCTCAAGGCTCGTGATAAAACATCAATGTCACATGTGGCCTGCAAAAGCATTTGGGGTTGACAACTTCCACAATAAAAGCATCAGTCAGTGTAGCATCAATGTTCATTTGAAATGAGTCCATGTTATATAGAAAGATAGTCCAAGTGTGAAACATGTACTGTGTGAATATTTAAATGTCTGATTTCCTTAATCACCCTGACTTCAATGTGTGTTCTTTAAGTGAGATGTAGGCCTACCTGAATGTTGAGGCTGTTGATTGATTTGCGATTAACATAGTCGCCTTCATTTTCTCCCAGACACGCAGATATGGGTATGTGTGTACAGTAGTATACAGCCAAGCACCCTGGGAAACTCTATTTAATAGTAGGCTACATTTATTATACAACAGTGTACGTCTTGTTTTAGACATTGCATTACAATTTTTAAATGGTTCCTATATTACCCTATGCCCAAGGTGCTATGAAAGGCGCCCCAAAATAAAATGTATTATTATTATTATTATTACGTCATAGGAACAACATTCACTGTAAAGATGTAGTCACATAATGATAGCAATACCCGCTATGTTGTAAAATCCCTCTTTGATCGTCTGTGTGGGACATGTGGTAGGAAACACAACAAAGGAGTGTGCGAGCCCTGTCAGACCATGTGCGACCTCAAGAATAGCACTGCAGACTGTATTCTTGCTTAGGTTCTCTGCATCACCCACAGCATGCAGAAAACTATAGGTTACTTACGTAACCCAAGTCTCAGAGTAACATGAAGTGAGATGTCTCACTATGGGATGCGCCTCATCGCGGAGCAAACAGAAACATCAATCTCATTACGCCAATCCTGATTGGCTGGTGATCTTGACGTCAACGTCAGGGGAAATCACCCCCTATAAGTAGCCTGCGCCACGACGCATGCGTCATTCAAAATAAGCACCTCTTCTCGCTTCACCATAGCAAGGAGGGCCGTCTGGTGAGACATCTCACTTCATGTTACTCTGAGTACTGGGGTTACGTAAGTAACCTATAGTTCTCATTCATAACACTCCGTCCGATGTCTCACTATGGGATATTGTAGCTCCCGTATTGCCAGACGAGCTTATCTCGAAGATCACCGATCAACCAGAATTTAACAGGTGGAGTCCCGACTCAACAAGGTGCCCAGCACTGCTCGGGCCACGCTTGGAGCGGAGCCGTCTAGCCTGTAAAAGCGGACAAAAGTGAGCGGCGAAGACCAGCTTGCCGCTGCACAGATATCCTGGATGGAAACACCCTTGAACAAAGCCCAGGATGTAGCCAGGCCCCGAGTCGAGTGAGCCCGCAGACCCGAAGGTGCTTGCAGATTCTGACTCGTATAGGCCAAAGCAATCGCCTCCACGATCCAGTGGGATAGTCGTTGCTTAGTAACAGGCTTACCCTTGTGAGGTTTAGCCCAGGACACGAAGAGTTGGTCATTAAGACGAAGCTCTTTTGATCTGTCCATATATGTGTGTAAAGCCCGGACTGGACACAACAGATCCTGCTGCTGCTCCCCGGAGGAAACTAGCTGCGGAGGAAATGCCTCAATGTCAATCGGGGTACACGAACCAACCACCTTTGGTGTAAAGGCAGCGTTGGGTTTCAACAACACTCTCGTTTGCCCTGGGGCGAACTGAGTGCATGAGGGATGTACAGACAGTGCATGGATATCACTGACCCGTTTAGCGGATGCCAGGGCCAGTAACAGCACTGTCTTGAGTGACAGATGTTTCATGTCAGCTCCTTCCAGGGGTTCAAATGGGGTCGTTTTGAGCCCATTTAAAACCACTGCCAGGTCCCATAAGGGCACCAGCGACCTGGAGACAGGGAGGAGCCTGCGCGCTCCCTTCATAAAACGGCAAACCAAAGGATGTTGGCTAGCCGTTTTACCCTCAAAACCCACATGGCATGCAGCAATAGCAGCCAGGTACACCTTGATCGTGGAGAAAGCTCTGTGTTTATCGATCAAGTCCTGTAGGAATGATAAGGACATTGAAAAGAGATGTGCCCTTCTTGAAGGCACCACTCCTCAAACACCCTCCACTTACAGTCGTAAAGAGACCTGGTGGAGGAAGCTCTCGCACTCTGAATAGTGTTTATCACCTTCTGAGGGAGTCCCACTGTATTCAGATTGTACCACTCACGGGTCAGGCCCATAGTGCCCCGCGCTCTGGACGTGGGTGAAGGATCGCCCTCCCCGCCTGAGACAATCTGTCCCTGCGTGGTGGGGGCTGCCATGGCTGCCCGCACAACAGCTGATATATCTCCGCCAGCCCGTATATTGCGGGCTAGGGTGGAAACATCAGAGTAAGTGTGTGGCGTTGCTCCTTCACTCTGGCCAGAGTTAAGGGTAACAGAACCAGGGGTGGGAACGTGTACAGAGGACCCGGAGGTCAATCGTGTACGAGTGCGTCCCCGCCTAACGGTGCGTTTAAATCGTGCATTAAAGAGAAACAGCTGTCATTGAGCATTTTCTCCCTTTGCAAACAGACTTAACGCGGCTCCGCCGTAACGCACCCATAGCGGACTCCCGATCCTTGGATGAGGAGTCCAGTCTGCATAGAGTGGTGCACCCTTTGACAGTAATTCTGTCCCTAGGTGCATAACTCCCGGTACCTGTGTCGTTCTCAGAGAGAGGAGACGTCTGCCGCTCCAGGGGATCAGTTTGTGTGCCAGTGTGTGTGACTGGAGACAACGCAATCTCCCCTGGCGGTTTATACACGATATCGTGTTGTCTGTCCTCACGAGGACATGAAGTCCTCTGAGAGAAGGCAGGAAGCGTTTTTGGGTGGGGAACACCGCTAAAAGCTCCGGGTAGTTTACGCGTGCCCGCTGGAAGTCTCTGTTCTAGGGACCTCTCACCGGGCGACCTTCGTAAATCCCCTATCAGCCCGTCTGACCTGCGTCCGTGGTGACCACCTTCCGTGAAAGGACTGCACCCGTAGGCGCGTCCTGCACTGGAAAAGTCGGGTGTAGTGCCACTACGCATTTCATAATAACCAAAACTCTCCGTACGCCGTGGCGTTCGGGGTTTAGTTTTATTATGAGGCCCATGTTGAGCGGGTGCTTTACGAGGACATTTTCCTCCGTAATCTGACTCCGCTCGGTGGGCTTTATAGATAAAACCCTTCTTTCTAGGAGAGAGAGAACCTCTCTCTCCAGAATATGGGTTGACTCTCTCTATGGGTTTGTGTCCAGTCGGCACTGCGCCTGCGCGTGCCGGTGGTGCCCTTAAAGCCCCGGCCGGCACTGCGCATGTGTATGGCGGTGGCTTCACGGACCCGTCAATAATCCGTTCTTTGAGAGGTGCCGTGGCTGCTCTCCAAAGGGGAAGAATTGGCGCGCTGTCCATTACAGCTCTAGCCGGCACTGCGCATGTGCGTGACGGTAGTGCCCTTAAAGCCCCAACCGGCACTGCACATGCGTGTGGCGGTGGTGCCTTCACAGACCCGTTTATTATCCGCCTTTTGAGAGAGGCCGTAGCTGCTCTCAGAAGGGGATTTATAGTTAACGGACTGTTTATTGTCTTTCTTTTCATTTTTTTGAGCTGCGCCCTTGGCCGGAGCCTGGATGCGTCAGCGGAAAATGGTTTATTCAGACAAGAAAGATGTGACATGTGTTTTATGCGGACTTGAGGATGACGTTGAGGCATCTCTCGAGGCGGCGGGAACACATTCACGGAGGGGAGAAGGAGGGGCTGTCACGCCGCTCGCTTCTTCTTCCTCGACTGCTGGCCGAAATTCTGGGTTGGCTGAGCCTGAGCTGCAGCCGGAACCTGAGATTTTCTCGGCCAACTTGCCCTTGTCTCCAGCCTGGGCTGGGGACTCGGGATGGGCTGCGACCTCTGCGTCTTCGGTGTTTTAAACCGAGCAGAGTTCGAGGCAGCTTGGGTGTCGTGAGTATCTCCTGCTGCATGCTCCTTAGAGCCAGCTGAGATGTCACGCTTACGGCCCGTCTACACTACAGCGTCGACAGCGTCGAAAGCTCCAATCTGCCCATTCACTTTCAATGGGGTGACGTCACGTAGCCGCGCTTTTTCACCGAACTGAATTGTGGGTAGCAGAGCGGTCCGTCTCAGGCGTCCCGGCGACAGAAGATGAACAATGTTCAACTTCTGACGCCGGAGACGCCGGAGTAGCCAGCGCCAGCCAATCAAATCCCGTTTCCCAAAATCTGACAGCTGAAGCCGTAGCCAATCAAACCGCGTCTAAGCTGGGAGAGATATCCCGCCGTTCATTTCTATATTTCAAAAAAAGTCGGAGGAGAAACTAACTATCGCCGTAGCAAATCACCCGGTTTTGTATGACCAGACCCTCTTCACCTACCGGGATACAAACCGGAGGAACCAGGCATGGAGGGAGGTGGCAGAGACAGTGGGGGAAACTGGTATGTTTTCGCCTGTTTGGGGAGTTTATATATATATTGCTCGCATAAAATCCCCGGGGGTTTTTGCTTTGTATGTCGGGGGCGGGAGATTCATGTGATTGATTGTTGGCCGTGTTGCTTGAATAAAACCCCCAAGCTCCAGACACGCCCAGCTCCAAGCTATTTTTTAAGCTGTAGTGTGGACGCTCCGTTACAGCTCCAGCCGGCACTGCGCGTGGCGGTGGTGCCTTCACAGACCCGTCAATAATCCACCTTTTGAGAGATGCGGTTGCTGCTCTCAAAAGGGGAGAAAATTGGCGGGCTGCTTATTGGTTTTATTGATTTTCTATTCCTTTTTTTGAGCTGCGCCCTCGGCCCTCGGCCTGGATGCGTCAGCGGCAAATGTTTAATGACAGAGGAATCAACCAACGTGTGACATGTGTTTGTGCGGACTTGAGGATGGCGTTTAGGCATCCCTCGAGGCGGCGGGAACACATTCACGGAGGGGAGAAGGAGGGGCTGTCACGCCGCTCGCTTCTTCTTCCTCGACTGCTGGCCGAAATTCTGGGTTGGCTGAGCCTGAGCTGCAGCCGGAACCGGAGATTTTCTCGGCCAACTTGTCTAGTCTGGCCGCAGCGCGCTGACACACGGCTTGTAGGTCCATACTGAGACAGGGCGAAGCTGGTGTGCTATCGCCGAGAGAGCATCCATCGCTCCCGGCTTTGCAGCCTGAGCTGGTGACACGAAGACGTCGTCTTCTTGCTCGTCCGAATCAGACAGGAGGAACTCAGAGGCATCCTCTTCGTCCTCCATGTAATCCAATTCTAGGACATCCTCCGCGGGTGAAACCATGGTGAGGTCCAGCCGGGAGCCCCAGCTTGTTATAGCGTGGGGTCCCGTTCCCGCGTCCTTTGCCGCCACCGGGTCCTGGCCTGATATGGCGCGGGAACCTGGTTCCGCGGCTGCCGCAGTTGACGAGCCCCAGGCCGTGAAGGTGAGGGACTCAGTCTCTGCGGCCGACGCCCCCGTGTCTTGATTGCCAGCCGGCCAATCAGTGGACATGAGGGGATCCTGTCCCGACAGGCTAGCTTGTTGCGCTAACCTTCGGTGGAGGCTCTTCACGGTGAGGCGGGCACAATGTCCGCACGAGCCGGGGTTGTCGATGTCCTCCTGGGCGTGTTCCAGCCCGAGGCAGGACGAACAGATCTGGTGTGAGTCTGTGCCTGACACTTTCAACCCGCAACCGCAGCGCCGAGCCTCCGAGTTCCTGACTCCTCTGGTGTGAGGGAGAGAGGCATCCATCTCGTTCGCCGTGAGGCATGGAGAGGGTCCGCTCATGACAGGTACGTTCGAGAAAAAAATGTTTACCGATCTGTCTTTAATCCGGGGGAAAAAGGACAGCGTGGGTCTTTTTCTCTCAAGGATATTACCTGGTATGGTAATATTCCTGTAATCCTTTTCTCCTCCGTGGAAGAGAGAAGAAAAAAGTGTCCTCGCTACCGTGGTGTCGGCAGTGAGGGTAAAAAACACAAGTTAGCGACTGGTGTGTTGCTAACTTGAAGTCAAAACCTTACCTTACTCCAGAGGAAGAACGGCGAGGTTGACTATAATACTCTTCTGTGAGAGAATAGGGTAGCCGGCTAACGCCCGTCGACCGAAATTAGCTTTGGTTCAGTCTGTGGACTGTTAAGCTAGCCCGGCTACTATTAGAGATGTGCTCTGAAGCGAGAAGAGGTGTTTGAATGACGCATGCGTCGTGGCGCAGGCTACTTATAGGGGGTGATTTCCCCTGACGTTGACGTCAAGATCACCAGCCAATCAGGATTGGCGTAATGAGATTGATGCTTCTGTTTGCTCCGCGATGAGGCGCATCCCATAGTGAGACATCGAACGGAGTGTTATGAATGAGAACTGCTGGTTTCAAAGTAACCCAAAGCAAGCCATACAGTCTGCGGCACGAGCACGACTCCGACGTGTGGCATTGGCAATGTTTGGCTCGAGGAGCTGACACAGATAAGTCAGCCCTTCTGACGAGAACCTGTATCTTTCATACAAATACTCATCAGAGAAAGCCAAAGGGTTTTGTCTGTCCCTACATTTCCTCTCCCTACGCCTCTCACAATTGTGGAGCTCGGAGCGAGCTCCACAGCGTCATCGATAAATGTTGACATCATTTTCACAGAGAATTCATTGGTCAATAGGCAAAGCAGAGCTTTTATACGCTGATCTCCCCTTAAATATATAGGGGTTGGATATTATTTACATGTACGTAGTGTGTAATAATGGCATTTAAATATAAAATGTACAGTTTGAAGTTGTGAAGTTATAAGTCCAGATAACAAAAGAGAAACTATGGAAATCAACCTTTACGTAAATAAAATAATGTTTTTTAAATGTTCTTTTTTTGTAAGTATTCCTTTTATCAGTCATGTCAAAGGTCTACACAACACAATCTGTTGATTTATACTTTAACCAAAAACTTCCATCAAAAAGTGATTTGAATGTGTTGTCTGATGTCCTGAATGACAAGCTGTATGTATTTGTCATTTAATAAAAGAAACCCTTTAATCTATTACATCATGAATGCAATTTAAATAATGAACACAGTGGACATTAGATCATGCCGTCCAAATGTTTTATTGACTTCAACTGAGAGCTGACACGGTTAAAGGAATGAAGGTCTGGAGACACAGAATGTTATGAAGACAAATATTTTAAACTTTTCATCTTCAGAGCAGGTAACTTTGGCAAACAATGATGTACGATGATCACTATGTAGTCTATGATTATGATCCAGTGATTAGACATGTTTTAAGCCTTTAGATACCAGGAAATAAAAAAAATAAAAAAAGTGTTACAATTATTAGAAAGAGAGAAAGGAGCGACTGAGGTTGCATGCCTGAACGCTGACTATAGGAGTAGACGGCTGAGGCCTTGTGTTGAGATCTCCATAACAGGTTGAATACTTAAAACGAAAGTTAGTTATAATCAAATATAATCAATCATATTCTTGTATGAACCCATAATGAAAATAGTTCTTGATGGTTGATGAATATGTATGTATGCTTACAATTTTAGTTGTTGCTGTTTGATAACTTTGCATTTTAAAAAGAGGGTGTTGAGATCTCCATAACAGGTTGAATACTTAAAACGAAAGTTAGTTATAATCAAATATAATCAAATATAATCAATTATATTCTTATATAACTCTAAAGAAAATGTTTCATATGTTGTGTTTTTCTATATTTACAGTATAAACCAAGTGGTTTGTTGAATTGAGTGTAAGACTTATAATGATTTATGGGTGTCACTGATAAGAGAGTAGGCAGTTTCTTCTCTCTCCTCTCACAGCAGGGAGGGGGGCTCCGGACTTAAGGAGAAACACATTGAGGCCTCAAAAAGGTGGTTATGTCATAGTCATAGAATATGTCTAGTCATGTTTTGTTTTACACAAACTTGGGAAGGTGTGTCTTATGCCAGAGCCAATATAATATGTTGGTTGGGTATAGAGGAGGTGTTTGTGGGTTTTCTATCCGGTTTTTTTGAGCATATAAAGACTGGCTTTTTGGGATTTTCGGGGGGAGAGAGGGGGAAACCCCTGGTATACTCTCTCCTGGTAAGCTCTGTCCTTTCAGAGCTGGGTTAATAGCTCTCGGTAAGGTTCTCTCAAACTTGGTAAATATCTCTTGAATTTCTTGGTTGGAATGCTGAGTGAATTTCTTTGAATGAGGGAATTTCTTTGAATGCTGAATGGAATGATTTTATGGAAGAAGCGTTTGTGAGTATTAGTACCTGCCTACGTGAGGAACTGCCTCCGAAAACTGTGGGATAGGTATGCGTTTGTGAGTATTAGTACCTGCCTATGTGAGGAACTGCCTCCGAAAACTGTGGGATAGGTATGCGTTTTTGAGTATTAGTACCCGCCTCCGTGAGGAACTTCCTCCGAAAACTGTGGGATAGGTATGGGTTTTTGAATGTTAGTACCCGCCATCTGTGACGGAAAATAAAAAGGTATGGAATCGATGTGAATTGATTTCGTGAATGAAAAGTTGAATGTGCTTTTTATTATCACCGGTCTTTTTATGAGGAAATGCCTCTAAATTCTATCGGGAGATTTTAAATGTCACAACTGAATTGGGCAGTTGAAGTGAAACATTTTGGTAATAAATGTAAGACTGTGAATTAAAGTTTCATATTTGAACATGATCACAGCATCATTTTTTGTTTAGTATGATTATAATGTTGTAAAGAGAGAAGGTAAAAACCCTGTATTAGTTTGGACCTATTTTTCTTCAAATAAACTGATCCCACCCTTTTGGATTGGGACAACTTAAAGGACATCTGTGCTCTCCTCTCCTGCTTCAAAGGTAAGACTGCACCCTGCCACACACACGTTTAGGTAGGAACACACCCCATTTACTGATACCAAAATCCTTCGGGATCGCTTAAACAGATTAAAAAGAGTTGTCTGAATAGAAACAGCAGTTAATTGAACCTGGTTCTTCGGGGAGTTAATAGAGGTGAGATCTTGCTGACGTCGGTGGATCTGAGCCAAGCAGTAAACTTACATAGACTCAGTAACTTCGGTCAGGTCAATTAGTGAGGTCAGAGTAATTTACCGGAATAAATTATCAGGACCTCACCTATACTCTAAACATGGCGCCCAACGTGGGGCTCTGTGAAAAGTAATATTTTTACAGAGTCAAAATACAAGAACCAAAACGACCTAGTGAAAAAAGTCGATGAGTACAAATCAGCAAAATACAGGCTGAAAGTCTTGTTAAAATACCTACCCGAATCCTAGAATATATATTTTAACTTAAAGTGTAGTAATTTAAGTTGATACTATTGCACCGGACTGAGGGTTATATTATATCGGATATTGCTGTCTGTTAAAGAAGCTAAAGTAGGTTCTTCTTCGCCTAGCCAAATTGAGAAGCCCCTGTGGTCCCTTTAATCACAGGTTTAGTGGCTAGTAGTGAAGTCAGCCGTAGGAGCACTGCTCAGTATCTGTCCAAATTGCTTTGAAACTTTTAGGTAGGACTTGTCAAAGAGCTGCGGTTTGAACTTTTGCGTTAAAACATAACGTGGGGAAGAGTTAATGGGAGATTTAATAAAGATAAACATAGGTCTAAAGGTACCTATGCTGTTGAAACAGCTCGAAGCTCGATACATAACACTCTTAACTGAGGTGTCCGCATGCACTAGCTGAATCCAGAAGAGTAGCCTAGAACCAAGTGACGGTATAGTCGGACTGATCCTTCTGCGTGAGTAAAAGCCTAGAAACTTGCATGTGTATAAAAGAGTGAACGAAAACCCTTGAATAAAATAAAAAATAAAATAAAAATAATGGCTGATGAGGTTAAAACGCAATTTAATGACTCAGAGCCAACCACACAGGGAGGGATACACAGAAGCAACATCCGGAGCTTCTGCTCGCCCTGGTCAGCTTAGCCCAGACCCACGGGCGTACCGCGACCTAAATACTTTCCTGTCAGACTACCGTTTGGACAGAGAGCCACAAGCAGGTGGTATAATGTCTGAGACCCTACCTCCACCCTACAGGGATAAAAGCTAGAAAATGCCATTTTTGAGTATCTACTAATCCTAGAAGAAAACACATTGTTAGACATGATATTCAGGGAAAAGGAATGTTGGAAATAATAAATGTCAATTATTGAAAATCTTAAACTAGATCAACAAACCATGTTAGTGAACCCTGCTAATAGGAAGCTAAAACATGCAGGAGGAATAGCAGCAGCTCTGGCAAAGAGAATAGGTCCTAGCACAGAGTGATAATATGATAAGGACTATTAAACTGTCAGAAGGCAAGGTGGTGATCAGATGACCCACAAATACTGCTTGTTTTGCATGTACTTTGAAGAGAAAACCTAAGTGGGAACTATCAGCAGATATCAAATCCCAACAATATCTTCAAAACTAATATGAGGAAGTTTTTTTTGCGAAGCTAAAGCTCAAATACTTTACCAAAATCAACTAAACTATTTTGCTCAATGAAGGAGCTTGCACTTTTGGAAAAAAAAAATCTCCCCCTTTCTCTGCTCCCGAGGTGCTGCATAAAAACCCAACACACAGGGTCAGAGACAGGGTCAGAAAATCTGAGCAGACCACGGAGCGACCCATTAAAACTTTTATGGCCTCAGCACAGAGAGGAAGATGGAGATAAGAAACTCTCCCAAAGCAGGCTACCCCCCCCCCCACCCCCACCCAGCACAAGGGGAATAGTGTTCCTCTCACCAAAGAACAAATCACCTCTTAACCAAGTCAGATCTAAAATAGACATAGCTCCAGTTGTTAAGAAAAGAGGGAGATTCAAAAAAAGTATCTTAACACCAGAACAAAAATATCAATATCAAAAAACTGAGAGAATAAGAATGGAAAATGGCAGAGGATGATGTCTGATCCAGATGTGGAGTTTAGGACCACAGGTAGTAAGCCACACAGGGAAACATTGAAACCCTTAAAGAAAAACCGCTGCTCCAAAGGTAACACTGTTTACAGAGGGGAGTTTGCGAAAAGGTGACCAAGCAGCCACTTGGGCCTTTATAATGAAAACTAATTCAGGTGAAGTACTTTGCAAGCAAAAGGGTGCAATACCAGGTACAGCACAAACTGCTGAGGCAAAGGCCATTTGTTGAGGGACTTATTTTTGCTAAACAACGTAAAATAACACACATCCGTATTGTTACTGATAGTGATTATTGTTACAAAGCGGGTAAAGAAGAGCTTAATAACTGGGAACAAAGGCAGTTTACCAATGTGAAAGGTGAAGCACTTACACATGCGTTTTTGAGTATTAGTACCTGCCTACGTGAGGAACTGCCTCCGAAAACTGTGGGATAGGTATGGGTTTTTGAATGTTAGTCCCCGCCATCTGTGACGGAAAATAAAAAGGTATGGAATCGATGTGAATTGATTTCGTGAATGAAAAGTTGAATGTGCTTTTTATTATCACCGGTCTTTTTATGAGGAAATGCCTCTAAATTCTATCGGGAGATTTTAAATGTCACAACTGAATTGGGCAGTTGAAGTGAAACATTTTGGTAATAAATGTAAGACTGTGAATTAAAGTTTCATATTTGAACATGATCACAGCATCATTTTTTGTTTAGTATGATTATAATGTTGTAAAGAGAGAAGGTAAAAACCCTGTATTAGTTTGGACCTATTTTTCTTCAAATAAACTGATCCCACCTTTTGGACTGGGACAATTTAAAGGACATCTGTGCTCTCCTCTCCTGCTTCAAAGGTAAGATTGCACCCTGCCACACACACGTAGGTAGGAACACACCCCATTTACTGATACCAAAATCCTTCGGGATCGCTTAAACAGATTAAAAAGAGTTGTCTGAATAGAAACAGCAGTTAATTGAACCTGGTTCTTCGGGGAGTTAATAGAGGTGAGATCTTGCTGACGTTTGGTGGATCTGAGCCAAGCAGTAAACTTACATAGACTCAGTAACTTCGGTCAGGTCAATTAGTGAGGTCAGAGTAATTTACCGGAATAAATTAACAGGACCTCACCTATACTCTAAACACTTGGTAATTTATCCTCAACAAGCTCCATCAAAATTAAGATTTTTTTTTTAGCTCAATTGGACAATTTAGGTCACCAGGTCTTACTCATTGGCCTGCTGTAAGGCCCTATGGCAGATGCAGTTAGAGCTTTGCTTAACGTTTTCATATTATGATTGGCAGTACAGCAGATGCCCATTTAAAAAATGTCAATAGGTTTAAAAAGAATATATATATATAAAGTAGAACACAACCAACGCATTTGATGAAACAAGTTTTAATCTCATCAAGTCTTCCTCTTCATTCCTCGCCTCATTCAGGTGCTGTTGAGTTTAAGGACAACCTCAGTCTCCTTGGGGAGGAACTCCCTGCCAAAACACACAGAGGAAAAAAAACAACAAACTCAATGGTCAGGGTATGATACGGGCATTAGTGGAATAGGGTCTTCCTTGTTTATTCAATTAATTCCCATTCCCAAAACCCAGTACACTTTTACAAAGACTGGGCAAGTTGTAAACAGAAAGAAGTGTGAGAGAGACATTTTTGTTTGGAGCTCACACATGACTAAAAGCCAAACAGCATGTATATATGGACCCCTCCTGTAACTCTGTACCTGACAAGTCCCCATGAAACGGTTTATAGTCAGGGCGGTCAGTGACCTCTACTTTCTCTGATTGATTATTTGAAGTGAAATCTTTGTTTAAGTCCACTTCAGGATTCTGCCTGATTTTTTACAGTGCTGTACAAACTTCAGAAAGGGTGGATCCCAAAAGGGATGGTCTGGTCAGGTACCCCAAAATGCAATAAAGACAAGGATGTCTGTGTGTCTCACCTGCATGGTATATTTGCCTGTTCAAACATCCGTTTGGCGGCTTGTGTTTCCAGAGAACCATGGTACTTATCACAAAGATAGACGACTTCTTTCATACCTGGATACAGAAATAACTTATTAATCTTTATAGCAGAATCATGGCAGTTAAAGTAAAAGAGAGAAAAGGAGAATAAGAAGTGGAGTAACTCAGAATAAATCTGCGCACAGTCTTGAAAGTTCACTCACACTTCCACGTGCATCACGGTTACTGACAGGTAGCTGATTCTCCCAGTGCCATGATACCTCCCAGAAGATTCTTCGACAAACGTTTCATGAGTTATGTAAGGACCAATGAACCAATGAACAGGAGCTCTCTACTGACTGCTATTATACAGTAACTTCCAGAAGTGTCTACAACACAAACAGTTCATGAGTTATGTAGCGGCAGCGGCGTGGCTACAGTGTCATTTTGGGCGTTCCGTCCTTGGTCGGCCAGAGGTACAATGTCGGCCCTCACTGAAAGGAAGACCCCCAGCATGACGTGGTGAATGTGTGTCAGACTTGATAAATGATCAGAATCAGAAAGAGGTTTATTACCAGGTAGGTTCACACGTACGAGGAATTTGAAGTGTCGTGGTGCATACATAAAAATAAAAAACATTTTTAAAAAAAGAACACAGATAGTTAACTATATTAAGAACATTGTAAGAAATATATAGTAAAATAACAATAAAATAAAGCAGTAATTTACATTGAAATAGAATAGAATGCAATAAATTATAGAATATACAATATGTGCAGTAAGCAATATTGTCAACATTGTGTGCATTAATGTAATGCTTAGAGTCTATGATGTGCCTTGTTTATGAGGCCGGTAGCGGAGGGGAAGAAACTGCTTTTTATTTTGAAATATTGCATAAACGGAATGTAGTTATTGTTTCAGTATTGATAGGGACAACATTTTTGACTGATGGGAGTGAAAGCAGCACTCATATTTGTTCACTCAAATCAATGAATCAAATGTTTGCCATAATGATAATGATCTGTCTACCAGTAGTTGCAACTGACTGAAGTGTGTGTGTGTGTGTGTGTGTGTGTGTGTGTGTGTGTGTGTGTGTGTGTGTGTGTGTGTGTGTGTGTGTGTGTGTGTGTGTGTGTGTGTGTGTGTGTGTGTGTGTGTGTGTGTGTGTGTGTGTGTGTGTGTGTGTGTGTGTGTGTGTGTGTGTGTGCGTGCGTGTGTGTGCGTGCTGCAGGGACCCACCAGCCTGGATGATCAGCTTGGCACACTCGTTGGAGGGGAACAGGGTCACATAGATGGAGCAGCCCTTCACATCAGCACTGTTCTTGTCCATGATGGCGTTGAGCACTGCGTGGCACACTGCGGGACAGAGGGGGAGAGGGGGAGACGGGCCCCATCAATAGAGGGCATGTAAGTGCCTTGTCTGAAGTGTATTTAGGTTGTATAACAAACAAGTTATAAACAATCAGACATGCATGATATACATGTACTCCAATGACAGTGTGATTTATTTATCACCAAAGGAATAGACCTCTCCTAACACACCATCGACACCCCTGGTAACATTCATAATATTGTACATTTGGTAGGACATCTGCCCAATGAAACAATGAAAATAAAAACTTAACGCCTAAATCCTACTTGCTCTATTGTGTCAATCTATCCATCCCTATACTTGCAACAAAAACAAAAAAAACTGAATCCTCTGTATAAATCCAACTATAATATTATCATTCCTCACCACCATCACATATGTAAAAAATATAAATTTCTCGTAAAAAATTTGATCATAAGGCATTTTAATGGTAAAACTATTCTACATTTTGGATTTTTCAACAAACTGTTTGACTTTATAAAAATTGAAAATCTAAAATGTAAGCAAGAAGGATGAAGTGTGTGTGCGTCCTCACCATAAATGTATTTGGTGTCCAGCTTAGTTTCAGCAGCAGCAGCAGCAACCTTAGCAGCAGTAGCAACGGTGAGGTCACCGCCATTAGCCCAAACAGCGGCAGCAGCATCTTCTCCTTTAGAGCGGGACCACGGCATGTGATCTTCACAGCCGTTTGGCATCTTATTGTAACCAACGCCAACTACCTTTTTGTCCTGGTTCACAATACACGCCCCAACCTGCAAAGGGGGTGAGGGGTTCCAGAGTTTAGTCTAGCTGAACTTTTAAATACCAAACATTACATTGCATCATGAAATAATCCAACATCAGATGCAACAACCCCTCAGGAGAAAGTCACACACTCTAATACACGTCATTATCTAATACACACCAGCACTCAGCTTGAATGAATTTGCGAAGATCTTTTTGAAAATGTTTCTCTGTGTTTGTTGAAGATTTAAGAGCCTGTTATTAGATTATTATTAGTACTGCAACATTAATCTATGCAATAAAAACCTCCAACAGTTCTGCCAAGATGGAAGAGGGAATATGTTTAGTGAATCCAGATTAGAGTACTAAATCGGCGATAGGGCTTCATGTACTACATATATTTATTAATAATTGATCGAATAGATTCAATTTTTACTTCCAGTATAATAAAACAATTGTTCCACCGAAATAAATATCAACAACTGTATCATTAATATTTTATTTGACATGTCGATCACTTATTAGTAAAGATTATAGTGGAATATTGTTAAAATAAGTATAATTTCCAAATCACCATTATCATAATACTCATATTAGCAATGGGTAACATTATTACTCCTATAATGATTAGATGCCTGATCACACAATATTTAAAACACACACACACACACACACACACACACACACACACACACACACACACACACACACACACACACACACACACACACACACACACACACACACACACACACACACACACACACACACACACACACACCTGTGTGCTTGGGTCTCTGCTCTGCCTTGCTGACAGAACGGCTGCAGCCATGAAGTAATCTTCAGGTTCCATGAAATCTTTTCTAGCCCCGTTGCTACAGACAAACACACAACAAGACAGAAATTATATAAAATTGATTAATCACAAGATGAACATGTTTTGGAGACTTTCCATGTGAAATCTAAATTCCTTTCTGATGTTGACATTCATCAAAATATAGTTTAACAGTCTACTACTCCTACACACACCAGTGGAACAGGCTGCAGTTGTTACTGTGACTTATGTCCTTTGGGTTTGAGCAAAAGCTTTGCCTGGAATTACGGTTTTGCTTAATGTCGGTCAAATCAGTTTTGGCAGCATGTCCAGCAGCTCTTTGACTTTACCTAAAAGTAAGTCATATCGATAAGCATCTGAACTTTATTTGAATAAAGTAATAAATATGTTCTTATGAAATGCAGGGAACAGCAACTTCCTGGTTGTGAATTGTTACTTACATACTTGATAATAAAAACATGTAATTAATTAAGGTTTCCAACAAATTAATGACCTAATTGATGTTTCAACATTAGTGCTGATAGTAGGCTTACTTATTTATCAAAAGTATACTGTAACAAAAGAAGATGTAAAATATAACTTTTTACATCCACTCAAGTACTTTCAAGTTATGTTAGCAGTTTGAACTACTTACTCATTAGGTTGAGCTGGTTTTCCTGCCATAGTGTTCTGATGCTGGACCCCTCACAGTCTGTTCCTCTCTCTGGACTGTACGCTGCTGACAGTTAGTTGAACGTTAAGTAGCGGTGGAAGAAAGCTCCACCTCAAATGTCCTCAACACAGGATAGGTTCTTAGTTGCCGCCCTTTAAATTAATGTTTAGAGCCTCCCCCTACGGAGCTTATTTTTCTTGCACTTATTTTTGCCAATAAAAAAAGTATCTAATAAACGAAGGTCATTAATCCTCTGAGTTGACAGACTATATATAGTACTCTGGCCATTCCAGATAGTCTTCGCATTACAGACAAACACTTAAAGAGACAAAATAATTATATAAAGTTGAATTTATTTTCTTTGATCACAAAACCAAATTTTTTTGGAGACTTTCCAAAATGATTTCCCAGGGCCCAATGAGAACAAAGACGATGCAGAATCTAAGCAGGAAAGTGGAAAAACATGTTAGCATAAGCTGTACTTTTTTTTAAGGAGGGGCAGCTTGGGCATATTGTTGTTCATAGCCGTTGGAACATTTTTCAAATGGTTTGTGTGTCTGTGTGTGTGTGTGTGTGTGTGTGTGTGTGTGTGTGTGTGTGTGTGTGTGTGTGTGTGTGTGTGTGTGTGTGTGTGTGTGTGTGTGTGTTTCACAGTGAACCTTTTTAAATATTGTGTGAACAGGCATCACTTTGAATTGCCTGGTGTTGAAAGGTGCTAAATAAATAAACTTGCCTTGCCTTGCCTAGTGATGACTCAAAATCTACAAGGATTAATAAATGTCCAAAGTGTCTATTACGTTAGTAGAAAATCCGACCTAGAGCAATTAAGCATTGGAATAGAACATGTTCTTTCATAAGGCCCAATAAGAACAAACACGAGGCAGAATCTAAACAGGAAAGTGTAAAAACATGTCGAATCATTAAACATCTGATAGAACAAGAGCAAGCTGTACTTTTTTTTTTAAGGAGGGGCAGCTTGGGCGTATTGTACTACTCTTCATTAATAGATGAGAATAAGAATAATGCAAGATTTCTTTTCAGCACTGTAGCCAGGCTGACAGAGAGCCATAGCTCGATTGAGCCTTCTATTCCCATAGCACTCAGTAGTAATGATTTTATGTGCTTTTTTAACGATAAAATTGTTACTCTTAGAAACAAAATTAATGACCTCTTGCCTTTGACCAGTATAGTGTTATCAACAGCTCCCGAAACGTAAGTTCTAATATTACACTAGATAGTGAATTAGAATGCTTTTCAGCCATAAACCTTGAACAATTAAATTCAATGATTCTCTCTTCTAAACCATTGTAGTGGCCAAAATCGGCTGGAGCTGTGAAGGCACCACCGTCACACGCATGCGCAATGCCGGCTGGAGCTGTAAAGGCACCAACGGCAGGCGCAGTGCCGGCTGGAGCTGTGAAGGCACCACCGTCACGCGCATGCGCAGTGCCGGCTGGAGCCGTAAGCGTGACATCTCAGCTGGCTCTAAGGAGCATACAGCAGGAGCAGTGGCGCCAGCAGGGGGGGCCAGGGGGGGCCATGGCCACCCTGATATATTTGTTGGCCCCCCCACTGGCCCCCCCACACACACACCGCCTCGCCAGTCACGTATGCATAGTAGTTTATCTGATATTTAACAACAAATACACAACCAGCGAGTCGCTTGATTTGAGCTTCCAACGCTCATACTGCAGCCCCTCCCTCTCCCTCTGCTACCATGGTAACACTCTGATACTCGACGCACCACTCTGATACTCGCGCGCACCACTCTGATACTCGCGCGCACCACTCTGACACTGAGATTCGCACGGACAGCAGCAGGTTGCAGCAAAACGTTTATTTCTACTGACTGGCAGTGCTGGAATTGGGCCGGTACTCACCGGTACGCAGTACCGGCACTTCTGGTTCTGACCCATGGAGTACCGGCACTTCTTGCTCAGTACCGGCATGCTGGCGGTACTCCGGTACTCATGCACCGTGCCAGTACTCAACACTCTCCCGCCGTTCTTATTATACATCCATATATATATATACAGCCGCCCGGTACTCAGTAGATGCGTCATGAGGTGCCGAACGGACATTCTCATCGCTCTAACCGCTGGAGTTTCACAGCGGCTGTCAGCTGTTTACTCCTGTCATTCAAACGGAACGTGCTGGAGAGGGGGCGGGGCTTATCTTCTCCATGTAAATACTGTGGTGGAAACGACTATGTCAAAATTAACCTATTTGACCGTGATTTAATAGTAATACACGTTTCAAAATAATAATAATAATAATAATGCCGAAGTAACAACATACTGAAAACTGTTAGTAAAACCATGTTTTAATGCTTTACAATTTACATACCTAGATGCACGTGTGTTGTGTTTATGCAGTGCAACTCCCACCCAGTGGGTGGCTATGTAGAGTGATAGAACAGAGCAGGCACGCCCCTGAGAGAAGGAAAGCAAGTCACGTCACAAATTAGCATTTCTAAAATGTTAGCGTGGATTAATAAAAGTGCAAAAAGACAGCGGTTGTCGCCGGAAGAAACTTCAAATACAGAGCATGCTGTGCCTGTGTTGGAAATTGTGTCTGATGGGGAGCTTTCTTTGGTTGATCCTCCTGCTCCAAGTTCTAGTGCATTAGCATTAGCACTAGCTCCGCCGCCTCCTCCAGAGCCTCTAACGTTAGCTGCTGCTGGCGCAACTGCCACCACCAACACCGGGCAAAGCGATGCACCTGACTGCTGGACAACGGACCAGGTGCAATATTTTTGCAAGACCAATGCATGGCTCCTTCTTAAAGATAAGAAGCTAGGATGTCGGATATGCAGAGATGTCAAATCTTTGGGAATACACACTGGACAAGGACTGAAACTGTCAACTGAATGGGGTGAGTGTGCAGTGTCTCATTTCGGTGTTGACAAGGGCAAACAACAAGCTAGCCTGAGAAAAAAAATCAAAGAACATAAAGAGTCACAAGCCCATGTAAAAGCTGCTGACATCCTTACATCTGCTTCACGTGAAACTATTCAACATCAAGTGCAGTCTATGCATAAATCTGAATTAGACACCACTATCAGAGTTTTTCGAACGGCATAATACAATTGGCAAACATAGCCGGCCATTCACAGACATGCCAATTGATTTGAATGTACAGAAACTGAATGGGCTGAACGTGGGCAGGGTTTTGCACTCCAATAAAACCTGTGGCGAAATCATCGACCACATAGCTCATGAGCTGAAGAAAAAAATGGCAAAAGACATTACAGAAAACCAAAGAAAACTCTGTGTTTTGGTCGATGAATCTACCACTATTAGTGGTAAAACGGTGCTTGTTGTGTGTCTACGCTCAGCATTAGCTGATGCTGAGCCCGAAACGTTTTTTTGGGAGCTGATCGAGTTGGATGGAACAACGGCTGATGACATCACAAAGGCGTTAATGGAGTGTCTTGGAAGAGATTTTAACGAGGACTTTTTAGGTCAGTGTTTCGTTTCTTTTGCATGTGATGGGGCTTCAGTCATGCTAGGGAAGAGAACAGGCGTTGCTACCCAGTTGTGTAGTAAATTCCCAAGCCTGTTTGTGTGGCACTGCTCCAATCATCGTCTAGAGCTGGCAGTTGGGGATGTGGTCAAGGAGGTCTCAGGGCTCAATCATTTCCAGATCTTTTTTGACAAACTCTATTCCTTGTCCCATGCCTCCCCCAAAAATCAGAGGCAGTTAGCGCAGTGTGCGCAAGCAGTCGGACAGCGTCTCCTGGTGATAGGGCGTGTTTTGTCCATCCGCTGGGTGGCTTCAAGTGAAAGGAGCGTCAGAGCAGTCTGGGAAAACTACCGAGTGCTTCATGATCACTTCACAAATGCTGCGACACGACACGAGCAGGGATTCCAGAGACAGAGCAAAGTACAAGGGCCTGGATGATGTGCTCACATCTGCAACGTTTGTCAGCAATCTGGGACTGATGTACGATGCGCTCACAGAGCTCAGCGACCTCTCTCGGCAAAAAGAGAGATGACACTGCCTACAGCAGATAGGCTCTTAACTCGAGAAATACGAGTTTTTGAATCCATGGTCACCATGACTGGCCCACACATGACTACAGTTCATACAGCTCTAGCTGAGAAGTCCTTCAAGGGTGTTGCCCTGCCCCTGCGTGAGAATGGCAGGCTTGTACAGATTCATGCAGGTCAGTTTTTCCGCAGTATGGTAGAGAATCTGAGACACAGAATGACTTCCACAACCTCCTCTCATGTCAGCACAAGAGAAATCCCATTACATGGCCGGGAGGCCCGGGACAATCAGCTAATCCAGGACATGAAAGTTATCCATCCTGGAAGTTGGCCTGAAGAGGAGTTCCCATAAGGGCACCAGCGACCTGGAGACGTACAGTATGGGGACGTAGAGGTGCTACGTTTGTGCGAAGTGCTGAAAGTGGACAGAAGAGAGACTGTTCAGGGCTTTCGCGAATACAAGGAAACCAGGGCATCCCGTACACCTGCTGCGATGGAGCCTCTACTGAAAGCAGTCCGAACCATCGCTGTCTCCACTAGTGAGTGTGAGCGGGCATTCAGCTGCATGAACGATATCCTTACTGCAAAAAGGAATGCTCTCTCTGTCCAGCCTGGTTTTCATTAAATGTAATGGACCATCACTAGGACAGTTCAATCCGGAACAGTATGTGAGGTCCTGGCTGGCAAAGGGAAGGAGAAGTGCTGATGAAAGAGCCTGTCCAACTCCAGCCCCTGATGCTGATGTCCCCAAGGCCTTCTGGAGCCTTTTCTAACAATGTGAAGTATATTGCAAAGCAGCTCACCCAGTGAGAAGACTTTTGGCATAATGTGCCGATTTGTACAGATCCTGGAGATAGAAGGACTTCAGACCAACCAGGGAGTTATCTGATCAGCTTGGTGTTCAATGTAACTCTTTACCATGGCTCAGACTTTGTTACTTGCAGTTACAGTTTCTCATTTTAGATTGTGCACATTTTGCATTTGTTTTTACATGTTCTTTGTTCATGCTCTTTATCATTTTTCTGAGTTGGAAAGTTAGATTGCATCATAGTTTACTTTATACATATTTGTATTCTTCAGTGGTGAAGTATATTGCAAAGCAGCTCAGCCATGTGAGAAGACTTTTGGCACTTTTTCGTTTTTTGTTTTCTGAGTTGGAAAGTTAGATTGCATTCAAAATGTACAGAAATACTTAATTTTGTTAAAGCTTTTTATAAAAAATGCTTCTGACCAGAGCTTTGTTTCCTTGTCATTAATGTTGAACACCACCAGAGGGGCTCTCACCTGAAAGGTCTCTGCTTCATGTGTCTTCAGCAGAAGATCTAGACTTTGATTGCTATATTTTCAGTTAATATTGACCTTACTGAGCTTTAGCCATATCCGCTGCCTATCATAAAAAATGTTAAGTACAGTGAACCTTTCTAAAATATACAGTAGTAAAGAGACAAACCCACCAGCATTATAGTAGCCAAATTCTTGTTTGTGGGCTGTATAAAATTGACTTGAAAAAGTTGCTGATTTTAGAGTACTGGCACCTTTTTCATTCCAATTCAAGCACTGCTGACTGGACTGGAGTTGACAAAAATCCACCTGACCTCTAGAAGGTAAGTTGTATACGTTCGTTGCCTGTTAAGCCCCACAACACTTTAGGCTTTAGTGTGTTAGCTTTAGGTAGCAAAAAACGGAGATATGCTTACCTTTAGCTCTTATGCTGATAAAAAATCGTGTTCAATGGCATTAAAACGAGAAAACCGCTGGAAGACCTGGAAAACAGGCTCGGGGCTCAGTAAAGGCTGGCTTGACTACAGGTATAATTTGTCTGTAAACACACTTTAACCCTAACCCCTATCCTAGTTAGCGTTAGTGTAGCTTGCTAAGCTAACGTTAGCTGATGTCGGTATGCTGGGCTGGTGTAATGCGTAGGCTACTATTAATCACTGCTGTGTGTAATGTCAATTTGCAGAAAATGAAGAGAAAGTCAACAGACATCTCTTCTTATTGTAAGAAGAAGATGAGTAAAGGAGAGACAGAGCTGGCAGGGGAGCAGCAGCATAGGGCTAGTGAGGAGATGGCCTTACATGCAAAACACGTGGAACTCTGTTTTGTAAAAGTGAAACTAAAACCTAAGTACAGTTTTATTAATATGATTGTGACCTTTTTAATAATTTAAGTCTTCTACACACTTTAGGTCTGCAGCTCCTTCAAAACGAAACGAGAATCTATGCAGTTTTTCCTCTTCTGTGTTCTGAGGTTATGAGCCGACCATTAGTCCAGTTTGTTTTCATAATGTTCTGTATGCCAATTTTAAAAAAGGGTAACCAGTTTGTTTATAAAGTATATACATTCCAAAACAAATGGAATAAAAGCTATATGTATTACCCTCACCACAGTGGCCTAATCTAAAAAAATAGAATGTCTCATCACCTATTTTCTGTCTAATACTAAAAGGTGGTGTTTTGTATCATTTATAATGTTTTGAATTTGCTATAAAGGTCAATAATAGATGGTGTTTTTGTGTTCAATCACAGTATGTATTTACCATTTTATACCCCTTGAGTTTTTGGGTCCTGTTGAAATAAAATAGTCATGTTTTAAAACTTGATTTAATAAAGTCAGGTCAATCATCTTTGATCCCAGTGTGACACAAACAGCTTTGTTCTAAAACTATTTATAACCTAGAGAAATAATATAACTGAAGAACATGTATTGCTTTGTGCATTGTATGTGTTGAGAATGCTGAACATGTTGTGCCTTACAATAAAGGAACTTATTTAAATTAAGCTGTATTTGTCTTTTTAAAAAGGAAAGAACAACTAGCATATATAAAAAACAAAACAATAAATCACCAACACATGTATACATAACACAAAACAAGGTTCTTTTAAATGTTGTTTGAAGTCAAATGTTAACTATCCGTATTATATTCACTTCAGATGAATAGTATCAGAAAATGTAAAATAAGAAACCAAAGTATATCAGTAGGTGATTCTCTTTGCCATTGTTTTCATCTAGTCTATACTTGTACAGCAATTAAATTCTTGGTTTTGGTGGGCCACCCCAAGATTTTCAGTGGCCCCATTTGGCCCATTTGGCTATGAAAGGTTTCTGGAGGCGCCACTGAGCAGGAGATACTCACGACATCTGCCTGGGCTTCTCAAAACAGTTATACTTTATCTGTTTTCACAAGCCCAGAGAGAGTCAACCCATATTCTGGAGAGAGAGGCCCTCTCTCTCCTAGAAAGAAGGGTTTTATCTATAATGCCCACCGAGCAGAGTCAGATTACGCAGACAAATGTCCTCGTAAAGCACCCGCTCAACATGGGGCTCATAATAAAACTAAACCCTGCGCGCCACGGCGTGCGGAGAGTATTGGTTATTATGTAATGCGTAGTGGCACTACACCCGACTTTTCTAGTGCGGGACGCGCCTACGGGTGCTGTCCTTTCACGGAAGGTGGTCACCACGGACGCATGTCAGACAGGCTGATAGGGTATTTACGAAGGTCGCCCAGTGAGAGGTCTCTATAGCAGAGAGCTCCAGCGGGCGCACGTAAATTACCCGGAGCTTTTAGCAGTGTTCCCTACCCTAAAACGCTTCCTGCCGTCTCTCAGAGGACACCATATCCTCGTGAGGACAGACAACACGATATCGTGTATGAACCGCCAAGGGAGGTTGCGTGGTCCCCAGTCACACACACTGGCACACAAACTGATCCCTTGGAGCGGCAGACGTCTCCTCTCTCTGAGAGCGACACAGGTACCGGGAGTGATGCACCTCGAGACAGAACTACTGTCCAGAGGTGCACCACTCTATACAGACTGGACTCCACATCCAAGGATCGTGAGTCCGCTGTGGGTGCGTTACGGTGGAGCCGCGTTAAATCTGTTCGCATAAAGAAAAAATGCTCAATGACAGCTGTTCTCTTTAATGCACGATTTAAACGCACTGTTAGGCGGGGACGCACCCGTACACGATTGACCTCCGGGTCCTCTGTGCGTGTTCCCACCCCTGGCTCTGTTACCCCCAACTCTGGCCAGAGTGAAGGAGCAACGCCACACACTTACTCTGATGTTTCCGCCCTAGCCCGCAATGTACGGGCTGGCGGAGATATATCAGCTGTTGTGCGGGCAGCCATGGCAGCCCCCACCACGCAGGGACAGATTGTCTGAAGCGGGGGGGGGGGGGGGGGGCGATCCTTCACCCACGCCCAGCGCGCGGGGCACTATGGGCCTGACCCGTGAGTGGTACAATCTGAATACAGTGGGACTCCCTCAGAAGTTGATAAACACTATTCAGAGTGCGAGAGCTTCCTCCACCAGGTCTCTTTACGACTGTAAGTGGAGGGTGTTTGAGGAGTGGTGCCTTCAAGAAGGACACATCTCTTTTCAATGTCCTGTCGGGGTGATTTTATCATTCCTACAGGACTTGATCGATAAACACAGAGCTTTCTCCACGATCAAGTTGTACCTGGCTGCTATTGCTGCTTGCCATGTGGGTTTTGAGGGTAACCCCCTAAACGCACCAGGAGCGTCTGCGCCGCGTTACGTTGCGGCTGCGCCACGCTGCGACCTCCTCCTGCGACCTAACACACCAGGCGCGTTTCAAAACGTTGCGGAAGCGGAGCGTCGTGTGTGCAGCCTCGCAGTTCTTCTTCTTCTTCTTCTTCTTCTCTTTAATCGCGAATCGTTTCCACTTGGAGCATACCTACTGTTGAGTTATTAAATGTTCATATTAAATCCTTGTCCTCAAACCAGTGCTTTTGAGGAATTTGAAGATCAGCTTGTTTGCTTCATTTCTTGATTTACTTTACATATATTGACTTGAAATCCATGTCCTTGATGTTGAGTTGTTCCAGTGCAGTTTTCAGAATGAGTCTTTGTCTTGTATATTCCGGGCTGCTAAAAAATACATGATGTATTGTCTCTGGTTGTTGGCAACCATCACAATTGCCATTTGGATGTTTTCCAATCAGATGCAGTGATGAGTTTAATCCAGAGTGTCCCAATGTTATCCTGCTGTTAATGCTCTGTTCTCTTCTACTACTCCCCCATGTGCTTCCTGTTCCTACTTCCCTTTGTATCTGGTATAAATGTCTTCCTTTGATGTTAGCTTCGCAGTTGTTGTTGATTTTGGAATATTTCCTGGACATTTGTACTTCTACATGTAGTAGGCTACGTAATTAAATGGTTTATGTTTGTGTCTGTTTAAATCGTGTTTATTGTTGTTATTTCCTATGTTGTTGTGTTGTAGACTACAGACACAGTTAATAATAATTGTAATATTCCAGTTATAAACGACATGAATCAAAGATGTGTTGCTGTATTTTAGTGGTAAAAAAATATGCATTCATCATCATAATTATTCTATATATATATAATTTACAGTGCCTGTAAACCGGAGGAGAACGCTGGCATGTATTCTCCTACTTGAAAGACTACGAGGGGATGGGGGGAGGAGAAGGAGCCGGTTTTGGGTGCACCCCCTCAACCAGCAAAGGAGACAACAAGGTGATTTTCATCACCTCGTGGCTGAGCTGAGGCTGGACAGCCAACGACATCACCAATATTTTCGGATGAGTGCAGAGCAGATGGATGAACTGCTGTCCCTCCTGGGCCCTGAACTGACCAGACAATCCACAAATTTCAGAGCTGCCATAGAACCCAAGCAGAGACTGGCTGTTGCACTTAGGTAAAATGCACATTTCACAGACAATAAATCACTGACCACAAATTTAATAAACGTTTTATTTTTAACAATTTCACCCCAAACAACATTTTAAACAGAAACATCAAATATAAATAATCAGCACAAAAAAAGTAACTATTTACAGTAAAAAAACAATGAACTCAATTGCTCAACTACAATTGTTCGTAAAAAGACTCCTGCCATGCAGAGCTACTGCTGGAGGACAGCATGTCTGATGGCCTTGTAGGTGTTGATTGGGCGCGTGGGGGTTGGGGTACACTTGGCCGAAAGGCTACTGGCCTGGAGGTGTGAATAGAATGTTGAGTGGCGGGGGGATGATCAATGGGCTGCCAATGTTGCTGGTGTTGGGTGTCTCTTTCCAAGTTGTGGAAGGTGTTTAAAATACAGATTTTTGCCTGATGTTTTCTGTCTTTGTCCAGTCTTTGCAACATGGGCACAAGACTGAGAGCAAAGTAGTATGACTCCTCTAATTCTGAGTCTGGCATGTGTGGTGCAGTTGGAGGTTCCTGCAGTAGAGATATCAGCTGCTCTCCAAGGTCTGTGCTCTGTGGCCTCCTCCTTGTGTCCCGTGTGGAACGCTGGGCCGCTGCTGGTGTGGAAATGGGATCCCTGGGGCTACGGGACCTAGAGGGCCTTTGCCTCTCTGCAGAGGTTGTGGGTAGCAGAGGTGGTGGGGCTGTAGGTGGTGGGGCTGGAGATCCACATGCTGTCCTGGCATGTTCCTCTGTTTCCAATGACAGGGGTGTAGATGCTCTCTCCATGTCTTCTACAGGGGAAGGATTGCTCAAGCTGCTTTTTGAACTATATGAAAAGAAACAACATCAAAACAATTAAAACCTTTTTTCTGGGGATTAATTTATGCAATAGGAACATATTTATGTAATTTAAAAATAAAGTCTTTCATACCCTTTGCAATACATCATCACAAATTACAAAAGGGCAAAAGGAAGGACATTAGGTCTGTATACTTCAAGCCCTTTTGCGTGCCGCCTGCAGATCCACTTGGGAGAGATTTCTTCCTGTTTTGAACAAAAGCATCCCGGAGTGACTTCCATCGTGCCTTGCAAATGTCGACTGAAACAAAGAATAGATTCAGATTAATAACATGATTTCACATATTTTTCTTTGCTTTTTTTTACCCTTCAGATACTTGGCTTCCAGGGACTCATTGGTCAGCCTAGCATTCAGCTATCGCCTAGGATGCGCTACTGTAGTGTGTATGTAATACAATTTATAATAAATGGTTTTGTCTGACAAATGACTGCCAAATTATTCTTGTCTGTCCTCACAATTTATCTGACTATAAATGCAAGATTTTCCACCACAGCATACTGTATTTAAACATTATTGAGAGTATTTTGGGTAGTTGTTATAACACATGAATACAATTAGAACAAATTAGAATACATAAATATAATATCATTATAAAGAGTTAAACACAACTGTATTGATCCCTGGGCGAAATTCACAAGATAAAGTATAGTTAAAAAACCAATATTTATAAAAATATAAATACAAAATAATAATAATATAATAATATTATAATCTTGATATAGGAAATAAGATCTTACTTTATTGTGAAATGCAAGTTTACTGAACAGTTTTTTAACGACTTTCACAAGATGTTAAACTACTGAATGGCTCTGTACTGTACCTACAAGTATTAATTAACTTTAAAACATTAATATGTAGTTGTTACCTTCCACTCCACAAACTGCAGCGACTAAATACCAGGCCTTGTCCTTTCTGATGTTGTCCTTGTAAAAAGCATTGGTTACATCGTATACAATTGTGTGTTTCTCCACTTCCATTATGAACACCTCGTCGTCCATAGTGCGCATCGTAGTGGAGGTGTTGTGATGAAGGAGGGGGGTCTGCTAAATTAGTATATATGCGGGATGGGCCTGGCCCGGATGCTCACCTTTCCACTTCCTGCGAGGGGGGGGCTGCCTGCCCGACCTTACCTTACGGCTGCGCCGCGGCAAAAATAGGATTCATCCTAATTTTAGAGAAGCGCAGCGCCGAGCCGCTTCTGGGACGCGTCTGAGCCGTAACGCGGCGCGTGTGGTGGAATAGCACCCATTGACTAGAGTGGCCGCGATCCTTACGACCGCTGCGGCGCGGCCGTAACGCGGCGCAGACGCTCCTGGTGCGTTTAGGGGGTTAGACGGCTAGCCAACATCCTTTGGTTTGCCGTTTTATGAAGGGAGTGCGCAGGCTCCTCCCTGTCTCCAGGTCGCTGGTGCCCTTATGGGACCTGGCAGTGGTTTTAAATGGGCTCAAAATGACCCCATTTGAACCCCTGGAAGGAGCTGACATGAAACATCTGTCACTCAAGACAGTGCTGTTACTGGCCCTGACATCCGCCAAGCGGGTCAGCGATATTCATGCACTGTCTGTACATCTCTCATGCACTCAGTTCGCCCCAGGGCAAACGAGAGTGTTGTTGAAACCCAACCCTGCCTTTACACCAAAGGTGGTTGGTTCGTGTACCCCAATTGACATTGAGGCATTTCCTCCGCCGCTGGTTTCCTCCGGGGAGCAGCAGCAGGATCTGTTGTGTCCAGTCCGGACTTTACACACATATATGGACAGATCAAAAGAGCTTCGTCTTAATGACCAACTCTTCGTGTCCTGGGCTAACCCTCACAAGGGTAAGCCTGTTACTAAGCAACGGCTCTCCCACTGGATTGTGGAGGCAATTGCTGTGGGGCCCGTACAAGTCAGAGCTCGCAGGCACCCTCGGGTTCGCGAGTTTTTTTTCTCTTGACTCAGGGTCTGGCGGCATCCTGGGCTCTGTTCAGGATGTCTCCCTTTCAAGACATTGGTGCAAGCGGCGAGCTGTTACTCGCTGCTCACTTGTGTCCGCCTTTTAACAGTCTGGGCGTTCTACTCCCAGGTTGACTCAAGCAGTGCTGGGCACCTGGTTGAGTCGGAGTCCTACCTGTTAAAATTCTGATCGGTTGGTGATTTTCGAGATAAGCTCGCCTGGCAATACGGGAGCTACAATATCCCATAGTGAGACATCGAACGGAGTGTTATGAATGAGAACTATAGGTTACTTACGTAACCCCAGTGTCAGAGTAACATGAAGTGAGATGTCTCACCAGACGGCCCTCCTTGCTATGGTGAAGCGAGAAGAGGTGCTTATTTTGAATGACGCATGCGTTGTGGCGCAAGCTACTTATAGGGGGTGATTTCCCCTGACGCTGACATCAAGATCACCAGCCAATCAGGATTGGCGTAATGAGATTGATGCTTCTGTTTGCTCCGCGATGAGGTGCATCCCATAGTGAGACATCTCACTTCATGTTACTCTGAGGACTGGGGTTATGTAAGTAACCTATAGATTTTCTCCGGTGGGCCGCGGGCGCGGCATCATTGTTTGTGTGGCCTGTTCAGTCGTGTAGGGAAATGAGCGTTGCCGGTGGAGTAGGTGATGATGAAAGAGGAGAAGAGAGAGAGGATGTGGTTCTGGGCCCTGGCCCTTCTAAAAAGAAAAGACTTGTGTCTTACAACAAACAGTGGAAGAAAAACACAGTTGGGTTAAGCCCGTGAGTGGAGATCTGTCTCGGGTCAGTCAGCTGATTGATGGGAAAATGCTGGGGAAATGGTTGGTTGAAGGATAACATTAAGTCTAATAATGATGTACCGTGCATGTTCGCATCATGTATACTTTGCATTACTTAATACCATTTTTCAAATATTTATTTTTTAACATTTTGGACAAAATAGCTAATTGTACATCGAGGTGCCCAGATGTCCTATAGTGCCCACCTATCCGATTTGAACATGCTGATGTACAATGTGATGTAGTAGCCTAATGCAGGTTTAAGATCATTGTGTTTGTATTGTGTTATAGGTATGCATAGTTTTCTATGCGTTTTGGGGGGTTTGACCCCTCGAACCCTAGGGGGCTGGCTCCCCCAAAAGAATTAAATAACATAACCCTAACCCTAAAACCGAAATAAAGTAACAAAAAAAAGTAAAAAGACCACGAGAGGGTGGGAGTGATGATGATGATGTGATGTTGAATGAAGGTAATGATGCGGCCAATGTGGGGGGGGGAAAGCGTGGAGAGTTTGGAGCATGATGAGGGGAGGAAGGGTAAAAAGAGGATGAAGGCGAGTGAGAAGGAGGGAGGAGAAGCTGAGGAGGTGGGAATTGAGGGAGAAAATGAGGTGGAGGTTGAGATGGAGGAGGTTGAGGGGGGGGAAGAAGTAAGGGAGGAAGGGAGAAAGGATGCAGAGCCGGGGGGGAAAGGATGGGGGGATAGGATGGACGAAGATGAGGAAGAGGAGGAGCAAAGACAGAGAGGGGAGGAACTTATGAGAGTGAAGATATTAAGGCATAAAAAGGACGAAATTTAGTTAGAGGAGAGTAAGAGGAATAACGACGCGGTGGTGAGGGAGGTGGAAGAGGAGGTGGGAGATAGTGAAGGACAATCGAGCGATGAGGGGAATATGAGTGATGTTTGGAATAGTGGGGATAGTGAGAGGGAGGAGAGTGGGACTGAGGAGCAGGAGGTGCAGAGACAGAAGAGAAAGGACCTTAGATTTGAGAGGGGGTTGAAGGGGATAAAAGAAGGAAAAGGAAAAGAAGCCATAAGAGCGAGGAGGGAGGAGCTCAAGGGTTGGAAGCGAATATCAGTAAACATAGGGGAGGAAAATGAGGAAGGTGACTGGGTGGAGTGCGAGGAGAATGTACATCACCTCAGGGTTAGGCAAAGGCCGTTTGGGGGGAGGAAGGGGGAAACAGTGGCGATATGGAGGGACATGTGGGAAAAGAGAAGAGCAAAGGCGATAGCTATCACTCGGATGGACGTGGAGAAAGGGTATTGGGGATGGGGATATGTGGGAATAAAGATGTGATGCAAGGTACGGGTGGGGAGGTTGAGCAGGAGGAACAGGGAAGAGGGAGATAAGGGAAATGGGGGGGGAAATTGATGTGGAAGATGGGTCGGGTCGTAATTCTGGTCTGTTTTGATGTGGTGTTGATATGAGGGGAGGTGGAGAGCACTAATTAATGTGTGTAATAGAGAGATGGTGATGTGTATGCAGGAATAACATCTATGAAAAATGAGATTGAGATGTAATTAAATTGGTAGGAAGCCTTGAGGTCCTTTCTTTTTGGGGATCAGTAAGGTGGGTGATTATGTGTTAAAATGTAACTATGTTTATATTTTTCTAATAAAAAAAAGATTTGGCTTGTCCTCGGTGAGTGTTCTGTTCTGTCTTTGTTAGTATAGCCTTGAAATAAAGGAATGTTCACGTTAATCTGCATTTGGGTCCTACCTGCTTCACACACCGTAACATTGCGAACCGACCTACGATATGGGCCCAGCAGATCCGTTTGAGCAGGAACTAGTGGATTATACCTTTTCTTTGTCTGACTGCGCTCATCGATGGATAGGAGCGGTCAGGGTTCAGCAGCGAGATGCTGCTCTGGCAGATGCAGTCCACCTTACGCTGAGGAATCAAGATTCGGTTAAATTCTTACCAGCCTGGATTTTGGATTACCTCACGGTTTGTTTTCCCGATCCTGATAGACCCAGGTCTCCAGATTCCCTTTTTGATACCACACGCATCGGTGTGGTCCGTCTGGCGTCAGCCTCTGCTTCTCACCCAGTGTTTGTCCAGGAGCCATTCGCTGGTACTAGTCTGGCTTTTGGAGGTCCACGGAGCCTCCAAACGGCTCCTAAGAGGAGTCGCAAGGCCAGGTTAGCAGCACGAGCCCAAAAGGCCATGGTTCCAGAACCAGTTCAGCCCCCCGCAGCCATGGTTACAGCCCCAGTACAGGCCCAAGCAGCCATGGTTCCAGACCCAGTACAGGCCCCAGCAGCCATGGTTCCGGCCCCAGCAGCCATGTTTCCGGCTTCAGAACCGGACCTTACAACCATGTTTCCGGCTTCAGAACCGGACCTTACAGCCATGTTTCCGGCTTCAGAACCGGACCTTACAGCCATGTTTCCGGCTTCAGAACCGGACCTTACAGCCATGATTCTGGCTTCAATTCCGGCTCCAGAGCCGGCCCATTCAGCCATGTTTCCGGTTCCAGAACCGGACCTTACAGCCATGTTTCCGGCTCCAGAACCGGACCTTACAGCCATGATTCTGGCTTCCATTCCGGCCCCCGCAGCCATGGTTCCAGACCCAGCTCTTGCCCCAGCTGCCATAGTCTCTTCTCTGGTTCCCTCTCTAGTCTCTTCTTGAGTTCCCCCTCTAGTCCCTTCCCAAGTCCCTTCCCTAGTCCCTCCTCAGGTCACTTCTCTAGTCCCATCTCCAGTTCCCTCTCCAGTCCCCTCTCCAGTTCCCTCTCGAGTCAACTCTCGAGTCCCCTCTCGAGTCACCTCTCAAGTCCCTTCTCAAGTCACCTCTCGAGTTCCATCTCTAGTCCCTACTCAAGTCCCTCCTCTAGTCAATTCCCTAGTCCCATCTCTAGTCCCTCCTCTAGTCCCATCTCTAGTCCCTCACTTCTCCAGTCCCCTCTCCAATTCCCTCTCGAGTCCCTCCTCTAGTCCCTCCTCGAGTTCCCTCCTCTAGTCCCTCCTTTAGTCCCTCCTCGAATCCCCTCTCTAGTTCCCCTCTCGAGTTCCCTTATCTTGTTCCTCCTCTAGTCCCTCCTCTAGTTCCTCCTCTAGTCTCTCCACTAGTCCCCTCTGGAGTTCCCTCTCTAGTTCCCCTCTCGAGTCACGTATCAAGTCCCTACCCAATGTCCTGGTCCGTTAGAGGTTCCGCTGGGGGTCCTGCCAACTCCATGTCCTGTCCCGTTGGAGGCCCCGTCGACTACTCCTCTGCCGGGGGTCCTACCAATCGTATGTCTGTCCCGTTGGAGGTCCCGCCATCTACTCTCCTGCCGGGGGTCCTGCCAGCTCCTTGTCCTGTCTCGTTGGAGGTCCCGCCGACTACTCTCCTGCCGGGGGTCCTGCCAACCCTTTGTCCTGTCCCGTTGGAGGTCCCGCCGTCTACTCTCCTGCCGGGGGTCCTGCCAGCTCCTTGTCCTGTCTCGTTGGAGGTCCCGCCGACTACTCTCCTGCCGGGGGTCCTGCCAACCCTTCGCCATGTGCCGTTGGAGGCCCCGCCGACTACTCTCCTGCCGGGGGTCCTGCCAACCCTTTGTCCTGTCTCGTTGGAGGTCTCGCCGTCTACTCTCCTGCCGGTGGTCCTGCCAGCTCCTTGTCCTGTCTCATTGGAGGTCCCGCGGGCTACTCTCCTGCCGGGGTTCCTGCCAACCCTTTGTCCTGTGCCGTTGGAGGCCCCGCCGACTACTCTCCTGCCGGGGGTCCTGCCAACCGTTTGTCCTGTCCCGTTGGAGGTCCCGCCGTCTACTCTCCTGCCGGTGGTCCTGCCAGCTCCTTGTCCTGTCTCGTTGGAGGTCCCGTCGACTACTCTCCTGCCGGGGGTCCTGCCAACCCTTTGTCCTGTGCCGTTGGAGGCCCCGCCGACTACTCTCCTGTCGGAGGTCCTGCCAACCCTTTGTCCTGTCTCGTTGGAGGTCCCGCCGTCTACTCTCCTGCCGGGGGTCCTGCCAATCCTCTGTCCTGTGCCGTTGGAGGCCCCGCCGACTACTCTCCTGCCGGGGGTCCTGCCAATCCTAGGTCCTGTGCCGTTGGAGGCCCCGCCGACTACTCTCCTGCCGGAGGTCCTGCCAACCCTTTGTCCTGTCCCTTTGGAGGTCCCGCCGTCTACTCTCCTGCCGGTGGTCCTGCCAGCTCCTTGTCCTGTCCCATTGGAGGTCCCGCCGACTGCTCTTCTGCCAGGGTTCCTGCCAATCCCGTGTCCTGGTCCTCTTCCGTGGGGGATCCTGCCGAGGCCTGTCCCACCAGCTCCGATACCGGGTCCTGCCCGGCCTCCGGCGCTGTCCCGTCAGCATCTTGCTGCCCGGCCTCCGGAGCTGGCTGGTCTTCGCCCTCGAGCCCGGCCCTCTGAGAGCCACAGTCTTCACCCTCGATCCCGGCCCCCTGAGAGCCACGGCCTTCGCCCTCGAGCCCGGCCCCCTGACTTTCCCGGCCGTGGTCCTCGCCCTCGAGCCCGGCCCCCTGAGAGCCGCGGTCTTCGCCCTCGAGCCCGGCCCCCTGAGAGCTGCGGTCTTCACCCTCGAGCCCTGCCCCCTGAGTGCCGCGGTCCTCGCCCTCGGGCCCAGCCCCCTGACTCTTCCTGCCACTGCCTTCGCTCCTCCATAACCCCCTTTTCAAACTCTGCCTTGCCCCCGGGTCGTCCGCCTGAGACTCCTTCCGGGTCCTCCGCTGTGCCCCTGGGCTGTCAGCCCAAGCCCGTCCTCCAGACCCCCTTCACCCACCCTGTTGGCCCTAGTTCTGTGTCCCTCCTCCGGTTTTCTGTCTTGTGTGTTTTTCTGTATGGGGCAAGAAAAGATTTCATGGAGCCAGAAGATTACTTCATGCCTGCAGCCAGTCTGTCAGCAAGGCAGAACAGAGACCAAAGCACACAGGGTGTGTGTGTGGTGTGTGTGTGTGTGTGTGTGTGTGTGTGTGTGTGTGTGTGTGTGTGTGTGTGTGTGTGTGTGTGTGTAGTGAACCTTTTTAATCTTGTGTGATTAGGCATCACTTTGAATTGCCTTGTGTTGAAATGTGCTATATAAATAAACTTGCCTCGTGATGACTCAAAATCTACTAAGGTGGGGCAGCTTGGGGGTATTATTGTTCATAGCCGTGGGAACATTTTTCAAATGGTGTGTGTGTGTTTCACAGTGAACCTTTTTAAATATTGTTTGAACAGGCATCACTTTTAATTGCCTTGTGTTGAAAGGTGCTATATAAATACACTTACCTTGCCTTGCCTAGTGATGACTCAAAATCTACAAGGATTAATAAATGTCCAAAGTGTCTATTACGTTAGTAGGTAATCCGACCTAGAGCAATTAAGCATTGGAATAGAACATGTTGTTTCATAAGGCCCAATGCGAACAAACACGAGGCAGAATCTAAACAGGAAAGTGTAAAAACATGTCGAATCATTAAACATCTAATAGAACAAGAGCAAGCTGTACTTTTTTTAAGGAGGGGCAGCTTGGGTGTATTGTACTACTCTTCATTAATAGATGAGAATAAGAATAATGCAAGATTTCTTTTCAGCACTGTAGCCAGGCTGACAGAGAGCCATAGCTCGATTGAGCCTTCTGTTCCCATAGCACTCAGTAGTAATGATTGTATGTGCTTTTTTAACGATAAAATTGTTACTCTTAGAAACAAAATGAATGACCTCTTGCCTTTGACCAGTATAGTGTTATCAACAGCTCCCGGAAACGTAAGTTCTAATATTACACTAGATAGTGAATTAGAATGCTTTTCAGCCATAAACCTTGAACAATTAAATTCAATGATTCTCTCTTCTAAACCATTGTAGTGGCCAAAATCCCCAAAAGTTTGTCTTGTAACTCGATACATCAAAAGTTATTGTTCTTGGCCACATGTAGAGCTTGGGCCTGGGAAGCAGTGTCAGACTCGCAGTGCAAAATCCACTGGACGTTTCGGTTGCTTTTCAACGTTTATTTCCAGCAAACATAAAACAAAATAGGAAAACAATATGTAACATAAACTTAAACAGCAGATCCTAATAATCTTAAATAGTCTTTTACTAAGCATAAGGTTGCGTCTGCGTGTCAATGACGGTATTGCTGCTGCCTGCTACTCTCCCGTCACACACCGCACCTCCAACTTAAAGCCTTAGGCCCGCCCCTTCACCTGAGCAAAGCGCACCTCTCACTGGAACAGAAAAATGCATTAATAAAGGTTCCAAATAAATCAAAACTAAATAAACTTAAATGCGGCTCCTACACACCGGCACCTAATTGTTCTCTCAGAATCAATTACTCAAATTAGCCAAAAAGGGAGCCGTAAAACGACCAACAAATAATTAATTTAGAAAAATAAAGTATATACATTACATCCCTTATTGATGTTTTAAGGAAGACCTATTATTCTTCCGTCTCCAGGAGGCGGCACAGCTTAGCTATGGGCCTATCGATAATGGAGGTTTTCGTCTGGAGCTTCACTGTACGGGTCAGACCTCTTGCATCAGGCTTGGTCTCCAGTACTCTGCCTAATGGCCACGACCCCCGTGGAGCAGTTGGGTCAACTACCAAGACGACATCTCCAACGCTAAAGTTTTTCCTCACTGTGTTCCATTTCTGTATCTCTTGGAGCAGCAGAAGGTATTCTTGTGTCCATCTATGCCAGAACAGATCCGCCATGTACTGGACCTGCTTCCAGCGGCGCCTGGCATAGAGGTCAGATCTCTTAAACGTTCCGGGAGGTAAGATAGGTTGCGTTTTTAGCAGGAGGATGTGATTGGGAGTCAGTGGTTCCAGGTCATGTGGATCGGAGGACACGGTGGAGAGAGGACGGTTATTGAGGATGGACTCTACCTCGCAGAAGATGATTTGTAAGCCTTCATCGTTGAGGGTTTGCTGATGGAGAGTGGAGGTCAGCACCTGACGGACAGATCTTATGAGTCTTTCCCAGACTCCACCATAATGTGAGGCCGCCGGTGGATTGAAACTCCACTGGATTCCTTCAGGGTGCAAAGCGCCTTGGATTTTCCCTTCGTTTAGTGAACTCATGGCCTTTTTTAGCTCAGTTTGGGCACCCACAAGGTTTGTACCGTTGTCCGATCTGATATGCTTAACCTGACCTCTCCTGCACACAAATCTTCTCAGAGCATGAATACATGAGTCTGTGTCTAACGAATAAGCCACCTTTACCTCCAGATGTACAGCTCTGCTACTCATGCAGGTAAACAGGGCTCCATACCTTTAACCATACTCCTTCCTCGCTTAACCTTAAGCGGTCCAAAATAGTCCAATCTGACATTGGTGAAATGAGGGAGGTCAGGTAGGATTGTTTCTTGTGGCAAATTGGCCATTTTCTGCTCACCTGTCTTGCCTCTCACACGCCGACACACAACACACTTTGAGACTATTTTCCTTGCTGCTGAGTTTCCCTTTAAAACCCAGTACTTTTTACGGAGCTCTGAAAGTATGTAGTTTCTCCCACTGTGTCCAGAGCGCTCGTGGATGTGTCGTAGTAGGAGATCTGAAGTGTGAGCATCTTTGGGTAGAATATAAGGGAGCTTGATCTCATCAGGCATTGCAGATCTGTGTACGCCTACTCTCATGATGCCATCGTCCAGTATAGGATCGAGCCTACAGATCTTACTCTTCTGCACTCTAAATGAAGCAGTTTCCAGCGCTGAAATTTCCACTGGGAAGGATTGCTTTTGGACATAGGTGATGACTGACCTCTCTGCCTGTGAGAGGTCTTCCACTGTGAGGAGCTGTCCACCAAGTGTGGTCCAGAAAGCGCTTAGCTCAGTGCTCACCTTTTGGCTGCTCGAGCGGGTGGTGATGTGACCTGAGCAAAGCTCTTTACGCCTTTTCTTTTTGGGGTGGTATGTACCATTTGTGTCCGGGTGACTGTGTCAGATCTTCCTGTGGGACCTCCTCTGCATAGTTGTTCTCCAATATGTCGTTGAGGAATGCAACGTATTCCTGCTTGTAGTGCTGGTCCCTTTTCATCTTTCTTTTTAAAGCCCTGCAGGCGCTGTTCTGCAATTTGGTGGGTGTTAGGCATGCTGACATTGGCTTTCCTGAACGGCAACTTTAGACTGTATTGTCCGTTTTGCAGGGTAGCCTCACTGGCTACTTTCAAAAACATTTTGTCCTCAACTGACATCTCTGGCTTTTCCTCAGATTACACTTCGTTGAAGTCCTGGTTGTACTGTGACATTAGAAGCTCTTCCGAACTTGTGGCAGATATCCTATTCACAGTCACCGTACTGCCCTCACCGCGATTTCTGTGTGGCCCATTTACAACCCACCCCAATAGAGTTTTTACTGCGTAGGGGCCCTCACCTTGGCTATTAATAACCACCGATGGCTCTAACAGCTTTGGAGCATTCGTGCCAACTAATAATTCCACTTTAGCACTGATACTGGGAAGTTTCACTTTATTCAGGTACGCCCACTGCATTAAGTCATTCTGATTGGGAATGCTACTGGAGGTGACTGGCATTTGTTTCTGGGTGAAAACTTCAGGAAGAGGTAAGAAGTTGTCACTGTCCAGTGCTGAAACTTCAATTCCAGGTATCACATGAGATGGCACCAGTGTTTTTCTGATTCATTGTGCTTAACAGAATATGTGTTTTTCTGCCTTTCAGGTTGAGTTTAGACATTAGTGCTTCGGAGCAGAAGGTAGCGGTGGAACCAGGGTCCAGGAGGGCATAGACTTGCAAAACTTGACTGTCTTTTGCTGCCTTAACTTGCACTGGGACAATGGACAGCACATTATTTTGTTCTCCGGCCCCTATGTGGCCACATAACTCTGCTGTGGTTCTGCCTGCTACACCAGAGGGCCTTTCAGTCTGTTTAGTTGGACCATCTTTAACATAGATGTGCAGGGCACTTGGGTGGGCTTGCTTGCAAACTCTACAGGTGAGGCGTTGTTTACAGTCTCTACTAATGTGGCCTATGGAGAGACAGCCAAAGCATATGCCCCTGATCTTTACAAAGTTCAGCTTGTTCCTATGTGTTTCTTCTAAGAATTCTTTACACAGTTCCAATGTGTGCTTGCACCTACAGAAGGGACAGGAGGGTTCAGGCTCTTTTTCTTTTGGGGAAATAGTGACACCTGTGGCAAAACTGCTGTCATACAGTACGCCTTTGAGATCTGCGACTTAACAGGAAATCTAGTCTTTACAGCCACATTTCCTTTGGCAGCTGACTGGTCTTGAAGGTCACCAAAAACTGGGTCTGCTGCTATGCGAGCTTGCCTTTTAATTAAATAGACGAGGTCTAAAATCCTTACTCTACGACTGCGCTCCTCTTGCAGTGCGTAAGCTTTGCTGCGCCATCTCTCCCTGAGCTTGTATGGTAGCTTAAGCACAATGCTTCTCATGTTGAACACTGTGTCTAGTTCCTCCAAGTACTCCATTTCCTCCATAGCGTTACAGCAACTCCTTAGAAACATGGCGTAATCCTGCAGCGACCTTGAATCTTCAGATTTAACTAGAGGCCAGGATAGAGCTTTTTCCAGGTAAGCACAAGAGAGTTTGTATTCGTTCCCAAAGTTTTCCTTCAGTAAACTTTTTGCTTTCTGATAGCCTCTGTCTGGAGACATGTATTCACAGCTTTTGACTAGCCGCTGAGCTTGGCCTCTTGTAAACTGTATTAGGAACGGCAACCTGTCTCTGTTGTTGTCCGTTTTGTTTTCAATACAATGTTCAAAGGAGTGAATAAAGGACTTGCACTCCAGAATGTGTCCATCAAAGGGTGGAATATTACCTTGCGGCAGCGTCGAGAGAAGTTGTTGTTTTACAAGAATCCTCGTCAAGCTGCTTTGATTTTCCAGTATTTGAATCATGTGTTCATCCTTTGCTGTGGTGGGCGTAGGGGGGCTTTGTCCTTGTGGCAGAGTTGGCTGTGTGTTTTGGAGTATGACAGGTATGACAGGTGGAATATTGTGCACCGAGGTTGGTTGTGGCTGATGCTGATCATTAATGCTGTCTTCATGAAGAATATCAGGCCATGTGTGTGTTATCTTCACGGACATTACAAAAGGGAAAGTGGAGTGGGGCGCCTGCCTTGCTCCTAAGAACTGGAGCACCTCTGTCATGAGGATCAACTGAAATATATGGCTTTGTATCTACCAGTGTGGCTGATCCTGTGGTCCTGATTCCTGGATCGCGAGCCCTGGATCTTGAGTCGTGGCTGTGCCTTACTGCTGTGGTCCTGGATCATAAGTCCTGGATGGATATCCTCGTGGATTCATCTTCTTATTATAGACACATGCATTTCCAAACATTTGGACTACCTATGTTGTAAATGTATTATCTTTTCAATTTACACACGACATCTATTGCACGTCTGTCCTTCCTGGGAGAGGGATCCCTCCTCTGTTGCTCTCCCTGAGGTTTCTCCCATTTTTCCCTTTAAACTGTGGGTTTTCTCCGGAAGTTTTTTCTTGTACGATGTGAGGGTCTAAGGACAGAGGGTGTCATATTGTCATACTGATATTCTGTACAAACTGTGAAGACCACTGAGACTGGTTGGTTTACCAGCCTGACCAGCCAGTCAATATCAGGCTGGATTAGTTTGCTGGTTTAGAGGGTGTGAGCCTCTCCGCTCACACAGGGTTCAAATCGGAAAGAGCAGGTTTGTTTATCACAGGCGTTTATTAGCTCCAAACAAAGTATACACGGGTCTCCAACGTTGCCCATGTGGGAACCTTCACTGTTCCTTTGGCGACCTTCCAGGATCCCGCCTACTGCAAAACAGACCAGAACCAGGTTACGACATGCTTTTATTCCGGCACTGATTACCTGATTCCGATCAGCTGTCTGGCCTCCGGCCGAGCCACTCCCTTCACTCCAGCAGCCGGCGCCCTAACCACACCCCTAACCACATACCCCCACCGCCCGACTCAGGCCGGGATCCCGCCGGCCGCAAGCTGACTCCTCCCCCCCCCCCCCCTCCGCTGAGCGAGAGAGGAAATCAGCAACGACCATCCGGTTACCCGGCCTGTGGATCACCTTGAAGTTGAAAGGCTGTAACGTCAGATACCACCGAGTGATCCGAGCGTTGGCATCCTTCATGCGGTGGAGCCACTGGAGCGGGGCATGGTCCGACCAGAGGGTGAAAGGGCGCCCCAGGAGGTAGTGCCGCAGGGCGCCGAATGCCCACCGTATGGCGAGGCACTCCTTTTCCACCGTACTGTAGTTCACCTCCCTCTGGGCGAGCTTACGGCTAATGTACAGTACGGGGTGGTCGACCCCCTCTACTTGCTGGGACAAAACGGCCCCCACCCCACTGTTCGAGGCGTCGGTCTGCAACACAAAAGGGAGAGAGAAGTCAGGAGAATACAGAAGCGGCTTACCACAGAGGGCTTTTTTAACCCTCTCAAACGCCAGCTGACACCGCTCTGTCCACTGGACCGGATCTGAAGCACCCTTTCGGGTCAGGTCGGTCAGGGGACTGGTCAGCTCCGAAAAGGATGGGATGAACCGCCTGTAGTAGCCGGCCAGCCCCATGAACCTCCTGACCTCTTTTTTCATCTTGGGCGCCAGACAGGCTGAAATGGCGGTTGTTTTCTCTACCTGTGGCCACACCTGCGCGCCGCCCAAGTGGTACCCCAGATACCGTACCTCCCTCCGTCCAACCGCACACTTCTTCGGGTTGGTCGTGAGCCCCGCCTGCCTCAGGGACTCGAGCCCTGCCCCCACCTGCTGCATATGCTGCTCCCATGTCTCACTGTGAATGATGACATCATCCAAGTAAGCAGCAGCATATGCAGAGTGGGGACGCAGCACCCGGTCCATGAGCCGCTGGAAGGTGGCTGGAGCTCCGAACAACCCGAAAGGAAGTGTGATGAATTGGTATAAACCATACGGAGTGGAGAAGGCCGTTTTTTCCTTAGACTCTGGAGAAAGGGGAATCTGCCAATAGCCCTTGGTTAAATCCAGCGTCGTGTAAAAGCGAACAGTGCCTAGCCGATCCAGGAGTTCGTCGACCCGGGGCATTGGATAAGCATCGAATTTGGACACCTCGTTCACCCTGCGGTAGTCCACACAGAACCGGATGTACGTACCAGCACGACGGGGCAACACCAGTCACTGGTGGACTCTTCTATCACTCCCATCTCTAGCATAGCCTGAAGCTCCGCCTGAACAGTTCCTCTGGTGTTCAGGCAGCCGATAGGGCCGTGAACGAATGGCCGGGGGCGTTTCTATGCGGTGGTGTACGAGAGAGGTGCGCCCTGGCAGCGGAGAGAACACGTCGGCAAACTGCCTTTGCAACGAAGCAACGTCTGCTCTCTGGCCCGGCTAATTTGTTGTTTTTAATGACCTCCGGTCCCAATTCATCTCTCTCAATCACCGTGGTGGCCAGAGAAACAGACGCCACCTCCCTCCATGCTTTCAGGAGGTTAAGGTGGTAAATCTGTGTTGCTCCCCCCCTGTCAGAACGCACCACCTCATAATCTACGTCCCCCACTCGTCGTGTGACCATGAAGGGTCCTTGCCACTTGGCGAGTAGTTTAGAGCTAGAGGATGGGAGTAATACAAGCACTTTATCTCTCGGTGAAAATTGTCTCAGTTTCGACCCTCTGTTGTACAGGCACTGCTGACGTTCCTGAGCCTGGAGCAAATTCTCCCGTGATATCTGCCCCAGTGAGTGGAGTTTTGCTCGCAGGTCCATAATAACGTACTGTATTTCGTTTTTACTGGTGCTTGGACCCACCTCCCAGTTTTCCTTAACTATGTCCAAAACACCCCGGGGCTTCCTACCAAATAACAGCTCAAAGGGAGAAAATCCCGTGGAGGACTGGGGCACCTCCCGCACTGCAAACAACAGAGGATCTAGCCATTTATCCCAATTACGACTATCTTCGTGAACGAACTTACGAACCATGTTCTTTAGTGTTTTGTTAAACCGTTCCACCAGGCCGTCGGTCTGCGGATGGTAAACACTAGTCCGTATTGAATGGACGCCCAGTAGTTCATACAGCTCGCGTAGTGTACGTGACATAAACTGTGTGCCCTGGTCAGTCACGATCTCTTTCGGGATCCCGACTCGGGAGATAATGTGAAACAGTGCCTGCGCGACGCTCTTTGCAGAGATATTACGCAGCGGCACTGCTTCGGGATATCGCGTTGCATAATCCACTAGGACTAGTCCAAAGCGATATCCCCGTGCACTCCGGTCTAATGGCCCGATAAGGTCCATACCAACTCTCTCAAAAGGCACCTCAATCAATGGTAACGGGCGCAAAGGCGCTCTGGGGATGGCCGGCGAGTTAACCAGCTGACATTCACGGCAAGATGCACACCACCGCTTCACATCTGCGCGAATGCCCGGCCAATAAAATCGGGCCATTATCCGGTGTAGTGATTTGTCGTACCCTAGGTGACCTTACATGGGGTTATAATGAGCCGCCTGGTAAACCATTTCCCGACGGCTTTTTGGCACCAACAACTGGTTATTTATCTCTCCTGTCTGTGTGTCACGGCTTACACGATACAGCTTGTCCCTAACCACCGTAAAGTGTGGGTGAGTGAGTGCTGCGTTTGGGTGTAGCTGGGAGCCATCAATACTCACCACCTAGCCGAAGGCGTGCTGAAGGGTCTCGTCCCTCGACTGTTCGAGGGGGAAATCCTCCAGGGAAACACCAGTGGGTCCAGAGGGACCTCCGCGGCCCCCTCCGTGTCCGTTTCCCCCTCGACGTCATCAGCCGCCTCCGACTCTCCACTAAACACAGCACACAACTCACATTTCCCTGCCGTCCGTGAACGCACCCCCATAGCCCCCGCTAGCTTAGCAAACCCCGGCCAATTTGTTCCCAAAATCAGGGGGTGCGTAAGGCGAGTGCTAACTCCAGCCCTGACTCTATGCTTTTTCCCCTTATAAAACATTTCCAGCGTCACCTCCGGGTACTGGTGAATATCCCCATGCACACACCTCACCTTCACCCATGATGCTTCAATCAATGCCCCAGGCCGAACCAAGCGCTGATGGATCATCATCTGATTACAGCCCGTGTCCATCAGAGCCTGGTGTGTACCCCCCTGTATACATACCGGTATACGGTACATCCCTTCCAAATCGGGGGAGGCAACTGGCTGTCCCGCAACCCGAACCAGTTGTCCGACCTCCATGAGAGGTCGGAAGTGGCCGGGCTGCCAGCACCGCCAGCAATCCTGCCCTGACGTCTGAGGAGCCCCCCGTGGTGCCGGACGACCAGAAGTGTAGGCCGGAACCTGGGGAGAGATAACAACAGGAGGGTAAGGTAGGGCTTGGGGGGAAAGTGTCGGGGCTGCGGGGTTGGGGCTGTGTGGTGGTGGGGAGGGAAGGGCAGCTGCTCCAGGAAACCTCCTCCTCGGGGCTGGGATGGGTCGGCCCGCTGAAACGGCTGGTGGTCGGGGCTCCTCTTTCATGCTCCGCCGGGGAAGCGAGAGGTGGTCCTCCGCGAGGACGACGGCTGCTTCCAGGTTGGCGGGGCGATGGCACTGGACCCAATTCGCCGTCGAAGATGGCAAGCCGGCGATTAACTGCTCCAGCGCCACCTGCCCGACGACTTCCTCAGCGGAACGCACCCCCGGCTGGAGCCAGTGGCTCGCTGCATCCAGGAGCCGCTGCGCGTAGGAGAAGCGCCGGTCAGCATCTTCGAAGGGGAGGGCCCGGAACCGGCGGCGATGTCCCTCTGGCGTGCTGCCAAGCCGGTCCAGGATGGCCTTCCTCAGATGCCGGTACACATGTCGAGAGGCTGCTTGCAGGCTGTGGGCGGCTAGCTGCGCATCCCCAGATAGCAGAGGCAAGAGCCGCGCTGCCCACTCCTCCTCCGGCCACCTGCACGCCGCCGCTGTGCCCTCAAAGATGTCCAGGTATGCCTCCGGATCAGTGGCGGCGCTAGGGGGTGGCTACTTGGGCTCAAGCCCCGGATGTTTTCTGAAAAGCCCCGGATGTTTCACTTAAAACATTTTTTTTTTTTTTTAAATGTTTAATTTCTTTTTTTTTAAAACGTCTCGGGATTAATGTGCAGTACCAGAGTCCACCAGAGAGGCAGCCACTGTGGGGCATTAGCCTGCGTACTGCGTAGCCTGCCCTGAAGAAGAAGTGATCCTTCCTAGTGCCTGACGAGTTTTAAGCTAATAGCCTATACAGTTATGGATATTAGAAAGTTATTGTCATCGAAGCAGGCGCCACAGCAGCAGCAGTATCGGCAGCAGCAGTATCAGCAGCTGACAACAATGTCATCACCAGCAGTCAAGAAATGGATGATGTTTCAGGTTTGTTAATCTAATGGTGATATCTGCACTGAGTAAGAAGTGAAAAAGAGTGATGTAACGTTAATGTTATAGCTAGTAAAGATGGAGTAACCACACTAAGTATACCCTTATATGTTAGTATGTATACAGAACATGACTAAAAATTATCCTAATATGTAACGTTAACCCTTCATACCTCAGTCTACTTTTAAGACACTAAAATAACGTATTCCAATTTGTATTTTGTTTTCGCGCGTGGAATATACCGGCTCTCGTTTCAGTACACATAACAACAGAACTGACAGGCAACCCTCTGAATCAGACTCCGATAGGCTGTGACTGCATCCACTCAGAGTGTCCGATTCAGAAACGTGACTGTTACACTCTTTACGTCACAAACAAAGATGGTGGATGAGAATAGATCTATAAAACGATAAGCAATGCGCCAGAATCAAGGTGAGACTATCCGCATCCTTTAAAACTCTACGCACATTAGTTTCACCTTAATAAGTAAACGACTATTTGAGTGAGTTAAGGCATTAGTTTGCTTCATTAAAGGGTGTTAATGAGTGTTCTCCACTGCCTTTTGTCAACCCAACGACTCCTGGGCTAAGCCCCGGATCTCCTACAATCCTAAATCCGCCTCTGCTCCGGATCATCCTCTGCCGTCAATTTCTGGAGGGCAATTGAAGGCGGTCGGGCCGGGTTGGTAGCGGGATCGGCCTCTCGAGCGGCCGGACGCTGCAGCATCTCCCGTAGGAGAGCCCGGTCCTCGCGCTGGCTCGAGGCGATCCCGAGCAGAGCCTCGCTCTTCTGTCGCTGTAATGCTGTGGTGGTCTCCTGCATGTGAGCGAGACGTTGGAGGGCCTGACTCAGCGGGGATTCTCCTTCAGACATGCATGTCGCTGTTCAGGCGCCACTGTGAGCCTCTCCGCTCACACAGGGTTCAAAATAGGGACGGAAAGAGCAGGTTGGTTTATCACAGGCGTTTATTAGCTCCAAACAAAGTATACACGGGTCTCCAACGTTGCCCGTGTGGGAACCTTCACAGGTCCTTTGGCGACCTTCCAGGATCCCGCCTACTGCAAAACAGACCAGAACCAGGTTACCCCATGCTTTTATTCCGGCACTGATTACCTGATTCCGATCAGCTGTCTGGCCTCCGGCCGAGCCACTCCCTTCACTCCAGCAGCCGGCGCCCTAACCACACCCCGCTGCCACAGAGGGGTTTTGGACCCTTTAGCTGGTCAGGATAGCTGGTTTGGTCACAGTGGTCTAGCTGGTCACCATTAGCTGGTCGGGATAGCTGGTTAGGTGGTCACAGTGGTCTAGCTGGTCACCATTAGCTAGTCAGACTGGTATGATCTTGAGTAGAACTTTAGCTGGGATTGATATGATGATGAAACACTCTCACCCAATTGCAGTAGCTCAATGAACATCTCATTTCAGATCAGAGCACCTACCTTACCAGAAAGGTACCAGAATATATCATATATATATATTGTCTGTAAATAAATACTCATACATCAAATGATTAGAAGCAGGAAAATAATTTATAACACACAATGAACATTAACACACATTTGAAAACATTTTCAAAACACCCATTACTTCATATTTTTAAGCAATTTCCTTCAACTGTTTCTTTCCGCTTTTCACGAGGTCCTGTATTTTTTGTGAAATGTAGTAACCGGCCAACTTCCCCCTTTGGGTCTTCTCCACGTTTTGTGAATTCAGCCATCCTCTGAAGCACTCTTGAAAAGAGAAAGGAAAAACTAACTTTTAGCTTTGTGTTATGATTACTTATATATGTGCACTGTGAGATGAAAAAGAAAAATGTATCAAATGTAGTTTTGAACATTCATTGTGATTGGGTCTATTATCCACGCAATACACCGTATTGAATTTTTTCTTAATTTACATTATTTAATTTCATATTCTGTTCTTGTAAATATCATATTCTATTATATTACATGTATATAAACTTCATCAATACTTCCTGCCATATCAATCTTATCAATTTTATTATCACACAATTTAACAAACATCTCCAAATTTGTTTTAGAAAAATTCCATCTCATTATACCATCTAGCTCAACCACAAATTTGATTATAATCGGAAAATGATCACTCCCAATACTGTTATTTGCCAATACTTCCCAACTACCACCAGAAGCGAATTCACTTGATACCAGAGTTAGATCTATCGCATACTTTATCGCTGTTAAGATCTGTCTGTGTTGGTGTTTTGTCTTGTCTAGATCTGTCTGGTTTTCTGTCTGCGTTGTGTTTTGTCTTCTTTAAATCTGTCTGTGGTTCCCTGTTGTTAGTTTCCCTGGTGTGTCTGATTACCCGATTGTGTTCACCTGTGGCCCCTGTGTTTTCTCCTCCCTCCTCACCTGTGTCTTGTTTGTGTGATTAGTCTTGTGTGTATTTAAGTTCTGGTTTTTCTGTCTGTCTGTCGGTTCGTCTTGTGATTTGGCTTGTCCTCGGTGAGTGTTCTGTTCTGTCTTTGTTAGTATAGCCTTGAAATAAAGGAATGTTCACGTTAATCTGCATTTGGGTCCTACCTGCTTCACACACCGTAACAATCGCAGTAACAACTGCAGCCTGTTCCACTGGTGTGTGTGTAGGAGTAGTAGACTGTTTATCTATATTTTGATGAATGTCAAAATCAGAAAGAAATTTAGATTTCACATGGAAAGTCTCCCAAGTCTTGTGATTTAAAAAAAAACAAAAAAACAAACAATTTACATAATTTCTGTCTTGTGTGTTTTTCTGTATGAGGCAAGAAAAGATTTCATGGAGCCAGAAGATTACTTCATGGCTGCAGCCAGTCTGTCAGCAAGGCAGAACAGAGACCAAAGCACACAGGGGTGTGTGTAGTGAACCTTTTTAATCTTGTGTGATTAGGCATCACTTTGAATTGCCTTGTGTTGAAATGTGCTATATAAATAAACTTGTCTCGTGATGACTCAAAAGCTACTAAGGTGGGGCAGCTTGGGGGTATTGTTGTTCATAGCCGTGGGAACATTTTGCAAATGGTGTGTGTGTTTTTCACAGTGAACCTTTTTAAATATTGTTTGAACAGGCATCACTTTTAATTGCCTTGTGTTGAAAGGTGCTATATAAATAAACTTGCCTTGCCTAGTGATTACTCAAAATCTACAAGGATTAATAAATGTCCAAAGTGTCTATTACGTTAGTAGGAAATCCGCACCTCCAACTTAAAGCCTTAGCCCCGCCCCCTTCAACTGAGCAAAGCGCACCTCTCACTGAAACAGAAAAATGCATTAATAAAGGTTCCAAATAAATCAAAACAAAATAAACTTAAATGCGGCTCCTACACACCGGCACCTAATTGTTCTCTCGGTATCAATTACTCAAATTAGCCAAAAAGGGAGCCGTAAAACGACCAACAAATAATTAATTTAGAAAAATAAAGTATATACATTACATCCCTTATTGATGTTTTAAGGAAGACCTATTATTCTTCCGTCTCCAGGAGGCGGCACAGCTTAGCTATGGGCCTATCGATAATGGAGGTTTTCGTCTGGAGCTTCACTGTACGGGTCAGACCTCTTGCATCAGGCTTGGTCTCCAGTACTCTGCCTAATGGCCACGACCCCCGTAGAGCAGTTGGGTCAACTACCAGGACGACATCTCCAACGCTAAAGTTTTTCCTCACTGTGTTCCATTTCTGTATCTCTTGGAGCAGCAGAAGGTATTCTTGTGTCCATCTATGCCAGAACAGATCCGCCATGTACTGGACCTGCTTCCAGCGGCGCCTGGCATAGAGGTCAGATCTCTGAAATGTTCCCGGAGGTAAGATAGGTTGCGTTTTTAGCAGGAGGATGTGATTGGGAGTCAGTGGTTCCAGGTAATGTGGATCGGAGGACACGGTGGAGAGAGGACGGTTATTGAGGATGGACTCTACCTCGCAGAAGATGGTTTGTAAGCCTTCATCGTTGAGGGTTTGCTGATGGAGAGTGGAGGTCAGCACCTGACGGACAGATCTTATGAGTCTTTCCCAGACTCCACCATAATGTGAGGCCGCCGGTGGATTGAAACTCCACTGGATTCCTTCAGGGTGCAAAGCGCCTTGGATTTTCCCTTCGTTTAGTGAACTCATGGCCTTTTTGAGCTCAGTTTGGGCACCCACCAGGTTTGTACCGTTGTCCGATCTGATATGCTTAACCTGACCTCTCCTGCAAACAAATCTTCTCGGAGCATAAATACATGAGTCTGTGTCTAACGAATAAGCCACCTTTACCTCCAGATGTACAGCTCTGCTACTCATGCAGGTAAACAGGGCTCCATACCTTTAACCATACTCCTTCCTCGCTTAACCTTAAGCGGTCCAAAATAGTCCAATCCGACATTGGTGAAAGGAGGGAGGTCAGGTAGGATTCTTTCTTGTGGAAAATTGGCCATTTTCTGCTCACCTGTCTTGCCTCTCACACGCCGACACACAAAAAAAGAGGTCTGGAGGACTGGCCAAAAGGAACAAACGGAAGGAGGGAACCCGAGCCAGCCACACCACGGACCGTATAGGACCCAGAGCTCCCCCCCCCCAACCAGAATTCAAATATAAACCCTATGGGAAACAAAATAAAGCCGCGAAAACTGGACTACCAGGTCCTCCAGGCTAAACATAACCACATCTGCAAAAATATGGCCTTCTAAGGAGAGTGTCTCCTCGCCACAGCTCTCCACTCTACCCTGTCTCACCTGGAGAGTAGGGGGAGCTACGCACGGATGCTCTTCGTGGACTTCAGCTCTGCATTTAATACCATCCTCCCTGACAGACTGGTGACCAAGCTATCAGTCCTGGGAGTATCCCATTCCTTGTGTCTATGGATTAAGGACTTCCTGTCTGATCGCCCCCAGAGAGTGAGGATTGGCACCCACACCTCCACGTCCCTCAGTCTCAGCACCGGATCACCACAGGGCTGTGTGCTGAGCCCCCTACTATACGCCCTCTACACCTATGATCTCGTCCCCGCCCACACCAGCAACTCCATCATAAAGTTTGCTGATGATACCACCGTGGTGGGCTGCATCTCAGGGGGTGATGAGACCGCGTACATGGAAGAGGTGGAGCAACTGCTAGCGGTGTGCAAAGTAAACAACCTGCAGCTGAACAAGCTGAAAACCCAGGAAACGATCATTGACTTTAGGAGGAAGAAGACCGTCATGCAGCCCCTGTACATTGATGGAGGCTGTGTGGAGAGAGTCTCAGTGATCAAATTCCTGGGCGTTCACCTGGTGGAGGACCTGTCCTGGAGGACCAACACCACGGCAACCGTCAAGAAGGCACAGCAGAGACTCTACTTCCTAAGAATACTCAGGAATTACCACCTCAGACAGGATCTGCTTGTGTCCTTCTACCGCTGCGCTGTGGAAAGCATCCTCACCTACTGCATCTGCATGTGGTTCCTCAGCTGCACAGCCGCAGAGAGGGGTGCGCTCCAAAGTATCATCAACTCGGCCCAGAAGATCATCGGTTGCCCCCTCCCCTCCCTGGAGGTACTGTACAGCTCTCGTTGCCTTAAGAAGGCAGTAAAAATCCTCAAGGACCCACACCACTCGGGTAACGAGCACTTCGTACGGCTGCGCTCAGGCAGGCGCTTCCGTACCATGTCTTCCCGGACAAACAGACTCAAGTTCAGTTTTTTTCCCAGGGCCATATGTGCACTAAACGCTGCTAATATTTAAATTATATAAGCCTTCCGTGCAATACGAGGGGAATCGTGCAATTTAATTTATTTATTATTTATTTATGTACATATTCCCTTTTTTAAGTCCCATTTATTGTTTGTATTGTTTTTATAGTGTCTTGTTGTTTTTATATTGTCTTGTTGTTGCGTGTTGGCACCTTGAGTCTATTGTAATTTTGTTGTACCTGTACAATGACAAATAAAGTTCTATCTATTAGGATAGGCGAGACATCCTTCTCCTCCAGCTTCTCTTACACACAGCTGAGTGAAATTTGGAACACCTGGGCAGAGGCGGAGCCAGGGGCAGACCAGGTGCACCTGCGCAGCAGGGAGACAGAAAAGAAAACAAGGAGGGGAGCATGTAACACATGTCTACACAGACATCCACTCGAAGTCAACCATTTTTCTGAAGAATGTGCTGACATGGGGGTTTAAATTGCCATGCCTCTTTTTTGGCTTTCGAGCCCGTCTCAGTAATAATGCCCAGGAAGCACCTGAAAACAATAAGCCAAGACAACAATTTCAATTTACATCGATTTATATGTTGCATCGTTTACTTGAAGGCACATGCAGCGGTGCCCCTTTCAATTTAAGTAAAACCTGCACCAAAGAAAGACATTTGTATTTAAAGTCAAGCAAGAGCGATGAAAGCAAGAAAATCACTTAATTTGTTGTGTTATCACAGAGGGTGGTCTGAATACAGTATTTTACTATGAAATAATACAGTAACATGTTGTGAAATCCTGGTAATCATTTATCCTGTACATTCACAGTAATTAACTGTACCTGTATTGATTTCACTGTGAAATTCAAAATTACAGTATTATATTGTGAACATTACAGGTAAAGACTGTAAAGTGGTAAAACAGTAATTTATTGTAAAATATTACAGCTACATATTGTGAAATCATGGTAATATTTTACAGTGTACGTTCCAGAAAAGACGGGCCTCTACATGTCCCTGAACAATAAACTGGCCGTTTCTCAATATCGAGTACACATGCTGCAGAGCCACTATTTCAAGTATACTACGTCATCGAGTGGCGCCGAAGGACTGTTTAAATGCATGTTAAATGCCCAGCATTCTGCGCCACTCTATGACGTAGTATACTTGAAATAGTGGCTCTGCAACATGTGTACTCAACATTGAGAAACAGCCACTATCTCATGTCAGCTTGTGCTCGGTCATAAGATGGCAACAACAACATGGCCGTGGGAAGTAGGGGTGCTGAGGGTGCTGCAGCACCCCCTGATGGAGGACAGGGAATCTACAGGTCCACAATATTAAACTAATTGTTACTTTTGTAGTAAGGCTTACTGCCTTCATACAGAGCACTTACTATATCACTGTACATGGAGCAGATATCACTCCTATGCTTTGCATCCTTACAGTTAACATCACTACACATAATTGCATCTCTAGGTAGATGAATATTAGTTAAGGATGTATCCGTCTGAGCATAATAGGATGTAATGTCTTCCTTTGTAAGGGTTGACCAGTCTAGTTTTTCTGTTTGAGCACTATTTACATTTCTGGTTAGCCCAGGTAGATGTTCGACATTTATTGACATAGCAACAGGTATATGATCAGTCGTTGCTGTCCCATACAGAATGCTCATACACTCAAGTGAAGCATGAGCATCAGCTGTACTAATACAATGATCAAGCCATGACGTAGTATGCCAGGCTTCGCTAATGTAGGTACAGGGTTGGGTTGTAACGGAATACATGTAACGGCGTTACGTAATCAGAATACAAAAATCAAGTAACTGTATTCAGCTCGCATTACATTTGAAAAACGAGTAATCTGATTACAGTTACTTTCGTAAACCTGAAGTGAATACATTTTGGATTACTTATTGGAATTATTGGTGGAAAGATTTCCTCTCAACATTTAATATTCAAGTAACTTTACAGCCGAATCATCACAGCCCACAAAACCACCGCAGATGGACCAAAAAAGCGTTTGAAAAAAAATCGCGGGTCCGCTCGCTCAGTGAAACAATAACAACGAAACATGGAGGAACAAAAGTCTGCGTTTAAATCGCGTGTTTGTATATATAGGTGTATGTGGTTAAAACACATCAGCCTGCGGTCGCTCTTTAGTCTTTAGCCTTACTAATGATTATTTCTGAAGGTATACACCAGTGACCACCAACTGGCGGCCCGCGGGCCACATCCGGCCCGCCAGACATTCTCATCCGGCCCGCACGACGGGGGTGACTGTGGCGTTGGCGGAGTGGTTACTGCGTTCGCCCCCCACCCATTTCTTTGTTTACAACGTCTCGTGAGTAAGGTGCAGTACCGGAGTCCAACAGAGAGGCAGCAGCTGCGGGACAGTAGACTGCGTACTGCAAAACTTTCCCTCCCCTGAAGAAGAAGTGATCCTTCGTTGTGAAGACTCTGGTTAATGCGCTCCGCACCAGTAGCCCCGCTGCGGCAGAGTCCAACAGAGAGGCTGGAGCTGCGGGACAGTAGCCTAGAAGCAGGGTTGGGTTGTAACGGAAAACATAACAGCGTTACGTAATCAGAATACAAAAATCAAGTAGGCTAACTGTATTCAGCTGGCGTTACATTTAAAAAACGAGTAATCTGATTACAGTTACTTTCGTAAACCTGAAGTGAATACTTATTGGAATTATTGGTGGAAAAGTTTCCTCACAAAATGTAATATTCATTGCCGGCAAAACTGTGTGCACACTGCACAGCGCTGCAGCATGTCTGTGAGCGAGAGAGAGATGCAGCGTGTCTGTGAGGCCCCGCCCCGCCCCCGCACGCAGATGAGAGAGAGAGATCTCTTTTAAAATATATTGAAAGTTAGAAACGGAGATGGTTAGATAAAATGTGCAAGATAACGTTTATGTAGCATTTCTTTATTGTCGAAATGATGACATTTCATAACGGGATGAAATCAAAGTGAATAGCCTGCTGCTGCTGAATGCATGGGGCAAGTGACTGGAAAAAGTTTTAAAAGTTATTACATCGTTTCAGATAATACATAATAATGATAATTCATTCTATTTAGGGGCGCCTTTCAAAGCACCCAAGGACACCTTACAATTCATAACATATTCCAAGGAAAGGTTTTAAGACAGTACAAAGAATGCAGTCCGGGTGATGTTTTTTATGTGGGGTGCAGATGAGAGAGCTGTCCAGAATGACACCAAGATGTTGTGTTTGAGTTCTTGATAAGCCATGAAAACAGTAAAATAAGTGTCTCCTGTGCACCAAAACATACCCATCTGTTATGGAAAAAGAAAGTATTCCAAAAGTAATCTGAATACTATTTATAAAATTCTGGGCTATATAAAAATCGCTGGCCCGCGATAGTGTCTATTGGTTACATTTCGGCCCTTGGACAAATGTAGTTGGTGATCCCTGGTATACACAGTGAAGGCGGTGCGCGAAAGGCACTGCGCGGCTCGCTCGTCTTCTCAGAGGCGGAGTTAACCCTCCCGCTGCCTCCTGGTGCTGCAGAGATGTCATGAAGTGAAGGAGGTTTTCCTTCTAAAAAACAGCTGTGGGCAGCAAATACTGTGAGTGTCACGGACATGAATTCATAGATCAAGGCAGACTGGTGCGTACACTCTCCTGTTTTGCCAATCCGGTGCTTAAACTATAGCTCTACACCCAGGGGCGGACTGGGACTACAAATCAGCCCGGGACTCTCGACCGGCCCACTTAGGTACCGCCGGCCCACCGCAATTTACTAGCGGTAGACATTAAGGGTAAATAATGTCTACCGGGCCTGTGGACTTGTATTATCACTGGCCCCACCATTGTAACCACTGGCCCGGAGCATTCGTCCAAAAAATAAAATCGACTAATAATGAAGAAAATTAACACATTTGTTGCAATAGTAATGTATGCACTAACTACATTACTACTTGTACTACAACATTTTAATCATCAGTTCTTCCTCATTTTCCTCAATTGTTCATATTTGGTTTATTAAAATAATGATATTGTGGTCATTGTTAAAAAATGTCTGCTATTATTATTAGTATAATGCACTTTCTGCCTACCTGTCATTAGGAGTTAGACATGTAATGGCCATGTAATTGATTGATTAGAACCTGAACCTTCATTATCCTAAACTGCTGGGACATTTCGCCAATACCTTTATATTGTCTACTCTTCACTTACTTGTCAGCATAGGTCGGCATTGATGTACAGAGCCGACAGAAGACCTTGTTTATATTGGCATCATATTGAGAGATGCAGCCAGTGACGCGTCCTAAAACCAGGAAGTAAGCTGCTGGTTCCCTCGACAAGGGTTTTGGAAAATAGCTGGAAATAAGGTCTGTAGAAAACAAACCTGTTTGATAAATGCACGTTTTGTTCAGCCGGATAATCTCCACATGTCTACCCTACTTTTATAATTTTTGAATCATAAATCTAATCGATAGATTATAAAAGGGTTTTAGGACGCGTCACTGCAGCCAACTCCATCGATCAAGCTGTTTGCTTTGCACCCAACAACGACAACGGACTCACGGAACGCTATGTTGTAGCGTTGATAAACGAAACAATTTAACTAAATTGCTAGTCAAAATACCAATACCACAGGACCATTTTTTTAAAGCAATATTTTTAGTGGCCCGAGCGGGCAAGTGGAAAGTACGTTATGCTGGCCCGGGGTGTCTAAATAGTGCTTCCGGGCCAGCGAGCCATTTAATGTCGAGCCCTGCCGGTTACCGGCCGGCCCACATCGTCCGACCGGCCCACTTCAGTACCGGCCCATCGGGATTCGTCCCGAACGTCCCGATGGCCAGTCCGCCCCTGTGTACACCCCTGGCCGAAATGTCCTTAAAATGAAGTCCGAGTTCGACATTTTAATTAATTTCCTGCCAACACTGGCAGGACAGAAGGTGACACGCCCGTTCTAAGCCTTGTCCCTCACTCCTCACATCCCAAGCTGCATCCCCAACAAGTGTATTATGTTGTTACATCGTTTCAGATGTGATGTTTCAGTTGTGCTCTTGATAAGCCATTAAAACCAACCTGATCTCACCAGAATGCGTGACTCCACCACGACTCCTTAACACCACAATGCGTGGTGGAGTCACGAACTTTGTTACATTTGTGTGTCGGCACCACGCAAACAACCCCAATGTAAAGTGAATGAGGCTCCTTTGTCGTGGTGCACACACGCATTTCTACAACGTCCCGCAGTGAGCTTTTATTCTATACAACGTTTTTTAAATCTACTTTATAGCGTGTAGTAACTCACGGGAGGCTTATTTTATTTTATTTGTATTCATAATTATTTTAATATTTCGTCAGAATGTAAAAATTACATTAGTTACGAATTTGTGTTCTCAAAAAACAGTGCATTGTGTGTAATGCAACTGTTAATTTTATTAAATTAGTTTGTTTTTAAGGAAGGCCAGAGCTTCAGCTGTGTCAAATAGATTGTTCCCTTTAGTTAACGTTATTTAAAAGATAATGATCATGTCTTGTATTACGAGCGTCCATTCCCATTGGATAACGGAGAATTTTACACCCGGAAGTAAGTAGCCTATTCTCCTTACTGTGGATTGATTTTACAGTGATATCTGCACTACTCATCGACTAAAAAACACCAAATTGTCCTTGTTAATTACACAACATTGATTGGTTTGAATTGTGTACAATGCTTTTGTATTTCCCCCCTTCGATTCGGAGAAACAAATATTCTTTCGGAGTTTTTGGACGGCAGAAGACACTACACTACCCAGAATCCTCAGCTATCGTTTGGGACTACACCATGAACCCCGTGATCAGCCCTCAAGCTCTTTGATTGGTTGACCTCCAACTGCATTCCATATGAAAAAAAAACGTTTCGTAAAAGAGAAAATCATACTTTATTCAGCAGTGCTTGCTTTACTCTTTGATAGTCATCACATGAATGCATTGTAATAAATGGTTTGGCTGCATTACATATTACACATCTGTCTTAGTTCTTTATTTATCTACAGAGATCGGGCATCATAATAGACCGGAAACTATTCTTTTACCGTTCTGTTTTAATTTCACAATAAAGTTAGTAGTAATATTTTGTTTTGATATTATTGTTTTTTATTAACTACTAGACGACTGGGTCATGTTAAGACCATCTTTTTTTGGTTGATATGGGTTTTTTCCATCGCTTTTGTGTTACAAATATCAAAACAATAACAAAATAATATTCGTCGTAAACTAAACCGGAAACAGCAGTATATTTTATTTTGTTAACACTGTAAACTTGAAAGCCTTTTAACCTATGCTTTTAACCCAAACCACCTACTGGTTAAAGCACGTTATTACACGTTTAGAGTAATTGCAATGCAGGAAGATTGTGTTGCTTTTTAATGACTGTTTAAAATGCCTTTTTCTTAATGTCTTTCATTTTTGTAACGCACTTTTGAATGTGTTATATATTATGAAAACATTCAAATATTAAGAGTACATACAAAATAGTGGGAAAGTAGAAGGTCAATTATATAAATATAGAATAGAAAATATCAAGAAGATACTCAAATGATATCTAGAGTAAAACAGTTTAGTGCCTGATAGGATGATGTGCTAACTATTAAGCCTTTATTTAAAGAAATGTGCAGAATACGACAGTGTAATGGTGGAAGTATACACACATTGATAGATGTCTTGTAATGCACTGTTGATGAACCTGTGACCCAAGTTTGTCATTCATTGCATAACTACGCTATTGTGTATATGATATGTCAATAAACCTTAGAAAATATTGAAATATTGAAAGGGATGTGCAAAATAGCAATTATATACAGTCTTTAATGAACTATTAGAGAATAACGAGTAATGAATATGCTTTAAACGGATCTGCAGATAGATATTTAGTCTTCTCAAGCACCAACTATCAAATATCTCGCCTGATTGTTGGCACTTGACAATCACCTTCACTGAATTTCATTCAGGTGTAACTAAAGTCTGATTTAAGGGTTGTTTATATTTCACATCATTAATCCAAATCTGTAAAGTAACTAAAATAAAACGGTTCTGTCTGCTGCAGTCTGGCAGGCGGTACCACAGCATTCGGACTAAAACCACCAGACACAGAGACAGCTTCATCCCACAGGCCAGAAGACTATTAAACACCTGAACTTAGAAATAACATTCATCTGGCTGCTACTTAGAAATTATTTATCTAATATATCATATTCCAATCACTTGTATATAGACTCTTATTGCACTATTTCACTATTTTTTCTGTGTATCTGTTTTATTGCGTAGCACTGTTGGAGGAGCCTGTGACCTAAGGGGGGGAGGGGGGTAGGACACGTTCGATTCCTGTTTTGAATAGTGTGCCATCGATGGGTTTCATTCCATTTCAAAGTCCTTTTGGACGCTCTGTGTAAACGTCGGGCATCCAATCACAGAGGTTGAGGACTGATCACGGGGTTTGTCAAGCTAAGCACATGGTGTAGTTCCAAACGATAGCTGAGGATTCTGGGTAGTGTAGTGTCTTCGGCCATCCTAAAACTCCGAAAAAATATTTGTTTCTCCGAATCGAAGGGGGAAAATACAAAAGCATTGCACACAATTCAAACCAATCAATGTTGTGTAATTAACAAGGACAATTTGGTGTTTTTTTAGTCGATGAGTAGTGCAGATATCACTGTAAAATCAATCGACAGTAAGGAGAATAGGCTACTTACTTCCGGGTGTAAAATTCTCCGTTATCCAATGGGAATGGACGCTCGTAATACAATACAGAGGACATGATCATTATCTTTTAAATAACGTTAACTGAAGGGAACAATCTATTTGACACAGCTGAAGCTCTGGCCTTCCTTAAAAACTAACTAATTTAATAAAAATCACAGTTGCATTACACACAATGCACTGTTTTTTGAGAACACAAATTCGTAACTAATGTAATTTTTACATTCTGACGAAAAATAAAAATTATTATGAATACAAATAAAATAAAAGAAGCCTCCCGTGAGTTACTACAAGCTATAAAGTAGATTTAAAAAACGTTGTATAGAATAAAAGCTCACTGTGGGACGTTGTAGAAATGCGTGTGTGCACCACGACAAAGGAGCCTCATTCACTTTACATTGGGGTTGTTTGCGTGGTGCCGACACGCAAATGTAACAAAGTTCGTGACTCCACCACGCATTGTGGTGTTAAGGAGTCGTGGTGGAGTGACGCATTTTGGTGAGATCAGGTTGATTAAAACAGTAAAAACACGTTCAGTTTCCTTTTGCTTTTTGTGTCTCCTGTTCACCAAAACATACCACCTGTGATGGAAAAAGAAAGTAATCCAAAAGTAATCTAAAAGTAATCTGATTACTTTTTTAAGACACGTAACTGTAACTGTATTCGAATTACTTTCAGAGCCATGTAATCAGTAATCAGTAACTGATTACATTTACAAAGTAACCCTCCCAACCCTGTGTAGGTATAACTATCTGCAGGCAAAAGCACCTTGCTTGACAATATAAAATTGTTATCGTGACAGAACTGCTTGGCAAATAATGAGTTCCTGTCTGAGATATCTGCATTCATATCCCCAATGACATACACACAAGAAGAAGTATTGCTTTGAATAAAGGAATTAATGAAAGCAAGCCTATTTAGATATTCATCCTCATTCTGATGACATTCATAGGGTGTATACCAAGCGGCAAACTGTGGGGTAGAGCCGTGAAGCCAATACGGAAGTGTCACACACTGCAGTTCATATATTGGCCGATAGGCGATGGCTGCAGAAAGGAGCAATTTCCATAGACCCCCATGTTAAAATGCCCAACTTTACAGCAGAAAAAAACATGTTTCTCTCCCTGGCTCCATACATTTTATTATCAATATAGTTAGATTCCACCTTCATGATTATGGATCTGAGAGTGAATTGTTTTCTAACGCGACCCTTTTATTTATATTAGGTCTTAAAGTGTGTGCATAAATTAGGGCGTGGTCACATTGAGTGACTGCTCTGTCAAGTGCCTGCCGCTGTTAGCTTCTTGTCTCTCTGCTAGCTGCTCCGTGAAGCTAGCTACAGGGACTCTGCCTGCTCAGCTCATCCAGGAAACACAACTTGTAGCCGGCCGTGGTTGTTTATTCTTCATGCTTATATATCGGACTATTGTGACTCGCTCTGCGGTTAAAACAGATGGTGCATGAATGCGGTAAGTAAAATTCGAGTGCTTTATTTATGTGTTAATGATTTTAATCAGCTACGTAATGAATGGTAAGGCTTGGGTTAACATGTAAGCTAGTGGTAGCTACATCGGTGCTAACGATTGTAATCGTACCCTCCAAGTTAAAATCATAGACTGTATATATAAAGGTTAAAACGAAATAGACAAGTGTTAAGTGGGATAATACTGTTGAACAAACGGCTTCTGTTTGAGGTTGATAACATAAGGTTACATCCTTGTAACTTAGAGATATTTTATTATGTAGGTAGAACTGTATGCATCGCTAAGGTTAATTTAAATTGGCTATGCTCAAGTATGTAGACAAGTTAATGTCGAAGTAGTTATGTGAAATCAACCTCACAATAAGATATGTGTATATTACAATTATTAATGTCATATTTCAAGATGATTACTTAGATATTACAATATGGTTGGTTGAGCTGGAGTTCATTATCGAGCTTACACCTTAACGTCACAGTCATCTGAAGAACGAACCCAAACCTTGTTGTTTTTATTAATTGTATTACAAATTGATATAAAATAAACAGTAAGCATTGGTAACACAACTTCCAAAGTTACAGTAAAATAAAAAGGACCCTGACTCGGACAATACACAATCCAACATGTTCAACAGAAGAGAATCAGTGATATTGTTTGTACACATGGTACTTTACATATATATATATATATATATATATATATCTGTGTGTTTAAAGTGTCCAGGTGATGCAGACAGGCTGAACCAGAGAGTGAGAGACAGAACTGGACTCCTCACAGCAGTGAACTTCAGCTCAGGTACAAAGACTCTTTTTTTCTTACTGTACAAAGAATCAAGAAAGATATTGGTTTAAATGAATGAAGTATTGACTTGAATACACTGATATACATTCCATTAAACAATACTAAATACTAGATCACCTACACATCAGTTAAGTTGAGGGGTTTTTCCATGCAAAAAGTTACATTTAGATATTTAGAAATATGACTTTGTCAGCTTTCTAATGTAATGTATTGAAGGCAAAGATTTATCTCTCAATATTGTCTGTAAAAAACGTGGTAAAAGTTATTCTTTCAGTGAGACAACAGAGCAAGCTTCTACAGTTGCACTATGTTTTGATAACAGTTAAATATTATTTTGATAATAACATATATTTCAATGTTGATGAACTTCATACTGTTCATTCATAATCTGATTGTCTTTGTAGCTCATTGTTTAAATAAAAAAAAAACATTACAATTACAAAATAATGATATCTACAGCCCCTAAACACACAAACACACCACTTTCATAAATAACACACTTGTTCTGCAATAATATGTTTTATGTTTCCTGTCATTTTTGTTAGGAAAGGACATGCCTGAAAGACACGACATGTTCTCCTACTCTGAGGGTCAAGAAAAACATCCAAGAGGATCATTAAAAGCTGATGCTATGAGATGTTAAGACCAGTACAGGACATTCACTATAAACAACTTTTATTGTAAAAACAGTCAGCTGATCGAATGCAGCTATTTCCACATCTACACTCCATCAGCTGATTATTTCTATTTGCCTCACTTTATGAGCTTCACATCACTTGTGCCTTGTACCGCAGAGTTTGCAACGACACAAATAAATGGGGCCAATCTTCAGTCAGATGTGAATGTGTAATCTAACATTTTCAGTAAGAATAATGGACGAAAGGAGTGCAAATACAAATACAGTTTATTGAAATGTGAACCAAAAGTTAATCAAATGTTTTAAATAAAAAGCACATATGGACAGAAGGTGTAAACCTATTAAATGTATAAGTAAACACATTTAGTCAAATAAAGTGACAGACTAGGCCTGTGCAGTTGGTATCAGCTTTGCCCAGCATGGGCTCCTTCATCAGCCCTGGTCCTCCTCGCAGAGGAAAGACCCTCAGTCCTCTCCAAACCAACAGACTGGACGTCCATCACACGGAGGTTTCTCCCTGAAGTCTCTGCAGCCCTCTGGACACCACGCTGTCTCAATCCGTCCACACTGAATATGAGAGGGGGGAAATGAAAATAATAAATGCTTTAATCAATAGGAAACATAAAGTTGACGGTTGAGTTGCTCAGTTTTTTTAGATTGTCAATACTATTACTGTATAACTAATATCTCAGGTTAAGAGGCACATTAAAATAAAGATTGGTCTTTAAATACATTTTGTCTTTTGAATTGTTTGTCTAAAGTCAAGGATCTAGAACTGGTACTTATTTTTAATGATAGTCTGGTTATTATGCTGTTGGCCTCACAGGTAAGAGCACTAACTAGCTACCATCACATGTACCTTAGCTTGACTTAAATGTATTAAACGTATGGTTAAGTGATATCAAAATATAAATAACTAATGTCATGCAAACATATTAATATTTGCTTGATTCCAGAGTTGAATTTAGCACAATTGCATACAAACGTTAAGGGGTTTTAAGATTCTGAAGTATTATGCTAAAAACTTAGATTATTATTTATAGTTTTGCTGAATAGTTTCATGGCCGCTTACCTTAGAAACGTAAAATGCGACGGCAGTGTGCAGATGGGGAGCATGTTAGCTTAGCTTGGTAGCTTCAGCTAGCTCTGGAACTTCCAGCTGGGTGGCAGCAGGTCCCGCCTCGGCTCCGCCTCTTTGCCCTTATTTGGAGCAGGCTGGAGAAGGCGGGAGTTGAACTCTGACGTCACTGTTGAGCCGTTAGTGGCCGACTCCGCCTACTAAGGGCTTCACGGCAACTCTGCAGAATCCTATGGGTGACGTCACGGACCCTACGTCCATTTATATATACAGTCTATGGTGTATACACATTTAGAATTATAAATTCCTTGTCATTGTGAGTAAACTGTATTGCAATTGGGCGGTGGTGGCGAAGTCGATAGGGACTTGGCTTGGGAACTGGAAGGTCACCAGTTCAAGTCCCCGAAAGACCAAGTGCTACCGAGGTGTCCCTGAGCAAGGCACCATTCCCCACATTGCTCCCCGGGCGCCGTTCAAAATGGCAGCACACTGCTCCTAACACTAGGATGGGTCAAATGCAGAGAAATAATTTCCCCATGAGGGATTAATAAAAGTTCATCTTAATCTTAACAATGCACCAGTCGGCACAAAGCCTAACCACATTTATTGATGAATCAAGGTTCTTATTCCACAGGATAGCCACACCCCCTGATATCCTTCCTCTGACTATTCCCATGCCAAAGTCAGTAGTAGACTCCCCAGCCCCATGGAAATTATCATTGAAAGAGTTCAGTTTTTCCAAGTCTTGCTTCGCTAAAAATGTCTCTTGCATAGTATGTCACAGTTCTCCCGAAGGTGGTCAACTACAATGCGGCGAGCTTTATCCCCTGTGCTCTGGCCCATACGAAGGCCACGACAGTTGTACGACAAGACCCGAATAGTCATTTAGCGAGACAAGTGAGTGCCCATTGCACCAGCAGGCACACTCATGCCCCCCGCAGTAGGTGCAGTGTTTGAGCCGATAACTCCCGCTCTGCGCGGCTCATAATATCGCCGGACAAATGCCCCTTTTGGCCAGATCTCCGGATTGTACATTTCGCTGACTTCATTGCATTCAGCAGATACTTTAAATGAACCGTATCTACCGTGCAGTGGCGAGCCATCAGGGCCCTCTAGGCCCTCTGTGAGGGCCTAAGATATTCTAAAAATAATATTGAAAAACATAAAAAAATAAAATAAAATATTTTTTTTAATATTTTATTTTTGTTACATTTTTCATTAGTTTTACCAAAATAACTTGATTTAATTGTATTTAAAATAACATTTCCAAATAAATAAATCCTTCGAATCTGCCTGTTCAGTTTCTGTTGGAATGTGAAGGGTTAAATGCCGTCTCTGCGAGTTCTGTGAAGACGGGAGAGCTTGTTGGTCCCTCTCTACATGCACAGAGGGCCAGCTATAGTAACTCAACGAGAGAGTAATGTCAAGTGACAGTACAATTGACCAATCATATCTTCCCTCTAAATGGGCGGGCTTTATTTTTGCGGACTTTATGACAAGTTCCGCCCGCTGTGAGGTCTATACAAGTGGTGCAGTGACGCGTCCTAAAACCCGGAAGTAAGCTTCGCTCGGATTCCCTCAACAGAAAGCAGTGGGATTTCTCCAGAGGCTTTTGGAAAATAGCTTGAAATAAGGTCTGTGGAAAACGAACCTGTTAGATAAATGCACGTTTTGTTCAGACGGATAATATCCACATGTCTATCCTACTTTTATTATTTTTGAATCATAAATCTAATCGATAGATTTATGATCGATAGATTTATGATTAGCATAAAGTTCGTTCATGATGGCTCACTTCAGTGATAGTGAGGACATCGTTTGCAAAATTATTAACAGAGTCATTTTCAAGATTGAGTTCCAATGATAAACTGGAGTGGCAAAGGATCAGCTGCATGACCCGCACGTGCTTCATCCAAAAGGACAGGAGGATGGACTTTGTGTTTCAGTGATTTATCATCAAAGGTAGGTCTAAGTCCTTTTCAATGCGGGCCGCTGTGTCGACTTAATTCATGTGTAATTGCTACTTGGCTGTGGGAGCCCTGTCATGATAGGTGTTTATATAAATGGTGTTGTTTTGTGTGGTAGAGGGTCGCTGTCATTGATGCGTTTTGCACCCCGGACCGCTGTTTTGATATTCCGCTGAAGTATACGCTGTGACGTAATAACTCTTCTTTTTTTTCGAGGGAAGGGGGGTCAGAGGTCAGAGGGCCTAGGTATAAAAGTCACGGCTCGCCACTGCTACCGTGTATAGTGCAAATTTTTTGGCAACAGGCAACCTCACGGCCAAGTTTTTCTTTAAGATACACAGACAAAGTTTCAGCATCTAGGTCTGGTGAGAACTTGGAAGCAAAAACACTCACCAGCTTAGTCTTGATCACTTTGATGTTGCCCGCAGCTCCGGTGCCAACAATAGGCACGTTACCGGATTTATTTTTCCGCTCGGGAGCAACAGTGCGCAATCTTGGTTTATCAGCAGCCTTCTCTGAGGCATGACGTCGGCCTTTTTTCACAACATGACTCCACTTTGGAGAGCCTGGCAAAAACGTTGATCCACTGGGACTATCCATTGTTGTAGCCCTCTCCACGTTCAGAGCAGAGGCCCCCGCCGCAGCCCTCACTCCGAAGCCCAAGTTTGAGGCTCCTGCCTGTGCTGCCCCCAGTGCTGTGCCGTCCAGGCGGGCCTCGTCCACCGCCGCCGCATCTGAGCCATCAAGGCCCCGTGTCAGGTCAGTGGAGCGCTCTTGTGCACACACGCGGCGATCGATCTCCACTGTGATAGCACAAAGATCTTCGCTTACATCAGCCTGTAGCTGCATTGCATGCTTCATAGAGCAGAGCTCAGAGCACAGCTGCTCCATTCTCCCAAGTAGGCTTGAGACATCCATGTTATTAAATGTCACCGGCGGCAGTTCATCCAAGTAATATAAGAAACAAATCTGGGAGTGTTTTGAAGGATAAAGATAAGGCAAAAAGTAACTGTGAATATAAGATATAGTAAATCCTGTTATAGGAAACGCTAAAAACATTGAGCTGTCTGAGTGGAAAAATAACGTGTTAAAGTTTACTGCTGGCCGGCTACATCCTGTTATCTTCAAGGACTAGAACACCATGGTACGATATGTGGGGCCCTGACCTTCAAAAGGCGCAACCGTCTTGTGAGAAAACCAGTTAAAGCAGGTAACAAAGACACACCGAAATTAGGAAAAGGGAGTAGGGCCCTGGCCGTGACCTTAGCTAAAACTGTGTGTTGCTGGGCAGAAAAGGCAGATTGCAGAACAGAGAGCACCAAAGGTGGGGGCTTCAAAGCAAATACTATAAAGAACAAGATATATTCAGGATTCGAGACTCACTTCAACTGGGATCTCACACTGACGAGCTTGTCACGGTGGGAACTCAAGAAGGAGTCCAAGGCGCTGGCGTTTTGTGGTATAGTATGGATTGATATATCTTTGTTGAACTGTGTAATAAAGTGCTTATTTGAAGAAACAATCCATTGGAGTGCAACGTCTAGTTTTGTACAGCTAACAGAGAATAGTGTCTAGGACACAATTCCTTTTCCCTCAGAACTAAGAAAGGTCATCGGCGGATCCGGACGGCGACCCCGCTCTGGCCATATCCAAACAATCTGCGCGGAGGACGGACCTGGTCCGGTAGACTCCAACAGTTTTCTCCACACTCGTTCATTACTTTAAGGCAACTTTTTATATTGTTGATGTCTTTCTTTTCTCCTTTATGGGAAACGTTCCGCTGTGTAGTTGGGCAAAGATCAAACAATACTTTCTTCGAGGATTCTATCCACTCAGAATCAAACGTGTTTGCAGCCAACAGGACGATCTCATCCTGGCTTAATGTCTTAATTTTTACAGCAAGGAAGTTAAGAAGCTCATCCTCCACGATAACTTTACCGTCAACCGTAGTGTAGATCTCAGGTTTTACCCGAGACCGGCTGAGAGTCCGGCTAAAGACAGGAGCAACCGAGCTTCGTGGTGCAGTGTCCGCCATGTCCGCCAATGTTCCCTCGCCTTCGAGCTTCAGCCTTCCGCCTTCCCAACAGAAAGATCCCAGGTGGCGTATATTGTCTCTCTTCTCACGGGCAAAGCTAAAGACTGGGGTACCGCCGAATGGGAGAGACAATCCTCTGCCTGCTCGTCTGTAAGCTTATTCTCGGATGAACTGCGTAAAGTCTTTGATCACGCCACATCCGGAAGAGAGGTCGCTCGGGGACTGTTTAACCTGGCGCAAGGAGGGAGATCTGTGTCCGATTACTCCATCGAGTTTCGTACCATAGCCGCCGAGAGTAACTGGAATGCTTCTTCACTTCTCGATGCCTTCTACAACGGTCTGTCGGATCGCTTTAAAGACGAACTGGCAGCTCGGGACCTTCCTGCTGATTTAGATGAGCTGGTGGCTGCCGTCTGCGGGAGCGGAGGAGAGAGAGGGTTTTCTCCGTCACCCCTCAGGCTCCGCCTCTCCCGTCAGCGCATGCTACTGAACAGGTGAGAGGAGGATTTTCTAACTCTTCTGAACCAATGCAGCTGGGGTGGACCCGGCTCTCCGAGGCAGAACGACAGCGCCGCCTGCGGGACAACTGCTGTCTTGCCTTCTCTTGTCCTATAAAAAGGCAGGGCTCACCAGTCATCCAGAGGGCGCTGGTGAGCCGAATTATGAATTTAGAAATGCCCTCTCGACCCCTAATCCATGCTCAGCTGAGCTGCTCGGGAAAATGCACACTGTGGCTGTTCTTATTGACTCTGATGCCAGTCTTTTGGACATAACACTGGCCTTTCAGATGGGACTTGGCAGGGAGGTTTTGGAGAAGCTCATCAATGCTACAGCTCTAGATGGTCGTCTTCTCTGCAGAGTGACACACCGTTCAACTCCAGTTCAAATGAGCATGTCAGGTAATCACAGAGAAACACTCTCTTTTCACCTTATCCATGCACCACATCAGCCTGTCATTTTGGGGTTTCCTTGGTTAAGGAGGCATAATCCTCATATAGATTGGGATTCAGGGACTATTAGAGAGTGGAGTGCTCATTGCCATGCCATTGCGAATGCTCCAAAATACCACCCCTTTCATGTGAACGTGCACCTAACTAGATAGGACACGGCTGGCTTGAGCGATCCACTTGATAACCCGCGTCGTCGTACCGTTTAGCGAGAGCGCGTATGTTTTGGATTAGGCCAACCGGCTAACTCAAACATATCCAGGTTATATTAGTATGAGGGGCCGTACAGGCCGTAATTCATACTGGTCCTCTCACACACATATATTCTCCTTTTACATACACACATTTTCACTCTTACGCACATATATTCTCCTTTCACATACATACATTTTCACTCTCACACACGTATATATTTACACTCACATATTCATACATTTTGCTCTCATATTATCATATTTCAATGCACACATTCATATATTGTCACTCACACATTCATGCATTTTGTTCTCATATTCATATATTTTAATACTCATATTTATACATTTTGCTCTCATGCACATTCATTCAATGTTTACATTTAATATTATAAATAATATATGCATGTATGAAGACAATGTATGTATGCAAGAGAAGAATGTATGTATGTATGAAGACAATTTATGTATGCAAGAGAAGAATGTATGTATGTATGAAGACAATATATGTATGTGTGAGAGAAAGTATAGTGGAAACGGAAGGAGTATGGTTGAAACGGAAGGCAGGTCATTATCGCGCTGTGATTGGCTCAGAAGGTCGAGCGGGGCGGGCTCATGTTCAGAACTTCGGATTCGGAAACATCGGGCCATTAGACCGGAGTGCACGGGGATATCGCTTTGTACTAGTCCTAGTGGATTATGCAACGCGATATCCCGAAGCAGTGCCGCTGCGTAATATCTCTGCGAGATAGCGTCGCGCAGGCACTGTTTGACATTATCTCCCGAGTCGGGATCCCGAAAGAAATCCTGACTGACCAGGGCACACAGTTTATGTCACGTACACTACACGAGCTGTATGAACTACTGGGCGTCCATTCAATACGGACTAGTGTTTACCATTGATGGCCTGGTGGATCGGTTTAACAAAACACTAAAGAACATGGTTCGTAAGTTCGTTCACGAAGATAGTCGTAATTGGGATAAATGGCTAGATCCTCTGTTGTTTGCAGTGCGGGAGGTGCCCCAGTCCTCCACGGGATTTTCTCCCTTTGAGCTGTTATTTGGTAGGAAGCCCCGGGGTGTTTTGGACATAGTTAAGGAAAACCGGGAGGTGGGTCCAAGCACCAGTAAAAACGAAATACAGTACGTTATTATGGACCTGCGAGCAAAACTCCACTCACTGGGGCAGATATCACGGGAGAATTTGCTCCAGGCTCAGGAACATCAGCAGTGCCTGTACAACAGAGGGTCGAAACTGAGACAATTTTCACCGAGAGCTAAAGTGCTTGTATTACTCCCATCCTCTAGCTCTAAACTACTCGCCAAGTGGCAAGGACCCTTCGTGGTCACACGACGAGTGGGGGACGTAGATTATGAGGTGGTGCGTTCTGACAGGGGGGGAGCAACACAGATTTACCACCTTAACCTCCTGAAAGCATGGAGGGAGGTGGCGTCTGTTTCTCTGGCCACCATGGTGATTGAGAGAGATGAGTTGGGACCGGAGGTCATTAAAAACAACAAATTAGCCCCGGTCTGTTGTGGCGACAATCTCTCACCGGGCCAGAGAGCAGACGTTGCTTCGTTGCAAAGGCAGTTTGCCGACGGGTTCTCTCCGCTGCCAGGGCGCACCTCTCTCGTACACCACCGCATAGAAACGCCCCCGGGCGTGTCCATTCGTTCACGGCCCTATCGGCTGCCTGAACACAAGAGGAAAATTGTTCAGGTGGAGCTTCAGGCTATGCTAGAGATGGGAGTGATAGAAGAGTCCACCAGTGACTGGTGTTGCCCCGTCGTGCTGGTACGTAAATCCGGTTCTGTGTGGACTACCGCAGGGTGAAGGAGGTGTCCAAATTTGATGCTTATCCAATGCCCCGGGTCGACGAACTCCTGGATCGGCTAGGCACTGCTCGCTTTTACACGACGCTGGATTTAACCAAGGGCTATTGGCAGATTCCCCTTTCTCCAGAGTCTAAGGAAAAAACGGCCTTCTCCACTCCGTATGGTTTATACCAATTCATCACACTTCCTTTCGGGTTGTTCGGAGCTCCAGCCACCTTCCAGCGGCTCATGGACCGGGTGCTGCGTCCCCACTCTGCATATGCTGCTGCTTACTTGGATGATGTCATCATTCACAGTGAGACATGGGAGCAGCATATGCAGCAGGTGGGGGCAGTGCTCGAGTCCCTGAGGCAGGCGGGGCTCACGGCCAACCCGAAGAAGTGTGCGGTTGGACGGAGGGAGGTACGGTATCTCGGGTACCACTTGGGCGGCGCGCAGGTGCGGCCATAGGTAGAGAAAACAACCGCCATTTCAGCCTGTCTGGCGCCCAAGACGAAAAAAGAGGTCAGGAGGTTCATGGGGCTGGCCGGCTACTACAGGCGGTTCATCCCAACCTTTTCGGAGCTGACCAGTCCCCTGACCGACCTGACCCGAAAGGGTGCTTCAGATCCGGTCCAGTGGACAGAGCGGTGTCAGCTGGCGTTTGAGAGGGTTAAAAAAGCCCCCTGTGGTAAGCCGCTTCTGTATTCTCCTGACTTCTCTCTCCCTTTTGTGTTGCAGACCGACGCCTCGAACAGTGGGGTGGGGGCCGTTTTGTCCCAGCAAGTAGAGGGGGTCGACCGCCCCGTACTGTACATTAGCCGTAAGCTCGCCCAGAGGGAGGTGAACTACAGTACGGTGGAAAAGGAGTGCCTCGCCATACGGTGGGCGGTCGGCGCCCTGCGGCACTACCTCCTGGGGCGCCCTTTCACACTCTGGTCGGACCATGCCCCGCTCCAGTGGCTCCACCGCATGAAGGATGCCAACGCTCGGATCACTCGGTGGTATCTGACGTTACAGCCTTTCAACTTCAAGGTGATCCACAGGCCGGGTAACCGGATGGTCGTTGCTGATTTCCTCTCTCGCTCAGCGGAGGGGGGGGGGGGGGGGGAGGAGTCAGCTTGCGGCCGGCGGGATCCCGGCCTGAGTCGGGCGGTGGGGGTATGTGGCAGCGGGGTGTGGTTAGGGCGCCGGCTGCTGGAGTGAAGGGAGTGGCTCGGCCAGAGGCCAGACAGCTGATCGGAATCAGGTAATCAGTGCCGGAATAAAAGCATGTCGTAACCTGGTTCTGGTCTGTTTTGCAGTAGGCGGGATCCTGGAAGGTCGCCAAAGGAACAGTGAAGGTTCCCACATGGGCAACGTTGGAGACCCGTGTATACTTTGTTTGGAGCTAATAAACGCCTGTGATAAACAAACCTGCTCTTTCCGATTTGAACCCTGTGTGAGCGGAGAGGCTCACACCCTCTAAACCAGCAAACTAATCCAGCCTGATATTGACTGGCTGGTCAGGCTGGTAAACCAGCCAGTCTCAGTGGTCTTCACAGTTTGTACAGAATATCAGTATGACAATACGACACCCTCTGTCCTTAGACCCTCACATCGTACAAGGAAAAACTTCCGGAGAAAACCCACAGTTTAAAGGGAAACATGGGAGAAACCTCAGGGAGAGCAACAGAGGAGGGATCCCTCTCCCAGAACAGACATACGTGCAATAGATGTCGTGTGTAAATTGAAAAGATAATACATTTACAACATAGGTAGTCCAAATGTTTGGAAATGCATGTGTCTATAATAAGAAGATGAATCCACGAGGATATCCATCCAGGACTTATGATCCAGGACCACAGCAGCAGGCACAGCCACGACTCAAGATCCAGGGCTCGCGATCCAGGACTCAGGACCACAGCAACAGGATCAGCCACACTGGTAGATACAAAGCCATATATTTAATTTGATCCTCATTAGAGAGGTGCTCCAGTTGTTAGGAGCAAGGCAGGCGCCCCACTTCACTTTCCCTTTTGTAATGTCCGTGAAGATAACACACACATGGCCTGATATTCTTCATGAAGACAGCATTAATGATCAGCATCAGCCACAACCAACCTCGGTGCACAATATTCCACCTGTCATACCCGTCATACTCCAAAACACACAGCTAACTCTGCCACAAGGACAAAGCCCCCCTACGCCCAGCACAGCAAAGTATGAACACATGATTCAAATACTGGAAAATCAAAGCAGCTTGACGAGGATTCTTGTAAAACAACAACTTCTCTCGACGCTGCCGCAAGGAAATATTCCACCCTTTGATTGACACATTCTGGAGTGCATGTCCTTTATTCACTCCTTTGAACATTGTATTGAAAACAAAACGGACAACAACAGAGACAGGTTGCAGTTCCTTATACAGTTTACAAGAGGCCAAGCTTACCTGGAAAAAGCTCTATCCTGGCCTCTAGTTAAATCTGAAGATTCAAGGTCGCTGCAGGATTACGCCATGTTTCTAAGGAGTTGCTGTAATGCTATGGAGGAAATGGAGTACTTGGAGGAACTAGACACAGTGTCCAACATGAGAAGCATTGTGCTTAAGTTACCATACAAGCTCAGGGAGAGATGGCGCAGCAAAGCTTACGCACTGCAAGTGGAGCGCAGTCGTAGAGTAAGGATTTTAGACCTCATCTATTTCATTGAAAGGCAAGCTCGCATAGCAGCAGACCCAGTTTTTGGTGACCTTCAAGACCAGTCAGCTGCCAAAGGAAATGTGGCTGTAAAGACTAGATTTCCTGTTAAGTCGCAGATCTCAAAGGCGTACTGTATGACAGCAGTTTTGCCACAGGTGTCACTATTTCCCCAAAAGAAAAAGAGCCTGAACCCTCCTGTCCCTTCTGTAGGTGCAAGCACACATTGGAACTGTGTAAAGAATTCTTAGAAGAAACACATAGGAACAAGCTGAACTTTGTAAAGATCAGGGGCATACGCTGTGGCTGTCTCTCCATAGGCCACATTAGTAGAGACTGTAAACAACGCCTCACCTGTAGAGTTTGCAAGCAAGCCCACCCAAGTGCCCTGCACATCTATGTTAAAGATGGTCCAACTAAACAGACTGAAAGGCCCTCTGGTGTAGCAGGCAGAACCACAGCAGAGTTATGTGGCCACATAGGGGCCGGAGAACAAAATAATGTGCTGTCCATTGTCCCAGTGCAAGTTAAGGCAGCAAAAGGCAGTCAAGTCTTGCAAGTCTATGCCCTCCTGGATCCTGGTTCCACCGCTACCTTCTGCTCCGAAGCACTAATGTCTAAACTCAACCTGAAAGGCAGAAAAACACATATTCTGTTAAGCACAATGAATCAGAAAAAACTGGTGCCATCTCATGTGATACCTAGAATTGAAGTTTCAGCACTGGACAGTGACAACTTCTTACCTCTTCCTGTAGTTTTCACCCAGAAACAAATGCCAGTCACCTCCAGTAGCATTCCCAATCAGAATGACTTACCGCAGTGGGCGTACCTGAATAAAGTCAAACTTCCCAGTATCAGTGCTAAAGTGGAATTATTAGTTGGCACGAATGCTCCAAAGCTGTTAGAGCCATGGGTGGTTATTAATAGCCAAGGTGAGGGCCCCTACGCAGTAAAAACTCTATTGGGGTGGGTTGTAAATGGGCCACACAGAAATCGCGGTGAGGGCAGTACGGTGACTGTGAATAGGATATCTGCCACAAGTTCGGAAGAGCTTCTAATGTCACAGTACAACCAGGACTTCAACGAAGTGTCATCTGAGGAAAAGCCAGAGATGTCAGTTGAGGACAAAATATTTTTGAAAGTAGCCAGTGAGGCTACCCTGCAAAACGGACAATACAGTCTAAAGTTGCCGTTCAGGAAAGCCAATGTCAGCATGCCTAACACCCACCAAATTGCAGAACAGCGCCTGCAGGGCTTAAAAAGAAAGATGAAAAGGGACCAGCACTACAAGCAGGAATACGTTGCATTCCTCAACGACATATTGGAGAACAACTATGCAGAGGAGGTCCCACAGGAAGATCTGACACAGTCACCCGGACACAAATGGTACATACCACCCCAAAAAGAAAAAGCGTAAAGAGCTTTGCTCAGGTCACATCACCACCCGCTCGAGCAGCCAAAAGGTGAGCACTGAGCTAAGCGCTTTCTGGACCACACTTGGTGGACAGCTCCTCACAGTGGAAGACCTCTCACAGGCAGAGAGGTCAGTCATCACCTATGTTCAAAAGCAATCCTTCCCAGTGGAAATGGCAGCGCTGGAAACTGCTTCATTTAGAGTGCAGAAGAGTAGTAAGATCTGTATGCTCGATCCTATACTGGACGATGGCATCATGAGAGTAGGCGTACATAGATCTGCAATGCCTGATGAGATCAAGCTCCCTTATATTCTGCCCAAAGATGCTCACACTTCAGATCTCCTACTACGACACATCCACGAACGCTCTGGACACAGTGGGAGAAACTACATGCTTTCAGAGCTCCGTAAAAAGTACTGGGTTTTAAAGGGAAACTCAGCAGCAAGGAAAATAGTCTCAAAGTGTGTTGTGTGTCGGCGTGTGAGAGGCAAGACAGGTGAGCAGAAAATGGCCAATTTGCCACAAGAAAGAATCCTCCCTCCTTTCACCAATGTCGGATTGGACTATTTTGGACCGCTTAAGGTTAAGCGAGGAAGGAGTATGGTTAAAGGTATGGAGCCCTGTTTACCTGCATGAGTAGCAGAGCTGTACATCTGGAGGTAAAGGTGGCTTATTCGTTAGACACAGACTCATGTATTCATGCTCTGAGAAGATTTGTTTGCAGGAGAGGTCAGGTTAAGCATATCAGATCGGACAACGGTACAAACGTTGTGGGTGCCCAAACTGAGCTAAAAAAGGCCATGAGTTCACTAAACGAAGGGAAAATCCAAGGCGCTTTGCACCCTGAAGGAATCCAGTGGAGTTCTCATTCATAACACTCCGTTCGATGTCTCACTATGGGATGCGCCTCATCGCGGAGCAAACAGAAGCATCAATCGCATTACGCCAATCCTGATTGGCTGGTGATCTTGACGTCAACGTCAGGGGAAATCACCCCCTATAAGTAGCCTGCGCCACGACGCATGCGTCATTCAAACAACTCTTCTAGCTTCAGAGCACATCTCTAATGGTAGCCGGGCTAGCTTAACAGTCCACAGACTGAACCAAAAGCTAATTTTCGGTCGACGGGCATTAGTCGGCTACCCTATTCTGCCTTGCAGAAGAGTATGATACTAACACACCAGTTAGTATTATAGTCAACCTCGCCGTTCTTCCTCTCACGGAGGAGAAAAGGACTAAAAGAATATTACCACACCAGGTAATATTCTTTGAAAAAAAGACCCACACTGCCCTTTTTTCTCCGGATTAAAGACAGATTGGTAACACTTTTTTTCTCGACGTACCTGTTAAGAGCGGGTCCTCTCCACGCCTCGCGGCGAACGAGATGGACGCCTCTCTCCCTCACACCAGAGGAGTTAGGGACTCGGAGGCTCGACTCTGCGGCTGCGGGTTGAAGATATCAGGCACAGACTCACACCAGGTCTGCTCGTTCTGCCTCGGGCTGGAACACGCCCAGGAGGCTATTGACAACCCCGGCTCGTGCGGGCATTGTTCCCGCCTCACCATGAAGAGCCTCCGCCGACGGTTAGCACGACAAGCTAGCCTGTCGGGACAGGATCCCCTCATGCCCACTGATTGGCCGGCTGGCAATCAAGACACGGGGGCGTCCGCCGCAGAGACTGAGTCCCTCACCTTCACGGCCTGGGGCTCATCAACTGTGGCAGCCGCGGAACCGGGTTCCCGCGCCATATCAGGCCGGGACCCGGTGGTGGCAAAGGACGCGGGAACGGGACCCCATGCTATACCAAGCTGGGGCTCCCGGCTGGACCTCACCATGGTTTCACCCGCGGAGGATGTCCTAGAATTGGATTACATGGAGGACGAAGAGGATGCCTCTGAGTTCCTCCTGTCTGACTCGGATGAACAGTCCTCTGCCCAAGCTGCCTCGAACTCTGCTCGGTTTAAAACACCGAAGACGCAGAGGTCGCAGCCCACCCCGAGTCCCCAGCCCAGGCTCGAGATAAGGGCAAGTTGGCCGAGAAAATCTCCGGTTCCGGCTGCAGCTCAAGCTCAGCCAACCCAGAATTTTGGCCAGCAGTCGAGGAAGAAAAAGCGAGCGGCGTGAGAGCCCCTCCTTCTCCCCTCCGTGAATGTGTTCCCGCCGCCTCGAGAGATGCCTAAACACCATCCTCAAGTCTGCACAAACACATGTCACACATTGGTTGATCATTCTGTCATAAAACATTTGCCGCTGACGCATCCAGGCTTCAGGCCGAGGGCGCAGCTCAAAAAAAAAAAAATGAAAAGAAAATCAATAAAACCAATAAGCAGTCGCCAATTTTCTCCCCTTTTGAGAGCAGCTATGGCCTCTCTCAAAAGGCGGATTATTGACGAGTCTGTGAAGGCACCACCGCCACGCGCAGTGCCGACTGGAGCTGTAAAGGCACCACCGTCACACGCATGCGCAGTGCCGGCTGGAGCCGTAAGCGTGACATCTCAGCTGGCTCTAGGAGCATACAGCAGGAGATACTCATGACACCCAAGCTGCCTCGAACCCTGCTCGGTTTAAAACACCGAAGACGCAGAGGTCGCAGCCCACCCCGAGTCCCCAGCCCAGGCTGGAGACAAGGGCAAGTTGGCCGAGAAAATCTCCGGTTCCGGCTGCAGCTCAGGCTCAGCCAACCCAGAATTTCGGCCAGAAGTCGAGGAAGAAGAAGCGAGCGGCCTGACAGCCCCTCCTTCTCCCCTCTGTGACAGAGCTGGAAGTTCTTTCCCCGGCTCTAAACGTGTCCCCGCTGCCTCGAGAGATGCCTCAACGTCATCCTCAAGTCCGCATAAGACACATGTCACATCTTTGTTGTTTAAATAAACCATTTTCCGCTGACGCATCCAGGCTTCGGCCAAGGGCGCAGCTCAAAAAAAATGAAAAGAAAAACAATAAACAGTCCGTTAACTATAAATCCCCTTCTAAGAGCAGCTACGGCCTCTCTCAAAAGGCGGATAATAAACGGGTCTGTGAAGGCACCACCGCCACGCGCATGCGCAGTGCCGGCTGGGGTCGTGAAGGCTCCACCGGCATGCACAGGCGCAGTGCCGACTGGAGCTGTGAAGGCACCACCGTCACACGCATGCGCAGTGCCGGCCGGAGCCGTAAGCGTGACATCTCAGCTGGCTCTAAGAAGCATACAGCAGGAGATACTCACGATGTCTGCCTGGGCTTCTCAAAACAGTTATACTTTATCTGTTTTCACAAACCCAGAGAGAGTCAACCCATATTCTGGAGAGAGAGGTTCTCTCTCTCCTAGAAAGAAGGGTTTTATCTATAATGCCCACCGAGCGGAGTCAGATTACGGGGGAAACGTCCTCGTAAAGCACCCACTCAACATGGGCCTCATAATAAAACTAAACCCCGCGCGCCACGGCGTGCGGAGAGTATTGGTTATTATGTAATGCGTAGTGGCACTACACCCGACTTTTCTAGTGCGGGACGCGCCTACGGGTGCTGTCCTTTCACGGAAGGTGGTCACCACGGACGCAGGTCAGACAGGCTGATAGGGTATTTACAGGGTCGCCCGGTGAGAGGTCCTTAGAGCAGAGACCTCCAGCGGGCACACGTAAACTACCCGGAGCTTTTAGCGGTGTTCCCCACCCTAAAACGCTTCCTGCCTTCTCTCATGCGGCTTTCACACCAGCGCTTTTCAGTTTCTAGCTCCGAGCGGGAGCTTTTCTGGTTCAGCTCCGGTTTCCCTTTTCAGCTCCCGCTCTGTGCACACCGCCCACTGGCGCCCCAGAGCTGCCCTTGCTGCGTCATGACGTCACCGTTTACATCGCTGATTTGCCCCCCAACGGCAGCTCACAACAACAACAACAACAACTGCGTCGGGTCGATGATCGTGTTGCTTTTAATCACACGAAGCCAGAATAAATTGAATAACGACTTCTCCAACCTTATACTTTTCTATAAAACGGGTGATGTTAGCATAGCAACCGAAGCTAAACTGACTACTTGCATCCGATAGCTGCAATAATACAAAACAACACGTCTGCCTCTCTCCACAATGATTGATAACAGCGAACGGATGGTCAAAGTAAGGCACAAATAAACAGAATCACACGAAGCCTGGTTAGTGTTGCCTGACTTTATAAAGTGTGTTTATAGGCACTACTGCTTGTAGGCAGGCATAACAGTCGACCCATGGGAGGTGGGTTTAGTTTCCTGCACGCCTCAACGTAAGAGAGACGTAAGCGACGTCACCTCTTAGCTCCAAAGCTCTTGCCTCTGGACCGACAATTTTTTGGAGCTGGAAATGAAGCGGATTCCGGAGCTAAGAGCCGGCGCAGCTCCGGTGTGAACTGGAAAACCCGGCGCTTTTCAGGCTCTAGCTCCGAGCCGGAGCTGAAAAGGCGCTGGTGTGAAAGGGGCATCAGAGGACACCATGTCCTCCTGAGGACAGACAACACGATATCGTGTATGAACCGCCAGGGGAGGTTGCGTTGTCTCCAGTCACACACACTGGCACACAAACTGATCCCTTGGAGCGGCAGACGTCTCCTCTCTCTGAGAGCGACACAGGTACCGGGAGCAACCTGATCTCACCAGAATGCGTGACTCCACCACGACTTCTTAACACCACAATGCGTGGTGGAGTCACGAACTTTGTTACATTTACGTGTCGGCACCACGCAAACAACCCCAATGTAAAGTGAATGAGGCTCCTTTGTCGTGGTGCACACACGCATTTCTACAACGTCCCGCAGTGAGCTTTTATTCTATACAACGTTTTTTAAATCTACTTTATAGCTTGTAGTAACTCACGGGAGGCTTCTTTTATTTTATTTGTATTCATAATTATTTTTATTTTTCGTCAGAATGTAAAAATTACATTAGTTACGAATTTGTGTTCTCAAAAAACAGTGCATTGTGTGTAATGCAACTGTGATTTTTATTAAATTAGTTGGTTTTTAAGGAAGGCCAGAGCTTCAGCTGTGTCGAATAGATTGTTCCCTTTAGTTAACGTTATTTAAAAGATAATGATCATTTCCCCTGTATTGTATTACGAGCATCCATTCCCATTGGATAACGGAGAATTTTACACCCGGAAGTAAGTAGCCTATTCTCCTTACTGTCGATTGATTTTACAGTGATATCTGCACTACTCATCGACTAAAAAACACCAAATTGTCCTTGTTAATTACACAACATTGATTGGTTTGAATTGTGTACAATGCTTTTGTATTTTCCCCCTTCGATTCGGAGAAACAAATATTTTTTCGGAGTTTTTGGACGGCAGAAGACACTACACTACCCAGAATCCTCAGCTATCGTTTGGGACTACACCATGTGCTTAGCTTGACAAACCCCGTGATCAGTCCTCAACCTCTGTGATTGGATGCGCGAAGTTTACACAGAGCGTCCAAAAGGACTTTGAAATGGAATGAAACCCATCGACGGCACACTATTCAAAACAGGCTTTCTTTAAGGTTAACCTGGTATTTTTACTCCACTACATTTATTTTAGTTACTTTACAGATTTGGATTAATGATGTGAAATATAAACAACCCTTAAATCAGACTTTAGTTACACCTGAATGAAATTCAGTGAAGGTGATTGTCAAGTGCCAACAATCAGGAGAGATATTTGATAGTTGGTGCTTGAGAAGACTAAATATTTATCTGCAGATCCGTTTAAAGCATATTCATTACTCGTTATTCTCTAATAGTTCATTAAAGACTGTATATAATTGCTATTTTGCACATCCCTTTCAAGATTTCAAGATTTTCTAAGGTTTATTGACATATCATATACACAACAGTGTAGTTATGCAATGAATGAAAAACTTGGGTCACAGGTTCCTCAACAGTGCATTACAAGACATCTATCAATGTGTGTATACTTCCACCATTACACTGTCGTATTCTGCACATTTCTTTAATTAAAGCCTTATTAGTTTGTCTGTTTTGCACATCCTCCTATCAGGCACTAAACTGTTTTACTCTAGATATCATTTGAGTATATTCTTGATATTTTCTATTCTATATTTATATAATTGACCTTCTACTTTCCCACTATTTTGTATGTACTCTTAATATTTAAATGTTTTCATAAAATATAACACATTCAAAACTGCTTTACAAAAATGAAAGACATTAAGAAAAAGGCATTTTAAACAGTCATTAAAAAGCAACACAATCTTCCTGCATTGCAATTACTCTAAACGTGTAATAACGTGCTTTAACCAGTAGGTGGTTTGGGTTAAAAGCATAGGTTAAAAGGCTGTCCATTTTACAGTGTTAACAAAATAAAATATACTGCTGTTTCCGGTTTAGTTTACGACGAATATTATTTAGTTATTGTTTTGATATTTGTAACACAAAAGCGATGGAAAAAACCCATAGCAACAAAAAAAAGATGGTCTTAACATGACCCAGTCGTCTAGTAGTTAATAAAAAACAATAATATCGAAACAAAATATTACTACTAACTTTATTGTGAAATTAAAACAGAACGGTAAAAGCATAGTTTCTGGTCTATTCTGATGCCCGATCTCTGTAGATAAATAAAGAACTATGACAGATGTGTAATATTTAATGCAGCCAAACTATTTATTACATTGCATTCATGTGATGACTTTCAAAGAGTAAAGCAAGCACTGCTGAATAAAGTATGATTTTCTCTTTTACGAAACGTTTTTTTTTCATATGGAATGCAGTTGGAGGTCAACCAATCAAAGAGCTTGAGGACTGATCACGGGGTTTGTCAAGCTAAGCACATGGTGTAGTCCCAAACGATAGCTGAGGATTCTGGGTAGTGTAGTGTCTTCTGCCGTCCAAAAACTCCGAAAAAATATTTGTTTCTCCGAATCGAAGGGGGAAAATACAAAAGCATTGTACACAATTCAAACCAATCAATGTTGTGTAATTAACAAGGACAATTTGGTGTTTTTTAGTCGATGAGTAGTGCAGATAACACTGTAAAATCAATCGACAGTAAGGAGAATAGGCTACTTACTTCCGGGTGTAAAATTCTCCGTTATCCAATGGGAATGGACGCTCGTAATACAATACAGGGGACATGATCATTATCTTTTAAATAACGTTAACTAAAGGGAACAATCTATTCGACACAGCTGAAGCTCTGGCCTTCCTTAAAAACTAACTAATTTAATAAAAATCACAGTTGCATTACACACAATGCACTGTTTTTAGAGAACACAAATTCGTAACTAATGTAATTTTTACATTCTGACGAAAAATAAAAATAATTATGAATACAAATAAAATAAAAGAAGCCTCCCGTGAGTTACTACAAGCTATAAAGTAGATTTAAAAAACGTTGTATAGAATAAAAGCTCACTGCGGGACGTTGTAGAAATGCGTGTGTGCACCACGACAAAGGAGCCTCATTCACTTTACATTGGGGTTGTTTGCGTGGTGCCGACACGTAAATATAACAAAGTTCGTGACTCCACCACGCATTGTGGTGTTAAGAAGTCGTGGTGGAGTCACGCATTCTGGTGAGATCAGGTTGACCGGGAGTTATGCACCTCGGGACAGAATTACTGTCCAGAGGTGCACCACTCTATGCAGACTGGACTCCTCATCCAAGGATCGGGAGTCCGCTGTGGGTGCGTTACGGCGGAGCCGCGTTAAGTCTGTTCGCAAAAGGAGAAAATGCTCAATGACAGCTGTTCTCTTCAATGCACGATTTAAACGCACTGTTAGGCGGGGACACACTCGTACACGATTGACCTCCGGGTCCTCTGTGCGTGTTTCCACCCCTGGCTCTGTTACCCCCAACTCTGGCCAGAGTGAAGGAGCAACGCCACACACTTACTCTGATGTTTCCGCCCTAGCCCGCAATATACGGGCTGGCGGGGATATATCAGTTGTTGTGCGGGCAGCCATAGCAGCCCCCACCACGCAGGGACAGATTGTCTCAGGCGGGGAGGGGCGATCCTTTACCCACGCCCAGAGCGCGGGGCACTATGGGCCTGACCCGTGAGTGGTACAATCTGAATACAGTGGGACTCCCTCAGAAGGTGATAAACACTATTCAGAGTGCGAGAGCTTCCTCCACCAGGTCTCTTTACGACTGTAAGTGGAGGGTGTTTGAGGAGTGGTGCCTTCAAGAAGGACACATCTCTTTTCAATGTCCTGTCGGGGTGATTTTATCATTCCTACAGGACTTGATCGAAAAACACAGAGCTTTCTCCACGATCAAGGTGTACCTGGCTGCTATTGCTGCATGCCATGTGGGCTTTGAGGGTAAGACGGCTAGCCAACATCCTTTGGTTTGCCGTTTTATGAAGGGAACTCGCAGGCTCCTCCCTGTCTCCAGGTCGCTGGTGCCCTTATGGGACCTGGCAGTGGTTTTAAATGGGCTCAAAATGACCCCATTTGAACCCCTGGAAGGAGCTGACATAAAAAATCTGTCACTCAAGACAGTGCTGTTACTGGCCCTGGCATCCGCCAAGCGGGTCAGCGATATCCATGCACTGTCTGTACATCCCTCATGCACTCAGTTCGCCCCAGGGCAAACGAGAGTGTTGTTGAAACCCAACCCTGCCTTTACACCAAAGGTGGTTGGTTCGTGTACCCCAATTGACATTGAGGCATTTCCTCCGCAGCTGGTTTCCTCCGGGGAGCAGCAGCAGGATCTGTTGTGTCCAATCGGGGCTTTACACACATATGTGGACAGATCAAAAGAGCTTCGTCTTAATGACCAACTCTTCGTGTCCTGGGCTAAACCTCACAAGGGTAAGACTGTTACTAAGCAACGGCTCTCCCACTGGATCGTGGAGGCGATTGCTTCGGCCTATACAAGTCAGAATCTGCAAGCACCTTCGGGTCTGCGGGCTCACTCGACTCGGGGCCTGGCTACATCCTGGGCTTTGTTCAAGGGTGTTTCCATCCAAGACATCTGTGCAGCGGCAAGCTGGTCTTTGCCGCTCACTTTTGTCCGCTTTTACAGGCTAGACGTCTCCGCTCCAAGCGTGGCCCGAGCAATGCTGGGCACCTTGTTGAGTCGGGACTCCACCTGTTAAATTCTGGATGATCGGTGATCTTCGAGATAAGCTCGTCTGGCAATACGGGAGCTACAATATCCCATAGTGAGACATCGAACGGAGTGTTATGAATGAGAACTATGGGTTACTTACGTAACCCCAGGACTCAGAGTAACATGAAGTGAGATCTCTCACCAGACGGCCCTCCTTGCTATGGTGAAGCGAGAAGAGGTGCTTATTTTGAATGACGCATGCGTCGTGGCGCAGGCTACTTATAGGGGGTGATTTCCCCTGACGTTGACGTCAAGATCACCAGCCATCAGGATTGGCGTAATGAGATTGATGCTTCTTTGTGACTGGGGTTACGTAAGTAACCTATAGTTTCAATCCACCGGCGGCCTCACATTATGGTGGAGTCTGGGAAAGACTCATAAGATCTGTCCGTCAGGTGCTGACCTCCACTCTCCATCAGCAAACCCTCAACGATGAAGGCTTACAAACCATCTTCTGTGAGGTAGAGTCCATCCTCAATAACCGTCCTCTCTCCACCGTGTCCTCCGATCCACATGACCTGGAACCACTGACTCCCAATCACATCCTCCTGCTAAAAACGCAACCTATCTTACCTCCGGGAACGTTTCAGAGATCTGACCTCTATGCCAGGCGCCGCTGGAAGCAGGTCCAGTACATGGCGGATCCGTTCTTGCATAGATGGACACAAGAATAGCTTCTGCTGCTCCAAGAGATACAGAAATGGAACACAGTGAGGAAAAACTTTAGCGTTGGAGATGTCGTCCTGGTAGTTGACCCAACTGCTCCACAGGGGTCGTGGCCATTAGGCAGAGTACTGGAGACCAAGCCTGATGCAAGAGGTCTGACCCCGTACAGTGAAGCTCCAGACGAAAACCTCCATTATCGATAGGCCCATAGCTAAGCTGTGCCGCCTCCTGGAGACGGAAGAATAATAGGTCTTCCTTAAAACATCAATAAGGGATGTAATGTATATACTTTATTTTTCTAAATTAATTATTTGTTGGTCGTTTTACGGCTCCCTTTTTGGCTAATTTGAGTAATTGATTCTGAGAGAACAATTAGGTGCCGGTGTGTAGGAGCTGAATTTAAGTTTATTTTGTTTTGATTTATTTGGAACCTTTATTAATGCATTTTTCTGTTTCAGTGAGAGGTGCGCTTTGCTCAGGTGAAGGGGGCGGGGGCGGGGCTAAGGCTTTAAGTTGGAGGTGCGGTGTTTGACGGGAGAGCAGCAGGCAGCAGCAATACAGTCATTGACACGCAGACGCAACCTTATGCTTAGTAAAAGACTATTTAAGATTATTAGGATCTGCTGTTTAAGTTTATGTTACATATTGTTTTCCTATTTTGTTTTATGTTTGCTGGAAATAAAGGTTGAAAAGCAACCGAAACGTCCAGTGGATTTTGCACTGCGAGTCTGACACTGCTTCCCAGGCCCAAGCTCTACATGTGGCCAAGAACAATAACTTTTGATGTATCGAGTTACAAGACAAACTTTTGGGGATTTTGGCCACTACAATGGTTTAGAAGAGAGAATCATTGAATTGAATTGTTCAAGGTTTATGGCTGAAAAGCATTCTAATTCACTATCTAGTGTAATATTAGAACTTACGTTTCCGGGAGCTGTTGATAACACTATACTGGTCAAAGGCAAGAGGTCATTCATTTAGTTTCTAAGAGTAACAATTTTATCGTTAAAAAAGCACATAAAATCATTACTACTGAGTGCTATGGGAATAGAAGGCTCAATCGAGCTATGGCTCTCTGTCAGCCTGGCTACAGTACTGAAAATAAATCTTGCATTATTCTTATTCTCATCTATTAATGAAGAGTAGTACAATACGCCCAAGCTGCCCCTCCTTAAAAAAAGTACAGCTTGCTCTTGTTCTATCAGATGTTTAATGATTCAACATGTTTTTACACTTTCCTGTTTAGATTCTGCCTCGTGTTTGTTCGCATTGGGCCTTATGAAACAACATGTTCTATTCCAATGCTTAATTGCTCTAGGTCGGATTTCCTACTAACGTAATAGACACTTTGGACATGTATTAATCCTTGTAGATTTTGAGTCATCACTAGGCAAGGCAAGGCAAGTTTATTTATATAGCACCTTTCAACACAAGGCAATTAAAAGTGATGCCTGTTCAAACAATATTTAAAAAGGTTCACTGTGAAACACACACACACCATTTTAAAAATGTTCCCACGGTTATGAACAACAATATGCCCAAGCTGCCCCACCTTAGTAGATTTTGAGTCATCACGAGGCAAGTTTATTTATATAGCACATTTCAACACAAGGCTATTCAAAGTGATGCCTAATCACACAAGATTAAAAAGGTTCACTACACACACACACACCCCTGTGTGCTTTGGTCTCTGTTCTGCCTTGCTGACAGAATGGCTGCAGCCATGAAGTAATCTTCTGGCTCCATGAAATCTTTTCTTGCCCCATTCAGAAAAACACACAACAAGACAGAAATTATGTAAAGTTGATTTATTTATTTTTTAATCACAAGACTTTGGAGACTTTCCATGTGAAATCTAAATTTCTTTCTGATTTTGACATTCATCAAGATAAACAGTCTACTACTCCTACACACACACCAGTGGAACAGGCTGCAGTTGTTACTGCGATTGTTACGGTGTGTGAAGCAGGTAGGACCCAAATGCAGATTAACGTGAAAATTCCTTTATTTCAAGGCTATACTAACAAAGACAGAACAGAACACTCACCGAGGACAAGCCAAATCACAAGACGAACCGACAAAGGAGGAGGGACACAGAACTCGGGCCAACAGGGTGGGTGGAGGGGGTCTGGAGGACGGGCTTGGGCTGACAGCCCAGGGGCACAGCGGAGGACCCGGAAGGAGTCTCGGGCGGACGGCCCGGGGGCAAGGCAGAGTTTGAAAAGGGGGTTATGGAGGAGCGAAGGCAGTGGCAGGAAGAGTCAGGGGGCCGGGCCCGAGGGCGAGGACAGCGGCACTCAGGGGGCAGGGCTCGAGGGTGAAGACCACGGCTCTCAGGGGGCCGGGCTCTCAGGGGGCCGGGCTCGAGGGCGAAGACCGCGGCTCTCAGGGGGCCGGGCTCGAGGGCGAGGACCGCGGCCGGGAAAGTCAGGGGGCCGGGCTCGAGGGCGAAGGCCGTGGCTCTCAGGGGGCCAGGATCGAGGGTGAAGACTGCGGCTCTCAGAGGGCCGGGATCGAGGGTGAAGACTGCGGCTCTCAGAGGGCCGGGCTCTCAGAGGGCCGGGCTCGAGGGCGAAGACCAGCCAGCTCCGGAGGCCGGGCAGGAAGACGCTGACAGGACAGCGCCGGAGGCCGGGCAGGACCCGGTATCGGAGCTGGTGGGACAGGCCTCAGCAGGATCCCCCACGGAAGAGGACCAGGACACGGGATTGGCAGGAACCCTGGCAGAAGAGCAGTCAGCGGGACCTCCAACGGGACAGGACAAGGAGCTGGCAGGACCACCGGCAGGAGAGTAGACGGCGGGACCTCCAACGGGACAGGACAAAGGGTTGGCAGGACCCCCGGCAGGAGAGTAGTCGGCCGGGCCTCCAACGGCACAGGACAAAGGGTTGGCAGGACCCCCGGCAGGAGAGTAGTCGGCGGGGCCTCCAACGGCACAGGACAGAGGATTGGCAGGACCCCCGGCAGGAGAGTAGACGGCGGGACCTCCAATGAGACAGGACAAAGGGTTGGCAGGACCCCCGACAGGAGAGTAGTCGGCGGGGCCTCCAACGGCACAGGACAAAGGGTTGGCAGGACCCCCGGCAGGAGAGTAGTCGGCGGGGCCTCCAACGGCACAGGACAAAGGGTTGGCAGGACCCCCGGCAGGAGAGTAGTTGGCGGACCTCTAACGAGACAGGACAAGGAGCTGGCAGGACCACCGGCAGGAGAGTAGACGGTGGGACCTCCAACGGGACAGGACAAAGGGTTGGCAGGACCCCCGGCAGGAGAGTAGTCGGCGGGGCCTCCAACCGCACAGGACAAAGGGTTGGCAGGACCCCCGGCAGGAGAGTAGTCGGCGGACCTCCAATGAGACAGGACAAGGAGCTGGCAGGACCACCGGCAGGAGAGTAGACGGTGGGACCTCCAACGAGACAGGACAAAGGGTTGACAGGATCCCTGGCAGGAGAGTAGTCGGCGGGGCCTCCAACGGCACAGGACAAAGGGTTGGCAGGACCCCCGGCAGGAGAGTAGTCGGCCGGACCTCCAACAAGACAGGACAAGGAGCTGGCAGGACCCCCGGCAGGAGAGTAGACGGCGGGACCTCCAACGGGACAGGACAAAGGGTTGGCAGGACCCCCGGCAGGAGAGTAGTTGGCAGGACCTCCAACGAGACAGACATACGATTGGTAGGACCCCCGGCAGAGGAGTAGTCGACGGGGCCTCCAATGGGACAGGACATGGAGTTGGCAGGACCCCCAGCGGAACCTCCAACGGACCAGGACATTGGGTAGGGACTTGAGACGTGACTCGAGAGGGGAACTAGAGAGGGAACTCCAGAGGGGACTAGAGGAGAGATTAGAGGAGGAACTAGAGGAGGAACAAGAGAAGGGAACTTGAGAGGGGAACTAGAGAGGGGATTCGAGGAGGGACTAAAGGAGGGACTAGAGGAGGGAACTCGAGGAGGGACTAGAGGAGGGACTCGAGAGGGAACTGGAGAGGGGACTGGAGAAGTGAGGGACTAGAGATGGGACTAGAGGAGGGACTAGAGATGGGACTAGGGAATTGACTAGAGGAGGGACTTGAGTAGGGACTAGAGATGGAACTCGAGAGGTGACTTGAGAAGGGACTTGAGAGGTGACTCGAGAGGGGACTCGAGAGTTGACTCGAGAGGGAACTGGAGAGGGGACTGGAGAGGGAACTCGAGAGGGAACTGGAGATGGGACTAGAGAAGTGACCTGAGGAGGGACTATGGAAGGGACTTGGGAAGGGACTAGAGGGGGAACTCGAGAAGAGACTAGAGAGGGAACCAGAGAAGAGACTATGGCAGCTGGAGCAAGAGCTGGGTCTGGAACCATGGCTGCGGGGGCCGGAATTTAAGCCAGAATCATGGCTGTAAGGTCCGGTTCTGGAGCCGGAAACATGGCTGTAAGGTCCGGTTCTGGAGCAGGAAACATGGCTGTAAGGTCCGGTTCTGGAGCCGGAAACATGGCTGAATGGGCCGGCTCTGGAGCCGGAATTGAAGCCAGAATCATGGCTGTAAGGTCCGGTTCTGAAGCCAGAAACATGGCTGTAAGGTCCGGTTCTGAAGCCGGAAACATGGCTGTAAGGTCCGGTTCTGAAGCCGGAAACATGGCTGCTGGGGCCGGAACCATGGCTGCTGGGGCCAAAACTGGGTCTGGAACCATGGCTGCTTGGGCCTGTACTGGGGCTGTAACCATGGCTGCGGGGGGCTGAACTGGTTCTGGAACCATGGCCTTTTGGGCTCGTGCTGCTAACCTGGCCTTGCGACTCCTCTTAGGAGCCGTTTGGAGGCTCCGTGGACCTCCAAAAGCCAGACTAGTACCAGCGAATGGCTCCTGGACTGTAGCAAACACTGGGTGAGAAGCAGAGGCTGACGCCAGACGGACCACACCGATGCGTGTGGTATCAAAAAGGGAATCTGGAGACCTGGGTCTATCAGGATCGGGAAAACAAACCGTGAGGTAATCCAAAAGCCAGGCCGGTAAGAATTTAACCAAATCTTGATTCCTCAGCATAAGGTGGACTGCATCTGCCAGAGCAGCATCTCGCTGCTGAACCCTGACCGCTCCTATCCATCGATGAGCGCAGTCAGACAAAGAAAAGGTATAATCCACTAGTTCCTGCTCAAACGGATCTGCTGGGCCCATATCGTAGGTCGGTTCGTAATGTTACGGTGTGTGAAGCAGGTAGGACCCAAATGCAGATTAACGTGAACATTCCTTTATTTCAAGGCTACAGTATACTAACAAAGACAGAACAGAACACTCACCGAGGACAAGCCAAATCTTTTTTTTATTAGAAAAATATAAACATAGTTACATTTTAACACATAATCACCCACTTTACTGATCCCCAAAAAGAAAGGACCTCAAGGCTTCCTACCAATTTAATTACATCTCAATCTCATTTTTCATAGATGTTATTCCTGCATACACATCACCATCTCTCTATTACACACATTAATTAGTGCTCTCCACCTCCCCTCATATCAACACCACATCAAAACAGACCAGAATTACGACCCGACCCATCTTTCACATCAATTTCCCCCCCCCATTTCCCTTATCTCCCTCTTCCCTGTTCCTCCTGCTCAACCTCCCCACCCGTACCTTGCATCACATCTTTATTCCCACATATCCCCATCCCCAATACCCTTTCTCCACGTCCATCCGAGTGATAGCTATCGCCTTTGCTCTTCTCTTTTCCCACATGTCCCTCCATATCGCCACTGTTTCCCCCTTCCTCCCCCCAAACGGCCTTTGCCTAACCCTGAGGTGATGTACATTCTCCTCGCACTCCACCCAGTCACCTTCCTCATTTTCCTCCCCTATGTTTACTGATATTCGCTTCCAACCCTTGAGCTCCTCCCTCTTCGCTCTTATGGCTTCTTTTCCTTTTCCCTCTTTTATCCCCTTCAACCCCCTCTCAAATCTAAGGTCCTTTCTCTTCTGTCTCTGCACCTCCTGCTCCTCAGTCCCACTCTCCTCCCTCTCATTATCCCCACTATTCCAAACATCACTCATATTCCCCTCATCGCTCAATTGTCCTTCACTATCTCCCACCTCCTCTTCCACCTCCCTCACCACCGCGTCGTTATTCCTCTTACTCTCCTCTAACTCAATTTCGTCCTTTTTATGCCTTAATATCTTCACTCTCATAAGTTCCTCCCCTCTCTGTCTCTGCTCCTCCTCTTCCTCATCTTCGTCCATCCTATCCCCCCATCCTCTGCATCCTTTCTCCCTTCCTCTCTTACTTCTTCCCCCCCTCAACCTCCTCCATCTCAACCTCCACCTCATTTTCTCCCTCAATTCCCACCTCCTCAGCTTCTCCTCCCTCCTTCTCACTCGCCTTCATCCTCTTTTTACCCTTCCTCCCCTCATCATGCTCCAAACTCTCCACGCTTTCCCCCCCCACATTGGCCGCATCATTACCTTCATTCAACATCACATCATCATCATCACTCCCACCCTCTCGTGGTCTTTTTCCTTTTTTTTGTTACTTTATTTCGGTTTTAGGGTTAGGGTTATGTTATTTAATTCTTTTGGGGGAGCCAGCCCCCTAGGGTTCGAGGGGTCAAACCCCCCTAAACGCATAGAAAACTATGCATACCTATAACACAATACAAACACAATGATCTTACACCTGCATTAGGCTACTACATCACATTGTACATCAGCATGTTCAAATCAGATAGGTGGGCACTATAGGACATCTGGGCACCTCGATGTACAATTGGCTATTTTGTCCAAAATGTTAAAAAATTAATATTTGAAAAATGGTATTAAGTAATGCAAAGTATACATGATGCGAACATGCACGGTACATCATTATTAGACTTAATGTTATCCTTCAACCAACCATTTCCCCAGCATTTTCCCATCAATCAGCTGACTGACCCGAGACAGATCTCCACTCACGGGCTTAACCCAACTGTGTTTTTCTTCCACTGTGTGTTGTAAGACACAAGTCTTTTCTTTTTAGAAGGGCCAGGGCCCAGAACCACATCCTCTCTCTCTTCTCCTCTTTCATCATCACCTACTCCACCGGCAGCGCTCATTTCCCCACACGACTGAACAGGCCACACAAACAATGATGCCGCGCCCGCGGCCCACCGGAGAAAATCTATAGGTTACTTACATAACCCCAGTCCTCAGAGTAACATGAAGTGAGATGTCTCACTATGGGATGCGCCTCATCGCGGAGCAAACAGAAGCATCAATCTCATTATGCCAATCCTGATTGGCTGGTGATCTTGATGTCAGCGTCAGGGGAAATCACCCCCTATAAGTAGCTTGCGCCACAACGCATGCGTCATTCAAAATAAGCACCTCTTCTCGCTTCACCATAGCAAGGAGGGCCGTCTGGTGAGACATCTCACTTCATGTTACTCTGAGTACTGGGGTTACGTAAGTAACCTATAGTTCTCATTCATAACACTCCGTTCAATGTCTCACTATGGGATATTGTAGCTCCCGTATAAGGCGTATTGCCAGACGAGCTTATCTCGAAGATCACCGATCAACCAGAATTTAACAGGTGGAGTCCCGACTCAACAAGGTGCCCAGCATTGCTCGGGCCACGCTTGGAGCGGAGACGTCTAGCCTGTAAAAGCGGACAAAAGTGAGCGGCGAAGACCAGCTTGCCGCTGCACAGATGTCTTGGATGGAAACACCCTTGAACAAAGCCCAGGATGTAGCCAGGCTCCGAGTCGAGTGAGCCCGCAGACCCGAAGGTGCTTGCAGATTCTGACTCGTATAGGCCAAAGCAATCGCCTCCACGATCCAGTGGGAGAGCCGTTGCTTAGTAACAGGCTTACCCTTGTGAGGTTTAGCCCAGGACACGAAGAGTTGGTCATTAAGACGAAGCTCTTTTGATCTGTCCATATATGTGTGTAAAGCCCCGACTGGACAACACAAAAAACACTCGAAGCTCAAACTGATGCCTGCGAGGGTCTGCGGGTGACGACCATGGCCATCGATGACCGGGTGTCCGCAATTGAGAAGCCCTGTGGATCTACCGGCGTGGTCCCAGGGGCGGGGTATGTGAGGCCATGCAATCAAGCGCGGCCAGCAGCTGTGTGTGCTGACCAGGAGGTAACAGTGGCTGGTGGAGGCTCCAGCAGCTCTGTGGGATCCGTGTCGACACCACAGCCACCAAAGTCTCCTTTGTGGTCCTGTGTTGTGAAAGAAGGACACAGAAGCAAGGTGACACCTGCGCATAAGCCAGCAGCAAGACAATGGGGAATGCAAGCGCCACTGAAACGGGAGAGGAATAAAACGGGTATAGATGGAACTGGCCCAGTGAGTTCTAACGTACAAGTTGTGATCACAAAGATGGTGAGTGTGTTTGCCACTAAGTTTGCCCCTCAACTGGAAGCTAACATGCTAACTGAGTATCTGAGTGAGAAACTTGGCCGAGCAGTTACTTGTCGGAAGATCGAGTCGGCACAGAGTAGGTTCAGCTCATTTTACGTCACTTAGGCCGCAAGGTGAACCTCGAAAAGTCCTCTAGAAAAGAAATCCCGCTCCACAGAAGTGGAACTACACAATCTTTAGTTCATAAAAAAGAACGAGTCATGCTTATCCACCAAAAAAAAGTTTGTCGCTAAAATTCCTGCCAATTCTTCTAGGCACGTAATTATTGGCTGAACAAGTCCCTTCAAAGCGTAATAATATCTTGGTCCAAAGTAGTGCCATGGTTCGTCACATGATCGTGCTACACCAATTGGGTAGCTGCATATTGTCAACAGAAGTGAAAGATGGCGACCGCCATGGTTTCATCGAGTAGCGGGGACGAGGAAAACGCACCAGAAAGTCTCAAAAAGTCAAAATTATCAACACACAAACATTGTTACATGCATATTACGTCTGTGAAGCACGAAAAGGTTGATTATTTTGCCAATACAAGATGGAATACGTACAGGACAAGCTTACAACGGTGGCTCGGCTTGAAGGGAGACTCGGAACGTGGTGGCTGAAAACCACAAGTTTAACAACCACTGTTGATGTTGTTGAAGACCTGCAGTGTGATCATGAGGAATGTGACACACGGGTGTTTTTACATGCTGCACAGCCTTGATTGTAATTCACACGTTCTCTGGGTGTGACTCCACAAGCGCTTTCTATGGCAAAGGTAAAAGAAAGTAATTTGCTGTTGCATGTGAGAACGATGACTACCTTAAGGCTTTTAGAAGTTTAGGTACTAACTTTGACTTTGAGCAATCAACATTTGCACTTCTTTGCCGGTATGTATGTCACCTATATGATCAGCCAGCAGCCGAAGATGTAAATGATGCTAGGTACAAGGCTTTCTGTATGGCATCATCGGCCTTGCCAGAATTAAGCATTCCCCCTACTCCTGATGCCCTCCATCAGCACTGCAAAAGGGCAAATGACCAGGCAGCAATAATGAGGTCCTGTCTCAAAAGAGAAATTAATGCTCCATCACCTGCTGGATATGGTTGGGAAATAGAGGATGGGAACTTACACGTCACCTGGATGACAAGAAATCCTGCCCCTGACAGTGTGTTGCATGTGATACACTGCAGCTGCAAAGAGTCTGCCTGTGAGAAAGGAAGATGTTCATGCTTCTCTGCAGGACTCTGTTGCACAGACTTATGTCGTTGCTCAAATTGTGCAAATAAAAAAGAAACAGAGGAAGAGAACGATGACTGCCCTGACACTGACAGTGAGGAATAGGAATAAAAGAGCCTTCTTTCCACCTTTCTGAAGCTCTTTTCTGTTCTTTTGGTTTTAGCGCCTGGCCGACGCGCTCACACATCACTCAGAGATATGTTTGTTTTTGGTACATTTATTTCCAAGTTATCGTATCTTACCAGACGAGGTTGAAACAGTGTTCGTCCTTTAAATAAACAAATAGTCTCTTCTCTGCAGTGCAATGCAGCGGTCAAAAAACCGTGTGGGTTCACAACCAAACTAGAACACAGAGTATAATCAGCAGGACTCTTTTAACCAGCTGAGGCAATCACAGCACCAATCAGCCGCTCCGCCCAGCCGTGGCTGCGGATCACGATCACCTGACACCAATCAATTATACTCCATTACATGTCCTTATTCTGTTTTGTACTGTTTTCTATGTCATACCTTTTTATTTGTAATAAATCTCGTTTTTATGGTTCATCAGTGTTGTTTTCATTTGTGGAGGGATGAATGAGTAAATAAATGAACCAATGGACATTGGTATAAGTTCGGCAAGGCAAGTTTATTTATATAGCACTTTTCAACACAAGGCAATTCAAAGTGCTTTACAAAAAATGAAAGACATTAAGGGTGTGTTCACACCTAATAGTCCGCTCTCTGGTGCGCACCAGACCACAGTTTGTTACATTGTTTCATTTTTCAGAAGGTTCGGTTTGCGTTCACACTGGCAAAAACTCAAAGGGAATATAAACTTTAAACACAAGTCATGTGCACGGAAATGCTGTTCACCCATTGGTCAGACATTAAGGGGGTACAAACGCAAGGTCCGTTCGATTTAACTGTATACAGTTTGGCTGAAACTAACTGACAAGAAAACAGCGGAGAAGTAACGGGCAGAAACCCTCCTTTTTACGCAGCGGTCCAGACATAGGTCAGACGGCGACACATATTCAGTTGCCAGTTACTTTGGCATTAGGGCAGGGATATCTAGATACTTCCCAAGGTTTGACATAATGAATTGTGCTACTTTTAAAGCAAGCAACGATTTTCAAATCTGTAATCAAAAAGCTCCTCAAAAACGCTATCGAAGCAGTTCCTGCCGTTGCTACGTTAGTTCAAACAGTAACAACGGACTATTTTTCTTAGCGGATGCATGTACATTTAAATACAACTATTTTTTAAATCAATAAAATAATTTTCTAAATCCACAAAAGCATTTCAATTAATATTGGGAGTCATGTCGTTACTTTGTTGAGAATGTGGCCATGTAATAAGCGGCATAATGTGCAGCAGCGCGGTCATTATGGGGAAAAGAACACCTTCATGCCGATCTAGATCCCTCCGCTTCACGTCGGGCTCCTGATCAGCCTGTCGGTGTTCTTTTCCTGCTTATCCATGAGAGACGTTCTGCAGAGGAGGGGTGTTTCACCGACGACAGGTGTTCTTACTTTTATGTAGCTGACGGAGAATGTTTACTTTACACGACACTGTTCAACACTTAATTCTGCTTTACTCTTTAACTAAACAACCGCGGATGTCTTGAAAGACTCTTTCGCTAAAGATTTTTGAAGATATCCGCGTTCTTGTGACACGTAAATACTGCGCTTCCTATGTTTTGGTGCGGACTGCGTTCACACCAGCAATGAACCGCTCCAGAGTTCACAAGCAAGCGCTCCGAGACCACCTATTTTAGCGGACCAGAGTCCGGTTGTTTAGTTCACTTAAGAGGTCTCGGACTGCGTTCACACCGACCCAAATGAACCGCACCAAGCGGCTAAACGCACCAGGGTTCGATTCAACCGGACTATCCAAGGCAGGTGTGAACGCACCCTAAGAAAATGGCATTTAAAATCAGTCATTAAAAAGAAAAGCTAATAAAATAAACATTAAAAGAAAAAATACATGGATAAAAGTTACAGTGCAATCTAATTTCATTTCATTTCATTTCAAACCTTTATTTATCCAGATTGGTCCCATTGAGATCATAGATCTCTTTTTCAAGGGAGACCTGCAAGATATGAATAGTTCAATTAAAAGCAGCGACAAAAAGAAAAGTCTTCAGCCTGGAAGTACTGCATTTTATTGATCTAAATTACTTAACGTAACAAGTTAACCTTCTTCTTGGACGCAGCTATGTATGAAATCAAGTCATTTTAAGAGTGCATTTAACGTGTACAGGGTAACAACAGACAGACAAAAAGTCCTCAGTCTAATGGAATAATCCACGAGCTCAGCCAATGAACCTAGCGATGCGAACATGGTAGTCCATGAATGATAGTTTGATACATTTGAGTTTGATATACTTTATTAATCCCCGTGGGGAAATTGTTTGTAGCTGGAGTTGGCTGATAAACGCTGCTAGTCAATGTTGATTCGATGGTCAACTCTGTTCCTAGATAGTAAAACCTCTCACAAATACCGCGTATATAACGCAAATACCTCGGACGTAGTGATGTATTAAGACATATGACAAAACATGACATAAAACAAGCATACAGCACTGTTTAGAATCCATTTGGTCTGGTTTAGCGCAACCATGTAGGCGGCCATCTTTCACTTCTGTTGACAATATGCAGCTACCCAATTGGTGTAGCACGATCACGTGACGAACCGTGGCACTACTTTGGACCAAGATATTATTACGCTTTGAAGGGACTAGTTCAGCCAATAATTACGTGCGTAGAAGAATTGGCAGGAATTTTTGCGACAAACTTTTTTTTGGTGGATAAGCATGACTCGTTCTTTTTTATGAACTAAAGATTGTGTAGTTCCACTTCTGTGGAGCGGGTTGAAACGATAACAGGGTTCACCTTATGGCCTAACTGCCGAATGCAAGGAAGTGGCAGAAATGTATGACCCAGAGCTGTGGCCAGCTGGCACCTATGTTCGACGCTATTATGAGCCAAGACGGCCTGCAAGTGGGGTGCTTCTGGGGGATAGCACTACTACCAACAATGTGGTCGCTACTGTACACCACGAGAATCATGCATCTGCTGATGTAAATGACTATAGTACATAAACAATAGGATGCGGGTGGTGTCATATAACACACGTGATCTCTCTCTCTCATCTGCGTGCGGGGGCGGGGCGGGGCCTCACAGACACGCTGCATCTCTCTCTCGCTCACAGACATGCTGCAGCGCTGTGCAGTGTGCACACAGTTTTGCCGGCAATGAATATTACATTTTGTGAGGAAACTTTTCCACCAATAATTCCAATAAGTATTCACTTCAGGTTACGAAAGTAACTGTAATCAGATTACTCGTTTTTTAAATGTAACGCCAGCTGAATACAGTTAGCCTACTTGATTTTTGTATTCTGATTACGTAACGCTGTTATGTTTTCCGTTACTACCCAACCCTGCTTCTAGGCTACTGTCCCGCAGCTCCAGCCTCTCTGTTGGACTCTGCCGCAGCGGGGCTACTGGTGCGGAGCGCATTAACCAGAGTCTTCACAACGAAGGATCACTTCTTCTTCAGGGGAGGGAAGGTTTTGCAGTACGCAGTCTACTGTCCCGCAGCTGCTGCCTCTCTGTTGGACTCCGGTACTGCACCTTACTCACGAGACGTTGTAAACAAAGAAATGGGTGGGGGGCGACCGCAGTAACCACTCCGCCAACGCCACAGTCACCCCCGTCGTGCGGGCCGGATGAGAATGTCTGGCGGGCCGGATGTGGCCCGCGGGCCGCCAGTTGGTGGTCACTGACCTACAGTGTAGTTTTATTGTATAGTGCGTTGGTACAGTTACATACACACACAGCTACACTTACACATACACACTTACACATACCCACACAGCTACACTTACATACCCACACAGCTACACTTACACATACACACACACACACACACACACACACACACACACACACACACACACACACACCTACACTTACACACACACACAAATATTTGTAACATTTTTTTAAGAAATATTTTTATTTTATTTTAAGAAATATTTGTATTTATTTAAAAAAAAAAAAAATTGTGGGTGGAATGAATACCTATAGTGATGATTCAATGTAATACAATGATTTTTATAGTCTGGTACCTGAAAAAGGTCAAATGGCACTGATGGAACCAAATGTGCCCAAATGTGCCCAAAGCTTATTCCGCCTGGACTTTATTTTCATAAACCTCTCTAAAAAGGTCAAATGTCACTTGTTTTGCCTCAATCTTGATACAGCGTACTTATTATATATTATACTTTGGATTCCTAAAGCTTTTAGGCTACTAACCCATCATTCAAGGTTGGTCTTCACTAAAAGTAATGGGTTTTCTTTAGGCGGAGACAGGAATTTACATTTGTTTTGCTATGTTCCATCTGAATTTACTCTGACACAGAAACATCTATATTGATTCTGACACTTCTAAATCCAACTCACAGATGTAACCTTGCTTTGACAACAACAATTATTCATATAAACCTTTTAGAAGTGAAGTTATAGTCATTTGATCTGGGAATGTCATTTTCAAGCCTGAAACCTGAAAAACAGGCTCGGGGTTTAACACGTTAAGGAAAAAGAGATAAAAACCTGATTTTAGTTTACTTTTTTTGTAAAGAAAAAGGGATTTTTCTTTTAGGTATCCTAAAAGATTTAATTGTATTTGAAAATAATTTACTGAATGTTACTAAATTAAGTCTTTTTTTCTCCAATTTTTCAACCTCCAGTTTGGCTTTTTTAATTAAAATATTTTTGTGTTCGATTTCAAGCCCCTTTATTTCGATGTCTAGCTCGAGTGTCCTTTTGTACAGGGCAACCTTTAGGCGAAAACAACAACAATACTGCTTCCAACAACACAATATAACATGTAATGACATTAGAAATGATTAGGAACAACATTAAATACAATTTTGTATTGTGGGTCCCCTATAACATGTTGAACACAGTGGAAATAAACATAACTTAACATCAGGGATCTTATTAATTAAACTCCTTCTGAATCAAACCGTCACAGTAGCCTAACCTTACTGTTCCTTCTTAAAATTAAAATAAAACAAGTTACTTCCCAGCAGAGAGAAAATGTATTTGTAAATTATTAATAAGACTAATAAAGAGCAGTTTGATCTGCAATTTGAAAAGGAACAACCATGCATTTACTGATTTTTTTTTTAACGGACAAAAGCATCACAAATGATAAACAACAGCCTTCAATCTCACAGGTTTTTGGCAACCATGCAGGACAGTACAGCATGAATCATCCACAGCAGAAAGCTATCACCAATGCAATACTGTTCGACTTAGTTAGTGCGAATGCTGTGCAACAATGATAACCTCATTTTGTTTTTCTACACCTCCCAAACACCACAAACCCCTTCAAAATAAAAGCCCTATAGATGTAATGCTACTTGAACTTATACTACTACGTACATCTGATATGTAACTCCTTCAGCCTACTTTCAGCTACAGAAACCATTCAACTATTAATTATTCAGCTATTTCAGGACATTGAGTCTTTACAATTTGTTGTTTATTCCTTTGTTAAACCTTTTCATTGAAATATTAAGCTTCTTCATAATTGTTCCTACTCTTACAGTTTAACATTTCACTTTCAAGTTTTCAAAAAAGTCATTGCAATGCATTTGAGCTGTAACAATTTTGTTCAGATAATTTCACTTTTCTGCATTTCTCCGCTAAGCAACACACTTACTTGGTTTTTGTAGCTAAAAGCAGCTAACATTCAGCTAATAAAATGCTAATGCAGAGGTAGATAATATGTAATGCCATGATGCACCAACATAGTTTTATTATTAAGACTGACATTAAGAAGTATAATCAATTCATTACAGTGAGGGAGAGAGAGAGAGAGAGAGAGAGAGAGAGAGAGAGAGAGAGAGAGAGAGAGAGAGAGAGATAGTACAGACACAGTTACATGAGTGATAGTGAATGTTTTTAACTTTCATTTAACAATAAATAGAGTGAAACTTTACATGAACGTTTTCGAAGTAACTTCCTGAAATGTAATTGTCTGCGGTGATTCTATGAAGTCCCCAAAGGCCAAAACGTGTGAACATAATAGAAAAAACAGTTAGCTTAAAAAACGTGACACAGCATTATTGATTAAGTTACACATATCAAATAGTTACATCTTGGCTTATCTCTACCAGCAACACCATTAAAATACTGCTTCACATAAATGCATCAGAAATAATCATCCAAAATGTTATAAATAATATACAAATCTGTGGCCATTTGTCTACAAATATGTGGCAGTTTGGTACTTTGAGTTCATATTGCGAATACTAAATTAGTGCTTTCACTTTGCTGTTTAGTTACTTTAACTTAGGTAAAACATCTGAATACTTCTTCCAGCTTTGTATCACAGTAGATTCAAGGTGCTCCCAGGTGACACATTCCCATTAGAGGAGAATTGAATATCAATCTCAATAGCTTTTATTCAATGCATAGAGGTAACTGAACCACACATCAACATTTCATCCATACATTTGTTTCACTTGTTATTCAAGCTCTCAAACAAGTCCAAAGTGTCTATTATGTTAGTTATGTTATTAAATGATCGATTTAGCATAATAAAATGAAATGGTTGTTGAACATCTTTTGAAAACATCTGAATACTTCTTTCACCACTGTATCACAGTAGTGTGGATTCAAGGGGCTGCTAGATGACCAATAGAGGAGAATTTCATGTCAAACTCAATTGTTTTTAATAAACGCATAATAGAGGTAATTGTTACGGGTGAGCGAAACAAGCAGGACCCAAATGCAGAAAACACTGAAAATACTTTTATTTCAAGGATACACGGACAAACAGAACACTCCCCGGTGAACACAGTCACAGACAAACGATGAACCAACAATGACAGACAGAAAAAACAGAACTTAAATACACACAGGACTAATCAAGGAAACAAGAGACAGTTGAGGAGGGAGGAGAAAACACAGGGGCACCAGGTGAACAGAATCAAGAAAACAGGTAGGAGGGAACACACACAGACAGGAAACCAAAGACAGATCTAAACAAGACAAAACACAACGCAGACAGAAAATCAAAGACAGATCTAGACAAGACAAAACAAAACACAGACAGATCGTGACATTACCCCCCCCCTCAAGGGACGGATCCCAGACGTCCCAAAACAGTCCAATAAACGTCCAAAAAAACAACGTCCAGCAGGGTGGGTGGAGCGGGACCGGAGGAGGGACACAAAACTAGGGCCACCATGGTGGGTGGAGGGTGTGAGAGAGATTTTCTTTTCAGCAATGTAGATGGAAGGAATGGAGGCTGGAGTCCGCTTTATATCAAACACTGAGTTTAATGAGAGCCAACGGCCGTGAGTGAGCTCAGAGCGTTTACACAACATGCCATGAGAAAACCCTCCAACTCACTAAAGCATTACACCGAAAACACAGACGATCTACCGGAGAATCCGGGAGGGGCCTCTATTTCGCGCGTCTTCTGATCGATAATTACAAACACATGGATCAAGAGACAAAGACAGTCTGTTAAAGTCCTCTGGCAGTTAGTCACAGTCCCCCAACAGGAAAGCGGAACCTTTAACCCTTTAACCCCTGCTCTAAGTTATAGCAGACCTATGTGAAACACAAAATGCTTTTTGGTACAAACACATAAACAAAAATATTTCCTTCACAGATCCACGCTTTTATCAATTCATTGATAACCAATTAACATTAGTCTAAGAATATTTTCAGTCACTACTTGAATCAAATAAAACGTCCTCAGAGTTGGGTGGATTCCTCATTACATTAATTACATCAAAAACAGAATAAGATTGGAACAGCCAATCACAATGGTTGATACAGACAACCATAATAGAAAAATCATCTTTCTTCAGTGTTTGATTTCTTTTGTCAAAAAGCACAATAATAACACATATGCAATACAAAAATATAATAGTAAAATATATGTTTCAAAAACAAGATCTTTTATCATTTATCCCTCAATTAATCTCATTCATCAAACACAAATTCAAATTCAGCTTACATCTTTAAAGATTTACTTTAAGGTAATTACTTATTAAAACACAATTAGAATGTAGGATTATAAGAAATCCAATTGAGGTATAAAATCAGAATCAATAGGGATTCAGTTAAAAATTCACAGTTAAGGTATACATTCACAGTGATGAATCGATCAATCTGTAATCTGTAAAGGTACAGTGTCCTCCATTTTTAGCATTACTTTACGTTTACTTCAATACACTTATTCAAGAGTAAGGCACTTTACTACATACATTTTATTCAAATACATTTGTTCAAAAATCTGAAAAGGAGAAGTCAGACATTTTATTGAAAACAACCTGAGAAAGGAAAAGTCAAAACATTTATTCTTAACAACCTGAGAAAGGAAAAGTCAAAACATTTATTCTTTATTCTGAGTGTCAACTTTAATCAATTTATCAATCGCTGAAAGGAGGTACCCAAGGTACCGGAACTGCCACGGAGACCCATGGGTCTGGAAGCTCGGCGTCGTACATCAACATTGTGTCATCTACAGTAGAGTACCCCACTAGCCTCTGTGGGGCCTGGAGGGTAGTCTTGGCAACCCTGCGTATGGCTAATTTAATTACAGTGATCAAACAGGTCACTAGGATTAGCACAACCAAGATAAACACTGCAACAGTAACAACAAATTTAACCAACCCCGCTCCCCAGGACCCAAGAGTTCCGCTTAAATCCCCAAGTGTAAACCCATGAGTTTCATGCAATGCTTTTATCCCCTTAGCTGTGTCCTGGACCATATCCGTAACTTCAGGTGTGGCGTCAGAGACAAAGGAACAGCACTCTGCACCAATTACTTTACATGCGCCCCCCTGGGCAGCTAAGAGGAGGTCCAGCGCCATGCGATTCTGTAGTGCTACTGTCCTAACTTCCTGCAGTTCTTTATGTTCCGCTAACATCGCGATACTTGATACATTTAGATGATGCTCCACTACTTTGGACAATGCCATGATTTCCTGCTGACTAACATAAATGCCGTACCAAGGCAAAAATAGGCTCGCTACCTGTTGTCCTTTTGTAATGGACCTGCTGTTCCTGTGTAGAGAGGGAAGTATCGCTGCAATCTCATTTGCCTCTACTTTACGGATTAAAGGAATTAGGTAGGCTAGATAACAGGTGCCATAAAAAACGTCATATGGTACGCAGCCATACGCTCGGTCCCCACAAACTAAGTAAACTCTCTGTGGGAGGGGAATTCTAGCTAATGTTACCCTCACTATGGTATTACAGTCGCTGTGTCCCACATCCGGAGAGGTGTGAGATCCTGCTTCATTCTGGAAACAGATGGACACATTCTTCCATTCGTGTACTGAAATTGGCGGGACATATACTGAACAGTCACGTGTAGGGGCATTGCCCAAGGGTATTGGTTTCGTGCAATCATGTATTTTAACCTCAACGGAGTTCACTGTTCTGGAGCCAAACCAGGGCACAACTGTTACCAAAGCTTCAACCAGCAAAGATGCCAGGTGTGGTTGTTTTGTGCATGTTGGACTTGTGGAATTAACCGAACAATTAGTTTGTACCAGAGCTAACTGGAATCTGTATTCAAAAGCTAGGTTAATGTATTTCTTCACATATATTAGTTTTAAAAACATCAATCGTTTGAAACCGTCAGGCAGATAATTTGTATTTACTGTCTCAACAATGAGAGAGACTAGACCCTTGTACTGTAACGGTTTATCAGAGTCTGTTGGGTATGACGGAGTATAGCAGTCCTCAGCCTCATCGCTAATCCTAGAGTAAATTTCGTTCCAGTTGATTAATTTATAGTCTGCTCTTGCAAACGGGATTGGGCTAAACATGGGAGAATGCATGGATTCTGGCATATTTTGGCATAGCCAACAGTTGCTAATATTACGTTCATGGGCGTAGTCTAACATTAAGTTTACTGCAGAATTAGTTTTAGTTTGTTTAAAAGGAGCGATTAAGGCCTTTTTTGAAGAATCTACCTCACCTCCTGAGTGTTTACTTGGAGTGGATGGAACATTTGTTTTTTTCTCTGGTTCAGACAGGTCGCACACAGCAGCACCTGGGTCGGAAACCTGGTAAGCTGGTTCCCTATCTCTACATGTTACTTCATCCCTTATCATTGCCTTATACTGCTCTCTAGTGCAACACCACAGTTCTGGGGGCATGTTTTCAATGATGTCGAGTGCCACTCTCACCCCTCCCGACGCCACTCCGTCCGTACGGTACTGGTCCATTGGATATAAGTCCCATGTTGACCCATCTGAGGGCACATAATATACAATAATACAGTTAGATGAATCACATATTGAAGCTGGACAGTTAAAAGAAACAGTCTCTGATTTGTGATCAGGGAGGGAGACAATCCTCCTGATTCTTCCTCCTTTTCTTTTTCGTTGTGTCTCTCGCACCATACTGAGTGTCTGTGTGGTGATTGGATACAACCTGTCCTTGTCGCTAGGCACTGATTTGCCCGTTGGTGTCGTTTTGCCCTCAGGGTCTGGGCCCTGAGTGGTCAAGTCGTCTGCGCTCGTAGATAAGAGCACCTTATTTTCTTCCTCAGACGGGCGAGGTCCCTCGCCACCTGTCGTTGGGATTTCCACAGCTCCATCTAGCAGGGTGACCTTGGCCAGGTACAGAGAACCCAGCATGACGATGATGATGACTGCTTTCACACGCCAGCATCCGGTAGAGGGGAGAGACGACATCTTGTAGCGTGAATCCACTCCGGTCTCCCTTGTACCCTCAGCGCTGTTCTGGTCACTATTAACACCTGGAAAGGACCTTTCCACCTGGGAGACAGAGCATCTTTTTCAAGAGATTTGATTAGTACATTATCACCAATCTGAAATGGGTGGGTGGGCTCCTCTCCCGGCTGGGGAAGCCTGTCAGCCACCTGCCTGTGAAACTTTCTCAACATGTCAGTTAGATATTTGACATAGTTAGTCATGTAATCCTCTGTCCACAAAAGAGTGAGTTTGTGGGGTGTTACTGGGGGGCTAGATCCTGCGAACATTACCCTTCCCATCAATACCTCGTGTGGGCTAAGCCCTGTCGTTGCATTTGGTGAACTTCTGATGGAGCACAGAACTAGCGGCAGTGCGTCTACCCATTTTAGTCCTGTGGTCAACATTGTTTTAGTGAGTTTCTCCTTTATAGTCAAGTTCATTCTCTCAACCTGGCCTGAGCTCTGTGGGTGATAGGGAACATGCAATTGCCATTTGAACCCTAACACTGTAGCTAGACTCTGGGTTATCTTAGAAACGAATGCTGGACCTCTGTCACTGTTAATCCCTGTGGGCACACCAAATCTAGGAATAACATCTTTGAGAAGACACTTTACAACTGTTCTAGCGTCTTCTTTTCTGGTAGGGTAGGCCTCTACCCATTTGGAGAACTGGCACACTATTACCAAAAGATATTTGAATCCTTGGCATGGTGGCATATGTGAAAAGTCAATTTGCATATTTACAAAGGGCCCCGAGGGGGGCGGTAAGTGTTCATGCTGAATTTGACCACTTCTTCTTCTTGTCTGCTGGCATATCATACATCTGTCTACAAGGGTCTGTGTAGCTAGTGTGATGCCTGGAGCAAACCATTGGGACTTTATAATCCCATTCATCCCTCCTTTTCCTACATGTGATTTGCCATGTGCAACATGTGCCAAAACATGGAGGAACGAACGTGGACAGACCATCCGTCCGTCTGGGTGGAGCCACAAGCTGGACTCAGCATCAAGTGTACAACCTCGTCTTAGCCATAAATCTTTCTCCCTAACATCAGCGCGGGCTTGCATGTTCGCGACATCATTAAAGGAAGGCAAAGAAATGGGTTCTGCGGGTTGTGTCAAGGGGCATTGGAGCACCATAGAAGAGGAGGAAACTGCTGCTTGTTTAGCCGCGGTGTCGGCTAACGCATTTCCACGCGAAATAGGATCATCAGAATTTGTGTGAGCAGCGCACTTAACCACTGCTAGCTGTGTAGGGAGCATGATAGCGTCTAATAGCTGAGCTACTAACGCATGATGTTGAATAGGCTTACCGGCCGATGTTAAGAAACCGCGCATTTTCCACAAGACACCAAAATCATGGCACACACCAAATGCATACCTGGAGTCTGTGAAAATGGTTGCAACTCTATCTTTAGCCAAAATACACGCCCTCAGCAGAGCATACAACTCTGCAGCCTGAGCCGACGTGCCATTTGGCAAGGCCCGGCTTTCTAAAACTTCCCAGTCATTCACAACAGCATAGCCTGCTAAGTGTACTGTGTCAGACGGCCTGCTCGCAGACCCGTCGGTGTATAGAATCATATCTGAATTAGGGATAGGAGTTTGCAACATATCAGTTCTGGGGGAAGAAGATATGTCAATCGTTGTGACACAGTCATGTGTGATTTCAAAATCTGGAATCGGTACCAGCGTAGCTGGGTTTAGAGGGGGAGAGCGTTTAAGTGTGATGTGTGGGCTTGAAAGAATTATTGCTTCATAACCAGAGCGCCTTGCTGCTGTCATATGCTGAGTAGCAGAGGTGTTCAGAATATGTAAAACTGCATGTGGAGCATGTACTACACAGTCACTGGCCAGTACAATGGGAGAGGATTGCTTGATAACAATTGCAACTGCGGCCACTGCTCGCAGACATGACGGCATACCGAGTACCACAGGGGAGAGTCGAGACGAGTAGTATGCAACAGGCCGGAAATTAGAGCCATGCTTCTGCACCAAGATGCCCGTTGCAAAGCCCCCCTTCTCATGGACATGCAGGTGAAACGGCTGATGGTAATCAGGGAGCCCCAGGGCCGGAGCTGATGTCAGGGCTCGCTTTAAGTCCTGAAAGGCTGTGTGCATGTCCTCAGACCATTGAACAATGTTAGGAGCAGCCTGCAGAGTGGCCGCACGCAAGACCGAGTCCATTGCAGTGTACTCGCATATCCAGTGTCTGCAATAGTTAGCCATGCCCAAAAAAGACAGCATGTCTTTCTTTGTGCGGGGTGGTGCCACTTTGTTCAAAAGGCAAATCCTTGCTGGCGAGAGGAGTCGGTGTCCATCCCTCAGAATGTGACCCAGATACGTGACCTCAGTCTGGCAGTACTGCAATTTAGCCAGGGATGCTCTGTGTCCGCATTCAGAAAGTCTTTTCATGAGCAGAATGGAGTCGATGCGACATGCGTCCATGTTGGGAGAAGCCAGCAAGAGATCATCGGCATACTGAAGCAAGGTACTACCTCCTGTAAGGACCAAAGTGTCCAGATCTCTCTTAACCGCTGCTGCGTACACCGTAGGCGACTCGACGTACCCCTGTGGGAGGCGCGTGTATGTGATTTGTTTACCTTTAAAAGTAAATGCAAACAGATACTGGCTGTCTGGATGCAGAGGAACAGAGAAAAATGCTGAACACAAATCAATTACTGTGTAAAATTTTGAATCTGACGGCAAGGATGCAAGAATTGAATTAGTGTCAGGCACTATGGGAGCTGTCGGAATGACAATAGCGTTAATAGCTTGCAAATCTTGGACAAAACGCCACTCATCAGGGCGATTGTGCTTGGGAATTGGCAATATGGGAGTATTACAAGGACTACTTGTATATCTTAATACACCTTGATCGAGCAGAGACTGGATGACTCCTTCAATCCCCAAAATGGCTCTATGGGGTAAATTGTACTGTCTGATAGCTGGCAATCTGGCATTGGCTTTAAGTGTGACTCTGTGTGGAGGGGCTGAGCAAACAAACCCCACATGATTTTTGTGTTTAGCCCATAATGTGGCCGGAACCTCAGAAAAATCTGAAGGTGGTCCGTATTGTGTGGATCCGGGTGGCTGTAGATGAAGGAATGTGCTTTGAGGGAGAGAAGGTTGCTCAGAGAGACGCAGCATGTAATGCTCCTCCCCTAGGTTAATCAGATCGTGTGTGTGTGTGTGAGAAGCCTTTGTAGCTCTCAGCAGAGCATGGCAGTGAGCTGCCATGACCCCCACTCCTTCAGGGTCACTTCCTGAAGTGACCCCTATTGCGAGGTGAGGAATCGTGTCTGCAGCATAAAGAGCCTCTTGTTTGGTTGTGAGCCTTAGGGGCAATGCGCAACCCTGGGGTCCAATAAACATAAAGTTTTCACATTCCAACTGATCTGAGCTGTTGCAAAAACCTCTTGCTGATAGTTTATAGTCGTCTGATGGGTTAAAAGCAGCTGTGCAGTGACAATTCAATACAGGCCTCATAAGGGACATTAAAGAGGCACACGCAGGGGAAATGCTAGCAATTTTCTGAATCCCTGTTGTTGAAAAAACAGAAATCATGTTGAAATCTGGAAATGACCAACAATAAAGGTTGTCCTGAGATGATTGAATGAATTGGACAGCTTGATAGACTTTGCTGTCAGGAATAGTCAAAAACAATCCATCTGGAGTGCAATGTATTGTTGCTTGTAATTTACAAAGCAAATCTCTGCCCATTAGATTAATAGGACTTCCATCTGAAATAATGAAAGAGTGTTGGACATGTGATCCTTCAATTGAAATATCAGTTTTCTCTGAAACGGGCTCGGACATAGGGATGCCAGAAACTCCCATTGTTGTAACAAAATTATTGGTTGGTTCACACACTTTTTCTTTCGTACGCACAGCTGATAATGTTGCTCCACTGTCAATCAAAATGTCTACCGCTTTACCACTGAAATCAACGGGCATAATCGGATCTTCACGCGGGCTATTGGAAAGGCGAATTGTTGCTGCTTGAATGGGGAAATGCTGTGAATTTGACCCTATTTCTTCTTCTTGGCACCTCTATCGTCTATTAAATTGACTTTGCTGACCGTTTTGCCCCTGTTGAGCCTGCCTGACATCTTGACTGGTCAGGGGAGGGGGGGGCAGTAATGCAGGGTGTTGGCGAGGGGGCTGGGGAAGAGCAGGCAAAGGTTGTGCGTCCTGCTGTGGTTGCCAGCGCCGTCCGCATTGTCCTGCCCAGTGATCTGTTGCGCCACAGACGTGACACGGCGTCAACTTTCTGGGATTTCTATTCTGCTGCTGTCTCTGATTTTGATACTGCTGTGTGCGATGTTGTCCCTGAAACTGCTGCGAGTTATCCGCACTCTGATAAGCCTGTGTATTTGGAGGCAACTTTTGCGCAATTCTGGGGGTCAGAAATATCTGATTTTTGTACAACGCGCGTATTACTGCGAGGGTTGATTTCCATGTTTTAATTTGCCAATCCGGGGTAGCCATCATATACACCTGAGCTGTTTCAGGGATTAAATTATGCAACAAAGTCTGTATGGCGAACAAATCATTGCCCTCTCTTTTAATGCCCGCATTATGATCCCAGGCTGTCATAAAGCGCTGGAGAAAGTCTGGGACTATTTCTGTTGGGTTCTGTACGCAAGCCGTCACCAGTGAAAAATCTGTGTGCGTTTTGGCGCATGCTTTGATTGCAATAGCGGCCATCGTTTCGATCCACATATCCCGTGTTTGTGTCGCAGGCCAGTCACCCGCAGGCGTACAGGCAGGGAATTTGAATTCCTCTTTACACGTCGACCAATCTGCTTTATATGTTAGGATTATCAGCTGTTTAACATCATGAACCAAACAGTTATAAACTGAGCAGACATTGGTCAACCACGACAGATACTCATCTGGGCTTTTAGTCGGACTTGGAGCGTGATTTGTGACATCCATCACCTCAGCGGGTGTCCAAGGCTTATAAACTGGAACATCTCCTATCAGTATTTTCGGTGCTGTCATAGCTCCAGTAGAATTATTATCCTGAGATGTTTGCAGTCTTGTGATAATTCTATGAGGAACATAGTTCTTAAAACTGGTGCCGTACGGCGTGTTTGGAGCGTGTAACATTTTCGTAGCGGAGCCAGAGGCCGGCGTGTGTAATGGGCTGCTCTCTGGCGTTTCCTCTTCACTGTCCGCTGCACTGTGTTCCTGCTGCTCCCTTTCTCTATACTGTCCTTCCTGATATGTCAAACGATTTTTATTCATGATAGCTGCAGCTGACATTAATAAATCGTCCTCGGAGTTTCTTGCCCCGGAATTTGAGAGTCCTATCGCGGGAATCATTTGTGTGCAGAGAGACACAGCCTGCTTCCCCTCCAGCAGCCCCGTGTCCGTTAAAATGGAAATTAATTGAGCTGTACTGGGAGATTTGCCTTGTCTTTTCAGCCAATCGTACATGACTGATTTCGCAATGGCTGTGACGTCTTTTCCGTGTCTTTGTTTAATTCTGGACATGTTTTCTGATTTAACATCAAAAGCAGCCTCTAGGCTAAGCAAATGACAAGTAGCTGCGCATTTAGAAACTCGTTCAATCAAAGCTTTGAGTTCAATGGAGCCTCGCTCGATGCCAACTGACTTTTCATTTTTCCGCTCATCATAACCTCTTTTTTCTGCAATAGTCATCCAAGCTTTAACGCAGTCCTTCATGTACGTTGCATCCCAGGAGCAATTCGCCTCCTGTTCAATTAATTTGAACGCTTGCCACAGTACCATCATGTCAAAAGTGCCCGTTAACGGCCAATCAAACAGAATCTGTCCTTTTTGACTATTCTGTTGCGAGTGCTCACAAAGTAACGATGTGAACGGCATAACTTTAGTCCAATCCAAGCTTCTTCCGACAATTCCTGACGGCATATTAGGGGAAAACATGTGCGTGTAGTGGCTGTCTGTAATAGGATTCTTTGTAAGTGTCTTGGTGCGTGAAATATTGTCCCGCTTACCAACGGACCCGTTTGCGGAGACAGTATTACCCATGTTTAACGGTTAGTACAATAAAACAAACACTGCAATTAGACAAACAAACATAAAAACTCTCAACAACTCAGCCCGACAAAAACTCTTCCAGCCTATTTTAATCCGAATTAGGGAGACTTTCAGAGGGGCCACTAATTATGAGCCCTCTATCCTCATAATTCTCGTGTATCTGCAAACACAGCCAAATTCAGCAATTCATACAACATTCTCAAACCACACATTAGGCACTTTCTTTAGTTCAAAAGCGTAAATAATTGCGGATAATGCTGTATGCTCCTTTTTTCTGCATGCAGCTCTCCCCAGGGGGCGGAGAATCGGCACCTCAGCAGAAATGCTATTTATCCTCTGAAAGCTCCTAAATTCGGCGATTTGTTTAAATACAAATCTTGCGACATTGCTCTAATTCAGAAAATCCACTTTGCTGGTGCATCTCTCAAAAGTTTCTCTGAATATTTGTTGTGTGTAATTGCCTGGTGAGTTAATTCCAAGAAGCACACACAGAGGAGATCGATGAAATTCGATATTCCTAGGTTATCATTAGCCCCAAATATTCTCATAGTTTTCACATAAGCCGCGTTTGCTCGTAGACACCTGTCCCAGCAACAAACACGGGGAAATCGGCCAGGACAATATCCCCTTGACACCGATTCCCGAGGTTATAGATTAGCCTCCAGATGTAAATGAGTAGAGAAACCCAAAAAAATGCAGCAGCTCAGTTCTCTCAGGTAATTTTAATACACCGTTGATCCCAAACGCTGGCGAGTCAATCTCAAAATAGAAATGTACTCACCAATGTCCGAAAGATCTGAAGGTGCCTGTTCCGTGACGCCAATCTGTGAGAGAGATTTTCTTTTCAGCAATGTAGATGGAAGGAATGGAGGCTGGAGTCCGCTTTATATCAAACACTGAGTTTAATGAGAGCCAACGGCCGTGAGTGAGCTCAGAGCGTTTACACAACATGCCATGAGAAAACCCTCCAACTCACTAAAGCATTACACCGAAAACACAGACGATCTACCGGAGAATCCGGGAGGGGCCTCTATTTCGCGCGTCTTCTGATCGATAATTACAAACACATGGATCAAGAGACAAAGACAGTCTGTTAAAGTCCTCTGGCAGTTAGTCACAGTCCCCCAACAGGAAAGCGGAACCTTTAACCCTTTAACCCCTGCTCTAAGTTATAGCAGACCTATGTGAAACACAAAATGCTTTTTGGTACAAACACATAAACAAAAATATTTCCTTCACAGAGGGGGTCAGGAGGACGGGTTTGGGCTGACAGCCCAGGAGCACAGCGGAGGGCCCGGAAGGGATCTCGGGCGGACGGCCCGGGGGCAAGGCAGAGACCATGGAGGGGGTCTCGGGCGGATGACCCGGGGGCAAGGCAGAGTCCATGGAGGGGCGAAGGCCACAGCGGGCGAACTCAGGGGGCCGAGCATGAGGGCGAAGGCAGCGGCTGAAAGAGTCAGGGGGCTGGGCTCAAGGGTGAGGGCCGCGGCCGAGAAAGTCAGGGGGCCGGGCTCGAGGGAGAAGACCGCGGCACTCAGGGGGCCGGGCTCGAAGGCGAAGACCGCGGCTCTCAGGGGGGGCGGGCCCGAGGGCGAAGAAGGCTGCGACGGGACAACTCCGGAGGACGGGCAGGAAGGCACTGACGGGACAGCTCCGGAGGCCGGGCAGGACCCGGTGTCGGCCGGACAGGAACCAGAGCTGGTGGGACAGGCTTCGGCAGGATCCCCCACGGAAGAGGACCAGGAGTTGGCAGGACCCCCGGCGAGACAGGTGACGGCGGGACCTCCAACGGAACAAGACATGGGATTGGCAGGACTCTCAGCGGAACCCCCAACGACACAGGACATGGAGTTGGCAGGACCCCCGGCAGAAGAGTTGTCAGCGGGACCTCCAACGGCACAGAACATAGGATTGGCAGGACCCCCGGCAGAAGAGTAGTCGGCCGGGCCTCCAACGGCACAGGACATAGGGTAGGGACTTGAGAGGGGACTCGAGAGGTGACTTGAAAGGGGACTTGAGAGGGAACTTGAGAGGGAACTGGAGAGGGGACTCGAGAGGTGGCTCGAGAGGTGACTCGAGAGGGAACTTGAGCGGGGAGAGGGGACTAGAGAAGGGACTAAAGAAGTGACTTGGGAAGGGACTAGAGGAGGGACTAGAGAGGGGTCTTGAGAAGGGACTAGGGAAGGGACTAGAGTAGGGACTAGGGAAGGGACTAGAGTAGGGACTTGGGAAGGGACTAGAGGAGGGACTGGAGAGGGGACTAGAGAAGGGACTAGAGAGGGGACTAAAGAAGAAAGGAGGGACTAGAGGAAGGACTAGAAAGGGGATTTGAGAAGAGAGAAGTGACTTGGGAAGGGACTAGAGGAGGGACTAGAGAGGGGTCTTGAGAAGGGACTAGGGAAGGGACTAGAGTAGGGACTAGGGAAGGGACTAGAGGAGGGACTGGAGAGGGGACTAGAGAAGGGACTAAAGAAGAGAGGAGGGACTAGAGGAGGGACTAGAGAGGGGATTTGAGAAGAGAGAAGGGACTAGGGAAGTGACTAGAGGAGGGATTAGGGAAGTGACTAGAGGAGGGACTTGAGAAGGGACTTGAGTAGAGACTAGGGAAGGGACTAGAGAAGGGACTAGAGAAGGGACTAGAGAAGGGACTTGAGGAAGGACCATGGCTGCTGGGGCCGGAACCAGGGCCGGAAACATGGCTTCTGGGGCTGGGACCATGGCTGCTGGGGCCGGTACCAGAGCCGGAACCATGGCTGCTGGGGCTAGGACCGGAGCCGGAACCATGGCTTCCGGGGCTGGAGTCCTGACCTTGCGTTTCCTTCCATGCTTTCTTGAAGCCTTGTGGAGGTTCAGAGGTCCTCCCAAGGCCAGACGAGACCCAGCGAAAGAGTCCTTGAAAGGAGCCTTGTTGGGAACTGTGGCCGGCAGGGGGCTAGCATGCCAGGGGCTAGCAGACCGGGGAAACAGGTTTGACCTCAAAGCTACCGAAAAAGCCCTCCACCCACTCGGGTAGTAACTCCTTTAACCAGGGCCTTGAGGTTACTTCTTGGCGTGCCCTTGAGATAATTGACTGCCTCTCTTCACTACTGGAGGCATATCGACAGTCGTTTTTAAAGCACATTAAATTGTACGTCACCTCGTACAGGCTGTCTGCTGGGTCCATCTTTGGTTGGTTGGTTCTGTTACGGGTGAGCGAAGCAAGCAGGACCCAAATGCAGATAACACTGAAAATACCTTTATTTCAAGGATACACGGACAAACAGAACACTCCCCGGTGAACACAGTCACAGACAAACGACGAGCCAACAATGACAGACAGAAAAAACAGAACTTAAATACACACAGGACTAATCAAGGAAACAAGAGACAGGTGAAGAGGGAGGAGAAAACACAGGGGCACCAGGTGAACAGAATCAAGAAAACAGGTAGGAGGGAACAGGTAGGAGGGAACCAGTGGTTGCGTTAGACTTTTTCGTTGTCCGTCATTTTGACGGACAGGATCGTAAAATGTCCGTCATAATCCATTATTACCCGTCATTTTATTTGATAAAACTTTTTTAAGAGTTTTAATGATGAGACATATTTCATATTTATGTTTGGGTACTGAGCAGCAAATGTTCATTCATTTTTTTTAATGATTCATATAGAACTTTTAAGGGCATGGAGAAAAAAACACACCGACTGTGTGGTCACTTTTCCTGTCAACACGAACATGAATGATTTATTTTTTCCTGCACTGACAGCACAACAGAGGGGGGGCCGCTAAAAACACGCGACCACTGTGCCTAAACAGGCAAATATTAACAATGCCATCGTTTTAAATGAGACAATTACAATCAGAATATGAACAAAACATTTACAAGAACAATTCAATTGATCTGCTGTAGCCTAGCCTGAATGCTGATTTCTGCATCGTTGTGCACCCTCGGACAAATCCGTTACTCATCTTAGCTTTTCTACAGATGTCGCAGAACATTTTGCCATCTTCCCTCCTCAGCCACTTAAACTCTTGCTCCCACTGAACCCGGTACTCCCGCTTCAACTCCTTGCCACTAGCTTGCCCCTCTGCCGCTGGCTGAACGTTGTCAGTTGTAGTCTTACTGGCTTGTCCTTCATCCTCCACCGCATCAATCCCTCTTTTTTCACCTCGTTTATCCACACCATCACAATTACTGGGCTTATTAAAAAAGCTTCGGACGATCAGCTGCCGTGACATTTTGCGATTGCTAAAGCCGGTTAAACAACGAGGTAATCAACGAGGTCAAAAACAAGACTAGACAATAGCTACTTAATATACACACACTCGCCACCAACTGGACAGGGGTGTGAATGACTAAATAATAGTTACAGACTACAGTAGAGTACAGTAGATCGCCCTCAGTCTACCTGGCCACTAAGGATGTAATATAATGTGGTGGACATTTTGGCGCTGTTCCGAGTTGTGTTCTAATCCGTCAAAATGATGGATTGCTTTCAGATTTTTCCGTCATTGTTAGAAAAAATCCGTCATTGATGGAAAATATTCGGTTAACGCGACCTCTGGAGGGAACACACACAGACAGGAAACCAAAGACAGATCTAAACAAGACAAAACACAACACAGACAGAAAACCAAAGACAGATCTAGACAAGACAAAACACAACACAGACAGATCGTGACAGTAATAATGATATTAATAATGGGATTTGCCCTTAGAGTTTTTGCGATAATGTTTAATTAGTCAAATTGAGCATTTATTCAAACTAACAATGGTACATCTGTAACAATGTCAGAAAACACTTATTACCAGTTGTGAAAGGTTTTTCCAATTGTTAATATAGTGTCTTTATGTATGTTACATTGATGTTAAACCGTTCACACACTTTTGTTGCTTTTTTAAACTTGTACTTTTGGCCAACTACACAAAAAGGTCTGTTTGATTTAGTGATCACATACAAATTACAAGTCTACAATTAAGTCGAAACATTTTTTTTATAAACATGATGAAAACATTTTCTCGCCTTTTTTCTCAGAATGTTTTGTATGCCAACAAAGAGAGTTAAACATAATACAATCGTAATAATACATAATACAATCATGCTGTTGGTTTTTTCTAAACTGTGACAATTCATAAAATTATTCTATCTCTAGGCATCATGTGAGACATTCTCCTTCGCTTATACAATGTACTCAATGGGATCATGATCAATTAAAAATAAATCAGCTCCTAATTTGTATTATTAGCAAATATTCTCTGGTTTGGAGGTCATCGATGGAGGTTTGAATAAGCTCTCTGTGCAGATATCACTTTGTGTTACATAGTTGTTGATAACCTCAGAAGCCTCGATAAAAAAGGACATAAATGGTATCTTACTGGTGGCTGCTTTTCTTAGCGTCATTAAGATGATATAACTGAATTTATATTTTCCACTGTCAGGGGTTACCCTTAGCAAAAAAATCTATAACATCCTATAGAATCCTATAGAATCTTGTAGAAATCTATAGCATGTTATAGAACATAGTCGTATTTGTAAGCCATGCTAAAGAATTCTATAGAATACTATAGAAATCTCTAGATCATTCTGTAGAATACTATAAATGTGTACTTTTCTATTAACTTCTATAATTAAAACTATAAAAATCTAAAGAATTCTATAGGACAGAACCGACTCATGACATATCTGTAGAAATCTATAGAAATCTATAGGAATTTGTAGAAATCTATAGCATTCAAAGAAAACATGCATGACATTTTCTCCCTGATGCAACCTATACTAAATTCTATAGAATTCTATAGAATTCTATAAAACTCGTCTTTAAATTGGAATAGAGAAAATCATAGTAATCTACATCATTTTGTGGAACTGAGCTGCTTTGCAAAAACTGTATGGCTCCCTTTGAAATCTTTACAACTGTATACTGGATTATGTGCCCAATTACATTATGTAACCTATACATAACCATATACAACCAAACAACATATTGGAATGGAACTCTAAACTGAATGAATGTCACTGTCCTTGTATTCTGATGTAAATGCTCCAGAATTTCTGTGACCGCATCTGTATGTATACATTGATCACTTATGTTATGTAACTAATTATCTGTTACAACCGGAGATTAAAGCTAAGTGACATAACAATATCTATTGTTAGTGTGAGTCTGTTATAAACAACTCATTGGAGTCTGCAGTACTCTACTCTGTTTTGCAGTCTATTATACACTGTAAAAAAAGATCGTAATTTTACAGGAAATAACTGTAAATGTTTATAGTAATTATCATGTTTTTTTAAATAACTTGCAAAATCCTGTAAAATGGCAGATATTAAAGGTGGGGTAGGTAAGTTTCAGAAACAGGCTCAAGATACACTTTTTGTTATATTCCATGGAATGCTCTCAACATCCCGATAGCAATGAATATCTGAAGTGCTTTGACAAAAAATCCTTAAAAAAATGTCATCTGTAGAAGCCGTAATACTGTAAAAAGTAGCCGGCCCGGCTAAACGGATTGGATGGCCTACCTGCCTGTCAGCCTTCCATCGGGGCACAAACTTATCTCATGCCCTCATTGGTCATGTGCGCGTTCGTGTGTGTTGGAGGAGGGGCTCTATAAGGAAGTGGCAGATTTTCTCCGGTTGTGTATTTTCTAGGGCTGTCAAGTTAACGCGTTAATAACGTGTTAACGCAAAAAAAAATTAACGCCACTAATTATTTTAACGGGATTAACGCATGTGTATTTTTTTTCCTCAGCCGCCCCGTAGTTTCAGAGCGCATCGAGTTTAAAATACCATCTACAAGCTGATGCTGACAGCCCCGCTCCTGCCGCCCGCTTGTGGCAGACCACACTTCCACGCTCACCGGCAGGCACCGACTGGCCATCGGGAGGACCGGGAGGGTGTGTGTATGTGTGGCCCGAGCGAGAGAGAGACCTTACGTGCATTGTTGTTGTTAGCATCTGGTGCTAGCTAGCTGCGCTAACGGATATAAGGAGCTGTTTAAATGAAAACAGAGGAGCGACATTTCGCCACAACTGTGCCGAGCACTTGACTTTATGCAGGAAGCCAGACAGTGGGACATTGTACGAAAAGTCAGCACACTCAGCAGCACGGATAGTGCAACATGATTGCAGCGTCCAGGTAGCTCCCGTTCGAGCATATGCCTTGAGTTGCACATAGCTCCAACGATCCATCACTCTCTCACACACAGACTCACTCACACACACACACACACACACACACACACACACACACACACACACACACACACACAACCATTTGTATTGTATTATTGTATGAGAGGTTCCAGATTGAATTGAGGCGAATATTTGTAATGTTCAGAGGTTGTTGTGTTTAATATTCACGAGAATATTTGTCATTGTTCAAATGATAATAAACATTAGCATAAAGCATATTTGTCCACTCATATGTTGATAAGAGTATTAAAAACTTGAAAAATATTCCTCTAAGGTACATTTAGAACAGATAAAAAATGTGCGATTAATCGCGATTAACTATGGACAATCATGCATCGACTGACAGCCCTAGTATTTTCAAATTCTAGCAATCTCGAGCCGGTTTCTCAAACTTACCTTTAACTATAAATTAACAACCCAAAACATTATTTTCAGTATTTTGACAATAACCACAAATAATGTTTATTTCCTTTTTTTTACAGTAAATTTACTATATAATATTTACAGTATTTTTGCACTTTCAGAAAATAAATGCAGATGTACGTAAAATAAAAAGTTGTATCTGTAATTAAATATGTAACTCGTAATATAAAAGTGTATTACTATTACAGTATAAGACTTTAAGAATGTCTTTGTAATTTTAAGGTAGTCATAAAACTGTAAAAAAAAAAAAGCGTCATATTCGATTGAATCCACCACAAACACAAAATATCCAATGTTGAAACAAAAGTAAATAAATATGTTCTCATTAACATCTACAGTTGACAATATCATTACAAAAAATTTAAATTATAGAAAGTGGAGACATTTCTGCAGGGAGGACCAAGGTTTAAAACACACACTGTTATTTACTCAACAAGTCACAGTTATCCTTGTTTTATTTATGTTGCTGTTTTTTTTCCCCCATTGGTCAATATACATTAGTTTTACAGTATAATGTATGGTTTTCGGATTCTGGCCGATAGCCAGAGCTACGGCACTTGAAATAGAATTCAGCCAAAACACGGCAGACAAGTCAGGCATGTTTGGAATGAGTCCACAACACTCCTGATTGGTTAATGTAAACGTAATCGAAGAAACCTGCCAATGAGAACTGTCCGTGCCTGTCGTTCACATTTGAAACTTCCACGTCAGTTTGAGCGGGTCTCCTCCTGCGAGCTACAGCTGTCTGTATTTCTGCTGCAGGAGTTTATGGATTAATATCGGGATCGTTTTACACGTTAAATATGAGCATCGGGACGTCAACAAAGAACAGAAGACTTGAGATCTGGTGAGTCCTGAAACTGTAATGGAGTTAAATATGTATTTAGATAATCCTTAGTTTGTGAATGTTTTATTTTTTATTTAAGGTTACGTTTCTTCTTCTAGTTAGCTGAGTTTCTTCCCGTTAAGTTGGTATTCATCATTAATAGGTTGTTAAATGTTAAGAAGCCCTGAGATGCTGTTTCTTGCAAGATGTTGCGCCCGGGAAACCGGACTTAACAGGTGGCTGCTAACGTTAGTTTACAGCTTATTGCAGTGCTGCCGCGCCACCCTCTCGTCTCCAACACGGGAGAATTACACATAAACATGCAGCGGGGTGTCACAATGTTGTCGCCAAGTTTAATGTAAAGTTTCACAGCTTTCTTATAGCGGAATCTAGTTTGTTAATGTTCAGTAACAGCTAGCATAGCATAAACAGCTAACCGCTAACGTTTGGCTAACTTGCTAGTTAGCTCTGCTCTATATATTACAAGCTAACATGACTAGCTAATGTCACACTGTGTGAACTAAAATACTTTTTGTATTACTACATCATACACGCTAGGTCCAAATCACTGCTAACATTTATTATTTTTGAAAATGTATAGTAAAGAAACACTCAGCCATGCATGAAATAACATAGAAAAAATAATACGGGTAATGTTTGACCCATGTTGTGCCTTAGAAGTGTAGTGATACAAACATGATTTTTATTCAAAAAGTAAGAAAGGGAAAAATACAAATTGGTGTTGATCCAAAACAGGTTAATTGAGGAATACCTGGAATCCTGAATGGTTAAAGTAATTTATTGCAAAGATATTTACAATTAAAACTAATTCGGGTCACTTTTGACACATGTTGGTTGTATGTTGTTTAACAAAGGGTTAACATGACGGCTGTGATGTTCACTCTTTTGACAGAGCACCAGTGGACAGCGAGGACTATGGAAGAGAAGATGTGATGGCTTTGTGTGGAAAGCTGCTGAAGCCAGCCTGTGTCCCTCATCAGTCTCTCCAGGCAGCACCCAGCTATTCTTCCATCTTGCAGATTAAAATACTTTGATATGTGAGTAATAACTAACTTGTGTCTAACATAGTATTGCATGTGGTTTAGTAAAGTATTTAAAAATACCCCACATTGTACATGTACAGGAAAATCAGACCTTGTTCAACAAAGATCATAAGACAATTGTTTTGTCTTTGAGGTACAGCCGCAGCAGAGAGTCTGAGTTTGAAGAAAGCACTAACATTTTATTTAGTGTTGTTTAATCAATCAATATTTACTGGTCTTGAATTTCCTCACTGGATTACAAAATGCTCGAATCTTATTGTACAGGGACATTATGCAGATTTAATCACCTGAAGATGAAAATATAGATTCATCGATATGTACCATTTTAAGGAAATAGACAGTTGGTGGTATTGACCAAAGCTCCGCAGCTGTAGCTAGGCGCTGCTAATGAAAACTCAAGTGCTCAATTTGTTGGTTTTTCTGTATTAAGAATTGAGCAAGCATATCTTCCTCTTCGAAATCCCAGTTGTACTTCGCTAACACGTAGTGCCTGGGAGGGTGTGTTTGATTGTTCCCACCCTTACCTCACTTATGGACTAGGTCATGTTAGACAAGCAATCCAGTGGTTAGTTTTAGGGTCACCTCCATTGTTTTATTTTTTATTTATTCACTTTAAGAGAAAGGGATTTCAGAAACAAGTCTCACAAGTTTGGCTCGAGGTAAAATTAACAAAAGCTAACTGTTGTTAGACTATGTTCCCCCCCTTCTAAACTTATAAAATAATGAATGCCTGATAATAAATCCATCATTATGGTTTACTAATAGTTATCACTTCAACTTCCTCCTCCAGCCACCTGGACACAGCAGGAACCTATGCCAGGATCCTGTTTGTGGACTTCAGCTCTGCCTTCAACACAACCCTCTGGCTGGAGGCTGCGCACCATCAGGACCAAAACCTCTCTACATCAGGACCAGAAACTCTCTCCCTCAGGACCAGAACCTCTCTCCATCAGGACCAAAACCTCTCTCCATCAGGACCAGAACCTCTCTCCATCAGGACCAAAACCTCTCTCCATCAGGACCAGAACCTCTCTCCATCAGGACCAGAACCTCTCTCCATCATGACCAGAACCTCTCTCCATCAGGACCAGAACCTCTCGGCACCTCAACAAGGCCCGCCCCCCCCCACTGACACTTTACCTCAGCCACAACGCAGACTCTGCATGGAGATCACAGGATGGTAAATAATGCAATGTTTAAATATTGCTTACTGCCCATATTTTATATTCTATAATTTATTGCATTCTATTTCTTAATATAGTTCGCTATCTGTGTAGTTTTTTACATTTTTTATTTGTATGTACGACACCTCCTCATACGTGTGAACATACCTGGCAATAAACCCGTTTCTAATTCTGATCTGTTTGTCCTCTAGGTTGCACTGCCACGTCTACAGTAGCGCAGAATGGACAGAGAAAACATGATTGGGCCTCAAGTTTTTTGCAGCCAATATACATTATCCTACAAACTTGGGATAGGAGGGTGAGTGAATAAGTTATCCATTGGTTGGAACCTACATGCCCATTGTTAGATGTACTAAATCCTGCACACTGCTCCTTCAAATTGACAATGTGAACATATGTCGCCATTTTGCAATTTATGTTATTTTCAGTTGAGAATGTTTCAAAGTCATCTTAAAAAATTCAACTTACTTTTTGTTTCTACTGTTTATAAGTATGATGTTTAAATATGAAATGCTGTATTCATTAGTTGTACTATAATTCTACAAATATTTTTATATTTTAAGTTTTCAGAGTAATTGTTTCCTACAGAACATTTTGTGATGTCATTTTGTTGAACCTGTTTGATTGGAAAATGTTAGAAAGCTGTAAAATAACAGTATTCTCCCTGTAGAACTTTAGTTTCTGTATTTATTTTAGTGTTTGATCATACAAATCTAATAAAAGAAAATGTAAAAAACTGTTTTTTCTCATCAGAACTTTATTTAAGGTATTTTAATGTAACATTTTAAGACAATGGATTTTGAAAAGAGAGGAAGGTTTCCTCTAAAATCTTTAAGGACAATTTCTGTATACTAATTGCTTTTGCACTTTATTTCAGTTAAAGTATTTTTACTTTAATTTTATGGTTTTTGTTTGGCAGCCTGCTGCCAGTCATTTGACCGTTTTTTTACGGGTTTTTTGCCCGTAGAAGTTTTAGTGCTGTACTTTTATTAAAGGTTATTGACTGTAAAAAGAGCAGATACATCTGTACAATTCTGTAAAACCTTTAAGGACAATTCCCGTAAATTAATGTTATAAGTTCTGCAGAACAATTTTATAGAAAACAATAGCAATTTTCTATAGGATTCTATAAATTATTTGGTGGAATCTATAGTAAAATTCATAGGTGAATTATATAGAATATTTGCCATTATAAAACGGACAAGTCAAATCAAGCAATCTGATTGGTTCTTAGCCGTGATATACTGAGCGTATACCACGGGTAGAATTGTAAGTTACTTTTCACAACAAGTCAGTATCCCTCCGCATCTGAGAAAAACAGTATACCGTTAGGCTGAAAAGCAAACTGCCTGCAGTTTGCTTTTCATACTGGAACAAGAAAGCAGCGGAGAAGTAACGGGGCAGAAACCCTCCTTTTTACGCAGCGGTCCAGACATACACATCAAACGGCAAAACATATTCAGTGTGCAGTTCCTTTGGCATAAGGGCAGGGATATCTAGATACTTTCCAAGGTCTGACATCATGAATTGAGCTACTTTTAAAGCAAGCAACGATGTTTTCAAATCTGTAATCAAAGAGGTCCGCAAAAATACTATCGGCCAATCAGATTGCTTGATTTGACTTGTCAGTTTTATAAATATATTTACATTTCTTCTGTTACGAAACAAACTTACAAAGCATAAAATGGAAACATTTAAGATTAACTTCGACCTCCGGGGGGTCTTACTATGGAGGAGTGGATTGAGCAGTGCCTATCTCCAGAAAAAAAAAAGCACCTAAACGACGACATGCAGAGCTACGTGAAGAGCAGGTAGACCAACTGGAAAAGTACCACCATTCAAAAGCTTTCTGATGCGGGTCTTGAAACAAAGCAGAGAAAGTATGACCGTTAGTGGCCACAGGTGCGAAAGCTCTCTCCAGAGCTACTGGAAGCCAAATCTCGGGGACCGGAGAAAGTGGAGCAATATTCTCACCACGCCAAGCAACAGCCTAGAACAACCTCAACAAGTAACCACGTAAGCCATGCTACTGATGCTGGACAGGTTTTCAGTGGGTGCAACATACAAATGAATGTAAATAAATAGCCAAATAATGAATCAACGCTCTCTGTCTAATATGTTCGCTAGCTGTTAGTGTTGTTGCATAGCAACCACCTCGCACTATGTTTCGCGCAGAAGGCAACGGAGGGACTATTTTTATTTGGAACATCATTATTTACTAATAAAAACTATTTAAATTAGAGTGTGTATTTTTTTTTCATATTGCCACACTTGGTAACCGTTTTAGAAAAGCAATAGCTCACTTCAGGCCGTGAGCTATTGCTTAAATATCCTGCAGTATATTCTACAGAAACATCAATAGATTTTTCTATAGATTATTTTGCAGAATCTATAGTAAAATCCATAGATACATTCTATAGAATATCAGCAAACATTCTATAGTATTCTTCAAAGAAGTTCTATAGAAATGTCCACAGATTCTATAGAATATAGGTCACACATTCTATAGTATTCTACAGAATGGTATTCTACAGAACAGTTCTATAGAAAGCATCCATGGGGTTTTCTATAGGAGTCTATAGATTATTTTCTACAAAAAAAACCATCTACACAGTATATATTTTCTATACTATAGTATTCTATAGATTATTTCCCAGAATCTATAGTAAAACACGTAGGCAATTTCTATAGTATGTCCGCAAAAATCCTGTAGTATTCTACAGAAATTTTCTATAGAATTCGTCCATAGATTTTTCTATAGTATTCTATAGATTTTTTTTGCTAAGGGTAGGACCCATATCCAGAGCTAAAAGGACAACGGTTCACGATTTTAAAGGCAAAGAAAGAAATAAACGCTTCTTCAAGAACAAATCGGCATGCTTTTATATAAAAAAAAGAACGGATCTCATGTTCTCTTTTACATTCTCCGCTTTAGTGCCTGTCTTTACACGTCCTCTTCCAAAAAAGCCTAGTTTGCTCTGATTGGCTTGCAGAAAAAATAGCAATGGTAGTTCTCAAAAGTATATTTTAATGTGACATCCGATGGGGGGGATACATCTGAGTGGCTTGTTGAATCTCATGTTTTCTGACCAAGGCAGCCCACTAAAACGTTCTGGTTTGTATGATTTGTGGCTTGGTTGGCACTTATAAAAACACTTTTTATGTATAAAAGATATTATGATATGTCCCCTTTAAAGACATGTGAGGCAAATAAGTGACAAAATAACGAAGTGCAAACAAATCAGTGAGGACCTGACATGGACTCGTCACACTACCACCATCACCAAAACAGCTCAACGGCGGCTCTTCTTCCTCCGCAGGCTGAGGAGGTTCAACATGGACTCCAGGATACTCTGCAACTTCTACAGGTGCACCATAGAGAGTATCCTGACTGGCTGCATCACAGCCTGGTACGGCAGCTGCACCGCCCTCAATCGTAAGACTTTACAGAGGGTGTTGAAAACGGCACAGAACATAAGGACGGAGCTGCCATCCATGGAGGACCTCTACTCCCTGCGGCTCAGGAAGAAAGCCCTCAGGATTACAAAAGACCTCCATCACCCCAGCCACAAACTGTTCTGTCTGCTGCCGTCTGGCAGGTGGTCTACCTCAGAATCAGGACTAAAACCACCAGACTCAGGGACAGCTTCATCCCACAGGCCATAAGACTATTAAACACCTGAACTTGAAACAACATCCATAACATTCATCTGGCTGCAACTTAAAAAAAAAGTGTCTATTATTTCATATTCCAATCACTTCTATTATAGACTCTTTCACTATTTACTATTTTTCTTTTTGGATTTACTTGCACTATATTTTTATGTTTTCCTGTTTTATTGTGTTGCACTGTTGGTGGAGCCTGGGACTTAAGATTTTCATCGTGACTACACTGTAGCTATGTACGTATGATTAATAAAAGCCTTACAATGTATGGGTAACACATATAAGTATTAAATACAATAAAGTATTTTAATATAAAAGTCAATCAATCAATCAATGTTTATTTATATAGCCCAATATCACAAATGTTACATTTGTCCCAGTGGTCTTCACAGTGTGTACAGAATATCAGTATGACAATACGACACCCTCACATCGTACAAGGAAAAACTTCGGGAGAAAAATCACAGTTTAAAGGGAAAAATGGGAGAAACCTCAGGGAGAGCAACAGAGGAGGGATCCCTCTCCCAGGACGGACAGACGTGTAATAGATGCCGTGTGTAAATTGAAAAGATAATACATTTGCAACATAGGTAGTCCAAATGTTTGGAAATGCATGTGTGTATAATAGGAAGATGAATCCATGAGGATATCCATCCAGGACCTATGATCCAGGACCACAGCCACGACTCAAGATCCAGGGCTCGCGATCCAGGACACAGGACCGCAGGATCATCCATGACTCCGGATCCCAGCGTATATAGACTCCAAAAAGAAAGGAATTTGGGGAAGCTGGGTTAATCGGAACATGAGAGTACACACAGGTATAGACAGAGAGAAGGAAGAAGTAAGATGTTCCCCGACAAACTAAGCCTATATCAGCAAAACTAGGGGCTGAATCTAATCAGCCCTAACTATCAGCTTTATCAAAAGGGAAGGTCTTAAGCGCACTCTTAAAAACAGATAGGGTGTCTGCCGCCCGAAAACAAACTGGAAGCTGATTCCACAAATGTGGAGCTTGATAAGAAAAGGCTCTGGCTCCCATTGTACTTTTAGAGACTCTAGGAACAACCATAGACTGTATATATAAATGGACGTAGGGTCCGTGACGTCACCCATAGGATTCTGCAGAGTTGCCGTGAAGCCCTTAGTAGGCGGAGTCGGCCACTAACGCCTCGACAGTGACGCCAGAGTCTAACTCCCGCCTTCTCCCGCCTGCTCCAAATAAGGGCAAAGAGGTGGTGCTGAGACCTAGCTCAGACCTAGCTCAGGCTAAGAAGCTAAGCTAACATGCTCTCAGTAATAAGCTAACAACCTATGCTAACAACCCAGCTTGCGGTCACTGCTCCTCGTTCCCGGCATATTCTGAAGGTAAGATACCCTGTAACTGTAAAATGTTCTTGAACCTACACTATACAATTGTTTTTTAAGTGCTTCACCGTTTTTCAAATATAAATGTCATGTAACTAAACTTTGTAAACTAGCAGATATATGGCTAGTGTTGCGTGAATTAAATGTGATTAATGAAATATGACTGTAGAAAAAGAAAGGTGCTTTTATATTGATTAATTTTTTTACATTTATTTCAGCATTAAGCAAAAAGAAGATTGCAACCTCCTCCACGCCAAACTGCACAACCTGTAAGTTGATGGTCCTGGCTTACTTTACATGACTTCAGATGGTTGACATTACACACAAACATACTATACATATACATGTGTGCACAATTGTAGATAAACAGCACACAGTATATAAATATATATATATATAAACTGTTTGCTGTTAATCTGTTTTTTGAGGTTTTGCTCTCTTGTTACTTTTAACCATACAGGTGTGATTTCATAGTTATTTTGCATGTTATTGTCAAAGGAACAAAATGAGCAACCCTTTATACTTAATTTGATATTCCTCATTATCTGAAGCATTTGTTGCTCTCATTTATTTTCCTCCCATAGTGACTGTATGGATAATCGGAGACAGCTATGTCCGGCGTGGAGCCCAGAGAGCTACAGAGACCATCGGCAGCAACCTTGGCCTCGACCTGAGGGTGTGCTGGTTCGGTTGGGGTGGACTGCGCTGAAGAGGTGTCCTCCCTTTCTTTTCCTACTCCCTGCGAGGAAGAGCAGTCCCGGATGTCCTCCTCATCCACTGTGGCGGCAATGACTTGGGGGATGTGCCCAGTGTTCAGTTGCTGAACCAGATGAAGGAGGACCTGCACCAGCTTCACCATCGGCACCCTGGCATGAAGATCATGCTCTCTCAGAGGCGCCGGTGGAGGGCTGGTGCAAATCCTGTCAAAATTGACAAGGCCCGGAAGTTTGTTAACAGTGTTATGGCTACTTTTGTTCATAGCCTAAATGGTGCCATTGTTGACCACTCCAACATTAGACATGACAGTCCTGGGCTGTTTTTGCGAGATGGAGTTAATTTCACCCCTTGGAGAAATGATATTTTTTTTAAGTCACTAGCCAATTGCCTGAAAGACCACCTCCAAAGACTGTGAACTGCTAAAATGTCAGTATCACTGTTTTTGGATTTGGCCTTTAGAGTATGTATTCTAAGGCCCTTGCTAAGCCCAGACTGTCATGGCTAATGTTGAGTTAGACATTACATCTGTAGCCATAACACTGTTAACATGGCTGCTCTTCCTCTTCCCCATATCCCACCCCCCCCTCTTCCCCCAATGGACTCTGCAGCTCTCCAGGCCCATGCTGGGCATGGCTGTCTGTCAAACCTTTTATTTTGTATTTGTTATGATGTTTTTTGTTATTTTATTTGTTAAAATAATTCTGTATTTATGTAAATATTGAAAATAAATTACATTCATATTTTCACTTCTTTTGTCTACTGCTTACTGAAAATGTTAGCTATCACATCCAAATGGGACTATCAAATGAAAGGATAAGCTTACCATACAATACAGAAAACATTACACATTAAGGCTCAAATCTTTTCCCAAGCCGGAGCAGTCTGAAAAGAGTCCCAAGTTTAAAAACACAACATCTTGACAATGAATACTACGCTGTCATTTATCATGACAATACAAACAACAAGAAGGTCTCCCCTAATCCCATGTATGTTGGCATCAATGTCATACGCCTACCATAGAATGTAATTATGAAGTGCAATACCCACAATCCCTACAGGGTCGCAACGTCACAGAAGATAATACCTTTGAGAGAGTTTCTAAATTGTTCAGTATGCAGATAAATATTTGTTTTACAATAGAAACATTTTTCTCCATAAATGTTCCCACATGTTGTGAGCATCAACTTTAAATCTTTTGTCAACAAATAAAAAACATCTTAATTTCCTTTACGACAACATTTTGTTTATAACACCACTACATTAACAATAAGCATAGGAAAATGATAACTGTCAACATTTAAGATTGTGCTTTTACTCTTTATTTAATCAGATCTATTTCACATTGAAAGTTACATCTTGCATTTTATGAAAAGTAAAGGTTTCGAATCATTTTATGACTTAAGTACACTAGAACATAAATTAAAGATGTGCAACAACTGTATCAGTAATTCAAATGATATAACTTATGTACAGGGTTGGGAGGGCTACTTGCCAAAAACACAACCAGTAACTTCATGTGAGTATCAAGATATAAAAGTAATGTAACCTGATAACTTTATTTTTCTTTTGGATTACCTCAATATCAAATGCAATGCAAATAAACACAGGAGAGAAGAAATATTAATATGATGTGTTTACTGAAATGTATAATATAATACCATAAAGCAGATTCAGGCAGTAGGTGTCGGATTCACAATGAAAGTATTATCCTACAGAACAGTACGGCTTCAGAGAAGAGATACAATTTGATAATTTTACAACAAGCACTATCTGCTCTTTTTAGGTTTTGAATAAGATTGTAATCCTGAGTTTCCCTATTATTAGAAAAGTCAAACTAATGCGATTACATCTTTTCCTATGTAACTAAGGATTACACTTCCCTTTTTCTCTATACGATCTTGATTCGTGTTCGATGTAATCCATTACTGCCTAAGCCAATACAAGTCATCACTTTTGGAAAATGGTCTCAAGTTATAAATGATGCCTTCAATGTCTTTCACGTGGAGAAGACATCCCATTGGCCGAGGCGTTGCAACTTCCCTCAAGCGTCCTACATGAAAGAAAGATCACATGTTAGAAATGTGTGCACAAACTATTCAGTATGACCCGTCTTGGTTTAAAGCCCAAGTGTAAGAGTGAACAGAGGCGGAGTCTGTGTGTTGGCTGCTGCTCCCCAAACCAACATCCTCACAAGCATTGGCTGTTGGAATGTCATTACGCTCCACATGTGGAACAACAAGGGCTTCTTCAGGCGTGCCTTGTATCATAATGATATTGCTCTGATCAGCAGCAAGACTGTTTTCACCACTACCATGGTCGACATCTGCAACCTCCTCCTTGCTGTTAACAGTCGAACTAGGAGTGTCACTGACCTCGTCATTGTTACTCACCTGCTTCTCCTTCCAGACTGTTGTTCTTTGGTGAAATAGAAAATGGTGGGCACTGCAGTGTTTTTCAGGCATCTCCTTCCCTAATAAAAATAATAAACAAAAACACATAAAATAACTTTTTGAGGTCTGTAGATATTCAACTTTCTTTTGAATAATGTTGTTTTAAATGTAAGAGTGCATTATAAAAGACAATAGAGGGCCAACATGTTAACTATTCAGTTAATCTATTCAACAATTACGTGTTTCCAAGATTCAGATTCAAAGGATTGATGTCATAGCACAGGTGTGCCCAACCTTTTTGAACCGAGAGCTACTTTTAAAGTTGCCAGTCTGCCGAGATCTACCAGTCCAAATAGAGAGGCGTAGCCATTACTGACAGCCTACTACCAGGTAAATACACACTTCTACTTGTATAAAACTGACCTTCGTACGATTAATACTTCATAAAATACTGCAGATCTTTTATCTTTCCTCTTTCTAATCTACACACATACAAGTATTTAACTGAAGTTACACAACAGTGTTGTTGATACAGAGTTGGAGTTTATTCACACGTCACATACTACAGTGGGTAATGTTTTCAAGAAACATTGAACAGTGCTGCCACATATGACACAGGAAAAAAGAAAAGACTCTGAACCCTTTCTTTGCCATTATATAAAAATAGTGTTGCTACAAAAGTATAAATGAGGCTTACTAATAAGACAACTCAGATCTGAAGCTACACAGGAATCTGCTGCCAACGTGCAATAAAAAAGACAAAATTAATAAAATCAAAACCTTTTTTTGTTGCATTTTAGTAGAGTATACAAATAAATGCCTTTAAAATAGAATGCAAGCAACACTAGTTTCTTAACCTGAATTGATAATAGACTATAATCAATTTAAACAGAACAGATCTTAATGTTTGCATTCTTATACCATTTTGTACAATAATTATAATGAATAAGTTCAAACAAACTAAAACTTACAGCTGATTAATAACGGTATCTAACTTGAGTTTGTATTCAAAAACCTGTTGAAATGCTACTGTTATTTTTACTGTCCCCCAAAAGCGCATCGGCAGCCTCCAGGAATGCTTCTTTCACAACTTCGCCATCTTTGAAAGACTTCATGTGTTTCGCAAGAACGTGACTGACACGATAAGATGCTCTGGTAGCAGCCTTGCTCTTGTTGTTGGGCCTGGTGGACTGCTGTGCATTTAGCTGTTCTTTCAGGCCCCTCCCTAGCGTTTGTGCACTGTTTTGAAATGCCGCTCCTAAAAGACCCTTCTTCGATAAAGCCACGCTCGCACTGCAGATGAGACAGATGGACTTTGAATTGGAATAGATACAAAAATAATCATCCTCCCACTCGGAGTGAAAATTATATATTTGGGGCTTTTTTGCTTCTGCCATTGCGGTCTTGTGTGTGTGCGGACTGTCACTCCTGTTGACACGGACAACGTCAGCGAACTAGTGCCCACTGCCCACAAGGCACGCCCCGACACATGGGGTCACGCCAGCCAATCACAAATGCGTTCAAGTGCATTATTCTGGCACAGGAAGATTATGTTATAGGACATTAACGATACAACTGAATATTGTTGTTCTATTTTTAGACACATCTCGCGATCGACTGGGAATCTCCCCGCGATCGACCGGTCGATCGCGATCGACTGGTTGGGCACCCCTGTCATAGCACATAGGCTACAGTGTGGGAATGGCAATGCAAATCATCTGTCCCGAGCTCCCCCAACAATGCAACATAGTTATATAAGACATAAAACAATAAAAGAAATACAAAATTAATAAAGATAAATATTGTATAGTAAAATTAAATCATTTTTTTTTTATATAGTGATAGCTGTTAAGATAAATAAGTTATAAGATGACAACAGATGAATGAATGTTGCTATTAAAATAACGTAAAAAAGGTAATATAATTCATCTGTTTTTAACATAGAGTATGTGGGGGAAATGGCAATTCTCTATCTATGATAAAGAGTCTTTGCATAAATTGAAGAGAAATGTGATGGTTTGCAAAAAAAATTCGATTTGTATGTTTCTATACTTAACTGGCAAAATCTTAATTTGGCCTTTAATCAAAAGAACATTACTCATCACTGATGTGCAAGCTGTGCCATAGCAATTATTTAGCATTGTATGATGTATAACATGTATTTAATTAGTAACAACAATTTACACTCACAAATGGAACCAAGTTATTATTATTTTTTAAAAGGATCTGTACCCATGAGTCCGTGCTGAAGGGATGACTCTCAAAGTGTGCACTGCACAGGCGAGAAGAAACGTTGGGGGTCCATGTATTCCTCCGGATGTTCAGCACCCACTGGTCCAGCCTGTCTGGATCACCTGAAGGAAACCTTTATTCAAAAATACATGAAAACCGACCCAAAGACAACAGGAGGGTTAATGCCATATTCACTTAATAACGCATGAACAACTTTTACAGATATTTCTATATAGTCTGTGTTGGTAAATGTAATCTAGGTTGCACATTTCCTGCTGAAATACATGCCTGCCAAGTTACTGCGTGGCACTTTGGTTTTGATAAAACAGTGTAGTTCCACTATATAAGCGTTACATTCATAATCAAACGAGACAATATGCAAGATAAATAGCTATTTGTTGTTATTCTTAATGCTTGTCATTCACACGTTAAGAAAATAAAATAAGTACCGATACATAGCAGAACAATTGTGGCGATGTTCAGCTTAATAAGCCTTGTTCAACATCATTTCTTTAGCTAATACTATAGCGGGCTGCAGGCGAACCAAGTCCGCGTTTCGCTGCATTCCTTGATCTCCAGTTATAACGCCGGGCTCCGCCGCTGGCCGAAGCTAATGGAGCCGCAAAGGGCTAGCTATGGCTCCGGTTAGCTTCGGCGGCGGACTCCGGCGGCCACCACTGGGATAATTGGGTCCTCTTTTAACATTTGCTCCCATTTAGCATTATGGGTGTCATAGCCATAGACTATAAAAGTCGTACCCAAGGCTGAATCATAAACTAAACTGTATATATATATACACATGTATAAAGGGGTACGTCCTTAGCTGGCTAATAAGCTGCATAACAAGCTAAGCTAACAAGCACACAAACACCTGCTAACGGGGTTAACATGTATAATATTATCATTTTACTCACCGAAAAAAGCTGAAAGTAGACTTCTTGGAAGTTCTGTTAGTACATTCAAGCACACAGCACGACATCTTAATTGTCTGGTATATCACCACGAACACGGCTAAAGCTAAAGGGTCAAGTACAGTACTATGACTAACTAACGTTGTAGCCTCTATGGTTGTAGCCTAGCAGAGTGGACAAGTTGCTGTTAGCTGACAGTGAGGCATGTACGTGTCCATCAACGTGACCACGCCCTAATTAATGCAAAAACTTTAAGACCTAATATAAATAAAAGGGTCGTGTTAGAAAACAATTCACTCACAGATCCATAATCATGAAGGTGGAATCTAACTATATCGATAATAAAAATGTATGGAGCCAGGGACAGAAACATGTTTTTTTCTGCTGTAAAATTGGGCATTTTAACATGGGGGTCTATGGAAATTGCTCCTTTCTGCAGCCATCGCCTATCGGCCAATATATGAACTGCAGTGTGTGGCACTTCCGTATTGGCTTCCCGGCTGTTCCCCAGAGTTTGCCGCTTGGGAACAACCAACAACCCTGCATTCTTGGAACGCAATGCCCTAGTAGGACAGTAGGGTATAATGATTTATTTAAGGTAAGATGGCACCTGCCCATTAAGGGCTTTGTAGGTGAGAAGAATAATTTTAAATTATATCCTGTGTTCTATAGGGAGCCAGTGTAAGGCAGCCAGAACAGGAGTAATGTGGTCCCTTTTCCTAACTCTGGTTAGTACACGAGCTGCAGCATTTTGAATCAGCTGAAGCGACTTGACTGACTTCTTGGTACACCCTGATAATAAGGAGTTACAATAATCCAGCCTTGAAGTAACAAATGCATGGACTAGTTTCTCTGCATCATTTTGAGGCAAGATATGCCTGATTTTTGTTACGTAGATGGAAGTAGGCGGTCCTTGAAATTGATTTTATGTGGGTGTTAAAGGATAAATCCTGATCAAATATAACACCAAGATTCCTTACAGTCTCACTGGAGGCCAAATGAATTCCATCCATAGTTAGTATATCTTTAGATAATTTGTTTCGTAGATTCTTCGGGCCAAGTACAATAACTTCAGTTTTGGTCGTGTTTAGCATCAAAAAATGTAAGGTCATCCACGTTTTTAAGTCCTTGAGGCAGTCTTGAATTTTGTTTAGATGATTAATTTCATCAGGCTTGATTGATAAATATAGTTGTGTATCATCCGCATAACAATGAAAGTTTACAGAATGATTCCTTATAATATTGCCTAAAGGAAGCATATATAATGTGAACAAAATAGGTCCGAGCACTGAGCCCTGTGGCACTCCATGGCTAACTTTGGTTTGCGTGGAAGATTCATCATTGATACGTACAAACTAAGATCGTTCAGATAGATAGGACCTAAACCAGCCTAAAGCAGTTCCCTGTATGCCAACTAAGTGCTCTAATCTTTGCAATAGGATATCATGGTCGATAGCATCAAATGCAGCACTGAGATCGAGCAAAACAAGAATAGAGACATGTCCCTTGTCTGAGGCTATTAGAATGTCATTTGTGACTTTAACCAGAGCTTTCTCTGTGCTATGATGTGTTCTAAAGCCAGACTGAAAATCTTCAAATACATTTTTAAGTAATCACACTGCTGTTTTGCGACCGCTTTCTCAAGAATTTTTGAGAGGAACGGAAGATTAGAAATAGGTCTATAGTTGGCTAAAACCTCTGGATCGAGTTTGTGCTTTTTAAGAAGCGGTGTTATCACTGCTACTTCGAATGATTGTGGAACATATCCTGATAATAAAGACATATTCATAATATTTAATAAAGAAGTGCTAATTAATGGAAAAACTTCCTTCAACAGCTTAGTTGGAATTGGGTCTAACATGCACGTTGATGGTTTAGAAGAGAGAGTCATTGAATTTAATTGTTCAAGGTTAATGGCTGAAAAGCATTCTAGTTTACTATCTAGTGTAATATTAGAACTTACATTTCCGGGAGCTGTTGATAACATTATACTGGTCAAAGGCAAGAGGTCATTAATTTTGTTTCTAAGAGTAACAATTGTATCGTTAAAAAAGCACATCAAATCATTACTACTGAGTGCTATGGGAATAGAAGGCTCAGCCTGGCTGCTGAAAAGAAATCTTGCATTATTCTTATTCTCATCTATTAATGAAGAGTAGTAGGCTGCTCTCGCTTTACGCAGTGCTTTCTTATATTCAAAAGTGTTGGTTTGGGTCCAGCATGACCGGCTGCTGCTGTAAAATAAAACAGTAACACATAATTGCTTAACACAATCATTTATAGCCTATTTGTGAACATTAATTAATCACAGTTTTTTACTTCATTACTGTAAAAAAAAAAAAAAAAAAACTTGACGCAATGGAGCACACTGGAAGGTGGAGCCAAATATAGTGCAGTGAATGAGGCCAGAGAAGTGACGCCAAAACCCTGGATTACGTTCAGTGACAACGATGGAGGACATGCAGTGCCGCCGTTTTTAAAAACGATATTCCTGTGTGTAGAACTATTGTGATAAAGTATGAATGGAGGGATCATTGAAACACACGTGTTGTGGGAGCGAGGAGCATCGACATGCGACGGGACCGTTAAACGTAACCTATTAGGAAAAATCCACTTCTTAATGTCTTTTATACATAAACATGTGTCCCCTCTGTGTAAAGAGTTTCTGAAAGTTTCAGGAAAAAATATTTGCTCACTTTTTGTCCTGATCCATTTATATAAAAAAACCTGATTTTTTCCATTTTATGATGTCAAATCACGATTTGTTTGGCTTGTGTAACCTTTAGCCAAACACCAACCAAGGTAATCCCCCACCACTTTTTTCCCCTAAATCTCCTCCTAGAGCACCATTGTGTTCTTTTTAACCAAATATCTCTCAGAGGGGCATGGGGAGTGGCTCCTTATTTTCATCTAAAGTAACAGACACAGAATCAGCACTTTTGAAACAGGGCTGAAACAGAGGGGATTATGGGATGCTACAATATATGATATGTTTGGTATTTCATTTCAAACCTTTATTTATACAGATAAAATCCCATTGAGATCATTGATCTCTTTTCCAAGGGAGACCTGTTCAAGTAGTTCCACATGAAACATAAAAGCATAAACAGAACAACAAAAGGACATCATCCAGCATCATTTACATAATTATCCACATAAACAGGTACCAATACCTTCCGATTGAGTAGCATCCAACCGAGCTTTAAAAACATTTAGTGGCACCAGATTGTTCAGTTTCCATTTAATTTGCAGACTATTCCAAGACAGAGGAGCTGCGCATCTAAAAGCTGTCTTCCCTAAGACAGTCCTAGCAGTTGGCACATTTAATAAAACCACAGCATTCGATCTCAGGCAGTAGCCACTTACAATTCTCCATGAGATCAGGGAGCAGATATAAGATGGAAGTTTCCCTAGCATGGCTTTGTATATAAAAATGTACCAGTGACTGAGCCTCCGTACAGTTAGTGAAAGCAAACCAGCCCTTGCATACAGGGTACAGTGATGGGTTAATGCTTTACAGTTTGTCACAAATCTCAGTGCACTGTGATACGCAGCATCTAACTTGACCAGGCAATTGGCAGGTGCATTCATATAGACCAGATCTCCATAGTCCAGCACAGGTAAAAAGGTCACAGTGACTAGCCTTTTCCTGCATGGCCTCAAGCGAGAAACAGGACTTGTTTCTGAAAAAGAACCCTAGCCTAACCCTCAGTTTTTTTTAGCAGGTTATTGACATGAAGTTTAAAAGAGAGACAATCATCAAGCCAGATACCTAGGTATTTGTAACAGGCAACAACTTCAAGTTTTGTTCCTTGCGTAGTTACAATATCTAAAACAGGCTCTGGTGTCTTTTTTGCTTTTGAAAAGAGCATTACCTTGGTTTTATCCACATTTAAAAGAAGCTTTAATTCAGAGAACTGAGTCTGAATAGTGTTAAAAACAGCCTGTAATTTAACAACAGCCTCCTTAACGGTGGGACCTGCACAATACATCACAGTATCATCCGCATACAAATGTAAAGTAGCTTCATCCACATTATCACCTACGCTGTTAATATATATGGAGAATAAAAGTGGTCCTAAAACAGAACCTTACACCATTAGAAATGTTTAACCACTCAGAAGACAGTCCATCAAAGTGAACACGGGACCTTTCAGAGAGGTAGTTCACAAACCACCCCACTGCAAGGCTGGATAGGCCAATACTGAGTAGCCTCTGCTTTAAGATGAGATGATCAACGGTGTCAAACGCTTTGGAAAGGTCAATAAACAGAGCTGCACAACTCTGCTTATTATCTAAAATACTAGTAATGTCATTCACCACTTTCATTGTGGCAGTGATGGTGCTGTGTTTCTTTCTGAATCCTGACTGATGTTTAGACAGGATGTCATTTGTACATAAAAACTCCTTTACCTGTTCACTCACTAGGCGTTCAAGAACCTTAGCCAGAACTGACAATTTAGAGATTGGCCTATAGTTATTTAAAATAGTTGCCTCCCCTCCTTTCAGTAAAGGCAAGACATAAGCAGACTTCCATACTTTTAGAATTGTATTTGTGCTGAGGGAGAGGTTAAAAAGAGAAGTGAGAGGTGGAGCAATAAAATCTGCAGCTATCTTTAAAAAGAAAGGTTCTAAGTTGTCCGGGCCAGCCGGTTTCCTAGGATCTAGCTTAGATAAGGCTTCATGAACAACATCAACAGTAAAAGGGGTAAAACTGAAAGGGTTTTACAGACCACGTTGTTCAGAGTCACAGACTGTGGTGTTTACAGAAGCAGAGTTAGTGACAGAATCAAATAGAGAACCACAGGAAACAAAATGCTCATTAAAGCAATTTAGCATAGTGGCCTTGTCCGATATAAAGCCAGATGCTGTGGTAAGGCACGGAGGTAGCTCATTACGGATCTCACCGGTTGATATCGATTTTATTGCTTTCCAAAATTTCCTAGGATTATTTAGGTTTTCTGTGGTAACTGACAAATAGTACTTCGACTTTGCACTTTTGACATTTGAAGTGAAGCAATTCCTTAGCTGCCTAAAACGCAGCCATTCTACCTCTGAGCCTGATTTCCTAGCCTTTGCCCAGGCCTTGTGTCTCTCATGAAGGAGACTAGACAGCTCAGCAGAAAACCAAGGATTGTCTCGTCCCTTTACTCTAAATTTACGCAGGGGTGCATGTCTATCAATGACCTCCATGAAACCAAGATAAAAATAAGACCATGCGGTTTCAACATCAGCACACAGATCGATTTTACCCCAATCAAAATCAAACAGATCATGCACAAAACCCTGCTCCACAAAATGTTTTATATCTCTCTTGATGATAATGCGAGGTTTAACCTTTTGGACCTTAGTGTCCCTAATTGTGGCTACAACACAGTGATCGCTCAGATCATTTGCAAATACTCCCACAGAAGAATATTTATGGGGAACATTAGTTAAAATGAGATCAATTAGGGAGGATTTATTAGGGGACTTAATATTTGGGCGAGTAGGACTGTCCACAATCTGAGTAACATTTAAAGAGATACAAACGTTTTTAAAATCCTCTGACACTGCAGTTAACCAGTCCCAGTTAAAATCTCCAAGTAGCACTATTTCCTTGTAGTCTAGTTGTGATAAAAGATTTGCTAGGCAAGACAAGGAGTCTTTGACAGCTGAGGGGAGTCTGTAGCGGCCCACCACCATGACCTGTTGACCCTTTGCCACTTCTATATTTAAGGCTAAAAATTCAAATTGCTTACTGATCGATTTGGAAATTAATGTGGTTACACTGAACTTATTCTTAACATAACACATAACATTGCAACGCCACCACCTTTATTAGGCCGGTCGGTACGATACACATTAAAACCATTTAAGGCAATGTCAGAGGCCAACATAGATTTATTTAGCCATGTTTCTGATAAGACAATGACGTCAGCGTCAGTCGATTTTGCCCAGATACGGACAAAATCTAGTTTACCTAACAGACTGCGCACATTCAAGTGGATGAAACCCAACCCAGACCTAGCTTTAACATCAGCAGGAGTAGCGATCTGACTATTACTACTGGGCGGACCAGGGTTAGGTTGTACATTTCCTGATAGTAATAACAACAAAAAAAACAGGCATCTTTTCCTCTTAAATGACACACATACATTGTCATCTAATTTAGAAACACCGGAAAAGTCTGCGAGAGTGTGATTAGAGCTTAAGAAGCAGTCCTGAAGAACCATCATCGCAGGAAAATAAAAAAGACAAACATATTTTGTCGAGCAGATTGACTATGACAAGGCAACCGGTAATTGTTTGAGCAACACATCCGAACCTTTGCAGGGGATGCCCACTGCAGGTGGCAGAACAGACCTGAATCCAGTAGTCTTCTCAGAATGACTAGAGATCTTCTCATAGTCCAAAACAGTTAACAGTCACAGCAGAATCCCGATATGGGCCATTTTCCCAGACCAGCAGAGCATCCGGATAGGCGTGCAAGCAGGCCCGAAATGTGGAGGCGCTCCGTTCTCCTCGCGATATCCCCGGTGCAGAACCTCCTCAGTAGGCCTACAGCAGGATAGGCGAAGCAGGACCAGCTCGAGGCGTAGAGGCGCTCCGGTCTCTCAGCGATATCCCCGTGGTAAAACGTCCTCGGTACCGTAGAGCACGACAGGTGGAGCAGGTGGATACAGGCCTCCGCTACAGCAGGTGTAAAGCAGGCCGCAGCCCGAACGCGAAGCCGCTCCGGTCTCTCAGTTACGCCCCCGGGGTAAAATCTCGCCAGGACAGCAGCACACGACAAGTGGAAGCAGGTCCCTGCCACAGCACAACTGGGCAGGTGGAAAAAGGGGGCCCAAACAACAACGTGCAGCCACTCCGTCTCTCCGCGACTTCCCGGGAAAAACCTCCCCACAACAGCACAGGTGCACAGGTAAACCTCCTATCCACGCCGACGAAAGAGAGGCAGCCCTGCCCCTCACTTTCCACGCTCCGTGAGGCGGACGAGAAAATGTGCTCCGCTCGCGAAAATGCGCTCTGATCGACGAGTGTAGAGTGACGTGAGGTGACCTGAGCCGAACACTTCAGAGACATTTTTTGTATATATCTGAGATCCATAATATATTGATGAAAAACAGTATAATAGGGGACCTTTAAGTACAAAGTGAAATTACTTGTTGTGCAGAATAGCTCTTTACAGAATAAATCATATTACAGTATATCTGCTGATAGTCTTTAATGATTAATGTTGCAGCTGGAAGCTGTGCTTTATGTATTGCCAGCTGTAATCCATTATCATGTACTAGTTTATTTTATATATTTTGTTTTAATTGTCTGAATCTGCAAAGTTACTAGCAACTAAAGCTGTCGAAAAATGTCGATGAGTAAAAAAAATTGTGAAGTATAAAGTAACGTTTCATTGAAATACACTGCTCATACTGTATAACCTGGTTTGAAGGTAGAAAAATCACAACATGCATAATACTCCCTTATTGTCTCTAGGCCCTTATTTTGTATAAGGGAAAACTCCAAACTAACAACAAAACAGTATAAGTAAGTAATATATGATATATATTCTATAAAATGTTTATTGATAAAATAGTTAGGATCATCTGTTTTGACACATCCAGTGAAATGAATAATTGACACCGTAAGGTTTAAATCCAGGGTTATCACCCTGAATGATGGTGCGATTATATGAAGGGAACATTTTACATATATTGTCATATAGCCCAACCCTGCAATGAGCATCCTATATAGAAATAAAGCAGAGGTAGTTTTGCAATATAGACACAATGAGGAAGCAAACTAAGTGCAATAAATGAAAAGGGCTTCAGGGAAATTGTAAATGCTACCTACACTTTGGTTAATAGTTGCAGCTCTAATAGAGTGAGTTATGTATCAGTAGATTTTTGGTATTAAATGGATATTGAAGTGTGTGACTGTGTGAGATACGTTTCTTCAAATATTCCCTTAGATGAATTACCTCAGGGTTGTGCAAAAAGAAAAGAATCTGTCCTAGTGATAATTGTTGAAGAATTGAATAAGCAACTCTATATCTAACTGAATTCAAATCGCTGCTGAATTATTATGTTGGATGAGTAATATTGACACAATGACGCACAATAAACACAACATTTAATTGATTTTAAATTAAGAAGAAACACTTTTTTATTAACCCAATCTCAACAGCAACAAAGTTGAAACATTGTTCTAGGTTTTCCTCAAAAGTCGCATGATGACAAATCACAACATTTTCACACCATGACCATAAACAGAAATACACCCTAAGTTAACCAGATTCATACAGATGGTTACATTGAAGGAAGGAAGCTATATTGTATAACTACAGTATGAATAGTAATATATAATGGTAATAGTAATGATATTGATTTAGTATTGATAGATTAAAAACAAAGACATACACCCAAAACAATCTTTAATCAAACATGAATACAATTAAAAAGAATATCTAATCAGGTTACCACATTAATTCACACGATGGATATCTTAAACAAACAAATCCCTAAATTACACGTAAAATTACATTTCAAATAGCCATAATATGGTATTAAACAGTGATTCTTAATTAAAGCTGATTTAAAATGATCACATTTGCACTTAGATCAGTGTATAATATTAAACAAGGCTCTAAAAATTGCATACTGTATATGGCCCAATTATGCATAATGCATCCTCATTCACTTTTAGGTCGTTAAGTCACATACTCACTTGATCACATTTCTCGATCACCTTCAATCAATATGAACCAAGGAGTGCCAGGAAGTGTTTTCTTTATTTTTTCAGGTTTAACTTCCATTTTCCAAAACTTCAGATTCATCAAGATTCTGTGACGTGAGAGTTGCTCCACACTGCATGTAAATAAAGAAAGACAAGTGTATCAGCATTACCAAGAGCAGAGCTGCAACTATCTTTACTGAAGCAGTAAAGTGTAGTCTACAGTGGCGCTACATTATTAGTAGCTCGACAGAAAAATAGATCCAGCTTCTCACTTTACTTAAAGACGTAACCTTTGTCTTTACTACATATTATAGGCATTTTCCCCCATTTTATTACATGTACAGACCAAATTATAAAAGTGAAGTGAGTGAGGAAGTAATCGCTACTTAATCAATGATTCAAATAATCATTAAGCAGCAGCCAGGCATAGATGGTTTTAACTCCAGAGGCAAGATTGAAGTGCAATTGAAGTGCAATTGTATCCTTGAGCTCTGACGAGATGTAACGAAAGTAATTATTCATCCTTACTGTAAGAGAATATTTTAATCCGATCTGTGTATTTAGAGATTCTCAGTCTTTCTTGCATGTTCCTGTGTAACTTCTCAGGAAGACACAGGTCAAGAGGTATTTTGCCTTTCCTGTGGGGGAGGGGTTTGGGCACATGAGGAGTTGCAAAACAGAGGTGCTTTGTTCCGATGCCTGGTATTGATTAGAGGAAAGGCGGGAATATAGGCCCCTCCTCTTCTAATGTATAGATGTGTTCCTGTCCCCTTTGTCTCCAGAGTTTGCTTGGGGTCTCATAATGAAAGTTGTGAATATACCTTGTGAATTCTCCGGCCGTATTTTCTCTCTCAATAAATATCAGTGTTTGACTAAGGCGAATCCAGCTTCCATTCCTTTCACGAGCATTGGCTCTGCATTGCTGAACAGAAGTTTTCCTCACACTTACCTGCTCATGTCCATATACTAAAACTCATACTGTTCATATTTTATAGTGTAATACTATGATATAATATCACTGCCATTTAATAAAACCTCCTACCCTATTTAAAAACAATTATTTATTTGACAGTTGTAGTGGGGGTAGATATGTTTGTAAAGAGAGTACGGGAATGACTTGTAGTAGGCGGCTCATCTGCTTTTCCAGATGTTCAAATGAAACTAGAGGGTTTTTCTTACCCCCCAAGTGGTCCAGCCAACCAGGCAGCAAACTAAGATTTGCTGCTCAGGACATTTTACTTCGATTTGACAACTAACTACTCGGCTATAGGCAGTCCGATACATTCTATGTTTAATATCTTAGATATACATATTACCTGGATTCAACTGTTCAAAGTGTCCCCTGGCAGCTTCCAGACTTTTAGGATCAATTTTTTTGCCGTAAACCCTGAAGAGCGTCTCAGAGAAGTGCACAGGGAGAAGCTTGGATACCTGACAAGAATGATAGCAGCATAAATATAATACAAAATTACATAACAGAGGTTTCCCTAAAAGGAAATACACAAAAGCTCACACAAAAAAAGATTAAGATTGAGATTTCAGTCGTCATTATTCTGACCTGTTCTCTCTTCATTTTGAATGTTTGGTTTTGGTTATTCTTGTTGTAGAAGTCCATACTATCGATGGGGTCCTCCGCCCCACTCCCATAGTCCATAGTAGCAGACTAGAAGAGAAGGTTGAGACAGAAGCCTCTTCTTTATTCAAAAGTAAATCAATGGAGATGGCAGTATCTAAAAAAAAAACACAATTTGAAGATTAGCGAAGCAAAAGTAAGTACACGAAAAACTTACCAAAATGACAAAGTCCTCCTGTGTCAGCCCGTCAGCCTGAGCTTCCTGTCGTGCGAATGGGAGAGCTGCAGCCAGTTCCACTTCCAACTGAGATATCTCATCCTTAAATACAAAGGACAAAGGTTGAGAACTTATGAGAAGTGAGAGATTACATTTACATTTTCAGTTATTTCCATCGTGATAAAACACAGTAAGAGGAGGTCCACATTAAGCAGGTAAATACAAATCAAACATCTTTGTTTCTCGGTTTTGGCTGTCTATCCAAACTCAAACTAAAGATGTGCTCTCACCCGACAACAGGCCTTTTAAAAACAATGTATTAGAATGTATTCTTGATGCAAACCTTTTACAGTCTATTGGAAACATAGAGTGTTTGCAAAAGGATAATGTAAGCTTGCCCAGTTGCTGTCAGGGGTCTGTGTGGCAGTTTATTAAACGTTTATATTGCTTCATAATTTCTGTGTAATCTCTCATTTTAAATGTCAGTTTAGCAGGTCATATCACACAGCAATTGTTTTTAATCAGTATTAAAGATTGTTTTGTCACACCCCACACAATGATAAGTTAATGATGTTATCATTGATTATGTCATACTGTTGACATAATTATTAGTCAGGCACCTGACTCACACCTCACCAGATGTTGGCTTTGAGGCGCAGATTTGTTCATTTCCAGATACAATGATGCCATCTCTTTTATTGTTCACTGCTGGCGTAGGTCTCTATAAAAACCACCCTGAGTATCTACTGTGAACGCAAGGCTTTTTTTACGCAGTGGATTACTGTGGATGTAGTCTAAGTGTTATGTGACCTCGTACTATGATCTTTCTTGCTCATACGGCATAGTTTCTCTAAACAACAATTCTAGGATAGTCTGCTTAAAAGCCAGGTACAATACGAAAAGAGGCAATGGAAAGTGATAGAGACAACAGAAACAAGCAATGTGTTCTTCAACCACAATAGTCGCATCACATTCAGCTCTGTTTTGACAAACTTTACTTTTGTAATAATCAGGGACAAATTCAAAAGGGGACTGAACCGATTATGCTAAACCTTTGCAAATGAGACACAAATATGGAGTGTAATTCTCAATCACCAGCAAAGTTTGTCAAGCAAAAAGCATTACTCAACTTCTGATATTTGTATGTAAAGAAATAAGGTAACATACATTTGAAGTAAAATAATTAGTGGCAACCGAAGGCGTGTCTGCTCAAACTGAGATAGGATGTAATGAGAGTTGTGTCATGAAACATAAATTAATTAAGCTTTCCTGAGTTACATTTTTTAAATACATTAAGAAAATAACTGTCTTTTAAGCAAACATGAGGTTACGCTTTTGCCCCCTCCTGCCTTAATCTCTTTTGATGAAGAGATGACATCGATCTTTTTTCCTGCTGTACAATCCCTTGAGATTATTGATTACAAATATGTGATGTAATACAGGAACAAATACATTACTGCACACCTTGGTTGGGGTTCCTTTATGCTTGATTTCACCCAGACATCTGTAGTGTTTACGATCGACGATGTTTTTTAGAATCTCCCTTGCCTCTTTGAGATTATCCTCTGTGGAGTTGAGTATCTGGTCAAATACACAATCTAAAGGACAAACGGGACAGAAGAGCAAGTTAGAAAAACGATGTCACTGACACTGTAAACTGAGAAGCATGAGTCACAACATCTGCAGAACAACTTTGTGATAACATTTGTTCTACTTTAATTTGTTCTTAAAAATATGAAAAACACTCCATGACCAAATTGCATTTGCTAAACCAAAATGTGTCTGTTAATATCATCTGTAACAAGAATGGCAAGTTTTTGTTTCTCCGTGAACTGAAGAGCATTACTTTGAATCTAAAATGGTTGTGTCTTAACTTAACCTTTACAAAACCAAAAACATAAGTGTAAAGGTGTAAGGAAAGGATTAAATGGTGAGTTAACCCTATCTGCTCTAATGTGCCTGTTGTCATTAGCATGTCCTTGTGGCATGCCCTGGCCAAACTCGTTACCCCAGTAAGAGCATAAGGTTTTCTGGTCAAAATCAAATCAAATCAAGTTTTATTTATATAACACATTTATAAACGATTTTTGGTCGAGCCAAAGTGCTGTACATATAATAAAAATAGCCTACAGTAGAGACACTTTACAGCAAATACAACAGCACAGATTGTTCAGAATATCAGTATGAGAAAAACAACACCCTCTATTCTTAGACCCTCACATCGTACAAGGAAAAACTTCCAGAGAAAACCCACAGTTTAACGGGAAAAAATGGGAGAAACCTCAGGGAGAGCAACAGAGGAGGGATTCCTCTCCCAGGACGGACAGACGTGCAATAGATGCCGTGTGTAAATTGAAGAGATAATGCATTTTACAGCATATAGACCGAATGTTAGGAAATGCATGTGTTTGTAATAAGAAGATGAATCTACGAAGATGTCAACTACAATCCTGTGGGAGCCTTCAGGGAAGCAGCATGACGAGACCCAGGCAGGACCGCAGAGACAGGTTTAGCCACGATTTATCTGGTGAGTTTATTTTGTTGTGTTGTTAAACATACTAACATGATAAAAGGAATACGGTACCACCAAAATGATCATTTCTGCATTAACAGCACTCACACAGACGAGTAGTTCCCCAGTGCAACTGATTATGCAGTAGTGTTTTAAATAGTACGTTTCCCCCCCAAAGAAGTGTTGGATAAACGAGACATGGAGTATAGTGCATACATTTGTAAACAGATGTTAGATATTGTTATGCTATTTTTACTTAAATTCATCAAGACTTTTATCGTTTTTTTAATAATTCATTCACTTTGAGGTGACAAAAAACAAAGTTTTCTTCACCATCTTCTTCTACATAGATCATAGTGAGGATTTAGGCTTTTTAGAGGAGTGTTAGTGAGAGCCTGTGTCTCTAATGGATCAAAAATACATAGTAAGTTTATGAATAATGCTTTGCTTTATTGTTAAAAGATAAGCTCACAGCACAAAGTGGTTTCTGCTGACCTGTCAGCTTGGTGTAGGCCTCCATGTCATCTATGGCTGTGGAGAGGGTGAACTTCCTCCCTCCTGAGCCTTTAATCTGGATGTGCGTGTCTGCCTTTAAAAAGGCCTCTGCAATCCTGTATGAAAGTAATATGTTATCACTTTGTGCATACCATACAAAATATTTGATTATGAAGCAAATTAAATTATTAAAATCAGAATACCAACGTGAGAAGGGAAGATACTCACATATGCTCTATGATCTTAACCACGTTGTGCTGGTAGGCTCTTCTGTGGAGAGAGAACCTCGTGTGGAACAAGTCATAGAGATTGTTCACCTCCTGTTAACAGAATTATCTATAAGTTACCACAAATCATTTCAATTGATTGCTGTTATAAAAGCTGATCCAAAAGCAGATGTCACAAAGTCAGCACCTTGTCTCTAGTGCAGATGTGCTTCTGCCCGTCCACCTCACACACCCTGGCAAACTTTATGAAGCGGTCATGGTCAAAGTTGTTCTTGATGCCCAGGTGGTGGCAGTCCCTGATAGGACACAAAGGCAAGACAAGTAAAGAAAATGTGCTTATTACAAAAACTCATCTAAGACACCAGGAAAATGCTACATGTTCTTTAAATAACCAGGACTATGTTCTAAATGTGAATTATTTATTTGTATAATACACATTTGTTTTATTGCATTAAAAATTGAACTGCTCTAGCTGGCGAAGTAGTCAAACGTGTCCACATCAATGCCGTTTCTTTTGTTGGCCACAATCTCATAGAGGAAGGACTTCTTCTTTAGACGCTCTTTACACTGTGGAGATGACAGCACAGAGTGGCTGGCATTAGACATGGGCTATTGTAGCAATAACGAAGATAATGCTGATATCATAAAATTCAAATTGCGTGACTAACTTCCTCTTGTGTTTTTGGGGGTTTAATCATCTCTTTGATGAAGTCCAAGTCTTCGGGCAGCTCCATGCCACATGCCTCCATCATCCCCTTCAGATCCCCATTGGATTTCACCAGGTGGTCGAACATTTCTACAGAGGCCTCCTCATGCTGCAAGGTACACAAATTCATTGATATATTAGTATGAGAATTCAAAGTGATAAAAATGAACAATGACTCACTGTTTAAATAGAAAGAGCCTGGCTTTGCTGAAAACATGACAGTTTAGTTGCCAAAACTTGCATAATGACAGGGAGCTCTGTAAAGCACAGACTGGTTTGCACCGCTCCGCCTATACCAGATGTTTAACCACTCCCACTCTTCTCATACATGTTTAAGTTATTGCTGATATTTAACACAGCTGTAATGGTTATTTAAACTGAACAAGTCAGAATGACATCCATTAATATCCAATAAATGTGAGACGTGTCATTATTCGTAAGCCAATACATTGTGCAATCAATATGTATATATATATATTTCATGTTGATAAGTTAAATTGATTATGTTGTCTATTTTCACTTTTATTAAACTGAAACACCCGAATTAAGAGTATATGAATATATATATGAAAACCTTTCAAGAAGTTCCTGGAAGAAAGCAGACAAAGGTAGTTATAATATCCTTTGAGAGAGTACCCTGCATGTGTCTCATAATACCATGAATGCCACAACTAATTGTGCTTAAAGGAATAGTGCATAATTTAGGAAAGGATTATGCTTTATTGCTTTTGACTGAAAAAAGCAACAAAATAAAACTAATTAATTAAAGGCAATGCCGCATTGAATGTCAAATATTGTGTAATAAGATACGATAATTGTTTATTGTCAGATCAAATCTGAAATTGTTCCTGCATCATAGCAGCTCTATTTGCAACATCAAACAGGGACACATATTAAGACACGATACAAGGAAACAAACATTTAACATAACAATCACTGAAGAGAAAACATGCTTAAGACCCTCAAGCGCACATTATACCTGGGATATAGCTCTGTATTTAATTTGAGGATGGACTGGTGCACAAAGGAGAGCTTCAATCTAACTTTATTAAATCGTGGGACCTTGTAACTCCGACTGTTTAGATAGAACATAAGATAAGATAGTACTTTATTGATCCCAATTTGGGAAATGTTTGAAAATATGTTTGGGATCAGAGATGTTGATGGCCAGCTGGTAGGTTGATTGATAGAATTTCTCACAGGGGTGACCTACAATCTTTGAGCAGATTTTCAACTGGTGGAGCAGTTTTGACTTTAAGGCGGAAGACAAACACTTTTACCGTGTAGTATTGCAATACAGTCAAAATCACAGATTGAAAAAACATGATCAGATCATGACATGCAGCTGCTGGCGGTGTTTTATAAATGTGTTTTATTTCTGTTGTTGGGTATAATGTCACACAATAGAGACAATAGGAATAATAACTGCTCACCTTCCAGTTTTCCATTTGTTCACCTAGTGGACCAGATGGGCGTGTTGCTTTGGGGATGAACATTTTATCAAACAGATGGGAAAAGGGTCCATGTCCTATATACGGAGAAATATAAATATTTGTAAGCAAATGGTGCTGGCTATAAAACCAACTGAAGTGAGCCATTTTAACATTCTATAAATATATATTGCATTTTAGATTTTAGATTATTCTCTGTTCACAGTATATGTGAGAAAAACTTAAATAACTAAACAGGTAATACAGGGTAAGAAATTGTTATACAAATGGTCATTTTGTTGATGAATTATTCATATTAAAGTGGAAGGTGTGTATCACTCACCCAGGTCATGGCATAGCCCAGCGATCTGAACACAAAGCATGTCTCTGTCAGTGATGTTGAGATCTTGCTGCTTTTCCTTCAGAGCTTTCACAAGCTCTCCTGCTAAGTACCCCACCCTTCACCAAAGCATAGAGCACACAACAATAAAAAGTCATCACACAATTACCACTTGAGTGTCCTGTTGCAGAACAGGATATGCAATTTGTTTTAAACTGTTTATTAGGTGCTGCCATAAATACAGTCCGATTACAGCAAACAAGTCTTCACTTAATATTGATTTTGGATAACATTAACACACATTGGACATACCCAATTGAGTGTTCAAACCGGTTGTGGGAGGCTCCAGGATAAACAAAGTAGCCTGCTCCCAGCTGCTTGAGGTATCTTAATCTCTGGAACTGAGGCGTGTCGATGATTTTGACAAGAAGAGGGTGCAACTCCATACTTCCGTGGATTGGATCATTAAACACCTAACAGAATACGTACAACAACAAAAACTCAAATTATGACCCTAAAGAGTACAACTAAACAATAAATACAACAACATATTATATCACCTTGGGAGCTGATGGCCAATGAACACCATCATTGAGCTTCCGCTTCTTGATACCAGACTTTTCTGGGTAAAAGAAGATGCAATGAATTACAGTCCTGTATCACATTGTATTTTTGATGACAAGTTTATAAGCTACTGTAAATTAAATAAAAAAAAGCATTTTATTTTTCATCAGCTTATTAATTTAGGCCAACCATGATATGAAAGCTAACCATCAATTTAAATGACCAAACCAGAAACGTCTGCAGAAATATGCTCTGGCTTTGAGAAGTACCTGGCTTTTATGTCTCTACCACACCCATCCGATTGGTCACTGCCCATAAAGGGGAACTATTTTGTGATAACTATACAACCAACAGGACAGTGTGTGTGTGTGTGTGTGTGTGTGTGTGTGTGTGTGTGTGTGTGTGTGTGTGTGTGTGTGTGTGTGTGTGTGTGTGTGTGTGTGTGTGTGTGTGTGTGTGTGTGTGTGTGTGTGTGTGTGTGTGTGTGTGTGTGTGTGTGTGTGTGTGTGTGTGTGTGTGTGTGTGTGTGTGTGTGTGTGTGTGTGTGTGTGTGTGTGTGTGTGTGAATACATGTTTGAAAATGTAAAGTAAAATGCTTCAATCTGGTGCACTTTAAGCACACAATTACTAGAGACTAGATCTAGGGGGTACAACTCTAAACACCCATATGAAAAAGATCGGTTTACATTTTAATAACCAAATAGGTGAACATAACCAATAACCTACCATAGCCAAAAACAAATACATGTCACTTATTTTATTTTTGTTGTTCATTCATATCTTATTTTACCTAGTTAAAATGTATTTATGCATATTTTTGTATCTCTCAAGTTTTAAACGATATTTTTGGTTTACTGTCCTATAGTATACATTGAAATTATTTTAAACCTGTTTATCCAAATAGTTATAAAGGAGTGCCTTGGAAATATTTGTTTACATAAATTGCATTTATCTCTCTCGCTCGCTCCTATGCCCACTTTGGCTGTGAGCTGCGGACGCCTGATAAGCCAACACCCCCCACTTTCATCACTTACAGCACCCATCAATCTAGTGCACTTTGAGCAGAATTACTAGAGACTAGATCTAGGGGGTACAACTCTAAAACACCCATATGAAAAAGATCAGTTTACATTTTAATAATCAAATAAGTATGTGAACATAACCAATAACCCATAGCCAATAACAAATGTTAAATAAATACATATTATTTGTATTGTTATTTATTTGTTGTTGTTCATATCTTATTTTACCTTGTTAACATTTATTTAGTAATGCACTTTTTTAGATATCTTAGACTAAAGTTAATTATCTAAACACTCAGAGTCCTTTACCTCACTGAGCTGTAGTTATCAGCTTCTCAGTCTGACAGGAGAGCTCTCCTCCACCTTTGTTGTACAAACATCTTCTTCTTATATCCGTTAGCGCAGCTAGCACCAGGTGCTAATAACAACAGCACCGGTACCTCGCTCCCACGCTCGCTCGCACTTTGGCTGTGAGCTGCAGGCCAACATCCCCCACTTTCATCACTTACAGCGCCCATCGTACAGGGTAAATGAAAAGTGTAACCGGGGTGAAAAGGGTGTTACCTTTACTTAATTATGAATGTTGTTACATCAAGGCTGAAAATTAGGATGAGCGCAAACAGTCAAAAATAACACAGAATTTGGTGATGATTAAATAGTTTACAGTGAGATTTACTCCCATACTTTTGGCCATACTCAGGCAGCCCTACAAATGAATTGAGATTTCCACACAAATGTTCTTTAGCAAGTGTGCAGAGCAGTGATGATTTAAAAAAGCAATTTGAAGGTTGGATATTTGTAAATCTTTTTTCGTGTATATATATTAATAATTTAAGATGTAAATGAATTCCAGTTTATTTGTAGTACTTTATATTTTTATTGTGACATTTGGTGGCATCAATGTGTGCATTTGATACAGATAATGGTGCACCAAATCATAATCTCGCCTAGGGCACCAAAATGTCTAGGGCCGGCCCTGGACAGCTTAATAATAACAGCAAAACCAAAGCAAGTTTTTCAATAAGACGTGCCAACAGGATGCCGGATCTATTTCATGGACAAACAAAGGTTTTGCAAGCGGGCAGTACATCACATTGGCTCTTTTTGCTGCTACTTTGACAACATGGTTGCTACCGGTTTTGATTTTGTGCTGTTGATGCCAATTTTTTTTCTTTTTTCTGTGTGTTGATTTGGTGTTTTTGATGAACAAAGACTGAGGTAGATTTTTGAATCATTAAACATCTGATAGAACAAAAACAAGATGCACCTAGTTTTTGTTTATCTAAAAACATTGCTGATCAGTGAACTAGATTGTCTTAATTTCATACGCAATCTTCCTGGCAGTAGAGCTTTGATTTTATTTTAGAAAGTGCACCAGAAGGCTCGCTCATCATAAACAATGAAAAAATAAACTTTACTTGCTCCTTGTATGTTATTGTATGTAGACTACTAATACACTAATAAAAAGTAACAGATACAAGCTAAAGCGAGAGAGAGAGAGAGAGAGAGAGAGAGAGAGAGAGAGAGAGAGAGAGAGAGAGAGACACGTGTGTTGAAGTGTAATTGTATCACTGTATATATATATATATATATATATCATAATATATATATATATATATATATATATATATATATGTCAGGGTTTCCGCTAGGATTTTTTCTCGCCGGTCAAATGTCCGGACAGAATTTATTTTACCGGACAAATTTGAAACTTACCGGTCATATTTCAATAATAATAATAAGAGTTGTGTAGCAGAGTTTCTGTTAGCAGGTAATCAACGGACTATGAGCAGATATGCTTCAGTTTAAAACTCAGTTCACGGGCTCATTTTTATATTGCTTCAGTTTATAATCGTAACAGATCGAAAAATTCAGATTCATTTTTCAATAAATTATTCCACAAACAACATAATTATTACATTCAAACAAACTACTTGTAGTAGATAACGTACATTATTCAAAAGTTTACATTAACTTTGAATAATAACACGGGAGAAACGGAGCCTCTCTTTTCCCCTCTCCCTCCCTCTCTCTCCTCTCTCCTGACAGCCCGTCAGTTTCTCAAGCAGCTCCTGCAGCCCGCTAAACAGAGGGCGGGGCTTCAGGTGATTCTGCAGAGCTGCGTGTCTCGGTCATAGACTGTATATATAAATGGACGTAGGGTCCGTGACGTCACCCATAGGATTCTGTAGAGTTGCCGTGAAGCCCTTAGTAGGCGGAGTCGGCCACTAACAGCTCAACAGTGGTCAGAGTTCAACTCCCGCCTTCTCCAGCCTGCTCCAAATAAGGGCAAAGAGGCGGAGCCGAGGCGGGACCTGCTGCCACCCAGCTGGAAGTTCCAGAGCTAGCTGAAGCTACCAAGCTAAGCTAACATGCTCCCCATCTGCACACTGCCGTCGCATTTTACGTTTCTAAGGTAAGCGGCCATGAAACTATTCAGCAAAACTATAAATAATAATCTAAGTTATTGAGTTTTTAGCATAATACTTCAGAATCTTAAAACCCCTTAACGTTTGTATGCAATTGTGCTAAATTCAACTCTGGAATCAAGCAAATATTAATGTTTGCATGACATTAGTTATTTATATTTTGATATCACTTAACCATACGTTTAATACATCAAGCTAAGGTACATGTGATGGTAGCTAGTTAGTGCTCTTACCTGTGAGGCCAACAGCATAATAACCAGACTATCATTAAAAATAAGTACCAGTTCTAGATCCTTGACTTTAGACAAACAATTCAAAAGACAAAATGTATTTAAAGACCAATCTTTATTTGAATGTGCCTCTTAACCTGAGATATTAGTTATACAGTAATAGTATTGACAATCTAAAAAAACTGAGCAACTCAACAGTCAACTTTATGTTTCTTATTGTCTAAAGCATTTATTATTTTCATTTCCCCCCTTTCATATTCAGTGTGGACGGATTGAGACAGCGTGGTGTCCAGAGGGCTGCAGAGACTTCAGGGAGAAACCTCCGTGTGATGGACGTCCTGTCTGTTGGTTTGGAGAGGACTGAGGGTCTTTCCTCAGCGAGGAGGACCAGGGCTGATGAAGGAGCCCATGCTGGGCAAAGCTGATACCAACTGCACAGGCCTAGTCTGTCACTTTATTTGACTAAATGTGTTTACTTATACATTTAATAGGTTTACACCTTCTGTCCACATGTGCTTTTTATTTAAAACATTTGATTAACTTTTGGTTCACATTTCAATAAACTGTATTGGTATTTGCACTCCTTTTGTCCATTATTATCTTACTGAAAATGTTAGATTACACATTCACATCTGACTGAAGATTGGCCCCATTTATTTGTGACGTTGCAAACTCTGCGGTACAAGGCACAAGTGATGTGAAGCTCATAAAGTGAGGCAAATAGAAATAATCAGCTGATGGAGTGTAGATGTGGAAATAGCTGCATTCGATCAGCTGACTGTTTTTACAATAAAAGTTGTTTATAGTGAATGTCCTGTACTGGTCTTAACATCTCATAGCATCAGCTTTTAATGATCCTCTTGGATGTTCTTCTGGACCCTCAGAGAAGGAGAACATGTCGTGTCTTTCAGGTATGTCCTTTCCTAACAAAAATGACAGGAAACATAAAACATATTATTGCAGAACAAGTGTGTTATTTATGAAAGTGGTGTGTTTGTGTGTTTAGGGGCTGTAGATATCATTATTTTGTAATTGTAATGTTGTTTTTTTATTTAAACAATGAGCTACAAAGACAATCAGATTATGAATGAACAGTATGAAGTTCATCAACATTGAAATATATGTTATTATCAAAATAATATTTAACTGTTATCAAAACGTAGTGCAACTGTAGAAGCTTGCTCTGTTGTCTCACTGAAAGAATAACTTTTACCACGTTTTTTACAGACAATATTGAGAGATAAATCTTTGCCTTCAATACATTACATTAGAAAGCTGACAAAGTCATATTGCTAAATATCTAAATGTAACTTTTTGCATGGAAAAACCCCTCAACTTAACTGATGTGTAGGTGATCTAGTATTTAGTATTGTTTATTGGAATGTATATCAGTGTATTCAAGTCAATACTTCATTCATTTAAACCAATATCTTTCTTGATTCTTTGTACAGTAAGAAAAAAAGAGTCTTTGTACCTGTGCTGAAGTTCATTGCTGTGAGGAGTCCAGTTCTGCCTCTCACTCTCTGGTCCAGCCTGTCTGCATCACCTGGACACCTTAAACAAACAGATATATATATATATATGTAAAGTACCATGTGTACAAACAATATAACTGATTCTCTTCTGTTGGACATGTTGGATTGTGTATTGTCCGAGTCAGGGTCCTTTTTATTTTACTGTAACTTTGGAAGTTGTGTTACCAATGCTTACTGTTTATTTGATACCCATTTGGTAATGCAATTAATAAAAACAACAAGGTTTGGGTTCGTTCTTCAGATGACTGTGACGTTAACGTGTAAGCTCGATAATGAACTCCAGCTCAACCAACCATATTGTAATATCTAAGTAATCATCTTGAAATATGACATTAATAATTGTAATATACACACATCTTATTGTGAGGTTGATTTCACATAACTACTTCGATATTAACTTGTCTACATACTTGAGCATAGCCAATTTAAATTAACCTTAGATGCATACAGTTCCTCCTACATAATAAAATATCTCTAAGTTACAAGGATGTAACCTTATGTTATCAACCTCAAACAGAAGCCGTTTGTTCAACAGTATTATCCCACTTAACACTTGTCTATTTCGTTTTAACCTTTATATATACAGTCTATGATTTTAACTTGGAGGGTACGATTACAATCGTTAGCACCGATGTAGCTACCACTAGCTTACATGCTAACCCAAGCCTTACCATTCATTACGTAGCTGATTAAAATCATTAACACATAAATAAAGCACTCGAATTGTACTTACCGCATTCATGCACCGTCTGTTTTAACCGCAGAGCGAGTCACAATAGTCCGATATATAAGCATGAAGAACAAACAACCACGGCCGGCTACAAGTTGTGTTTCCTGGATGAGCTGAGCAGGCAGAGTCCCTGTAGCTAGCTTCACGGAGCAGCTAGCAAAGAGACAAGAAGCTAACAGCGGCAGGCACTTGACAGAGCCGTCACTCAATGTGACCACGCCCTGATTTATGCACAAACTTTAAGACCTAATATAAATAAAAGGGTCGCGTTAGAAAACAATTCACTCACAGATCCATAATCATGAAGGTGGAATCTAACTATATCGATAATAAAAACGTATGGAGCCAGGGACAGAAACATGTTTTTTTCTGCTGTAAAGTTGGGCATTTTAACATGGGGGTCTATGGAAATTGCTCCTTTCTGCAGCCATCGCCTATCGGCCAATATATGAACTGCAGTGTGTGGCACTTCCGTATTGGCTTCCCGGCTCTTCCCCAGAGTTTGCAGCTTGGTCTCGGTCAGACTCAGCAGCTGATCTGATCTCTCTCTCTCCGTCCGGTTACACTTCACTCGCGTTTATGTGAACGCGAGTGATCGATCAGATCCAGCTCTCGTGATCGGCCTTTATAGAGAGCACCGATCAAACTATTAAGAGTGAATATCGGCCGATAATGACCGGCGGCCGATCGATCGGAGCCTCCCTAATTATTACCAGACATTTTGACCGGCAGGTTTTGAATTTACCGGTTTTTAATAAATGTTACCAGCTAAAAACCGGTAATTACCGGCTAACGGAAACCCTGATATATGTATATATATATATGTATATATATATATATAATATATCATTAATATGTAACAATTTGAAATGTTTCGTTCCTACCCTCACCTATGGTCATGAAGGATGGGTCATGACCGAAAGAACGAGATCGCGGATACAAGCGGCCGAGATGGGTTTCCTCCGCCGGGTGGCTGGTGTCTCCCTTAGAGATAAGGTGAGAAGTTCGGTCATCAGGGAGGGACTCGGAGTTGAGCCGCTCCTCCTTCGCGTCGAAAGAAGCCAGTTGAGGTGGTTCGGGCACCTAGTTAGGATGCCACCTGGGCGCCTCCCTAGGGAGGTGTTCCAGGCACGTCCAGCTGGGAAGAGACCAAGGGGTAGACCTAGGACCAGGTGGAGGGATTATATCTCTTCGCTGGCCTGGGAGCGCCTTGGGATCCCCCAGTCAGAGCTGGTTGATGTCGCCAGGGAAAAGAAAGTTTGGGGCTCTCTGCTGGAACTGCTACCCCCGCGACCCGACCACGGATAAGCGGGAGAAGATGGATGGATGGAATTTGAAATGTATGTTAATGTTGTTTGTATATCATATTATTGTGTAATTATTTTGTATTGTGATGCTTTGGCAACATTGTTTCTTTCAACTTTCATGCCAATAAAGCCCCTTTGAATTTAATTGAGAACCGAAAAAGTGTAGGCTGCCCGGGCATAAGGAAGTTGCTTTGCTTATGAAATCAAAATAAGTAAATTTTTTCGAGGAAGTTGTTATGTCATTTATTTTTCTATTCTCTGTTACTTTAAACTCCCACTTCACTACTTTACATTCAAAACAAATAGCTTGTAAAATGTGAGACGGCATTATTGATAAAGCTCCATATTAGTCTATAAAATAGTTACATCTTTACTTATCTCAAGCAGCAACACCAATAAAATACTGCTTCACATAAATGCATCGCAAATAATCATTACAAATATTATAAATAATAATATAAAAATCATTGGCCATTTGTCTACAAATATGTGGCAGTTTGATACTTTGAGTTCATATTGTGAATACTAAATTAGTGCCTTCACTTTGCTGTTTAGTTACTTTAACTTAGGTAAAACATCTGAATACTTCTTCCAGCTCTGTGTCACAGTAGATTCAAGGTGCTCCCAGGTGACCAATTTCCATTAGAGGAGAATTTAATATCAAAGTCAATTGTTTTTATTCAATGCATAGAGGTAACTGAACCACACATCAACATTTCATCCATGCATTTTTTCACTTGTCAGTTGTTATTCAAGCTCTCAAACAAGCAAGCAAGCAGTACATCACATTGGCTCTTTTTGCTGCGACCTTGACTTCTAAACAATGACCTGTGTGTGTCGTTGCTATTTGCACGGTCACAAATATGCATAATTCAAATTTGCTTCCAGCTTTCCATCCTATGCGTGCAAAAGGGTGAGCGATAGGATGGCCTGTTTTTTTTATATGCTGATGATGCAAATATTCTTCCTCTTTCCTATGTGTCTTTGGTGTGTTAATGGCCTAAGAGTGAGGAGAATGTTTGCCTAGCAAATGTTGCATCCAAATAAAGGGACATTTCTGAAGTTTGTTTGACAAATTTGACCACACATGTTATTGATGACTCAAAATCAACTACGATTAATAAATGTCCAAAGTGTCTATTATGTTAGTAGTAAATTATCGATTTAGCATAAAGAAATCAAAATGTTGTGGAACATCTTTTGGAAACATCTGAATACTTATTTCCCCACTGTATCACAGTCATCAATCAATCAATCAATCAATGTTTATTTATATAGCCCAATATCACAAATGTTACATTTGTCTCAGTGGACTTCACAGTTTGTACAGAATATCAGTATGACAATACGACACCCTCTGTCCTTAGACCCTCACATCGTACAAGGAAAAACTTCTAGAGAAAACTCACAGTTTAAAGGGAAAATGGGAGAAACCTCAGGGAGAGCAACATCATTTTTAGACAAATTTGACTACTCGTGTTATGTTATGACTCAAAATCAACTAGGATGAGTAAATGTCCAAAGTGTCTATTATGTTAGTAGGAAATTATCAATTTAGCATAAGAAATTAAAAATGTTGTTTCATAAGGACCAATGAGAACAAACATGAGGCCGAATCTAAACAGGAATGTGTAAAAACATGTTGAATCATTAAACATCCAATTGAACAAGAACAAGACGCACCTAGTTGTTTTATATCTAAAAACCAAACCAGGAGAAACACCGGTTCTCTTGCATGATCTGTGAAGTAGTATTTCTTCGTTTCATAAGCAATCTTCCTGGCAGTAAAGCTTTTTTTTTTTTAGGAAGTGCACCAGAATGCTCGCTCATAAACAATGACAAAATAAACTTTACTTGCTCCTTTATGTTATTGTTTGTACTTACTAATACAAAGTTACAGATACTTCTATTCTATTTCATTGTATTTACCTGCACTATTTTATCTGTTTTATTGTGTTGCACTGTTGGAGGAGCCTGAGACCTAAGATTTTCATCGACATAACTACACTGTAGCTGTAAGGGAAACTTCTGTAGCAATGGAGAGTCAGGACTCAGAGAGACACGAGGAGAGTTGGAGCTTTGATGTCAAGCACTGGTGTTTATTTACAAGTATCGGCCGGAGAAATTCACATCACAAGCCACATAGCCAGAGATTCTGACTGCCCTGGTGGGTTGCCATGTCAAATCTGACCAGCCTCTCTCTGATAGACCTTTTAACTAGTTTACAGAGAGTTAATCCACATATTGGGGGATGGTGCGTAAACACCTGGGAACACTGGAGATACTCTTAGGCTGACCGAGAGTTAACCGGTCATAAAACTGAGACTAAGTGCACAGCACATTCCTTAAAGGAGATAACAGACGTCAGGGTTGGTGATAAACGTCAACAGGCAGAAGGGTTAAATATCTAGAAGTAAGACATACAATTATTCTCTAACAGTAGCTATGTACGAAGGACAATAAAAGCCTTGAATCTTGAATCTAAAGCAACAGTCAGGTAGTTCCCACACTGTTTATATAATGCGCTGCTGATTGCTGGAATGCAGTGGTTTTATTTTGAAGGTCTCCTATTATACTATTAATACTAAATTAGTGCTTTCACTTTGCTGTTTAGTCAATTTAACATAGGTAAAACATCTGAATACTTCTTCCAGCTCTGTATTCAAGGTGCTCCCAGGTGACCAATTTCCATTAGAGGAGAATTTAATATAGAACTCAATTGTTTTTATTAGGTCAAGTCTCCGACCAGACCTAAATATGGAGTGTGGACTTCTTGGAGAGGTCCCAGTTCACCTCCGGCCCTGCCGTGGTGCCCTTGAGCAAGGCAACAGACATCCCCCTTCCCCCCTCACTCCCATTGCTCCCCGGGCGCTGTGCAGCTGCCCACTGCTCCTAGTACTAGACTCCTGGTACTCGGATGGGTTAAAAGCAGAAAACAAATGTCACTGTGTGTGCTGTGTGCTCTGCATGTGTGACCATTAAAGAGGGTTTTATCCCTCCCATTATATTCTATCCTTTTATGTTATTGTGTGTACCTACTAATACAAATATACAGATAAAACCTAAGTCAACAGTCAGGTAGTTCCCACAAAGCTTATATAATAAGCTGCTGACTGCTGAATGTATTTGTTTCGTCCATTGTGTTTACCTGCTAATACAGGTGGGGCCGACCAGTCATACAAGAGGTAGATAATTGTTGTACTTTTTTTTTAATAAGCCACCTGCCATGATGCACCAACATACTTTTATTATTTAGACTGACATTAAGAAGTATAATCAACTCATTACAGTGAGGGGGGGAGAGAGAGAGAGAGAGAGAGAGAGAGAGAGAGAGAGAGAGTGTCACAAGTTAGACACTTCTATTATTGTTTGTTTCATAAATAAAGCAGCTGTATTCGCCATACAGGAAACACACATTTAAAACGGTTTTGCCTGCCGTTTTTGTGTACACAAGCATTCATCAATGGTTCGGAAAGTGGCGCTGTACCTTAATAATATAAAGGCTTGTATTTGCGTGCATTTCCTGTTCGGAAAGTGGCAATGTACTGAGAGTGGAGGTGTCCTGAGATTAGCGCCTGCAGGCAGGCTCCATGGACCTGTCAGCTCCGGACAGCGCAAAATGCGTACATGAAGCACTATGTCATGAATGCAAGAAATCTACCCTCGTGGTGGCAAGCTCATGTGATTGGCTTAGAATTTAGGAGACATCTGATTGGCTATAGATAGAAAAAAGTACAAGTACGAATCGACTGACCGTCAGGGGAGTCTCAAAAAACCCACACATGAATGCACAGCGATCCATGCACAGAAAGCGGTTTGTGTTTGCAGGTTCAGGGGATTTAAACGTAAAAAAAATATGTGAGGATCAAAAATACATATGTAAAACTTTTTTCTGTATTTGGATTTTATTTACATGTATATCAAACGGAACACATTTGTGTGTGCATTGAAAAACACAAGTGTAGATCATGAAATACAAGTGTGAATCCTTCTGTGTGCATGTGTGTATTATGAGACTGTTCTGAGTCCATACCTCAAAATCACTGGTCCTTTGCCAGATTGTGTCACAGTCTGCTTTCTCACTCACCTATTTTCTGCATTAACATTCCTTAGTCACCTGGTAGTCACACCCTGTCTCTCTCTCACTCTGTTACACCCATCAGCTCCATTAGTATTTAGGCCCACTTCACTTTCACCTCAGTGCCAGATCGTACTTTGCAGCATGCCAGTCTTTTCCGCATTACCCTTCAGATTGCTCTCCCGGTTTCGACCCTGCCTGTCCCTGACCAGCCTGCCTCGCCTGCTCCCTGACCCGTTCTGTACCTGCGACTCCCGTCCTGCTTTCTCCTGGAACCCTCACCTGTCCCCGACCAGCCCTTTGCCTACTATCTGCCGTTTTGTCTCCTACCAGCCTATTGCCTTCAATAATGCTGGTTACCGACTATCCCTGGTTTCCCGTGTTCTGCATTTTGGTCCTCAGCTCGTTTGTGACAGATTGTCTTGTCGTTTCCGCCAAGCTCTCCAGTGAGTGTTGTTCTAGCCTAGATTGTTGTCCTGCCCGGTTTTTGATCCCTGCCCTTTACGGATCTCGAGTTCCTGCCTGCTCCCTGTCTGGTTTTGGTTGCCTGTCTGACGGATTTCCTGGTTTTGACCCTGCCTGTCCCTGACCTGAATAAACTGAACATTGCAATACACTGGATGTATCTGAGTCGTGCTATTGGGTTCTGATCTGTACCTGTGATCGTGACAGTACAATCTGGCCAACATGAACGCAGCCGACTCAGCGACAGAACCGCCGACGCAAGATATCATGTTACAACGCCACGAGCAGCAGCTTACCTTCATGGCTGAAGCTATGCAGGAGATGGCCGCTCGTCACGAATGGACCTTTGTGAATCTCCGTGATCATCTTCAGAACCTTCCTCCTACGGTCCAAAGTCCGGAACTAACTCCAGCTTCCGCTGTTCGAATCCAGAATCCTACGGCATCGGATGCACGCCTGCCTCCTCCGGAACGCTACTCTGGAGCCCCAGGTTTGTGCAGACCATTCCTGGTCCAATGAATGAATGAATGAAAACTTTATTACAGACTCAGGGTCCAGATAAAAGACAAGGCATTAGATATAATAAATTACATACATAGCATAAAAATAATTCATAGTTTAAGAATAATTTAAATCAGTGTCCTACAAAGAGACAACTATACCAATGTCTCCACAGCTGCGATTGGTAGCGTGTAGTACTAAACCTTATGTTCGATAAGGCCAAGGGGATTTCATTATCAGAGTCATTAAGCCGGCAAATACATTTATACATAAGATTTCTTAAAACATCTTGTAGAGTATTGACTCCTGCAGCCACAAACATTTCACTTGCACTAGACCAGGGGTCTCCAACACGTCGATCGCGAGCTACCGGTAGCTCGCGGGCAGCTTTTCAGTAGCTCGCCGCTCGATTATCGATTATAGCGTAGTAACGTTGCTTCTTGATTTTTCGGCCGCGGCCGGACAATAAAGTTTTTTTATTTTAGAATTGTTTCTGTCACACGAATATACAATTGGTCCGTGACGCAGAGATCAATGAGCAGATGTGACAGCGGCACAGCGACACCACACACGGAGCAGTCTGCTTTCTCCAGCAGCACCAGAACCAACAGCAGAATGACCCGCTCTGAATCAGGCCGCCTCGCTGCGGCTCAGAGACACAGAGGGAGGGATTTGTGTTTTTGAAAAACACTCGTTATCGTCATGTCAGGTTTTTGGTGGATTTAATCAAGTCTTGGATTGCAGAGTATGAATGTCCTCTTGCTATTTTCAGTTAAATACGCGTGTAAAGTGTGTGAAGGCGGAGGAAAGCTTCCGCGATCACCGTCTCCTCTCTGTTCCTCCAAGCCCCGCCCCCTCCTGAAAATAACTACTAATAAGAGTGACAGGCTGATAGTGACCTGATAGAAACTTTATTATTCACTTAATCACTGATTGAGATGATGAAAATAACTTAATCTCATACATTCATGGGATTAATGTAACGGTAAAACAGAGAATGTAAGTGTGCACCCACATGCACTATTTTTGTTTTTATAATGCTGTTGTAAATACTCCTGTTGTCTGCTTTGTTCAGACTCAGGTCATGTGTGTGATGCCTCATTCAAGACATTCAGTGTCCTTTCTTTAACAGAAGACCGTTGCTTGAAGCTGCAGCTAGACTGCAGAAGTATTTGTTTTTGAGGATGGAAAAATGTCACACACAGATATAGGGAGGCTAGACCTATACAATTGATTTATTATGGCTTATAATTTCATGTCAACACGAAGAAGAAGAAAAGATGGCAGCACTGTTCAGTGTCGATCCTGTGGAGATGGAGATGGAGGTTATACATCTCCAAAATCATGTTCAGCTTAAGCCTCAGCAAAACTCACAACATTTCTGAAGCCTTGTACGCCCAGACAACTATAAGAACATCACCAAGCAGCACTGGAAATGTCTGCTTTATTTGGCTCTACTTTGTGAAGCAGCTTTTTCTGGCATGAATGAAATCTAAATACAGAACAAGACCGACTGATGAACATGTAAATGACTCTATTAGAGTGGACCTAAGTGGGTCCAGCATACACCTGTATGGTAGACTCCATGCAGCGCCAGTCATCTCACTAACTGTAAAAGAGTGAATGCACTTATTTTACACACGTGCCATAAGATGCTTGCAAGGTGGGGATTAAGGCGATGTATTTACTATGTGGGCCATAAGAAGAAGTGAACACATTGTAATTTGCTCTTGGACATTTATGTGAATGTTCAGTGAAGTACTTACTATGTTGTCCATATTAATACGTGAGAAATTGTTGTTTTCTTGGACCTTGATGTGAAGTTAAGATTTTAGATAAGCTTTAGGTATTGATTTCACAAAAAAGTAGCTTAATTCAACTGATGAGTGCTATGTGAATACATGTAAGCGATGCGATGCAAGTAGCTCTTGGCCACTTTCATTTTTTCAAAGTAGCTCTCAGGTGGAGAAAGGTTGGAGACCCCTGCACTAGACCATCGAGGTCTCTTCAGCAATATTCTCATGGCATCATTATAAGCTACTTGAAGTTTCCGTAAACTATCTTTTCTGTAGTTTGACCACAAATGTGCCGTATAGAGCGGTGTGCAATATGCTCTGAACAGAGACATCTTCACTCCATCTGTACATGCACCAAACTTACGTAGGAGAATGTTTGCTCGTGCATACATCATGCGGAATTGCCTATAAATATCTTCATCATCTGTCATTTGTTCTGTAATAAAGTGTCCAAGATATTTTAACTTATTACAGACACTAAGATTAATATCAGACAATTTAAAATCAGGAAATTTAAGACATTTATCTTCTTTGGTTCTAAAGATCATGACAGCACTCTTACTGGCGTTGTATTTGATGTCATGCTCCACACCATACACAGAACAAACAGCAAGAAGCTGCTGAAGACCAGCGCTAGATGGACTCAGCACAACAAGATCATCTGCATACATAATATGGTTCACTAGAGTACTACCAATCATGCATCCAGTATTACAGGCTTTCAGTCGCTTGGACAGATCATCAATATAAAGGTTAAAAAGAACTGGGGACATAATTCCACCTTGTCTGACACCATTGCTAACCCCAAATGGGGCTGAGACCCTATTGCCCCATTTGACTTGCATAGTCTGGTGGCCATACCAGTAGACCAGAATTCTCACAATGTATTTGGGCCTCCCTCTTTGACTCAGTTTAACAAATAATTTCCTATGATTAACACGATCAAACGCTTTAGAAGCATCGATGAAACACATAAGAACTGAGGAGTTATTACCTCTATATTTGTTGACAATTTCCTTTAAGGCGTATATACACAAGTCAGTGCCATGTTTAGCCTTAAAGCTAAACTGGTTATCTGTTGAGTTAATAAAGTCATCTAATCTGTCCAGCAGAATTCTTTCTAGGACTTTTGACAATATGCTGGCTAATGCTATGGGCCTATAGTTATCTAGGCTTCCCACTTTACCGGCTTTGTCCTTAATAACTGGCACCAACAGAACAGACAACATTGAGTCTGTTAACAAGCCATGACTCATAAAGGCAGTAAAGCAAATAGAAAGAAGAGGAGCTATCTTTACACTGGCATATTTAAGATGTTCAGCAGAAATATGATCTACACCACTGGCTTTGTTGTCTGACAGCTTGTTTATAGCTTGGCACACCTCATGTGGCATTATCACCATTGACTCATTGTTATCAATATCATCTATAAGGTACGAATAAGGAACTATAATGCTGTCGCCATAACTCCACAATGTTGTCTGTTCCGGATGTTCCGTCAACAGTGCATGGTAGAGATATTTTGCATTTATTAATAGCCCTCACTTCTTTCCAAAAATCCATAACATTGTTACTTAGCAGCTTCTTAGCCATGGAATCGGCCCTCATGGCTTGCTCATTTTTACAGATGAAGCGGATAGCATACTTGTATCTTGCATTAGTAAGCTTCTTGTACTCAAATACAGACCCTTGTCTGGGTCTGCCTGCCATAGCCCATGATTTGGTGGCTTCACAGGCTTCAGCATGATACTCAGCTACATACCTATTCCAGCCAGGCCTGATGTTATGAGTCTAATGGCGCATTTCCACTGCAACGGGGTAGCCCCGTTTAAGCGTCCCTAAGCGTCCTCGCTCAGGCCTCGGGCTGCCTCGCTGGCCGGCCGAGGCCGTGGCGCATTTCCATTACAGTTTAGGACCTGGGGTAGCAACGCCGTGTAGGCGGGGCGATCAGCTTTTTGGTCGGAGCGACGCTGGGTAAAACTGCAGTGGCGTCATCTTCAATGCGACACAACTCACAAAACACACACAACAATGGAGGATGTGGAAGCGATCGTTTACTTGTTTCTTGGGCCCTTTCTCATTTCATCAAATCCCCCTCCTCGACTCCTCGACTCCTCTGTCCTCCGGTAGTGACCCGGAAATGAATTTTAGCGCGCCATGTTGAAGGACATCCCATTTCTCTAAATGCACGTCGAGGACCGAGCATCGAGCATCGAGGAGGCTCTCTGGAGGAGCTCTAACCGAGGATACACTGATGGGTCCTCCATGGTCCTCCACGGCTCCTTCGCGGATGCATTTCCGGGAACAGAGATGTTTCAAAGAGTCGTGACGCACGGCCGGACTTATCTCAGCCAATGACAGCTCTGCATGCATCCCCTGGATATTATTTTAGAAACTGCTTTCATCGCGACGCGATGTTTACAGAGAGAACAGCTGTGAGGTCCTTGCAGAAAGCAGAGCAGTGTGTATAATATATATCGCTCAGTATAACAGGCCTACATTACTCTCTGTATTTGCTGTTGTTTAGTAGATATCTACAAACAAAGAGTCGATATTTTTCTAAAACCATTCAGTGCTTCACAATAAAATACACAACGGCTGTAGACTGTTTTAGGAGCTGTATGTGCGTGCGTGTGTGTGTGTGTGCGTGTGGTACAGTGTGTAGGTGTGTGTGGTACAGTGTGTGCGTAGATGCAGCGGACAGACAGGTCTGTTGGTTTGGTGTCCTCTGCTTACTTTTGGCCCGTAATTTATTTTCCTCATTGTAGCGACCAGAGGGGGGGGGGGGGGGGATATATCCAGTCTCTGATAGTGTTACGTTATTATGAGAGTGCTCTGTTTGATTCTGAAATTGTATTTATTTATATAAATATATACACATATATATGTGTGTGTGCGTGTCCGCATCTGTAGCCTGTTATTGTCTCATTATACCGCACTGTGAATGAATCAAAGTAAATATATAAGTCGTCATGAACACATCTGTCCATCAGACAGAGGCTGCTGTGCCTTCTGTCATCATTAATGGACGTCTCTTTAAAATGACCGCTCAGAGGAGAGGAGTTCTCATTTCTCTAACCGCCTGCTGCTTCCCCTCCTCTCTCCTCGGTTCCCCTCCTCGGCTCCTCCGCTCGCATCTCCTGTGGGCGGGACTAAGTATCGAGGATAGGAGTCGAGGAGGGGAGTCGAGGAGGGGAGTTCGAGAAATGAGAAAGGGCCTTTGTGTGTGGCTTGTTATCACAGCAAGAAGGAAAGTGATCACAGCAAGCATTGCATTGTATTCATTGTATTGAACATACATAAATCCTTTTTTTTTTTCATATACCTGTGTTTGTCAAATGTTTTAAACAAATATTATCTGAATTGGATATTTGAAATTCAAGCACCAGTAAGTACTGCCCCATAATAAGAACATTTGAGGAAATATCAGATCATGAAAAGAAAATCTTTCTAATAAATTAAGCGAATATCAAAGCTAACTATAAACATAAATACTAAAGTGTAAAACACAGCAAAACTATATTCATAAATGCAAGTGTAAAATAGTGTGGACAATTGTAAACATGGATGGAGGCTAAAGTATCCACAACATAAAATATATTAAATATAACCTCAATCTTTCTTCTAGACATGTTAAAAGCTTGCTTGAATGGGGGGTTATAGGTTTCTTTTGTTCTCTCATCTTTGAAATATATAAGGAATGTGTTGTTTGAGTCTAGTAGAACGAGGGTATTACAATTGAGCAATTTCTACATGTATTATGTATTTATCATGTATTCTTAATACCATTACAAAATAAACATGTAATAATGTTTTAGAGGAGGACCTCAAGCTAGCAAACTCAATTTCTTGCTTTAAATCTCTTAAAAGTAAGGGGCTTTTTCCTAACTGATGGTGTTTGTTATTGCTTTATAAATTCATGTATGTTTATGATTTTTGTATGTTGGGTGCCATTCATTATCAACAAGAGATAAGATAAGTCAAAGAAGTACTTTATTGATGGCAGTATAAAAATACAAATGTTGTATCAAAAAGGCATGCCATTAAACAATACAAATAAAAAATGTAAAACTGTATTGCAGCCAGCATAAATATACATGGATTTGTAAATATAAAATGAACATTTTAAAGAAAATAAATAAACAAGGAAGTACAAATGTTGCATTTAAAAATTAACTAGATAAAAAATATATAATATGTACAATAACTATTAAGGTTTTTTGAAGTATCAGGGAGCGTGGGCCACGTCGGCTGCCCAGTCATGGTGCCGTTCCTGCTGGGCCCGATCCTCTCCTCCTCGTTTCCTCTTTCCTGGGTGACAATAAGATAATAATTAGCAATAAGGAAAAAACACAGGACAGGTACAGGTCACACAAGGATATAAGAATAACATGTATAAACAGAACAACAGTAAGGTGAACTAAAGAAAGTTCTGGCCCTAGATGTTTACAATGATTTTGAAAGTGAATTACATTATGTCCAGCCTGTTGATAATGCATATAAATATATGTATATGATAGGATGTCACACACAACTGTACTAGCTGCTTACGAGCTAAGACTTTACTTGTAACAGAGCATTTCTACACAGTGGTATAGCTTATTTGAATTACTGTTGATGGATGATCCAAGGTTTAAAAAAACAAAAACACAATTCCAGTCGTTTTGCCATTTCTATTTCTTACCTAGAACCACACGCTGCGGTGTCGTGATGGCACTCGGTGTTGGTGGTTGAGTCACCGTTGTTCGGGAATGTTCCTCCTCACGAGTCCCAATGTAATCATCTAGAACAGCAAAATGACTTGTTAATTCCACAAACTACTGCAGCACAATACTAAATAGCAACAACAACTATAGAAAAGAAAAACTGAACGTAAACAATGGCACATATGGTGTTAGCAAACAATAGCTCTAGCTAAGGCTATCTGCCTAGGCTATCTGCCTTAGCTAGCTATGTAGCTCTTCGTGGCTCCATAAAAGCACGGGTTGTCGAACATTAATGTAAGGATAAAATAGACTTCTTTGTTAGAAGTGAGCGTACCTTGCAGGGACTCCAGTAAAGCCGTTGCCGTGTTCCCTACATCGCAGGAAAGTCCTCGAAAATCCGCGTTCGGACATCTGTGCAGAGACATCCTGGAACACTTTCACATTTCGCGTTGTTCCGTCGAGCTCCCGCTGGATTTTATCATCCCCAATGAGATGTAGGAACGTCGTCACCTCCTCGGTCGACCACGGTGTGCTTTTCTTCGACGTTGCCATTTTTGTAGCTCCTCCGTTTACAAAATGCTGCAAGCTTGCTTCTTGATATATATATATATATATATATATATGTGACGCGAGGGATGATCTCGCGCGCGATCTTGTGACGATTCTCTCTGACCAATCAGCAGTCGAGTGTTGACGTCACAGCCCTGGCCTGGTCTGATCGAACCACGATTTTATGGGGCCGGAAAAAGAGGGAAAAAGTACCCGCTAGCCGGTACTAGGCTATATGGAAATGCCACCAAAAACTGGCCTGGCCGCTTTCGGACGGTTCAGGACGCTTAAACGGGGCTACCCACTGCAGTGGAAATGCGCCATAATAGTATAAAGCTGCAGCGTCGGAGACTGCAGTTTCATGGCCGCAGTCCTGGGACCGCACTCCTAGGACCCTAGTTGTTTTGCAACATCGCCACCTAGCGAATTGGATGCCCGCAAAAGTACAATCAGCGAGTATTGAGTCTCATACACAGCGAGTCTCTTTAGACATTGTAATGCTTGTTATTAACGATCTAAAAATGCATGAAAATGTTTTTCTTACAGAAATGTTATTATTATTAACAACAATTTGTTGTTATTATGTTTTTGTTTTTTTAATAACAAATGTATTTTGTATGTCAGACGTAAAAAGATAGTCTTGTATATTTGTCTTGTCAAATTTGACATACAACGTAAATATATATATATATATATATTAGGGCTGTCAAACAATTAAACATTTTAATCAGATTAATCACATTTTAACAATTAATTAATCATGATTAATCACTTTCGAACTATGTCTAAAATATGCCATTTACTTATATTGTTGTGGGAATGGAAAGATAAATGAAAGAAGGCGGATATATCCATTTAACATACATATGTTTATTATAACATTTGTCTGCGTGTCAAAATGAAAGACAACCCACACACCTATCAATCATCAAACCGTGGGGTCTTAATTCATTACGTGTTGATTTCTATCAACGTGGGAGTACTTCAGGAAAGTCGACAGAGGGGGGGCAGCTAGTGAAGTACTTCGTGACCACAGAGTGTGAACGTTGTGATCAGCTGTTTTAGCGCAGTTCTCCAGTGAAGGGGGGAGTCTCCCTCCGCAACCGGTTGGTGTAGTTTTGGCACAATTCCGTTGTACAGACCGACGTTAACAGCAGCCCTGTCTGTGCACACGGAGACCGACTCTGTCGTCCGGTGATACTGCCTTCTGGAAAAGCTTCACAAGTACGTCGGTACGCAAATGCACTTTGTGACACAAGTGACGGTACGCATTTCAGATTACGCACATAACCTGCGTTCCGGTTATGTGCACCCCTGTACAGCAAAAGTATTCTCCGTCGGGACTTCCTGCAACAACACCACGCCGTTATCAAAGATGTTCTATTGAGAAGACGATCACTACGTGACAAAAGTTTTCAAAACCATGGCGACTGAAATCAATCTTACTAACTGCTGTCTGTGCAATTTACTCCGCGCGAGTTGGCAGACTTTATTTTGCTTACTTTAACATCATTTTTCATGGTGGGGCTAAGCCATTTCTTGGTATGGGTGTAGCCTACCCCAGCCATATCCTGGCGCCGCCACTAGTGGCACGTATGGGGCGGGCCATTCTGCACATGCGTTAAATGCGTTAAATATTTTAACGCAATTAATTCAAAAAATTAATTACCGCCGTTAACGCGATAATTTTGACAGCACTAATATATATATATATATATTGTAGTAAGAATGATAATCTATTTATAATTGTAAATGTATATTGTATGTAGACAGACATTTAGATGTATCATCATCAGCTTTTATTTGAAGAGACTCTTGGTCCATTATTAAAAGACATACAACACTCAAATATAAATTTTAGAAGGCAGTTATACCAATGTTTCCACAGAGGTGACTGGTATCGTATAGCACTGAGACACGGATTTGAAAGCAGCATAATGACAGAGTTATGAGAAACATTCAATCAATGTATATGTTGTTAAAAGAAAACAAAAATGTTAATTTCGGTTTCGGGAGAAGGGGTGGGGTTAAATAAGTGTAAACTCCTTCCCACGCCTTTTCGGATGTGTAATTAGGTAGATCATTTGTTTATATATAATTTGTAAGTCAATAATATTTAGTATATCAATTTGATACTGCTTACGTTTCTACAGTATCATAATTATCTTGTTTCATTTCATTATTAATTTTTTTTTTGTATGTGTAATACAAAAAAAATCTCTACGTGTAGTTCTAAATAAATCAAATCAAATGTGTCTTCGAAGAGGTGCTTGATTACTCAAAAACAAAAACAACTGTTAGTGTTTATGCACCTGGCTGCAAAAGATAAACATGCAGTTTGACCGAGAGGCATTTCAGTGCAGAATCAATTTTTATTTATTTAGAAGAAGGGCACAATTTCCACACTGAGGATTCTTCACTGGGGTGAGGCGGGGTCTGTTGTTCCCTCAGCCACCAGAAAACAGCTCCAGCTGCAGTACCCCGGGAAGCCCTCTTCTGAGTAAAACCCCTCCAAGATTCCTCGCCGTCCACTTCCCCGGTAGCCTGTGCCAACATCCTTATAAAGATGGTTGAATTAAAAGCATCCGGTTTCATTAAACAAACACCGGAATTGTTATTAATGTTAAACAAATAAAACATTAAAAGCACTTCACATTACTCACACTCTCTGCGTTGTCGTTCATATTCATGTCTCCAACTCGCTAGGTGGCAGTGTCAGGAAAAACTAGGGTCCTAGGAGTGCGGTCCCAGGAGTGCGTTCCTGAAACTGCAGTCTCCGATGGTGCAGCTTCATGCTACTCAGATTAAATGGAAATATAATATAAATATAAATTCCATCTCATTATACCATCTAGCTCAACCACATTACTTACATAAATTTGATTTTAATCGGAAAATGATCACTCCCAATACTGTTATTTGCCAATACTTCCCAACTACCACCAGAAGCAAATTCACTTAATACTTAGATCTATCGCAGACTCTATCGCAGTAACAACTACAGCCTGTTCCACTGGTGTGTGTAGGAGTAGTAGACTGTTTAACTATATTTTAATGAATGTCAAATTCAGAAAGTGTTAGGGAATAATTTGCTTAGGTATTCAACCTTCGACCCAGTTAATCGTTTTCTCTCTTTTCCCATGGCATAGTTCTACGGCCTTGGGTATTGCTGCTATCTCTCTTAAGGAGGAGCAGCTTGGGCGCATTGTTGTCGCCAGTCTATAACAGAGCAAAATCCGCCATGAGGTAGTTTACTGTTCAGGGACGTAGGTTCCCTGACGCACATTCTTTTCTATGGACGAGAGCTCTAGTAAGATTCAAGGTCCATAATTGTTTAGTCTCACTGATAAAGAATGTTGATTATTACACTCCGAACTAGTTAAAACCTCGAGCTGCAGAAGAGTTCAACTCGTGACACACCACCTGTCTTGTCAATTCTCAGGCCGTAACTCCAAATAAACCATCAGTGTTTGCCATCAAAGCTCCAGCTCTCCTCGTGTCTCTTTTGGCGCGTTTCCACTGCAGCGGGTAGCTCGGCCTAAATCGTGGTTCTAGGGCCAGGAACAACCAGGCTGAGTCGGGCTGAGTATGCTAAACTAGAGAGAGAATCGCTGGCAAGGGGGCTACAACTACAACAAGATGAACATATTTGACCGTGATTTAATTGTAATACACGTTTCAAAATGATGCAGAAGTAACAACATACTGATACCGGTTAGTAAAAACCATGAATTAATGCTTTGACAAGTCTGCAGACAGACGGCAGGTGAAAAACCTTTTAAAATGCGTGTTTTCTAAATGGAGCTTGGCTAAGCTAACGTTATATATGCTCCGACCGTCCACACTCACAACAACGGCCTATACAGACATAAATAAACCAGCGACTGTATTCGCCATGACACAGGCAGTCTGTGGTTTGTACTTGTTTAACTTTTGTCTAGTTTCTGAACAGATATGAAGAGCTGTGAGCTCTGAGTGCTAAGAGCTAACGGCTGTGTTGTTTTTCTGGGGCTCTCATTGAAGATGACGTCACGGCTCCGCCTACACTGTTACCAGGGTTGCCAACTCTCACGCATCTGGCGTGTGTCACACGCTTTCACTCTCAATCTCACGCTCTCACGCTGCCCAAACTATTCTCACGCCAAAAACAAGAATACCGAAGACTAGAAACGGTTTTGAAAACTTTTGTCACGTAGTGATCGTCTTCTCAATAGAACATCTTTCATAATGTCTTCTGGCCAATCAGAATCACGATAACGACGTGGTGTTGTTGCAGGAAGTCCTGACGGAGAATACTTTTGCTGTAGTACATCTCTATACATCGATACAACATTACGTGTTGATAGAAATCAAAACGTAATGAAATAAGACCCCACGGTTTGATGATTGATAGGTGTGTGGGCTGTCTTTCATGTTGACACACAGAACAATGGGGGCTATCCACCCTTATCCACAATGTAAAGTAATTCACACAGCCTCTTCCCTCTTCTCTCTGTGAGGAGCAGCAGGTTCAGCTTTCAGAACAAAGTAACACAAAACTAAAATATGTCGTGGAGTAATAGATGTATTTATTTTTCTTCTCAAGAGAGTACCAGAATGTGTATTTTATGTTAGTATTTCAAAAAAATCTCCAGGGTGAGAATCACCTCAGACCCGCCCCTGCAGGGGTTGGGTTTTCAGCATGTCAACTCTTTCACTTGTGGGGAAATTGCAGGATTGGCTCCAGGTCGCCCTTTTTATTTACTACAAGACAAATGTGCCTTTTTATTTCATACAGTTCAATTTGGATTGAGACAGAGAAATAATGTACCTCAGGCGTGGCGTTTCACTGTCAAGGGGGGCGATATAGCGTGTATGTAATTACATTGCAAATACTGACTTGAGCCCCACCACTGTATGGGTTAGCCCTACCATAGATTAGCCAACAAAAATACTCTGGAGCCGCAACTGCCGACCCGTATTGCGCATGCGCAGATCTAAGATCCAGTAGAAATTATAAAAAAGTAAAAGTCTGCTGCTTATTGTTCTAGGCCAAAATAGAGTCAAAGAGTATATGAGAGTGAGAGTGTGTTAATTAATATATTTGGCAGTTTGGAGTAAGTCTGTAGATTTGTTTGTTTGTGTGTGTGTGTGTGTGTGTGTGTGTGTGTGTGTGTGTGTGTGTGTGTGTGTGTGTGTGTGTGTGTGTGTGTGTGTGTGTGTGTGTGTGTGTGTGTGTGTGTGTGTGTGTGTGTGTGTGTGTGTGTGTGCGTGCGCGTGCAACACGTTCTCACTCCCATCCCGTCACATATTGACGGACGGTCAGGGCCCCTCCCCGTTGCTATATTACGTACAGGGTACCCCTTTCCCATCATTTTCTACGGGCAGGGCGTCCCATGGACCTTCATAATGCCTATTTTAAGGTTCATTTGGCCATTAAAATGCGTTTTGATCTCATTTTATGCGAGTAATGAGTTTTTATTTCTGATTATTTGTGCAGTACATGTACATGATGTTTAGTTTGCTAGTTATGACGAAGATTACTTCATGAATGTGTACACATTCATGGTTGCTAAGGTGGTTGCTATGGACGCTGCAACAGCTCCCAGACCACGTGATCAACAACAATGGCTGTCCTTCGTGTTATTCTCGGGGGGAAATGCCTATTTTAAGGTTCATTTGGCCATTAAAATGCGTTTTGATGTCATTGTATGCGAGTAATGAGTTTTTATTTCTGATTATTTGTGCAGTACATGTACATGATGTTTAGTTTGCTAGTTATGACGAAGATTACCTTACGTCTGTGAGGAAAATACATGGGGCTCAGAGCCTCGTATTTTTAAAATCTTTTTTTCCTTCTAATTTATTATTCTTTTCAAAATAACACACTGTTATTTACTCACCAATAACACACAATTATCCTTGCTTTTATTTATTGGTTTAATTCCATAATCTCGGTCTTTTTTGGTGTTCGTCAGGAACTGAATTTCAAAATAAAAATAACCGGAAACAGACGTAGGCCTATAAGGGACAGTTCAAGCATCATTGCGATTGTCAACATTTTTGAGTTTAGGATGGCCGAAGACACTACACTACCCAGAATCCCCAGCTATCGTTTAGGACTACAGTCCCCGTGATTACTCTTCAAGGTCTGGGATTGGATGTTGGAGTGGCAGTGCGCCAAGGTTACAGCGTCAAACAGCTGTTTGAAATGGAACGAAACCACGCCAGACTATCCAAAACTGGAATCGAACGCCCCCCAGAACTACACACTACACTATTGTGTTTCGCAAAATGTTCTATGGGACGTCTCTACTGAACGTTTTCGTTTTTCCCACAATTAGAAGTTGCCAGTATTAAACACATTGGTGTTATCAAATGTAAAACATATAATTAATAAATGGGTGAAAATCGCTGTCCATAATGCGCAGCATCAATATATAGCATTAATATACCCACATGACAGCTCATTGATACTTTGTAATTCTACTCCACTACAATTCAGAGGTTAACCTGGTATTTTTACTACACTTATTTGAGTTACTTTGCAGATTCTGATTAATGATGTGAAATATAAACCCTTAAATCAGACTTTAGTTACACTTGAGTAAAATTCAGGGAAGGTGATTGTCAAGTGCCAACAATCAGGAGAGATATTTGATAGTTGGTGCTTGAGAAGACTAAACATGTATCTGCAATTGACATTAATGGAAACGAGTAATAAAGTATATTAATTACTCGTTATTCTCTACTAATAGTTAATTAAAGACTATATATTATGTCTATTTTGCACATCCCTTTCAAGATTTCAAGATTTTAAAGGTGTATTGACATATCATTTACACAACTTACGGTGTAGTTATGCAATGAATGAAACACTTGGGTCACAGGTCCCTCAACAGTGCATTACAAGACATCTATCAATATGTGTGTACCTCCACCATTAAACTGTCATATTCTGCACATGTCTTATTCTATCTACATACATAAGAGTATAATCCATATGTATAATATCAGTTCAAATAAGTGCTTCAACATAGTTAACATTGCAGGAAAGCAATATATTAGACGTTAAGTACTTTGTATTTATCTGTAGATAGATACCCCCTACGTTTTTTTCTTATTTAAAAGAAGACCGTAATCTGTTATTTAATGTTTAAATAAAGGTTACTTCGTTTTTCTGTTTTGCACCTCCTCCTATTAATATCTTTGTACATCCTGCACTAAACTGTTGTATTGAAGAGATCACTTATAGTATCTTCTTGATTTGTTATATTCTATATTTCTATCACAGACCTTCTACTTTCCCCCTATGAAAGTATATGTACTCTTAATATTTTTTTAATCAAATATAACACATAAAAACAATAATTCAATAACGTGCTTTAACCACTAGGCACACAAGGTACACACAGACACTTGTATGTACAACATCTGAAGATGTGTAGTTTTATTCATGCTTTCACATAATTTTACAGCATATTGCTATACTATTTCAGACTCAGTATTTACATTCTTACATTCAAAATTCAATCCAATTCAAATCAGTAATATCTTTAAAAACGACAAGTCCTTTTATACCAGCTGTGCACCGTTATGGTGTAAATATAACCTATCTATGAATTATATCAAATGTAAAAGTCAGCCGAATTAGTGTTGATACTGCAAGGAGACGTGTTGTGTGAAGAGAAATTGAGAAGTTTTTTAATTGTTGATATATTTATGATCCACGTCAAGTATTCAGTTTCGGCGGCATTTCTTCAGTTTTTCCAAAGGTCTTCTCATCAGGGCGCTATAAATAAAGAACTACGGCAAATCTGTAATATGTAATGCAGCCGAACCGTGTATTACAATGCCGTTATGTGATGACTTTCAAAGAGAAAAGCAAGAGCACTCGGAATTAAGTATTATTTTAGTCTTTTCAAATGTTTTCCGTATTTTATATAATATAAACACCAAATCCCAGCATGCATTGCGACTAAAACATCCAATCAGCGTAGCTGAGAATCTTGGGTAATCGCTTGAAATGCCCATGTCTGTTTCCGGTTCTTTTATTTTGAAATTCAGTTCCTGACGGACGCCAAAAAAGACCGAGATTATGGAATTAAACCAATAAATAAAAGCAAGGATAATTGTGTGTTATTGGTGAGTAAATAACAGTGTGTTATTTTGAAAAGAATAACAAATTAGAAGGAAAAAAAGATTTTAAAAATACGAGGCTCTGAGCCCCATGTATTTTCCTCACAGACGTAAGGTAATCTTCGTCATAACTAGCAAACTAAACATCATGTACATGTACTGCACAACTAATCAGAAATAAAAACTCATTACTCGCATACAATGACATCAAAACGCATTTTAATGGCCAAATGAACCTTAAAATAGGCATTTTCCACCGAGAATAACACGAAGGACAGCCATTGTTGTTGATCACGTGGTCTGGGAGCTGTTGCAGCGTCCATAGCAACCATGAATGTGTACACATTCATGAAGTAATCTTCGTCATAACTAGCAAACTAAACATCATGTACATGTACTGCACAAATAATCAGAAATAAAAACTCATTACTCGCATAAAATGAGATCAAAACGCATTTTAATGGCCAAATGAACCTTAAAATAGGCATTATGAAGGTCCATGGGACGCCCTGCCCGTAGAAGCCTGACGGGCAAGGGGTCCGCTGTGTCCGCAATGAAGGTCTATGGGACGCCCTGCCCGTAGAAAATGACGGGAAAGGGGTACCCTGTACGTAATATAGCGACGGGGAGGGGCCCTGACCGTCCGTCAATATGTGACGGGATGGGAGTGAGAACGTGTGTGTGTGTGTGTGTGTGTGTGTGTGTGTGTGTGTGTGTGTGTGTGTGTGTGTGTGTGTGTGTGTGTGTGTGTGTGTGTGTGTGTGTGTGTGTGTGTGTGTGTGTGTGTGTGTGTGTGTGTGTGTGTGTGTGTGTGTGTGTGTGTGTGCTGTGTGCGTGTTTCATGTATAGGCCTCTCACGATAATTCATTTTGTTGGATACATTTTCCCGGAAATTATTGTCGGCACCGTTGTATGACCATTTAGACCACTGACATAATGATAATATATAATAATAATTCAAGTACATCCTTTCAAACTGCTAGTCACATCCTCATGTAAATGGCAATTTATCGAGTTCATTTTTATTTATCGCACGATAAGTCAATTAATTGCTTATCACGACAGGCACACAATAAAACAGTGGAAACAAACATGTGTTTGACTTTCATTAGTGAATGAAACTGTGTGCCCTTTATAGTCTGTGTCCAATATTGTGTATTTGTATATATTGTATATATATCCTGTATTCTTTCACACACAGTGATGTCACGAGCTACCCACAATGCAACAAGCGCCATATATATAAATACGCCATTTTCATGGAGGTGCAAATATCCTGGAAGTGCATATAAACAGCTAGCTAACGTAGCAAGGCAGAGCGCACTAGGTTTGTTTTCTGAATTAACGACCGAAGAAATCGCTGCATGTCTTCGGATTACATCTCTGGATTTGAGGGGTGTGCTCTAGGTCGTTACCAGCATAAACTAGAGCTGTGTGGGTTGTCGGATTGCCTTTACAGACTGCGTCGATTTTGGCTGCATCTACGTCTAATTTCTGGAAACACCAGGTGAATACCCCACTTGTCACAATAATATTATCATGCCATTGCATATATGTGGTATTTTAGAGTTGACTAGATATTGATTAAGGTAATATACTATGATATTCAGTACAGGAAGCTTAGCAACACCTAGACGGTGTACGGCTAAACCCTTGGCCTTCTTGCACCTCGCGTAAAACGGCGGATACCGGAAGTATGGTGTCGCCCTCGGCCCAATACCCGTATGTGTGTGTGAAATAATATATGCTAAGGTCCCGCTGCTGACACGATAGCAGTCATTGTGTGCGCATATGTGTAATTAAACCCATGATATCAAAATCTCACTCCAGCCAGGTACCCAAAGTTGGCAACCCTGCTGTTACTATAACTACCCCAATTCCTAAACTGTAATGGAAGCGCAGCATTAAAGTGAGGCGGGCCTAATAAGGCCTAACCAAACTGAGCAAGGCCGAGCGAGGCCTGGAGTGGAAATGCGCCATTTGAGTCCTGACTCTCCATTGCTACAGAAGTTTCCCCCACAAATTGGCGTTGTCTGCAGGATACCAACAAATCTTCAGAACTGGTAAGTGTAATTTCAAATACACATTTGGACATTGCCTTACCAGAATCTGTGATTGACGGTATCCTAAAATTACCTGTGAAACTGAGCGGTTGTGTTTCGTTTTTGGTTAATGAACATTTGGGGATTGTAAAGTAAGTAAGTAAAACTTTCTTTATATAGCACCCTTCTCAACACGGATGTACAAAGTGCTTTACAGTACAGTACACAATTCACACTACAACTATAAAATGTAGAATAAAAGGCATAAAACAACATCAGGTAATACATAGGATAAAACATAGGATAAAACACCAATAAAAGACAGCTACTAACTCACCTCCTCCAACGACCCAAAGGCCTGTCGGAAGGGATGGGTCTTTAACTGCCCCTTAAAAATCTCTATTGAGGCAGAGGCTTTTATTTTCTGGGGGAATTTGTTCCATAGCCTTGGGGCCACTGCCTCAAAGGCACGGTCACCCTTGGTCTTTAGCCTGGTTCGGGGCACCCTTAGGAGGCCTTGCTCAGAGGACCTCAGGGCCCGGGTTGTGCTATGAGGGTGGATCAGGTCATTAATGTAGGCTGGGGCTTGGCCATGGACAGCTCTATATGTAAAAACTAGGACCTTAAATTGGGTTCTGAGATGGACAGGGAGCCAGTGCATGGCAGAAAGAATCGGAGTGATGCGGCATGTTTTTTTGGAACGAGTGAGCAATCTGGCTGCAGCATTTTGGACCAGTTATAACCGGTTTATTTATGGTTTGTTGAGGCAGGAGAACAGAGCATTACAGTAATCAAGCCGGGATGAAGGCATGGATACCCATCTCCATTTCTGCGTTTGATAGAACCCCCCTGAGCTTGGCAATGTTTCTGAGATGGAAAAAACAGGTACGGGTCAGGAGTTTGATGTGTTTGTCTAGTAGCATAGACTGATCGAAAGTTACACCAAGGTTTTTTATGTTTGCCCTTATGTTACCACTGAATGAACCCAGGTGGCTTGCTACCTTCGAGGCGATGTTATCAGCCGCTGAGATCAAGACTTCCGTTTTCGATGCATTGAGCTGTAGGAAGCTGCTTGACATCCACTCCTCAATTGCAGACAGACATGTGATGAGGGTGTATACATTTTCCATTTTGACGGGTTTGAAAGAGAAATATATCTGGATATCATCTGCATAACAATGATACGAGACACCCTCAAATTGGCTAATTAAGCGGCCCATTGGGAGCATGTACAGGGCAAAAAGAAGGGGGGCTAAAACAGAACCCTGGGGCAGGCCGCAGGATAGGGGAGTGCTATGTGATGAGAACGGGCCCACCGCCACGGAGATGCTCGACCTCACATCAGCTACCTTGTTTATAAAAAAAGGTGAGAAAACGGTTGCAGTCGTCGTTTGAATAAATAGGAACTGAGGGGGTGGACGGGTTAACAATGGTATTTATGGTTTCAAATAGTACTCTGGGGTTGTGCTTACTAGAGGAGATGAGGTTAGAAAAATAGGTAGCAAGGGCATTTTTGACCAAATTGTTGTAATCACAGTAAAGGTCCTTCAGATGGAGACGTTGTACCTGGAGATTAGTGGTTTTCCACAGTCGCTCAACTTTGCGACAATGCCGTTTCAGTATATCCTCTGTTAACCAGGTGGATGTGTTTACAGCTCGAGAGCTGCGTGTCACCATGGGAGCGACGTCATCGAAAATGGCGGAGCAGTGTGTATTGAAAGTGTTTAGTGGTTCCCAAACGGTGTGCCGCGGCACACTGGTGTGCCGTGAGTCAAGTCTGGGTGTGCCGTGGGATTTTGTGACAACTATACGTTATTATTGCAATATACAACTACACAAAAATAATTAATTTACTATATCAGTACTTTGTAGGTTTATATGTACGTAATCTGCGCGACTTGCGCGTCCACATCTCCACGTGCAGTGCTGCATAAACATGGCTGAGTCAGCGATAACTTTCGAGGGGTGGAGGTATGCCCATTATTTTGAGTTCGTCCGAAGAATAGACAGGAATGTGACGGTGAGGTGCAAACTGTGTCCAGGCCAGAAGCTGTTATCCACTGCTGTGAACACCACGTCAAACCTCAACACACACCTGCAAATAACACATGCTAAGGTGAAGCTAACGCACACGCTATGTGTTGTTTGTTTATATCACGTAGTGGTCTGTTCTTCTTCTCTGTCTTCCGGTTGTTGCCTCTTTTGAATGACAAATACACACTACCGCCGCCTGCTGGTAAGGAGAGTTATTGCCACTCACGCATGTGCAGTTCGTACGTGCTTGGCGAGTAAAGTAACGAGTTACTTTATGTAGATAGTAACAAAGTAGTGTAATATATTACTTTTTTTTAAAGTAATATGTAATATATTAAAAAAAATTAGTAACGACCCCATCTCTGGAGTCGCCGTTCTCTACTCTGATTTACATGAAGAACAACAGGAGGTCACAGCTCTCTGTTGAACAGGACTTGCGAGTGGCCCTCTCCTCAGTGCCACCAAGGATTAAAAAAATCTGCGCACCCCGACAGGCACATGTATCTCACTAATTTGTAAATCGACTATTTACAATAGCACAGGATGGCAGAAGACACTACACTACCCAGAATCCCCAGCTATCATTTAGGACAACACCATGTGCTCTGTTTGACAAACCCCGTTTTTTTCACCATTCATTCCAATGGCTGGCGTCTATGTCACGTGATCTTCACATTTCTCCCTGCAGAAAAAAAAAACGCGGCCGAACTTCGTTTTATTCTCGGTGGAAAATGCCTATTTTAAAGATAGTTTGGCCATTAAAATGCGTTGTTGTTATTTCAGATTATGTGTGCAGTGGATGTACATGATCTTTAGTTTGCTAGTTATTACGAAGATTACTTCAGGAAATTGCATCCACAGAACGTTTTCATTGTTACCAAGGTGGTTGCTAGGGACGCTGCTATCGATATTATTTCTGTTATGTTGTGTAACTATTGACTGGTGTTATCTTTATTGCTACCCCCTTCCCCGTCAATGTATAGTGTTGGTCCACAACGCAAACGTATTAGTTTAACAAAATCCGCATCTAAAATTGTGGCATAGATAGCCTACGTTATTTTCCCCTGTGCAATTCTCCATTTATAACACATTATTTATCCTTGTGTTTATTTATTTGTTTTATTAATAAACACAAGTTGGAGTCCGTCAGGACTGAGGGTCGGAGCAGCTCATTCGCTTGACAAACCCCGTGATAGTCCTCAAGCTCTGGGATTGGAGAGTGTGCTCCGAGGGTTACGCCGAGCGTCGAACAGCACTTGAAATGGGATGGAACCACGGCAAAACTGGATTTGAACGATGCCGCGTCCCCCCCTTCCCCACCCGTCCTCAGAACTACACATGCTGGCTATTGTGTTTCGCAACATGTTAGGCTTGTTTGAGACAAGCGAGACCTGCGCAGTTGCGATCAACGTCTTGCTAGTGCGTTGCATGATGGTTAGTCATTTTGTCCGACTTGCTCTGGAGGCTCGCCTACATGAGACGTTGAAATCTCGCGGGACAAAGATGCCCGCAGCCTTGAGAGCGAGGCGCGGTGAGGCGGCGCAGTTCCTCTCCACGGGCTGTGGAAGCGAAATGCTTGATGGGACACGACTCGCTGGTATCTCGAGCTGAGCGCTCATTGGTGGTTTTTACCCCGTGCTGCTGATGAAACTCTCCAATTGGCTCGGCAAAAGTTTGTTGTTGTTTTATGTCAGTTTTACGTCGCCACATCCATTCCCATTTTTCATCATTGTTCCACAATGTTTATTCATCATTCAATTCATTCTATATTTTATTCTGTCTATTGTGTAGGCTACATTACTTTTCACTTTACTGCTTGTTGCACCTGGTTGGAAGCTAAACTGCATTTCGTTGTCTCAGTACCTGTAATATGTGCAATAACAATAAAGTTGAATCTAATCTTGAGCAGGAACAAATGTATTTACTTAGTACATATCTGACATTAACGATTAAACACATGTGTGCATTCTTTATAAATGCAAACCGAGTCAAGCCGACTCCGGAGGTGGCGGTATGCACCTTAAAGTTGTTTGCAATCCGCCAAAAAACCGAGAGAAGAAGAAGAAGAAGAAGAAGAAGAAGAAGAAGAAGAAGAAGAAGAAGAAGAAGAAGAAGAAGAAGAAGAAGACTTTTGACTTTTGCAAAAACACTTTATTTACATATGATCAATTATACATTCGATCAATAAAGTGCTTCATTGTGCAATAAAATGAAATGAAATGAACGAATCACTTAAAATAATACATTAAAAACCTATGTCTTAAAAACTTGTGCAAAGTGCAAATCCTCATCCACCACAGAACACACAATATCCTCATAACACCAACGTTGTTTAAAAGCATCCAAGTCTCCAATATGTTTATAAAAACGATGCTCCAGCCAGAGTCTGGCTCTGATGTTACACAGCCAGATCGCTTTTGCCTCTTCCCCTTTCCTATTTTCAACCCTGTTTTTCCTACTTAAATAAATGGCCATTTTTGCTTCGCCAGAGAGGTAATTCAGGAGCTGCCACTTTTCCTTGTTCGTCTTTTTATATGGAGCCCCCATGATAAAAACACTCTCGGTAAAAGCTATACTAAAAAGACTAAAAACCAATGTTAAAAGAGAGAAGAAACCCGTGAGTCTCTTGCACTCTGTAAAAACATGGAAAACAGTCTCTCTAAAACCACAAAATGGACACTTATTAAAAACAGCAGGATTAATAATGGAGATAAAAGAATTACAGGCGATGGCACCGTGTAAAATTCTCCACTGGAGGTCGGCAGTACGTTTTTTTATGGGAGGTTTGTATAAAATCCTCCTGGTCCGCCTCCTGCACCCAGTCTGGTGCTCCACACAGTGGAGGCCCTGTCCTTCAGCACATTTGTGTTAGTCGTCTTTACAATGTTCATGTAAATTGTTTTTTTATCAGCTTTGTGGATGGTCATTTGTCCTTGGTTTGCGACCTTGAGCAGGGGGCCGGTCAGTTCTCCGAGCCCTGGGCTCAGGTAGATCTCCGGGAAAGGGTCTGCTGGGTCCGGCTTGGCTCTTCCCTGTCCATAGCTCCTTAAAAGTCTTTTGTCATCAGGGGAGAGGATCTGGCTCCATAGTTGCAGGATCCTCTCGGCCACCCGGACAGAGTGCAGACCCAGCCGAGAGCCCAAGGCCCGGGCATCGCTCAGCTCCGGCCCCACTGCATCCACCAGCTGCTGAAGGCACAGGGTCTTGGATCGGCACAGCGCCACCGTCAGGCCGGGTGTTTCGCTGCTGCTGACGTCCAACCTGGCTCTGTGAATGAGAGGCTCCCTCAACAACCAGTACAGAGAGTCAGTCCTTGGACACCTTTTATGGTTAAAAAGGGCCCAAGATTTAAAAACACCCTGATAAAAAGGAGGTAGCCCACTTAACTTTAAAATGTTTAAATCAGTTAAAAACAGAGCAGCATCCAGCCCCAGGTTACTCATGCGTCGGAGAATGCAGCTGCTCACATCTCTCCACACCAAATCAGCCGGGCCAGTCAGATACCTCTGTAAAAACTGTATCCTAAAAGTGGCTGTTCGGCTGGCCAGGTGGATAAGGCCCTGTCCCCCCTCCTCTCTAGATAAAAACAGCACCCCCTGTGGCACCCAGTGTAGACCCTCCCAAAAGAAATCCACCAACTTCTTTTGTATTTGGGCTAGTAAGCCCGAGGGAGGGTCCACACAGGTGAGACGGTGCCACATTGGGATGCCACAAGGTTGTTTAAAACCAACACTCTACCTTTAAAAGACATCTGAGGGAGCAGCCACTTCCACTTGGACAGCTTTCCCTCTATCTTTCCTATGACATCCTCCCAGTTCCTCAGGACTATGCTTGTATTACCCAGGAACACACCCAGGTACTTTAGCCCATCTTTCTTCCATAGCATGTTCTGGGGAAGAACTGGGAGACCGCCACTCCACTCACCGACAGCAAGGGCCTCACTTTTCTTCCAATTCACCCTCGCTGCCGATGCTGAACTAAAATCCCTCACGATGTTAACTAAAATGTCTGTCTCTTTTTGGTCTCTAATAAAAACAATGATGTCATCCGCATATGCTGATAAAACCATGCCTCCACCAAAACCAGGTAAAAACAGCCCTTGCAGTTTGGAGCGTATTTTGTTGAGAAGGGGTTCTAGGGAGAGTGCATAGAGCATGCCAGACAGAGCACAGCCCTGTCGGACCCCTCTACACACTCTAAACGGAGCACACAGCCCACCGTTGAACTTCAGCACACTCTCAATCTTATTGTACAACACCTTGATCTTGGCTATGAAACCAGCGCTGAACCCAAACTTCTCCATTACTTTCCAGAGGAAGCTGTGCTCAACACGGTCGAAAGCCTTTTCCTGATCTAGAGAAATCAGACCAGTATCAATGCCCAATGAGCTGGAGACCTCCAAAACATCTCGAATTAGGTGGACATTGTCCACCATGGACCTGCCGGGCACACAGTAGGTCTGGTCCCGGTGGATGACCTGCTCCACAGCCCTCCCCAGCCTGGTGGCCAAAGCCTTGGACAGAAGTTTGTAATCCACACACAGCAGAGACACAGGGCGCCAGTTTTTGATGTCCTGCAGGTTTCCTTTTTTTGGTAGCAGCGTGATCACCGCTCTCCTGCAGGACATCGGCATCGAGCCAGAGGCCAGACTTTCATTAAAAACGTCTAAAATGTCATGTGACAAGACGTCCCAGTAGGCTTTATAAAACTCTACGGAGAGGCCATCGATACCAGGAGCCCGCCGTCCCTGCATGCCTTGCAGGGCGGTCTGCAGCTCCTGGATCGTTAACGGCCCTTCGAGCTGTGAGTTGGTCTCCTCGGAGACCTGAGGTAGTTATTTGCAGAACCCCTCGGACAGAGTTTCCCCCTCCTCATACTCGCTTGTGTATAGGGTGGAATAAAAGCTCACAGCTCGCCTCCTGATCTGGCTTGGCTCTGTTATTTCCTGCCCTGTGTCTGACAGCAGTGAGTGGATCACTCGCCTCTGCCCATTCTTTTTCTCCAGGCCGAAGAAGAAGCTAGTGGGAGCATCCATCTCGTTGGTGTTGAGGAACCGGGACCTGACTAGTGCACCCTGAACTTTAACGTCCACCAGGTTGGCTAAAGCCATTTTTTTCTCTTTGAGGATTTCAATATATCCTCGATCTCCTGTGGTTTCACTTATTGTTTCTAGTTCCACGATATCACTCTCCAGGTCTTTCATAGATCTAATGATGTCTTGTGTGACATTGAGGGTGTGCTGTTGGAAGAGCAATCTTATCTCAGTCTTACCATGGTCCCACCACTGCCTAAGACTGCTAAAATCCCCCTTTCTCTGCCTAAAAACACTCCAGAAATAAATAAGGGCCTCTTTAAAATGTTTATCAAATGTTAAAACCGAGTTATAATGCCAATATGCACTTCTGGGTAAAACATTTCTAATAAAAACTTTACATAAAAGCAAAAAGTGATCCGTAAAACCAGCAGGTGATATGCTGCACATTTGAAAAATATTAAAATGATGCTTAAAACAATAAAAACGATCTAGTCTAGCTGATGAGATTCTATTCTCTCTGATGTGGGACCAGGTGTACTGCCTGGTGTTTGCGTGCATCCTCCTCCATACATCCACCAGGCCGTGGGAGTGGACCAGCTGCCTCAGAGCATGCTGGGAAGCTGGATGCGGCTCTGCATGGTTGCGATCCAAAGATGCATTTTCTGTACAATTAAAATCCCCACCCAAGAATAAAAAATCCTCCGTGGCACAACCGTTTAAAACATCGTTAACTTTGAGTAAAAACAGCTTCCTCTCTGTACCGTTTGTTGGAGCATACACATTTACAAAAACAGCTGTAAAAAGGTCAAACCGTGCTTTTATTAAAAGCAACCTCCCATTGATAAAATGCTCGACCTCCAGAGAGACAGGACTAAAAGACTTGGAGAGGAGGAAGCCCACCCCCCCACTAAGAGAGGTGTTGTGGCTTAAAATGACTTCCCCCTCCCACTCCTTTCTCCAGTCCGTCTCATTAAAAACGTCGCTGTGCGTCTCTTGTAAAAAGAGGACATCGATATGTTTTATTTTTGCAGTCTGAAATATTAAAGCCCTCTTTCTTTCCTCTCTGGCTCCATTTACATTTAAACTTCCCACTCTAAAAGTGTCCATTTCGAGTGAGATGTTAAAAGCAAAAATAAAAACAAATAAATTAAACACAGACATCGAGGTTTTTAAAATCAACGCTGCCCATTTGCTTCCTCACTTTTGTAACAATTCTTTTTAGTCTGTATATTTCCAGCTCATCCAGGGCAGACTGCTCTTTCCGGCTTATGTGGAGTCTTGCTGAGGCACAGAAAACGGACAAATCTGGGAAATATTCTTCTATGATTACATTATGTTGGTTTTTTGTCTGCACCAGGTAATTTTTTATCATTTCGGCAGAGTACATTTTTTTTTGTTGGCTACTGCTCATAAAACCTGGCACATCACTGCTGTCAGACACACAATCATCCCAACTCTCATCTGCCTGTTCTTGCTCTCTTTCTTTCTTTCCCTCACTCACTACTTTACTGCTTTTTGCAACGGTTGGTACATCCTTTTTACTTCTCCTGCGTTTAGTAGCAGTCTTTTTCTTATTTATAATTTCTGTTGCAACCTCCTCTTCCTCCATTTCAGCAACCTCCACCTGCTCACCCCATGTTTTCTTCTCCTCTCTTGTTTTGTCCAAATGTAAACTTCCCTATCTATATCTTCCTCCTGTGTTTTACTGACTTCACCTGTGCCTACATTTTCTTTTGCCAAATCACCTTGTGGTTCATTGATTATTCCAGGGTTTTTTTCACCAGTTGTATTTGTTTTTTTATCTTTTTTTCTCCCATCGCCCTTTTCTTCTGCATCACACAAAACCACCACCTCATTTTCCTGGACATAATCACCCACACTCTGTGCAACACCACCGCACCGCAAGCCGGGCACAGCAGCAGAACCGCGCTGTACAGCGCGCCCCCGCCCGCCCCGCGTCCGAGACGGCACATCGCACGCCACCGCCGACTGCTCAGGAGCAGCGTTGCCGTCAGCAGCAGCGGCCGCCTCCGGAGGGGGGCCCTCTACCACCGTAGCGGCCGCGTTAGCGGCCGCCACCGTGGGTGACACCCCTCCCTCAGCAGCAGCCACCTGCTGCTCCATTACAACCGGCGCACCGGCCGCCGGCGCGGCAGTCCGCCTCGGCGCAGCCACGGGCGGCCTCGGCGCAACGGACAGCCCCGGCACAGCCGCGGGTCTCGCGGCCGCGGCCGGCGCCGGCGCAGCGGTGGACGACCCCGCCGCTGGCACGTTGGACGGCCCAGCCTGCGGGTCATCCGGACCAGGCGGAGCCGGATCCCCGCGCCTCGGACAGGCATTCATGGTGTGCCCCTCCTCCCCGCAACCAAAACACTTCATAACTGATGATGTTGCAAAAATCACATAGTCATAATCATCTACTTTAATGTAAAAACGGAGGTTAAGCTCCGCATTCCGATTGTTCAGTATCATATACACTTGTCTGCGGTGAGATACTACGTGTTTCAGTAACTGAGACTTACATCCAGACAGCATCTTTTTTATGGGAGAAACAAGTTTCCCGTGTCTGGACAGTTCTCTACTGAGGAACTCATCAGTTATGAAGGGAGGGACATTAGACAGTACAACTTTGGTTGCGGGAAGCATCAGCGGCTGTACTTGTACAAACATTTCTCTCACCACGATGCCCGTCTCGATGACGCGGTTCGCCTTCTCCACCTGATCCAGAAAGATCACCACCGCGCTGTTCATCCGCGCCAGGGACTTAATGCTGCTGTGCCCGACCTTCTCTCCCACAGCCAGCCCGATCTCCTCCACAGTGCATGGGAAGCCGGCTGCGATTTTAACGCCGTGCTTCCTCGTGAGTTTGGCAAACTCTCCATTTACCATGGCGTCAGACGCCGGCCGGCGAGACACCGGCAGGAGAAGCCCACAAAACACCCCAAAAACACCACCAAAAAGCACGAAAAGTACAGAAAATCAAAACCACCACCGATAAACTATATTAAATAAACACCCATTACACAAAAATAAACGGAAAATATAACGAAAAAAGTCTTGCTCTTCTCTTTCTGTCACACTCCAACAACTCCCAGCATGCACCAGAAGAAGAAGAAGAAGAAGAAGAAGAAGAAGAAGAAGAAGAAGAAGAAGAAGAAGAAGAAGAAGAAGAAGAAGCACAACACTGTGGCCGTTTCTCAATCTCGAGGATACTGGCTTCCAAGCCAATATTTCATCGAGTGCCGCCGAAGGACTGTTCCAATCTCCAGCATACTTGGAATTCCACCGAGGCCGCGTCCTTGGTTTGGGGGAAATTTCGAGGCTACACATGGGTAGACTAGAAAGTAGATTTTAAAAACGTTTTATAGAATAAAAGCTCACTGCAGGACGTTGTAGAAATGCGTGTGTGCACCACGACAAAGGAGCCTCATTCACTTTACATTGGGGTTGTTTGCGTGGTGCAGACACGTAAATGTAACAAAGTTTGTGAGTCCACCACACAATGCGGTGTTAAGGAGTCGTGGTGGAGTCACGCATTCTGGTGAGATCAGGTTGGACCAACCCAGTTTCATAAAAAAACGTGTAATAACTACGGTGGTCCACAACGTAGGACGTAGTATTATCAACAAAAATGCCTCTGAAGTTGTAAAATCCGTACGCTTTTTTTCACCATTCATTCCAATGGCTGGCGTCTATGTCTCGTGATCTTCACATTTCTCCGTGCAGAAAAAAAAACATGGCCGAACTTCGTTTTATTCTCGGTGTAAAATGCCTATTTTAAGGTTAGTTTGGCCGTTAAAATGCGTTTTGATATCATTTGATGCGAGAAATATGAGTTGTTATTTCAGATTATGTGTGCAGTGGATGTACATGATCTTTAGTTTGCTAGTTATTACAAATATTACTTCAGGAAATTGTTACCAAGGTGGTTGCTAGGGACGCAGCTATCGATATTATTTCTGTTATGTTGTGTAACTGTTTTAATGGTGTTATCTTTATTGCTACCCCCTTCGCCGTCAATGGATAATGTTGGTCCACAGCACGTATTAGTTTAACAAAATCCGCATCTAAAATTGTAAACAGCTTCATGCCCGGGAAGTGAAGACCGGCGGAGACAGGAGGTCCGGCTCACTAAAATGTCCGTGCAGAACACTACCCTAACCCATAGATCCGTGGGTGAATAATGTCAATCACCATAATAGATATGTTATTTTCCCCTGTGCAATTCTCAATTTACTCAACAATAACACATAATTATCCTTGTGTTTATTTATTTGTTTGATTAATAAACACAAGTTGGAGTCCGTCAGGACCGAGGGTCGGAGCAGCTCATTTGCTTTACAGAATATTACACCCGGAAGTAAGTATTCTCTCCGCTTCGCTTGACAAACCCCGTGATAGTCCTCAAGCTCTGTGATTGGAGAGTGTGCAGAGCGTCGAACAGCACTTGAAATGGGATGGAACCACGGCAGACTGTCCAAAACTGGATTTGAATGGGTCCACCGCGTCCCCCCCTCCCCCACCCTGTCCCCAGAACTACACATGCTGGCTATTGTGTTTCGCAACATGTTCTCTATCTATGGCACGTCTCTACTGGGAATTGTAGTTTTAAAAGACGTTTTCATATTTCCCATAATAAGAAGTTGCCAGTATTAAACTGTGTACATCCCTGGAGGTTTAGGGGATAGGATACACTCACATTTAAAACATATAATTAATAAATGGGTACAAATTGCTTGTGCCCATAATGGGCAGCATTAATATATACCCACACGACAGCTAAGGTCAGAAGAGCTTTATTTAACAGCTGGTCTTATGTATGTGACCCCTCCAGTTGTTCATTGATGAGCCTGAAACATGCACTTGTCAAGGTTCAGAGGCACATTTTGCAAATATGGCATAGCCATCAATCATCTTAAGATAAGATGTACTTTATTGATCCCAAGTTGGAAACATTTGCGTTACATCAGCATGTGTATAGTTGTAAATATGCAGTGGTGTTTATTTATAAATCATTTAGTATAATCACACAAATTCTGTGTTTTATATTTAATAATTCTGTGTTCTTTATTTATTGATTGTTCAATACCTGACAAGGCCGGAGATGAAAAACTTGGGTCACAGGTTCCTCAACAGTGCATCACAAGACATCTTTCAATATTTGTGTACCTCCACCATTAAATTGTCATTCTGCACATTTCTTATACTATCTACATACATCTTATAAGAGTATAATACATATGTATAATATCAGTTAAAATAAGTGCTTCAACATAGTTAACATTGCTGGAGGTATACACAAAGTTTTACATTCATTGCATAACTACACCGTTTGTGAATATGATATGTCAATAAACCTTAGAAAATCTTGAAATCTTGAAAGGGATGTGCAAAATAGTCATTATATACAGTCTTTAATTAACTATTAGTAGAGAATAACGAGTAATGAACATACTTTATAGGGATTCTATTAATATCTAATAATAAAACAGCACCTTACCGTGGTAGAGAGGTTTGTGTGCCCTGATGAACCTGGGGGCTGTGTTGTCTGGAACCTTGTGTTCCTGGTAGGGTCTCCCATGGCAAATTGGTCTCAGGCAAGGGGCCAGACTAAGATTGGTTCAAAAGACCTCATGAAAGACGACACAGGAAGTGAGGATACCCGGCCCGGAGGAAGCCCGGGGTCCCCTTCTGGAGCCAGGCCCAGAAGGAGGACTCGTCGGCGAGCGTCTGGTGGCCGGGCTTGCCACGGAGCCCGGCCGGGCCCAGCCCGAAAAGGCAACGTGGGCAACACCTCCGCTTCTCCGTCCCGCGGGCCCACCACCTACGGGAAACATCGATGGGGTCGGGTGCGCTGCCAGAAGGGTGGCAGTGAAAGCGGAGGGTCTCGACGGACCAGACCCGGGCGGCAGAAGCTGGCTTTGGGGACGTGGAATGTCACCTCTCTGGGGGGGAAGGAGCCGGAGCTTGTGCGGGAGGTGGAGCGGTACCAGTTGGATCTGGTTGGGCTCACCTCTACGCACAGCGTCGGCTCTGGAACCTTACTTCTGGATAGGGGTTGGACTCTATTCTTCTCCGGAGTTGCTCAAGGTGTGAGGCGCCGGGCGGGTATGGGGATACTCACAAGTCCCCGGTTAGGTGCTTCGTTGTTGGAGTTTACCCCAGTGGACGAGAGGGTCGCCTCCCTACGCCTGCGGGTTATGGGGGGGAAAACTCTGACTGTTGTGTGTGCTTATGCACCCAACAGCAGCTCAGAGTATTCGGCCTTCTTGGAGACCCTGGAAAGAGTCCTGTATGGGGCTCCTGAAGGGGACTCCTTAGTCTTGCTGGGAGACTTCAACGCACATGTGGGCAATGATGGAGACACTTGGAGGGGCGTGATTGGGAGGAACGGCCCCCCTGATCTGAACCGGAGTGGTGGTTTGTTACTGGACTTCTGTGCTAGTCATGGATTGGCCATAACAAACACCATGTTCGAACATAAGGATGCTCATAAGTGTACGTGGTACCAGAGCACCCTAGGCAGAAGGTCCATGATCGATTTCGTTATCGTATCATCGGACCTGAGGCCGTATGTTTTGGACACTCGGGTAAAGAGAGGGGCGGAGTTGTCAACTGATCACCATCTGGTGGTGAGTTGGGTCGAGTGGCGGGGGAAGCCTCTGGATAGACCTGGTAAGCCCAAACGTGTAGTTCGGATGAACTGGGAACGTCTGGAGGAGGCCCAAGTTCAGGAGGCCTTCAACTCACACCTCCGGCGGAGCTTTTCGGGCATTCCTGTGGAGGTTGGGGACATTGAACCAGAGTGGTCGGTGTTCAAAGCCTCTATTGCCGAAGCCGCGGTGGGGAGCTGTGGTCTCAAGGTCCTAGGTGCCTCAAGGGGCGGTAACCCTCGAACCTTCTGGTGGACACCGGTGGTCAGGGAAGCCGTCCGACTGAAGAAGGAGGCCTTCAGGGATTTGTTATCCCGGGGGACTCCCGAGGCAGTTGCAAGGTACCGACAGGCCCGAAGGGCAGCAGCCTCATCCGTGGCCGAGGCAAAGCAGCGGGTGTGGGAGAAGTTTGGAGAAGACATGGAGAAGGACTTTCGGGCGGCACCAAAGTTGTTCTGGAAAACTGTCCGACACCTCAGGAGGGGGAAGCAGGGAACCATCCAAGCTGTGTACAGTAAGGATGGGACGTTGTTGACCTCAACTGATGGAGTGTTGGGGCGTTGGAAGGAACACTTTGAGGAACTCCTGAACCCGACAACTCCGCCCTCTATGTTAGAGGCAGAGCTGGAGTATGACGGGGGATCAACACCAATCTCCCGGGGGGAGGTCACTGAGGTCGTCAAACAACTCCACAGTGGCAAAGCCCCGGGGGTGGATGAGATCCGCCCGGAAATGCTGAAGGCTCTGGGTGTTGAGGGACTGTCATGGTTGACACGTCTCATCAACGTTGCGTGGAAGTCGGAAACAGTACCGAAGGAGTGGCAGACCGGGGTGGTGGTCCCCCTTTTCAAAAAGGGGGATCAGAGGGTGTGTGCCAATTACAGAGGCATCACACTACTCAGCCTCCCCGGGAAAGTTTACTCCAAGGTACTTGAAAGGAGGGTCAGGCCGATTGTCGAACCTCAGATTGAGGAGGAACAATGCGGATTCCGTCCTGGTCGTGGAATGACGGATCAGCTTTTTACTCTCGCAAGGATCCTGGAGGGGGCCTGGGAGTACGCTTATCCGGTCTACATGTGTTTTGTAGACTTGGAGAAGGCGTATGACCGGGTTCCCAGGGAGTTACTGTGGGAGGTGCTGCGGGAGTATGGGGTGAGGGGGTCTCTACTCAGGGCCATCCAATCTCTGTACTCCCAAAGCGAGAGCTGTGTCCGGGTCCTCGGCAGTAAGTCGGACCCATTTCCGGTGAGGGTTGGCCTCCGCCAGGGCTGCGCTTTGTCACCAATCCTGTTTGTAATATACATGGATCGGATTTCGAGGCGTAGTCGTGGGGGAGGGGGTCTGCAGTTCGGTGGACTAAGGATTGCACCACTGCTTTTTGCAGATTATGTGGTTCTGATGGCTTCATCGGTCTGCGACCTTCAGCACTCACTGGATCGGTTCGCAACCGAGTGTGAAGCGGCTGGGATGAGGATCAGCACCTCCAAATCTGAGGCCATGGTTCTCAGCAGGAAACCGATGGACTGTCCACTCCAAGTAGGGAATGAGTCCTTACCCCAAGTGAAGGAGTTCAAGTATCTCGGGGTCTTGTTCTCGAGTGAGGGAACAATGGAGCGTGAGATGGGCCGGAGAATCGGAGCAGCGGGAGCGGTATTGCAGTCGCTTTACCGCACCGTTGTGACGAAAAGGGAGCTGAGCCAGAAGGCAAAGCTCTCTGTCTACCGGGCCATTTTCGTTCCTACCCTCACCTATGGTCATGAAGGATGGGTCATGACCGAAAGAACGAGATCGCGGATACAAGCGGCCGAGATGGGTTTCCTTCGCCGGGTGGCTGGTGTCTCCCTTAGAGATAAGGTGAGAAGTTCGGTCATCAGGGAGGGACTCGGAGTTGAGCCGCTCCTCCTTCACGTCGAAAGAAGCCAGTTGAGGTGGTTCGGGCACCTAGTTAGGATGCCACCTGGGCGCCTCCCTAGGGAGGTGTTCCAGGCACGTCCAGCTGGGAAGAGACCAAGGACTAGACCTAGGACCAGGTGGAGGGATTATATCTCTTCGCTGGCCTGGGAGCGCCTTGGGATCCCCCAGTCAGAGCTGGTTGATGTCGCCAGGGAAAAGAAAGTTTGGGGCTCTCTGCTGGAACTGCTACCCCCGCGACCCGACCACGGATAAGCGGGAGAAGATGGATGGATGGATGGATGGAATAAAAATAATGAAATTCAATAACATACTTTAACCACTAGGTGTCCCTTTATATCAGCTGTGCACCTTTATGGTATAAATACAGCCTATCTACCAATTGGATCAAATATAAAAGTCAGCCGAATTAGTGTTGATACTGCAAGGAGACGTATTGTGTGAAAATAAATGTAAGATGTTGTTTAATGGCTGATATATTTATGATCCACGTCACGTTTCCAGTGTTGGGCAGGTGCCGGTGTGGTGAGTAGTATTACTTTCTAAAAGGCCCTTGACAGCATTTTGTTGTTTGTTTGGCTGTATAGCGTAGAGTTTCAGTGATGGATTTCGACTTCGAGGGGTTTGTGGGTGATCCGACTCGGGGGAAATTGGATGCATGTAGCAAACATCAGCTTGGTCTGATCGCAGGCAAATTTGACGTTGTAGTCAATAAACAGAACAAGAAACAGATCATTAAGGGACAGCTGTTGGCTGCGCTTATAGATCAGGAGGTATTGTCAGAGGAGGAAGTAGACGTTCCCATGGACGACGGGACAAAGGTCTCTCAGAAAGTGAGCGACCTTCAACTTCAGATAGAGCTGCGCAAGCTGATGGTTAGAGAGAAGGAGAGTGATAACAGACTGAGAGAGAAGGAGATCGCCTGTAATCTCAAATTGAGGAAGTATGAGGCGGAGTTACGTTTGAGGGAGCTGGAGCTGACGTCTCACCAGACTCAGCAGTTGGGGTCTGCGCAACCTCATGATTTTGACGTAGGCAAGTATACTCGGTTTATCCCAGTGTTTAACGAAAAAGACGTTGATAGCTATTTTGTCCTGTTTGAGCGTGTAGCAACAACATTTAAATGGCCTGGGAACATGTGGACTGTTATGCTGCAGTCCGTTCTCGCGGGTAAAGTGCAGGAGGTGTATACTGCGTTATCTGAGGAGGTTAGCCGGGATTATGAACAGGTGAAAGCTGCAATTCTGCGCGCTTATGAGCTGGTGCCTGAGGCATACCGTCAACAGTTTTGTGGTTTGAAAAGACAAGATTGTCAGGCGTATGTGGAATTCGCCCGTGAGAAAGAGGTTCTGTTTGAGCGATGGTGCTCATCGACGGGGACAAAGTCTCTAGAGGACCTAAAAACATTAGTGCTCATGGAAGAATTTAAAAACTGTTTGCCTTACACAGTAGCCACATACCTCAATGAGCAAAAACCGGTGAAACTGTTTGATGCTGCGGTTTTGGCTGACGAATATGCGCTTACTCACAAGACTGTCTACGGTGAGAAGACTAGGGCACAGGCTGGGTTTGTGGACAATAATATCAGAGAAACCCCAGTCTTCACTAAAGTGCCATGGCAGTCCAGCAGGCCAAGAGTTGCTGAGGAAAAACCGGGAGAGGTGAATTGGGGATCTACGGATAGGCCAGTGTGTCATTACTGCAAGAAAAGAGGTCATATTGTTGCGAATTGTTATGCTTTGCGGAATGAGGAGAAGCCTGTAAAGACGGTCGCTTTGGTGAGTACTTCAAAGCCAGGGTCTCTCAAATCTGAACTGGAAGTTTTTGCTCCGTTTCTCATGGAGAGAATGGTGTCTTTACCGGGGAAGAATAACAGGGTTCCAGTGACCATTTTGAGGGATACAGCAGCTTCACAATCCTTTATGATAAGGGGTGTGTTGCCTCTCTCTAAGGAGTCTGCTGTGGGTTCGGGTGTTCTTGTGAGGGGGTTTGGTATGCAGTGTGTGGGTTCGCCATTGCATAATATTCATCTTGAGTCAGATCTGGTCACAGGTCCGGTAACTGTCGGGGTTCGGCCATGTCTTCCCATTGAAGGGGTAGATTTGGTCTTGGGGAATGATTTAGCCGGTGGCAGAGTGCTCGTTAAGCCGGGAGTGAATGCGGTGGCAGTTACCCACAACAGTTTTACGGCTACGGGATTGGACAAACCGGTCAGGGATCCTCCATCATGGCGTGAGGGTGGGAAATCAGGTACGATAAGCACTGGGGCTGTTCATAACCCTGTCGCTGCCTGTGTGGAGGCGCTGTCCAGTGCTAAAAGTGACACCCCTGTCACCTCGGAGGCCCCGATCGCTGCGGAGACTCTGGCCAATATGGAGTCTCATTTGGCACACTTGCCTGATGCGCAGCGTGCAGACATATTGGAGCTGATCGTGAGGTGGAGCGCCCTGTGTCGTACCGCTCTGGGAAATTCAATCCCCACCAGCGGGTGTGTACCACCAGAGATGGGGTCGTTACTAAAAAAAAGTAATATATTACATATTACATATTACTTTAAAAAAAAGTAATATATTACACTACTTCGTTACTATCTACATAAAGTAATTCGTTACTTTACTCGTTACTTTACTCGTTACTTTACTCGTTACTTTACTCGCAGGGCCGACCCGCCCCTCCCTACAGGCAGATCACGCAGACTGCTAAAGTTTCAAATGTTCTCTTTAGTTCAGTTTCCATTGTCGCATAAGACTGATCCAGATAGCTCCTGAATGTTTTCCTATCTGACCATGGCTGTCCTCTGTCTCCTGCTATCTGACCGTGGCTGTCCTCTGTCTCCTGCTATCTGACCGTGGCTGTCCTCTGTCTCCTGCTATCTGACCGTGGCTGTCCTCTGTCTCCTGCTATCTGACCGTGGCTGTCCTCTGTCTCCTGCTATCTGTATTATTTTGCGCAGTCTATCTCTGCTCACGCTGTTGCGTCAGCGTGTTCTCCTGCGTGTTGGCCATGTGTTGCACTGGAGCCAGACTTCAGCCGAGCACGTACGAACTGCGCATGCGTGAGTGGCAATAACTCTCCTTACCAGCAGGCAGCGGTAGTGTGTATTCGTCATTCAAAACAAGCAACAACCGGAAAACAGAGAAGAAGAACTACGTGCGTGTGTGTGATATAAATAAACAATAGCTATGTGCGTTAGCTTCACCTAGCATGTGTTCTTTGCAGGTGTTTGTTGAGGTTTGATTATGACTGATTTTAGAAAGTAACGAAGTAACGCGTGTCGGGGCAATGTTAGTAACTGTAGTGTGATTACTGGATTATAAAAGTAGCGCGTTACACTACTCCGTTACCGAGTAATATTATTACAGTAACGCGTTACTTTGTAACGCGTTACACCCAACTCTGTGTACCACCATTGGTCCCACCATCGAAAAGGAGGCACTGGCTATGGTTCTGGCTTTGAACCATTTTGAGGTATACGTGGGGTCATCAAACATTCCTGTCACTATTTTCACCGATCACAACCCCCTTGTGTTTCTGCAGAGAATGCGTAACACAAATCAAAGGTTGATGCGGTGGAGTATTTTCATGCAAGCCTTCAATGTTGAGGTCAAACACATTCGTGGCAAGGATAATGTGTTGGCTGATGCATTGTCGCGCTTATAATATAGCAGTTATTGTGTGTTGTTAACCTGTCGGGTGTGTGGAATGAGTGGTGGTGAGCACGTCTGTCAACTAAGGTTGATTGCCACAGGGCCATCTCCCAAAATCCTTAAAGGGAAATGGAAGCACTTTTCAAACTGCTTTCCATGCGACAATATTCCCATTAGGAAATGTATTTATCTAGTGTATTTCCAATGTAAACGATCGAGATACGCGAATTTATTTTTTGAAATACGTGCCTAATGACCTTGGGCGCTTCCATCGATCCGGGACTTTCCCAGTGACGTCACTGTGTGGGTACGGCTTCCTGGGCCAAAGCTCAATACAGCTGCAAACAACATGGCGTGCAATGCACCAGTGGTTTCCAACAAAAGAAAACGGTCGTCGTCAGGAGCGTATTGTATTTCCCCAGGCTGCACAAATGGTTTTTATACAAAGAAGGAAGAAGTACATTTCCATAGGCTGCCACTAAAGGATGAGAAGCTGCTCAAAGCATGGGTTATTTCCATGAAACAGTCCGATCCGCCGCTGAATCAGTACACACGTGTGTGCAGCGAACACTTTACAAATGACGATTATGTCCACAAAATGAGGTTTGATGAGTCTGGATGCCTGGTTCAATACAAAACATCGGATTTGAAGCCAGGATCTGTTCCCACAATATTCGATTTCTCATCGTATGCAGTCGGGAACACCGACCGTCCCAGCACATCGGCCGCGCAAGACAATGACACCAGTGTCAACAAACATGAAGTTCGAGCCACCAAACGAGCTGCTTCAGCTGCCGAGAGAGAGGTAAATATTGCAGCACTACCAGATTACTAGCTCACACATGTATTTACTGACACAGTGTGACCTTATTAATTTATCAGGGGAATTGCAAGTATTAAACAAAATAAAATTAGACAACCCCAGTATCCCAGCCTGTTATTATGGGCTGCGTTTAGTTTGGCCGCGCCATGTTCGTTTTGGCCGCGCCGTCCAATAGGCCTACAGCACAATGGTTGTGCGATAAACACACCCCGTCACAAACCATCGCCCACACTAAGGAGACTAGGTGGCTCTAAACTAGCCAGGCAAACTTGGGTTTTCAGTGGCTCAGAAATAATAACAATACTAATAATACTTTAACATATATAGATATAATCTTATATCATTCTCATTTGTCAATTAGTTATTTTTTTATTTAAAAATAAATATTATAATGCATTCTCAATGAGCGTGGTTGTTTGGTGACATGGAAGTCGACCAATTAATTAATTATCGCTTGCTAATTAATTAATGCATAGCGTTTGTCACTAGATATATCTGCCTATATTCATTTACCGGAGCACAACTGTTGATTGTGCTTAAAAACAACGCATCAGTTCTGTTCCCCTCTCTCTCTTCCACTGGTACATGTGGTCGCCTGGTAGGAGTATACTTCATCAAAATGACTGCCCATCCTTAGCCCTGCTTGAGTATTTTCTCAACGTGTGCTTAATAATAACACAATCCTTTATAAATAATATATTTTGCTCTGAGTAATAACAGTTTGAGAGTTTGCTTAAATAGTCTTCAAAAACAAATATTTTCCTATTTTTTTCCAACGGCCGAAATACACATAGGTCTACATAATTATAGGGCATCTCCATGGAGCTCAGGCTGATTGTTTGCTCTCTGATGAGCTGTGGTGGCTCGATCACGTTCTTTTAATTCTTAGGTTTCTATGAACAGTTTCTTTATTTTACCATTATGGAATAATCACATTGGTAAATAGTGGCGATGGGGTTTTTCCGGCCAACTTATCATAGTCAAGATTTTGAATATTTCTAGTTCACCTTAACCTGTAACATATTTATATTGATTTGTTTCAGGTCAAACGAGCTGTCTATACTGCTGCAGGATTGTTGTCCTGTCAGACAGAAGATACATCCTGCATAGGTGCTGATGATGCAAGTGATGATTCCCAGGTACTGGAGGCACACACAACTAAACGTGGGCAGTCAGTGACTGTGGCCACACAGATGGAACCACTGGAACCATGCCCGTGTAAAACTGTAACTTTGGTGAGTGTGCAGACTGGGACCGATGACATCAACAACAGTCAGTTGCTCAGTCATGATCATCCATATTGCGTCAGCAGGGACATTGCAGGTGGATCCGCCACACTGGCACCTGCAGATGCAATGGCCAAAGCACCACCGAGTCCAACACCTGATGTGTCAATGCCTGAAGAAGATGCTTCCAGCTCTGGGGAGAGCATTCCAGGGACTGAGCCTTCTTCGTCGGACTACAGCCCTACTGAAGATGAAATTATACAGAATGACAGCGAAGACAGCGAGGATGATGGAGAACATTCAGTGGATGGCGGAGAAGATCCAGTGTCAAACAAAAAATATCTGGTATCCCATGCACAACTGATGAAGCTGTTTTGTGTATGCAACTTTGCCGGATGCGGAAAATGTGTGATCAGCAGGCCGTACTGTTCAGCCAAAGGCTTTGGACTGACAGTGAAAACTGACTGCATAGATGGCCATGCGTTTGTGTGGACTTCTCAACCCCTCTTAAATGGCACAATGACCTGCAACCTGTTAGTGCCAGCCGCGATTTTCCTGACTGGAAATGCTTATGGCCTATTTTCTGAGATATGCCAGTGTCTGGGCCTGGAATCACTCTCGACAAGACACTGTTATAACATCCAGAGAGTGTATGTGCTGCCGGAAGTTACCAGTGTCTGGAACTTGCACAATGAGGCAGTGATGGCAGCAACTGGCGATCAGGTTGTCACTGTGTCAGGCGATGGGCGATGTGACAGCCCTGGTCATTGTGCTACGTTTGGAACGTACACCATGCTTGATATCAACTCAAGGCTCATCATTGCCCAGCAGACAGTGAAGGTGACAGAGGTCAAAAATAGCTACTGGTTGGAGCCTGTTGGACTTGAAAGATGTATTTCCAAACTACAGGTATTCTATTGTTAGTTTGTTTATTTCACAGATCAATAGTACATGTAGTATTGCTACAATATATTGTATAATCTTTTGTCTAATTTTAAATAACGATTGTCAATTTGGAATGGAAAGGTTGTGATGTCTAGCTGTCTGCCTGTGCCATTGTATGTATGGGATCTCTGCTGATAGCCAAAGATATATAATGTATGTACATTTGTTACATGATATGCTAGAGAGGCCATGATTTCGGACAAACATTGTCACATTAAAATATAGAAATCCACCTAAATTGTTAAGTCTTAAATTCCATGTTGCAAAAATTAATCCTACAATTGACCAAATTGTGATTTTACATGGGAAAATTGCCTGGCCCTCTAAGTTTGACTTGGACACGGGGGGGGGGGGGGGGGGGCTATCAAACCTGTGTGATAGAAATTGAAGATGTTGGCTTTATTAAATTAAATGTATGGTAAATATCTTTTCAGGATCACAATGTGACAATTTCGATACTAGCCACAGACTGCCACCCTGCAGTGCAGAAGATGCTACGTGAGGACCACAAGACCATCAAGCATGAGTTTGACTTGTGGCACATTGTGAAAGGTGTGAAGAAGCGGATGCTGCAGAGCAGGAATACCGAGCTGAAGGAGTGGGTGCGCATGGTATCCAACCATCTTTGGTACTGTGTGTGTACATGTGTTGGTGACGCGTTACTGCTGAAGGAGAAATGGACGTCCATCCTCCATCATATCATCAATGTTCACGAGTGGCTGTCGGCCGAGAGAAGATGCTGAAGTGTGAACACGAGCCTTATTCTGAAGAGGATGGGAGTTCCCGACCTTGGTTGGAGCGTTCATCCAAGGCCTTTGGCACTCTACAGAAAGTGGTCATGGACAAGAGACTGTTGAAAAAACTAGATAAGGTATTGTCTTAATTGCCCTTCTTCATTTATATATTCTGGCCTTATAAATTCTCCACAAAGCAGTATATTTATATAAAGAGAATATATTCAACGGATGTAGCCCTGAACAAACAGTAAAATATGAAATTGAAAATATGTTAAAAAAAAAATACAAACACATGCATAATTAATATCAGTATTTGAATTATCCAACAACCATGGGTGATTATTCAATAGTGATGTTTGAGAATTGCATGTCTGGCATCTCTCGACTCCAATAGTTCGCAATCTGACAAATTAAGTAATAACAAAAATGCTAAATAATGCTGACATTCATGACCCACTCTGTTCAATTGCAGGTTACAGAAGAGATCCATACTGGCGAGCTGGAGAGCATCCATTCTTTGTATACAAAGTACGTTCCAAAGCGCAATAAGTTCACGGAGGAGAGCTTTCAGGCACGCCTCGCTGCATTGGATCACAACCACAACATCGACCGTGAGCAGGCACAGACCAAGAAAGGGGCACTGCAGTTCAAACTGCAGTACTCGAAGCCTGCTGGAGGATATGTGGTGAAGGCGATGAAGACACCAAAAAGCTACAACTTCCGAAGAGAAATCATGGTCGGGGTAGTCGATAGGTGTTTATCAGCATCGTCCATGAGGTCCGAACTTGCAGAACACCGTCGTACAGATGCAGAGAAGGAGAAAAGGACACTTGGTGCGCATAAAGGCCTGGTAAAACCATCGAAGGAGGATGCTGTGGCACACCACCTAAGTCGATTTGTGAACAAGTAATGTCGGTCTCTATGTGTCTGTCATGAAGTCAGCCTGTGGGGCTCAATGTGTCTGTGGTATATGAAGTCAGCCTGTGGGGCTCTGTGTCTGTGGTACTAGTATTTGAAGTCTGCCAGTTGTGATCAATGGGTGTTACGTTCCCTTGTAGAGCTAGGGGTACCAAGGGAAGTAGCGACACACCAGATAGCCAGACGAGAGAAAAAAGGAGAGGAAACGGAAGGCTGAAGGAGTTTCAGTGAGGTTTTAATCCGTCAATACGTAAGGCGGCTCACCAGCCAAATTACAACATAAACGTACAATAAACAACACAACTATTCTGGGTTGTACACAGAGACAGGCTGCACACATGCAGCCAGACGAGAAGGAGAGAAAGAAGGGGCCTCACTGCCGTCCTCCTCCGGTCCTATATGGAATCCTTGATTGCAAAGCAGGAGCACCTGGGAAGAGGCTGCACCTGGGGACAATCAGAGGGAGAGAGGAAAACACACACACGCCCACACACACACTACGGCACGTAACACTTCCCCCCATAAAACCAAACCAGTGTTTGGCCACAGTTACCAACAACACTCCAACGGTTGGACAGATCGTGAAGTCTCACCCACGGGACAGTACATCGGCCACAACATTATCGGCTCCTTTCTTGTAGTTGATGACGATGTTGAAGTCTTGTGCCAACAGGGCCCAGCGCATCAACCGCTGGTTGTGGTTGAACATCTGGGACAAAAATACGAGTGGGTTGTGGTCCGTGTACACCACCACTGGCGTTGAACTGGACCCAACATACACTTGAAAATGCTGCAGGGCAAGGAGCATGGCCAGAGTTTCCTTCTCAATGGTGGAATAATTCAGCTGATGTCGCTTGAACTTGGTCGAGAAGTAGCATACAGGATGGCTCACACCCCCATCACCCTCCTGCAGCAGAACAGCACCAGCCCCAGAATCACTAGCATCCACCTCGAGTTTGAAGGGAAGGATTTGGCAGAGCTAAAGGAGCGGCAACACTCCTCAGTCCATAGAAATGGAACATTAGGGCTACACAGTTGAGTTAGCGGTGCCACAACTACCGAAAAGTTCTTGCCAAAACATCGGTAGTACCCAGCCATACCGAGGAACCGCCGGAGTTCACGTCGGGTGGCTGGAGCTGGGTAGGAAAGGATGGCTTCCACTTTAGCATCCACGGGCCTCACATGCCCATGACCCACCTGTTTGCCTAGATAGGTGACAGTGGCCTTGCCAAACTCACACTTTGCCAGATTCACTGTTAGCGAGGCTCCTGCGAGTCGCTGGAACACACATGTGAGAATAGCCATATGGTCAGTCCAGTTATCGGAAAAAACCACCACATCATCAAGATACACATTACAGTTGGGCACATCCCCCAACACCAATTGCATTAACCGCTGAAATGTGGCTGGGGCATTCCTCATGCCAAAAGCCATCACAGTGTATTGCATAAAGTGGTCAGGCGTTACGAATGCAGAGATGTCTGAGGCCCTAGAAGTGAGAGGGACCTGCCAATATCCTTTAAGGAGATCCAACTTCGTGATAAACACACTAGGACCAATACTATCGATGCAATCGTCCATACGGGGTAAAGGAAAAGAGTCTGGAACAGTTAGGGCGTTCACCTTGCGAAAATCGGTGCAGAAACGCGGTGTTCCGTCAGATTTAGGAGCAAGCAAACATGGACTGCTCCAGGGGCTGCAGCTAGGCTTGGCTAAGCCATTTTCCAGCAGATAACACACTTCCTTTTTCATGTTCTCCCTCTTCTCTATGTGACAACGATACGCATGCTGCTTAACTGGATGAGCATTTCCAACATCAATGTCATGCTTTAACACATTAGTGCTCGATGGCACATCACCAAATAGGGTCGGGTGAGCATGAACCAAACCGACTACGTCGCCTCGCTGGCTTTCTGGAAGATACGCCAGGTTAGACTCTAAGCTCAGCATAAACTCAGAGTTCGATAACCTACCACACTGCTGACCACCAGAGGGCACTATCAAGTCATCCTCAACCACCGACATTGCACAGGCCAGGGAAGTGGCCGCGCTGGGAACAGCAGTCACCACAGTACCTTGCTGGTCTCCCTGGGAAGCTTCCCTGGCATGATAGGACTTAAGCATGTTAACATGGCACAACCTTGTTTTTCTCCTACGCTCAGGTGTGTCAATGATATAGTTGGTGTCAGACTCTTGCCTTACAACCACATACGGACCTGAGAAACGCGCGTTGAGAGCAGATCCGGGTGTAGGCAGCAACACCAACACCTGCTCACCAGGCAGAAACTGCCGCTTAACTGCTCTCCGATCGTACCTGCCCTTCATGTTTTCCTGCGAAGAGGCAAGAGCTTCCCTTGCTAGCTTAGTCGCCTGTCGTAAATGCTCACGACACTGGGACACAAACTTCTTCACATCAGTTTTCGGAAGGGACTCAGACACCAATTTATCTTTCAGCATCTTTAATGGGCCACGCACATTGTGCCCAAACACTAGTTCAGCTGGGCTAAACCCAGTAGACTCCTGCTTTGCGTCACGAATAGCAAATAACACGAAGGGAACACCCTCATCCCAGTCCCTGCCTGTGTCATGGCAGTATTTACCAAGCATCGATTTCAATATCTGATGCCAACGCTCCAGTGCCCCTTGTGACTCTGGGTGGTAGGCACTAGACACGGAATGGGAAACACCCAATGACTGCAAGGTTTTTCTAAAAATCTTGGAAAGGAAATTAGTTCCCTGATCAGTCTGCACAACCTTCGGCAACCCAATGGTGGTAAAAAACTTGGTCAGTGCTTTAATGATGGCGGGTGCAGTGATTTTACGCAAAGGGATGGCCTCAGGGAAACGTGTCGATACCCACATCACAGTCAACAGAAACTGGTTACCTGCCTTGGTCTTCGGCAACGGACCGACACAGTCAGCAATGATATGGTCAAAAGGCTCACCAATAGCCGGAACAGGACACAGCGGCGCTGGAGGAACTACTTGATTTGGTTTACCCACTACCTTGCATGTGCTACAAGTTCTACAGAAACACACTACGTCATCTTTCAATCCTGGCCAAAAAAAATGTTGAAGGATCCGGTCATAAGTCTTAGTCACACCTAAGTGACCAGACCACAGGTGCTCATGGGCTAACACCAGAACCTGCTGCCGACAACTCACAGGAACCACTACTTGATAAACGCTGTTCCAATCACCACCTGAACCAACATCTGCATTACTTGATTGGTCAGCCCACCGGCGCATCAGCACCCCCGTCATCCACAAAAAACAATGGTTTCTTATTGCCTTCGTTAGGGTTCTCAGCAGCGTTAAAACACTTGATCAAGGTAGGATCATCCCTTTGTGCCGTGATGAGTGCCTCACGGGTCAAAGGCATAGCCACCTCTGGAGCAATAGCGACAGGTTCTATTTCAGCATCACACACCGTTGGAGGGCCCTCCACTAATCCATCAACAGAGATCAACCTGTCGTTAGATAGGGCAGAGACAAGCCAAGAATCAGACAAATCCACATCCTGAGCCTGCTTACGGGCCTGAGCTCTGGTCAAAACACTAACTGCAAATACCTTCGGATGAGTCAGAGCTAGATTATCATCTACAGCACCAGGAACTGGAATGTCAACAACCTCTGGAGTAGGGTACACTTTACCTCCAGCTATATCGTTTCCCATTATGAAATCCACACCGTCGATTGGAAACCTGGGGAGTACGGCAACCGTGAAGAAACCAGTAGCCAGTTTGGACTGGACATGGACATTGTGGAGAGGTGCAGGCACAAAACCCATTTCAATACCTCTTACCACGGCACTTACATCACAGGCGGACTCATTAGTCAAGGGCAGGGCACTCGCAAGAATGAACGACTGTGAGCCGCCACTGTCTCGTAACATAGTAACCTGTCGCTGATCCTCCACCTTCCCTGACAGAGAGACAAAAGCAGTAGAGATGAATGGCTTAAAACACTCATCAGGGCCCATTTTAACAGTGACCTGCCTACTAGGACACACTGTTTTAAATCAAGCCCACCCCTTTTGGGTGCTTGCCACCTGCTGCCCGCTCTCGCTTCCAAGCTGCACAATCTGCTATCATGTGACCTGGGTCAAGACAAAAATAACACGCTCTGTCTATCCTGGGACCTAACAATGGAACACTGGCACAGGGAACATAATTATCAGGAGCTCTCCGATAAGTGTCCCGCTGAGGAGGATCCCGCTGAAAAAAAACACTCCTGTGTATCAGCGCAAACTCGTCTGCCAGAGTGGCAGCCTGCTGAAGAGTAGTCACTTTCTGCTCATTCAGGTAGACTACCGTACGCTCCGGTACACAGTTTTTGAACTCCTCTAACAGCATCAGCTCACATACGGAAGCGATGTCATCCGCTTTACATGCTCTACACCACCTGTCAAAGAGGACTTTCTTCTCCCTCGCGAAGTCCACGTATGTTTGGCCAGCAGCTTTCCTCATGCCACGAAAACGCTGCCTGTAGGCCTCAGGCACAAGCTCATATGCCCTGAGAATAGCACCTTTCACCTTGTCATACTCCAAACTATCCTTGACAGAAAGAGAAGAGCAAGCCGCTTGAGCCTTGCCGACTAGCTTGCACTGTAATAGAATAGCCCACACGTCTTCTGGCCAGTGCAGGGCCGCAGCAATGCGCTCAAATGCACCAAAATAGACTTCCACCTCTGATTCCCGAAACACAGGGACCAAAGAAATATGCCTGCTCACGTCAAAGGAGGCAGCAGGACCAGAAGGTGTAACTGCAGAATCACCCACCACAGCTGCTTGGAGCTCTAGCTGACGCATCCGGACAGCAGTGTCTGCCTCCAGCTTCCTGATCTCCAGCTCCTGCTTCCTGCTCTCCAGCTCCCTCCTGAGCTGAAACTCTCGCTCACGCTCACGCTCCTCCCTCTCACACTGGAGACGAGCCATACGTACTTTTACCCTGGCATCTACTTTAGACCCCGTAAGTGAGGATCCTGCCGAAAACGAGTCAAACTGAGGTGTGGTGAAAATGTTTGCCTGTTCCGTAGCACTCTGAACCACCGTGCCAGGAGATTCCACTAAAACAGGCCGCCTCAAAACCCCCTGTTCAACTAGTCCAGTTATCAAAGTAGCCTTGAGTTCACTTTTTACCAGAGCCGAGGAGACAAACATGATAATGGTCAGCAACTAACCGCAAATCAACCTTCCTGCACCCGTCTAGCTGACCCACAGTAGGACTGGCCACAAACTGCTCCAACACAAAAGCCATCTTTAGCAACGGCTACTTACAAATATTATTATTTATTCATTTACAAACTTCCCCAGATCCTGCCTACCAAACTTTACCTAACTATCTTCTGGAGCGTGCCGGGCTCGAGGTGACTTTAAAGGCAAACATCAGCGGCCGAAACCCTGAATCGCCTGCCCCCAACAGGGAATAAATCCCCACCCAGGATTACCCCGAAAATAAAAAAGGCAAAATAAAAAATGAGTGCCCGAAGGAAGGACTGATTCAGTCCAGCTAGACACTCCCCTGTCTAAACTGAGGAAGCTGTTCAACAGTAAATAACTTCACAGCCAACTCTACATACACCACTGCTCACCACCAAACACAATAACACTAACCAACAACCAAATACTCACTCTTTGTCTCAAAGATTGGACGAGCCCCCATGTTACGTTCCCTTGTAGAGCTAGGGGTACCAAGGGAAGTAGCGACACACCAGATAGCCAGACGAGAGAAAAAAGGAGAGGAAACGGAAGGCTGAAGGAGTTTCAGTGAGGTTTTAATCCGTCAATACGTAAGGCGGCTCACCAGCCAAATTACAACATAAACGTACAATAAACAACACAACTATTCTGGGTTGTACACAGAGACAGGCTGCACACATGCAGCCAGACGAGAAGGAGAGAAAGAAGGGGCCTCACTGCCGTCCTCCTCCGGTCCTATATGGAATCCTTGATTGCAAAGCAGGAGCACCTGGGAAGAGGCTGCACCTGGGGACAATCAGAGGGAGAGAGAGGAAAACACACACACGCCCACACACACACTACGGCACGTAACAATGGGTCTGTGGTATTTGAAGTCGGCCAATAGTGTGATAATGATATAACTTTAAATATATAAAGGGCATGGAAAACAGGCATAGAAAGAAATGGAGTGTTGATAGGTGGGTGGATGGCACAGGGTAAGCTCCATGACAAAAGGGTGGGAAGACAGAAAGTTGTTCCTTTGTCATTGGCCATGGGTGAGGTGGTATTATAATGATGACAGAATAGCAGGGGTGGACAGGGAGAGGTGGTGTGTGTGTGCACTATTGTATAGTAAGATTTGTTATTATTGGGCAGATCAGTGGCTAAATAATGGTTAACACACAAAACAATGAATACAACTTGTATATGGGGCTTGATATGTCAGTGGGGAATAAATTAAGTCAGTGAGCCTGTGGGGCTCTGTGGCAAATAAATAAAGGACGTCTATGGCTGAAGTAATATATGCTGGTAGTATTTGTATATTATTATTTGAAGGGTAAAAACATAGTTTGGTTCAGGAAAATGGTCTTTATTACTTTATGAACATCGAGCACTGAAAAAGATTTGTAGAATCTAGTGAGATACATGTATATGCTTGATAATATAAGTTGTAAATACTGTTCTGATATATCACAAACATTGTATGAATGGTTCCATTATCAAAGTAGAATTTTCTTCGCTAGCCTAAATGTCACGATTTCACTGTCAAAGATTTGCCTTCCATGCATGGAATCATTGGTCACATCATATCCCTCCAGAATATTCAAATCCTTTGTAGGTTACTGATGGGTAGTGACTTCGTATCCGATTCACAACACAGGCAGGTATCGGCACTCTGTTCCCTTTTCCAAGGAAACCTCTAGTCCAGATGGTGAATTGCCGATAAGCTGTTAGAGGCTGAAATAAATAGGATACACCTATAAATACAAATCATTTAATGGCTACTGTAACAAGGTTGCATTTTTGAATTGAACCAACCCTTTTCAAGGGCGACCAAACCGACACTACGTCTCACCATACACAACAAAATAATGCTCGGTCGTTACATTCCAGTGTTCGAAATGGTTGGCGGCCGAATTGGTCTATATTCCACCATTTCTACCCTAAATCTACTCCCCCCCCCCAAAAAAAAATGAGTTCACACCACCCCGCACCCCCAAGCCATGACACCCATACTATAACACCCAAATAAACAATTACACAGATGAGAACAAAAAAATTATATATTTTTAAATAGGGCCTACACTTACTCGCTATTTATTGTTCGTTCGAGGGTTACTGCACGCACGTCTCGTAGCGATACCATTGCGATCGCCAACATATCATTGTCGATGGAAACCATAGGGAACAGTCGGTGTTCCATGATACACTGGAGATTATTCCCGTCTGAATTGAGCATGTGGTCGATACCAATTTCCCTGCAACGTCTACATTCATTTTCCGATGGCATCACCACACAATTGTTACATGTACACCAATCTGTGTTGTCCATTCGTCCCGGGTTTTGAGCAACATCTTCTTCCTCTGAGACTGAGTCGGTACTGGAACTGGTGGTATCCCACTCGGCGAGTTCAGAACCGTCGGTACTTTCGGCGGATTCCGGATCGTATGCCACTCTAGTATTAGACCGAATCGGTTCATAAGCATAGGCTATGGGATGCCTGGTAACTGTAGATGCTTCCACATCAATGTCATCTCCCGACGAATAGTCAAATTCATCGTTCAAAACGTCGATCTCATTGCAAAATTCCTCCATCGCTGCCATATCTGCCACGTTGTGTTGACTTCCGGTATGGATACCCGGAGCGAGGACCCACACAGTGACGTTACCATTTGGGACTCCCCTAATGGCAGCGACCTGGTCCCGGAATTCCCCACCCGGCCGGCGGATAATTAATTTTCTTTTGGCGAGTGATATCATATACAATAAATATTACGATCAATATCCATTGTAAAATGAATAAACTACCCGGAATATTATAGCTGTAATGGTGTTTCCTTTCCCCTTTAATGTCATGCACTGGTAATTAACAAGGATAATCTGGTGTTTTTTAGTCGATGAGTAGTGCAGATAACACTGTAAAATCAATCGACAGTAAGGGGAATACTTATTTGTGTACAATTCTCCGTTATCCAATGAGAATGGACGCTCACATTGCCTTTAAGGGCAGCCGACACAAACGAATGCCGTGCTTCCATGAGCGTCAAATCCCGCCGCAGATGGGAATACATTGCAATCAGTTGAAAGCTATTTGCGTCCCTTTATGAAGCTGAAGGAGCCTAGGAGCGTCACAATTGCACGCCACGGACACTGACTAAACGTCGCTCCTGGACGATTATGGAGTGAGAGTGTGTTGCACACCACCGCCGTCACTATTAAAAACAAGATGGTCTAAAAGCACTCTCGTTGTTTGTGACCGTTTTCTACGTGCAGGTAAAACGGGGCAGCGCGAGGTGCGTGCAATACCTGATGCGCCACAGTCCCCTACATTGCTAGAGGAACTGGTACCGGTCCACACAAAGGAATTTAGATTTCACATGGAAAGTCTCCAAAACATGTTCGTCTTGTGATTAAAGATAACAAAAGAGAGCAGCATGTGTGCATCATGAATGGATAACTAAATTGTTCCATTCCAGTCTGTCTCTGCACAAAGAGTCTGTTTATCAGTCAGCAGACCTGAGTGTGTCATTCACCCCCCCCCCCATCCTATTCCCTGTCTCTCTCATTCCCTAACTCCTTAAAAGGAAGAAATGTGTGGAGGAGTAGGTGATAGGAAGCCATGCTTGGAGAAAGGAAATTAAAAAAGGAAAGATGAAAATAAATGAATATAAAGCAAGTAAGGAACACAAAAAGAGACAAAGAAAAGAAGAAAGCACACTATCATCCCTGACCACTCTGAACTGCAGCCTCACTTTAAAGAATCGTTTCAGTCCTCTCCCAGAGAGCAAAGCCTCTTCTCTTTTCAATCTCTTCTGTCTTTTCATTTGGTCTTTTCATCTTCATACCCACTAAAAGCTTTCAGATGATGTGCTCTATTGTATATCTGCTGCCACATGTGTTTTTCAGCATTCCATGGCTGAAGATTGTCTACACTTGAACAGAGGAGAGGGTTACAGTTTCAACATCAATATGTTTGCGGTGAGCAGTTCTTTGGAAAAAGCTGCTGAGGTTGCCCAATTGAAAGAACCACATATGCACAAACAGATCTTTTGCCAACTTTTGACGTCAACAAAGACCAACCACATTTCAAGGAAACTTAATAAGAGCGTGTGTTTGGTTTTATAAGTTTTACTTTAAGAATGCTATAAGAAAGTATGAGCATTAAAAGGGGAATGAGACAAACAAAAATATAAAGGGGAGGGGGACATAAAGTTCTTTGTCTGAACTCAACAGAAGGCCAAAACTAGGCAGACAGAAGGACAGCTGTAGCTTCAGTCCCTTTAAACTTTATATGTCCAACAGTCACTCTCTATAGCAGTGTGTGTGTGTGTGTGTGTGTGTGTGTGTGTGTGTGTGTGTGTGTGTGTGTGTGTGTGTGTGTGTGTGTGTGTGTGTGTGTGTGTGTGTGTGTGTGTGTGTGTGTGTGTGTGTGTGTGTGTGTGTGTGTGTGTGTGTGTGTGTGTGTGTGTGTGTGTGTGTGTGTTTATTACAATGTAAGCAGGTTCGACAGAAGAAGAATAAGGGGGTTTCCACGGTAACCTCGGGTTTTGAAAGAGCCCCTTCATCCTGTTTTTCTCTGTGAAGGGAAATGAGGAGAAAAAACAATTCCTGACTGTGCATGTGCGCTTGTGTGTCATTGTGTGGAAATAACCAGATGACAAGGTGGGGCGGGAGGAGGGGGGGCAGGGGCAGGATGTGGTAGGGCCAGGATGCAGGGGGAGGGATTGTGGGAGTGGCTAAGACCGTGCTCACTTGCGAGTGTAACTGCGACTCAAATGTTCTGCACTGAACTAATTTGTATAAAACACACTTTATTTGCTTAAACAATATACAAATATTTTAATAGGTACAAATATCCAGAGAATCTCCAATACAAAATGTAGCTTGTCCTTTTGTCTTGCCCTTCTATTCATTAATTAACACACTTTAAACAAAGACTGAAGGGGACCAGGCATCTGATTTTATTTTTATTTTAAAGAAGGCTTCAAATCAATTATTTTTCATCTCAAGCCCATAAAAATAAGTTTGTTAACATGTAGAGATCATAATGCCTAATTTGGTCTTTTATATTTCACAATTAATGGTTAAAGTGTATGTAAGTATACTTGTACTTATATTTGTTTTGATTAGATTAAAAATGTAGAATCATATAGCCATGTGTCTATCATTTATTGTTGTCAACATAGCATCATGTACAGAGCCATATAATAGAAGAGTTACGACAACGGAAGTCCAAAAACGGTTATCGTCACGTGGTTCATGGAGACGAGGATCGTTCCCCGGAAGTTCATGGCGGGCAATGTGAATGCATTGATAACAGGAGATAGAACTACGATTTTTGGTAATCATTAGTGAATAAAGGTTTTGATTTGCAATATTTATACAACAAATCGATATGTGTATGTATTTACATCAATATGTTTTAAAAAATAAAATAGAATTTGCTAATATTAAGTAATATTATTAGGATTAGTGTGAACAACTAGTTTACATGTTAGGCTCACAGTGCCTTGGTTAAAGAGTCTGTTGCTGTTTATTTATAGCTTTGAATTCTTTAAAACCAATATTATCTTCTTAAACTTGTATGGTAGTCAGGAGCATCACTTTCTAATGTTTATTGATACATTTAGAGGGAGGGGATCTAAAGTAATGCTTTAAAATTCAGATTAGATTCATTTCTACCATTTTCTTAAATTCATGGTAGTTTCAGTAATCCCCTGGTAATTGAGGACACAAGTTATCTAAATGACTAATGTCATCTTTATGGCTTTCAGAAAGGACAGGTGACTATCAGACGACGACGGCGACGGCGACGACGACGACGACGACGACGACGACGATGATGATGATGATGATAAATGTGTTGTTTTAGGAACATCCATTGCAAATACATGGAGTTCAATAAACATTGAATAGCATATCATGCAGTTTTTCTGTGTCTTTTCCTCCGTGTTGTCCTGGTTTGCTGTGCTGCCTCGCCACCATGGTTTGCTGTGCTGCCTGGGGATGCTCCAATGGCTCAGAGAAAGGAGTACGAATGTACGGCTTCCCCACTGACACAGAGCGGAGGAAAAAATGGCTGGCTCAAGTCAGCAGGAGCAATTTCACGACCAACAGCAACAAAATATGTGATGTAATTATATACAAACACTGCATTTGCACTTTTTCACCAAACGAAAACCACACCATTGGGAAAGCTTAATGTTTTGTTTAATACAAAAAAACAGGGAAAGGCTTGAAAAACACAGAGTTGAGACTCAGGGTGAGGGTCTCAGTGCAGGTATTCAGGCTCCATTGAATCCCCCTCTGGTTCTTGTGCTGAAAGAGGGAGTAACAGACAGGAGAAAGGGTTATACACACCTATATAGCACACCTGTTGGATGGGAAATTGCCTTGGGGAGATAAGGTGTGGTCTTTGTTCCCAACTGAAGTTATGGAACTTTATTATTTGTGAGTTTAACAAAGTATGACAAATGGCATCAGTAACAGATGTGATATGAATTTCTATAAAGTTGTCTCACATTCTTGGTCATATTTTATATACAGTATGTAATGAGTATAACATGTCCAGTAAGTATAAAGCGTTTCCTAATACTGTGTATTCAACCACTATGGAATATGTATGTGGGCAGACAAAACTGAGTTGTTCTGTGTGTGAAGTAACCTCAAGTCACTCCGCAGGCACATGTTGATGCAGACCAGTTTGTCAAGAGAAAAAAGGGCAAGACTAGGCTGAGAGCAGAGGCTATACCCACCATCTTCGTGCATCGCCCTGTGGTCAAAAAGAGAAGGGCCCCTGCACCACGATTCACCCCGGGACCTGTATTTACAAAGCCCATAGCTCATGATCACAGCTGTAGGAGCCAATTAACTGTGGGTATAAAGGTAGGAACCTATGTGTGTTGGGGAGAGGTTCCGCCAGAAGGCCCATACAGTTTTTGAACACACACACAAGGAGCACACACGGAACACACACACAAGGAGCACACACACGGAGAACACACACGGAGAACACACACACAAACACGGGATTACAAGCAAAGCAAAGGTATTGTGTAAACAGTAATATCATGTGGTGAATATGGAAAGAAGCAAGTAAATGGAAACCAGTCAAATGGAAATAAATGGACTGTTTCAAACTGGAAACTTTGTTTCTGGCCTTTATTCGGCAGAAAACTTGTGTGCGTCAATTACACCCACCAAGCGGATCCTCAGAGGCTTAAAGCGTTGGCTTAGCCTCTACAACAGCTATAGTGTGAAAGGTGACACAGGTATAATAAGTATGAACTCTTAGTAACAAAAGTAATATTTCTTATTTTTAAGTGGTATAATATTTTAAATGTTCGAAAATGTACAGTGCCATGTCTTCTACTTACATTAGTCTCAAAGATTGAGGGAAGAAGGGAAGGGATCACTGCCCTCCACCTGCCAGCACCCAGCCAGAGGCAGTAGGGCCTGGCTCATTTCGTGGCATCTGCAGGCAGTGGCAAGTCCCTCCGGCATATGCCACAGAGGCCGCTACTCTGTGGTAGCTGTGGCAAGTACTTCCGGCATATGCCACAGGTGCCACAACTTTCCGAGGCATCTGCCGCTGCTCAACGGGAGTTGCCACAAGATGCCAGAGTAAGAGAACGTTTACGGTAGCTGCCACTCGCCTTCCGTGGCAAATGCAGCTATTTAAACCCGTATTTAACTGTATTCGGATTAGTTGTTTTTCAAATGTAACGCCAGCTGAATACAGTTAGGCTACTTGGTATTTGTATTATGATTACGTAACGCCGTTACATGTATTCCGTTACAACCCAACCCTGTGTACAGATCATCAGTCCTGTGTACAGATCAGTTCGATAAAGTCATGCCTAAACAGCGACATTTTACACGATCAATACGGGTTTAAATAGCTGCATTTTCCACGGAAGGTGAGTGGCAGCTACAGTAAACCTTCTCTTACTCTGGCATCTTGTGGCAACTCCCGTTGAGCAGCGGCAGATGCCTCGGCAAGTTGTGGCATCTGTGGCATATGCCGGAAGGACTTGCCACAGCTACCACAGAGTAGCGGCCTCTGTGGCATATGCCGGAAGGACTTGCCACTGCCTGCAGATGCCACGAAATGCGCTTGCTGTCTCTCGCCAGAGGAGCGCAAACAACAAAAACAAGCAAGGTGTCCTGTCATGTATCTGGAAGTTTGGGTTGGCAAAATGGAGTAAGAGAGGGACTTGAAAAACTTGGTGGCTCTCTACTCATGTTGTTACAGTTGTCTTGGTTACAGCTCTCAAGTTAGATTTTTTTGCCATTTCCACATCTTTAGAAAATATGAAATAAAAAATTGAAGTGAAATCAACCTCTTCTCTGGAGAACAAACTTTGATTTCTCTGTCTTGTAAGTTTGCAGTCTTGCTCCTCCACCTGTAACATCACTGTCCCTCCACCTGCCATACAGTAGGTTACTAACAAGATTACTTATATAATACAGTGATATAATACATGTTTAGTATGCTTACTTATATAAAACAGTAGTATTAAAATTACCTTGTGTTTTCACTCTCACGTAAGTCCCTCTCCCTTTGCCATCAATCCAAAATCAGCTGAGCTGCAACATTATACAGACAGGTAATAATCAACATAATCACAAGGACACAAATATGGCTCTGCTAAAAACACTCACTCTTACACGCACCAAAGTTATATTTATCTAATATTTAACTCCCTCCACCCCCGCATACAATCCCGTTTAGAAGCCCCTCTTCTCTAATTCAACAACGTTGAACGAAATGACATTAAGAGAACGGAATTTACAATTAAAAGGCTGTTCAACGTGTGTTGCTAACTTGCTTCGGTATGCTAGCTTAATCTGTTATCTGTAAACGTTCCCTAAATCTACTAATTTAGGGATAATCCACTGACATCCTTTAATACACATGTTCATTTGAATCAGATGTACTGATAATATCAGCAATATAAATCTTTAAACTTCTTCTTACCTTTAAAAGTCCGTCACGAACGGTCTATTGTGCTGCAACTCCACAGCTCTGCTAGCCTTGGCGCTAACTTCCGGGGAACGATTGAGAGGCTCCACGATCCGCCATTGCTGTAAAAAAGTGGTCCATTGGAGTGAACGGAGATGTCGTAACTCTCAGTCTATATGGCGCTGATCATGTACAACTCATTAAGGTCCAATCAGCAATGTGTTAACATAATGAACTTACATAGGGTAACTTGAGGATTGTTACTGTTATTATTAGTCAGGGTATTAAATTGCTTGTCAATTAGTTATTATGGAGACGGGTGGGTTGCAAACGTTTGTTCTGAATTTAGATTTTTTTTTACATCATTTTTAAACTGGCAGAGCTCTATACACTCAACCCAGTCTCACGGCATTTCGTGTTCACCAACACGATTTTTAATCTATTGATTCGTGTTCACCATCACGATTTGCCCCTTTTTTTCGTGTTGCACAGCACGATTTTAAAAGCAATGTATTTCTACTGGTAACGTGTTTCGTGCCTGCAGGCTGCAGCACGTCATTTTCTCCGGTCGGGTCGTGGAAGACCGGAAGCTGTGTGGTTCATAAAAACATATTCTTACTCAATATCAAGCCACAATTATTGCTTTTATTTTAAATCGTATAATTTCGGACTTTTGTTGCCGTCTGTGAGGAAAATAAATGGGGCTCAGAGCCTCAGGATACTGAAATCTGTATTTTTAAATATTTTTTTCCTTCTAATTTGTTATTCTTTTCAAAATAACACACTGTTATTTACTCACCAATAACACACAATTATTTGTGGCTTTTTTGGCGTCCGTCAGGAACTGAATTTCAAAATAAAAATAACCGGAAACAGACGTAGGCCTATAAGGGACATTTCGAGCATCATTGCGATTGTCAACATTTCTGAGTTTAGGATGGCCGAAGACACTACACTACCCATAATCCCCAGCTATCGTTTAGGACTACAGTTCCCGTAAGGTTACGCAGAGCGTCAAACAGCTGTGTGAAATGGAACGAAACCACGCCAGACTATCCAAAACTGGAATCGAACGCCCCTCCAGAACTACACATGCTGGCTATTGTGTTTCGCAAAATGTTATGGGACGTCTCGACTGAACGTTTTCGTTTTCCCCACAATTAGAATTTGCCATTATTAAACACATTGGTGTTATCAAATGTAAAACATATAATTAATAAATGGTTGAAAATCACTTGTGTCCATAATGCGCAGCATTATATTAATGCCGTATACCCACATGACAGCTCATTGTTACTTTGTAATTCTACTCCACTACAATTCAGAGGTTAACCTGGTATTTTTACTCCACTGCATTTATTTGAGTTACTTTGCAGATTCTGATTAATTATGTGAAATATAAACAACCCTTAAATCAGACTTTAGTTACACCTGAGTAAAATGCAGGTAAGGTGATTGTCAAGTGCCAACAATCAGGAGAGATATTTGATAGTTGGTGCTTGAGAAGACTAAACATGTATCTGCAATTGACATGAATGGAAACAAGTAATAAAGTATATTCATTACTCGTTATTCTCTACTAATAGTTAATTAAAGACTGTATATTATGGCTATTTTGCACATCCCTTTCAATATTTTCAAAGGTTTATTGACATATCATACACAACTACGGTGTAGTTATGCAATGAATGAAAAACTTGGGTCACAGGTTCCTCAACAGTGCATTACAAGACATCTATCAATATGTGTGTACCTCCACCATTAAACTGTCATATTCTGCACATTTCTTATTCTATCTACATACATAAGAGTATAATTAATGTGTATAATATCAGTTAAAATAAGTGCTTCAACATAGTTAACATTGCAGGAAAGCAATATATTAGACGTTAATTACTTTGTCAGGCTTAATATTTAATATTTAATGTTTAAATAAAGGTTAATCCGTTTTTCTGTTTTGCACCTCCTCCTATTAATATCTGTGTACATCCTGCACTAAACTGTTTTATTGTAGAGATCACTTATAGTATCTTCTTGATTTTTTATATTCTATATTTCTATATTTATACTTTCCCCCTATGAAAGTATGTACTCTTAATATTTTTTTAATCAAATATAACACATAAAAACAATAATTCAATAACGTGCTTTAACCACTAGGAGGTGCACACAAGCCATAATAACTTTGTATTATTAGTGTGTCTGTACAACATCTGAAGATGTATAGTTTTATGCATGCTTTCATATCATTTTACAGCATATTGCTATACTATTTCAGACTCAGTATTTACATTCTTACATTCAAAGAAAATCAGTCATATCTTTGAAAACTACAGTCCTTTTTTATCAGCTGTGCACCGTTATGGTGTAAATATAACCTATCTATGAATTAGATCAAATGTAAAAGTCAGCCGAATTAGTGTTGATACTGCAAGGAGACGTATTGTGTGAAGAGAAATTGAAGATGTTGTTTAATTGTTGATATATTTATGATCCACGTCAAGTATTCAGTTTCGGCGCCATTTCTTCCAGTTTTTCCAAAGGTCTTCTCATCAGGGCTCTCTAAATAAAGAACTACGGCAGATCTGTAATATGTAATGCAGCCGAACCGTGTATTACAATGCCGTTATGTGATGACTTTCAAAGAGAAAAGCAAGAGCACTCGGAATTAAGTATTATTTTATACTTTTAAAATGTTTTCCGGATTTCATATAATATAAACATCAAATCCCTGCATGCATTGCGGCTAACACATCCAATCAGCGAGCTTAAAACCATAGCTGAGGATCTTGGGTAATCGCTCGAAATGCCTACGTCTGTTTCCGGTTATATTTATTTTGAAATTCAGTTCCTGACCGACGCCAAAAAAGCCCGAGATTATGGAATTAAACCAATAAATAAAAGCAAGGATAATAGTGTGTTATTGGTGAGTAAATAACAGTGTGTTATTTTGAAAAGAATAACAAATTAGAAGGAAAAAAAGATTTAAAAAATACAGATTTCAGTATCCTGAGGCTCTGAGCCCCATTTATTTTCCTCACAGACGGCAACAAAAGTCTATCAGCCGACATTATTTACGAACATTTTCGGTGCTTTAGTCGGTCGTTTTCCATGTTTTTGGGTGTTTTTGGCAGGTTTATCGGTCGCTGCGCGACCGATTTTTTTCCAATTTCAATAGGGTCTTCGCCGACCTAGGTCTCAGACCCTAATAATAATAAATAATCCGTCCAATTTCAATCTTGTTCGATTTAACATTGACGCGGATGGGACCCCCTCACTGTACCTAGGCCGTCTGTCTATAACATGGAAGGACTTTTGCCCCTTTTTGACCCTGTTTTTAGTGGTTATCGCTCGCGAAGCGAGCGATAACCATGATAGTTACGATATCAATTATGCGATTTGCAGTCACGTGGGCTTCGCCCACGTGACTGGGCTCACGCGGTCTATCAGCCGACATTATTTACGAACATTTTCGGTGCTTTAGTCGGTCGTTTTCCATGTTTTTCGGTGTTTTTGGCAGGTTTATCGGTCGCTGTGTGACCGATTTTTTTCCAATTTCAATAGGGTCTTCGCCGACCTAGGTCTCAGACCCTAATAAATAATCCGTCCAATTTCAATCTTGTTCGATTTAACATTGACGCGGATGGGACCCCCTCACTGTAGGCCGTCCGGCCTACCCACTGAGACATGTCTAATGGGCTTTTGCCCCTTTTTTACCCTGTTTTGAGGGGGTTTTGCATGGTTATCGCTCGCTTTGCGAGCGACTACGATGATTGTTACGATATCAATTATGCGATTTGCAGTCACGTGGGCTCACGCGGTCTATCAGCCGACATTATTTACGAACATTTTCGGTGCTTTTGTCGGTCGTTTTCCCTGTTTTTGGGTGTTTTTGGCAGGTTTATCGGTCGCCGCGCGACCGATTTTTTCCAATTTCAATAGGGTCTTCGCCGACCTAGGTCTCAGACCCTAATAAAAGAAGCCTCCCGTGAGTTACTACAAGCTATAAAGTAGATTTTAAAAACGTTTTATAGAATAAAAGCTCACTGCAGGATGTGGTAGAAATGCGTGTGTGCACCACGACAAAAGAGCCTCATTCACTTTACATTGGGGTTGTTTGCGTGGTGCCGACACGTAATTGTAACAAAGTTTGTGACTCCACCACGCAATGCGGTGTTAAGGAGTCGTGGTGGAGTCATCCATTCTGGTGAGATCAGGTTGAAAATAAATGATGGCTCAAAGTTCACTAATGAACTTTGGTTTTAAAAAAAAAAAAAAAGCCAGACTCCAAGAAGAGCCCCCACTGCCCTCATCTAGCAGCAATCTATACGATCATGTAAGGGATAATGTGCTGCGACGCGGTCATTATGGGGAAAAGAACACCGACAGGCTGATCAGGAGCCCGACGCGAAGCGGAGGGATCTAGATCGGCATGAAGGTGTTCTTTTCCCCATAATGACCAAGTCGCTGCACATTATCCCGCTTATTACATGGCCACATTCTCAACAAAGTAACGTTATGACTCCCAATATTAATTGAAATGCTTTTATGGATTTAGAAAATGATTTTATTGATTTAAAAAATAGTTGTATGTATTGATTTAAATTGACATGCATCCGCGAAGAAAAATAGTCCGATGTCTTTTTCTTGTCTTTGTCTTGTCTTTTTCTTTTCTTCACTGGGGACTCATCAGCCACTAACTATTACTCCAAATTACTGTGCTCTCCAAATATATTAAAATGAATGTTAAAATCCTCCATGTTGCTATCACACGACAGCGGAAAACTAAAGACAATCAGACAGTTTGCTTGCTTTTCAAACTGTTACATTTGAAAAACAGTGAGAGCGTCTCTTGTCAGTTTGAAAAGCCAACGGTAGGAACTGCTTGCGTTTTTGAGGAGCTTTTTGATTACAGATTTGAAAACATCGCTCCTTGCTTTAAAAGTAGCACAATTCATGATGTCAAACCTTGGAAAGTATCTAGATATCCCTGCCCTAATGACAAAGTGGCAAGTGAATATGTGTCGCCGTTTGATGTCTATGTCTGGACCGCTGCGTAAAAAGGAGGGTTTGTGCCCCGTTACTTCTCCGCTGTTTTTCTTGTCCCAGTTCGAAAAGCAAACTGCATGCAGTTTGCTTTTCGGCCCAACTGTATACAGTTAAATCGACCGGACTTCTTTCTGAAGATGTGAGCGTCCTTAACAACGGTCAATAAGTCCTTGACAGCGGTCTGTCTGTTCGGTATTAACAACGTGTCACGTGTTCTGAATTGACCAATCAGAATCGAGTATTCAACTAAGCCATGTAATAATTTCTGATAACGATGAAATAGCCCCGCCTCCCTCTCCCCACCTCTCCTGCTGCTGGACTATCAGAAGAAAGAAAATGTTAACGGAAAGTTTCGGAAACTCTGCCGCACGGTTCCCTCGTCCCTAGGAAGAGGCGGAGAGGTGGGTGTTTTTCATCTGCTGGTGGACAGTCCGGAGAGATATACACAGGGTTGGGTTGTAACGGAATACATGTAACGGCGTTACGTAATCAGAATACAAAAATCAAGTGTATTCAGCTGGCGTTACATTTGAAAAACGAGTAATCTGATTACAGTTACTTTCGTAAACCTGAACTGAATACATTTTGGAATACTTATTGGAATTATTGGTGGAAAAGTTTCCTCACAAAATGTAATATTCATTACCGGCAGAACTGTGTGCACACTGCACAACGCTGCAGCATGTCTGTGAGCGAGAGAGAGATGCAGCCTGTCTGTGAGGCCCCGCCCCCGCACGCAGATGAGAGAGAGAGATCTCTTTCAAAATATATTGAAAGTTAGAAACGGAGATGGTTAGATAAAATGTGCAAGATAACGTTTATGTAGCATTTCTTTATTGTCGAAATGATGACATTTATAACGGGATCAAATCAAAGTGAATGGCCTGCCACTGCTGAATGCATGGAGCAAGTGACTGGAAAAAGTTTTAAAAGTTATTACATCGTTTCAGATAATAATAATAATAATAATAAATAATAATGATGATTCATTCTATTTAGGGGCGTCTTTCAAAGCACCCAAGGACACCTTACAATTCATAACATATTCCAAGGAAAGGTTTTAAGACAGTACAAAGAATGCAGTCCGGGTGATGTTTTTATGTGGGGTGCAGATGAGAGAGCTGTCCAGAATGACACCAAGATGTTGTGTTTGAGCTCTTGATAAGCCATTAAAACAGTAAAATACGTGTCTCCTGTTCCCCAAAACATACCCATCTGCTGGCAGACCTCCGTCCATATCGCTGTCCTTGTGTGGCATTAACGCTGTCCCCAGGTCCAGAACTGCCCAGTGACATGGTTTTTAACTTGCTGTCCATGACCTCGGCTGCACGGCAAATTTTAATGGCCTCGTCCAATTTAAGGTCCTTTTCCCTTAGTAAGCAACGTCTAGCACCCTCGTCAGTTATCCCGAGAACAAGCCTGTCCCTTATGAGTTCATCTTTTATAGCTCCATATTCACAAGAGGCAGCCCTTTCCCTCAGCCTGGTAGCAAACGCATCCAAGAGCTCTCCATCCTCTTATTTAAGGTTGCCAAAAACGTACCTCTCAAAGATTACGTTCTTTGCGGGTGTGAAGTATTGCTCCAGTGCCACCAGTATAGTACCCGCATCTTTTTGTTGGTCCGCGGTGAGTCCCAGGTTGTGTTTGTAAACATGTCGGCAGTCATTCCCCATTAGCCTCCTGAGCGCAGCTGCTTGTACCGGCTTTACATTCTCGCTGAGCCCAGTCGCAAGCAGATAATCCTCAAATTCTGCTCGAAAGCTCACCCAGTTGCCGTGGATGTCCCCCGCCATCTTCATAGGCTCCGGAGGTGGGGTGCTGGATGCCATTGTTCCAACGTGACGCTAATGCTAACAGGCTAACTGAAACTGCTAAACCTCACCAAAACAAATAAACGCACTCTGTCTCAGCGACGGACAGTAGCATGCAATCCACAGCTGGGTCCTATTTGAGCTTCTGACACCATGTTTGTAGATGTATGTGCATTAATAAACAAGGCAAGTCAGGCTGTGTCTCAATGCCGTGTATTCACATTGAGCAGGCAATCATACAACTGAGGTATATTCACGTGAGGCAGATATATCTATAACACAGGCACAATACGTCCACAGGGTGGAGCTGCAACCTAGCCTAAACCACCCTGTAACATTGGAGACCTCTGAATTAAATTATCAAGTCACCTCAAGTCAGAAGGCTCAAGTCCAAGTCAAGTCCCGAGTCATTGTTGTTCAAGTCCAAGTCGAGTCGCAAGTGTTTTGTGATTTTGTCAAGTCGAGTCTCAAGTCATCAAATTGGTGACTCGAGTCTGACTCGAGTCCAAGTCATGTGACTCGAGTCCACACCTCTGGCAGGCACGCAAACGGTTACATCATGACGCAAACGATGACGCAATGACGCAGCACCAGTCGGACTCTGGGCAGTGTGAAAAGAGCCGGAGATAAACCGAAGAACCGGTTCTGAACCTGAAAAGCTCTAGCACGGAGCTTGAACCGGAGTTACGTTGGTGTGAATGAGGTACTAGTCATGGATGAAGTTCATAGTGGGTACTGTTTATTTGTGGAGTCACAGTGCCCTCAACTGGAGAAACTGGTGTACTGCTGCTAGATGGCCCTACACCTGGATACACTGTTTATTACCTTCACACTCCACTCACCATCATAGTTGGACGCAGGTTCTGGTCCAGGCTCTCGTCATCTCACGCCTAGACTACTGCAACTCCCTCCTGGCTGGTCTACCTGCATGTGCCATCCGACCTCTGCAGCTCATCCAGAATGCAGCGGCTCGTCTGGTCTTCAACCTTCCTAAATTCTCCCACACCACGCCGCTCCTCCGCTCCCTCCACTGGCTTCCGGTAACTGCTAGAATCCACTTCAAGACAATGGTACTTGCGTACCATGCTGTGAATGGATCTGGCCCTTCCTACATCCAGGACATGGTTAAACCGTACACCCCAGCACGTGCACTCCGCTCTGCATCAACAAAACGGCTCGCTGCACCCTCGCTGCGAAGGGGACCCAAGTTCCCATCAGCAAAAACACGTGGGTTTGCTATCCTGGCACCAAAATGGTGGAATGAGCTCCCCATTGACATCAGGACAGCAGATAGCTTACACACCTTCCGGCGCAGACTGAAAACTCATCTCTTTCGACTCCACTTCGAGCGATAGAACTATTAACAAAGCACTTATATACTAATAAAGGACTGGCTTACCTAAAGCCAGTTGAGTAGCACTTGAAATGTTTTTGCTCTATGAAACCTGATGTACTTATATGATTCTGTTTTCTTCAAGTTTGTATTTTGTTGGTCGAACGCACTTATTGTAAGTCGCTTTGGATAAAAGCATCAGCTAAATGTAATGTAATGTGTGTGTGTGTGTGTGTGTGTGTGTGTGTGTGTGTGTGTGTGTGTGTGTGTGTGTGTGTGTGTGTGTGTGTGTGTGTGTGTGTGTGTGTGTGTGTGTGTGTGTGTGTGTGTGTGTGTGTGTGTGTGTGTGTGTGTGTGTGTGTGTGTGTGTGTGTGTGTGTGTGTGTGTGTGTGTGTGTGTGTGTGTGTGTGTGTGTGTGTGTGTGTGTGTGTGTGTGTGATTGAGTATATAATGCCATAATGCCAACCAGAGACCAGCCTCTGTGCTCAACCACTGCATTACTCCGGGGACTGTGTGTGTGGAGAGATTTTCTGGGTCTTCTGTAACTAAAGGTTTGATGGTAAGAGTGGCATATTCAGGAAAATAATCTGCGTTTTATGATTCACTGCTGCTCTGCATATATCTAATCTAATCAGCCCTAACTATAAACGTTATCAAAAAGGAAGGTCTTAAAGGAATGGTATGCTCATGACACTCATTTTTTAAAAATTATCATCCGATAAAACAGACCAGTCTCTGCCAGTCTCTCTTTTTTTTTTTTTAATCTGATGACATTATCAGTGATTTTAAACTGATTATATACCGAAATAACATCAACACTGTGGGCGCCGCCATTTCCCGGACGTGACGTAATCCATGCGTTTGGTTTTCGAAGACACGTTGATCTCCATGTTATTTACTGTAGTTTCTCTCTTCAAATATGCCTCACTGTATCGCGAAATATTGCCATAATTCGGATAGGAACAATCCACGGAATGCTCGGTTCCATCTGTTGCCAAAAGGTAAGCATAAGAAGTACATTCGGAGGCAGTGGCTAGCGAAATGTGGCCGGCCCGAACCGAGAGATTTACAGGCTCATGTATGCAGCGAACATTTCACATTTCCGGACGACTACTCTGAGAGTATGATCAAACATAACATGGGATTTAAAGAACAACCATTACTCAATTGAGATGCAGTACCATCGGTCTTTCTGGTGTCATCACCGACCAGGACACCAGTTCGGCCAGTTGAGAAATCGCCCTCTGCAAGTGTGAAGCGACGGAGGAGCAGAAGTAGTGCTCAGAGTAAGAATAAGGTATGTTATAGCGCATTTCCATTGCAGCGGCTAGCCCCGTTTTAACGTCCAGGCCAGGACAGTTTTTGGTGGCCTTTCCATATAGCGTAGTACCGGCTAGTGTGTATTTCCCCCCAGTTTTTCCGGCCCCATAAAATCGTGATTCTATGGCCAGGGACAACGAAGCTGAGTATGCTAAACTAGAGAGGGAATCGCTAGCAAGGGTGGTACTACATGCATACATATAGTATCTTATATCATCTTCCCATTATACACACATGCATTTCCAAACATCTGTACTACCTATGTTGCAAATGTATTATCTTTTCAATGTACACACGGCATCTATTGCACGTCTGTCCGTCCTGGGAGAGGGATCCCTCCTCTGCTGCTCTCCCTGAGGTTTCTCCCATGTTCCCTTTAAACTGGGGGTTTTCTTCGGACGTTTTTCCTTGTACGATGTGAGGGTCTTAGGACAGAGGGTGTCGTATTGTCATACTGATATGTATGGATGAATTCCCCCATCCAATCTCTTCATATTGGTCAAAACTTGTTCCTCTGCTGACGAGTCCGAACTGAAATACTCCACCATTTTTCCGTGTGTTGACAAAGTGAACGCATGGATGACGTCACGACCATCACGTGACTACTGAAAATGGCAAACATGGCGGCGGCCAGACGGAATATACAGGTCTTGATAAAAAAGAGCTATAAAATCATTATTTACCGGGGAATATCGCTGATTTCTTCAGGGTATGGTTTAAACATAACGTTTCACTAAATACTGAAGTTTTGATTAATTATCTAATGAGTGGACCATTCCTTTAAGCGCACTTTTAAAAACGGATAGGGTGTCTGCCGCCCGAACACAAACTGGAAGCTGATTCCACAAATGTGGAGCTTGATAAGAAAAGGCTCTGGCTCCCATTGTACTTTTAGAGAATCTAGGAACAACCAACAACCCTGCATTCTTGGAACGCAATGCCCTAGTAGGACAGTAAGGTATAATGAGTTCTTTAAGGTAAGATGGCGCCTGCCCATTAAGGGCTTTGTAGGCGAGAAGAAGAATTTTAAATGCTATCCTGTGTTCTATAGGGAGCCAGTGTAAGGCAGCCAGAACAGGAGTAATGTGGTCCCTTTTCCTAACTCTGGTTAGTACACAAGCTGCAGCATTATGAATCAGCTGAAGCGACTTGACTGACTTCTTGGTACACCCTGATAATAAGGAGTTACAATAATCCAGTCTAGAAGTAACAAATGCATGGACTAGTTTCTCTGCATCGTTTTGAGGCAAGATATGCCTGATTTTTGCAATGTTACGTAGAAGGAAGTAGGCGGTAGGGCTGTCCCGAATACCATTTTTCGGGCTCCGGATATTCGGTAGTAATCAGCAGCGAATATTCGAATATTCGGTGCGGAGAGATTTGTATTTTTTTTTAATACATTTTTTTTTCACATTTTTTTTTTCCACATTTTTTTTTTTTCCCCAAAAGGTTTCATAACACGCTCCGAATCCGAGACACCTGACAACACGCTGTTAAGCAGAAGCGCAGATAGAGCATACTATTACGATTTATATGTATTTATTGTATCAGTACTCGCAAACATTAAAACTAAATGTGTCCTCTGCATTTAACCCAGCGCAGCACCCGGGGACCAAATCTGGTTCCACATTCCGTCTATAACATTTTACAACCTGAACAGTCAAACAAAGATACAAAACACATATTTCAGCTGCCAGCTTCAAGTTGCTGGCATTGTCGTGGACAACGGCTACTCGCTTATAATTCGGAATGGCAAAGGCGTCCGCCACTTCTCCAAGCTGTTCTGCAATATTTACTCCCGTATGGTTTACTTCCATTACTTTGGTTTCCAAAACAAAGTTACAGAGTTTCCACTCGCGAGTTATGAAATGACAGGTGACAGCCATATACGCCTCCATACGCACCGAGGTGGTCCAAATGTCCGTTGTAAAACTTACGGCAGTTGAGTTTTCAATCTGAGTTACAATTTGGTCTCGGTGATCGCTGTACTTCAGAGACATGGCATCTAAAATACTGGAGCGTTTGGGGACAGTGTAGCCGGGCTCCATCTTCTTCATTAATTTTCTGAAGCCTTCGCCTTCGACTATGTAAATGGGTCTCATATCCATAGCGATGAAATGTACTATGGCATCTGTTATCTCTATCTTTCTTTTCTCCGTTATCGTTTTTTTTAACTGTAGGGTCTGCTGTATTGTTGAGGATGTTGATGGCTGGGATGCGTGGGGATGCACCTATGGCCACAATGTATTATTAGGCTGAGCTACTCAACTTTATGCCAATAATTGCCTTAGCCCCAGATGTTCCCACATTACTCCTATTATTTTCACTATGCTGATAAAATTAAAAAACTAATATAAAAAAATAATTCGGTTGCTTGCTTGCAACTATTTTCCAAGCAAAGTAAGTGCACGTTTTTATCATGTTTAACGTTACTGTTTAAACGGCGGATAAAGCAGCTTCATCATGGCAACTTCACAACAGCTAAGCTAAGCTAGGTTACAGCATCCAGGTGACTTTTCAGAGTTGTTGTGCCACCGTGGTAGGCCAGTTTCTTATCACATATTTGGCACACTGCCTTCTTTTTACCGTCGTCCAATTTAAAATGGTCCCACACAGCTGAAGTCTTCGGCATTTTATGGGTGAAACGAGGTGAAGCGAGGTGAAGCGTGCCATTTGCGTTCGTGACTGTGAACAGTGAACGCAATGTCAGGAGCACAGGCTGAGATTGTAGATATTTCCGCATTTTAACAGTGCAATTCAAAAGTATAAATATAGTATAAGAATATGGCAATTCGCCTTTATTAATAGCATACATTTAGAAAAATATATTAATTTGTTTGAAAAATATTTTATTTTTAAAAATATTTTTTTGTTTGAAAAAAAAAAAAAAAAACGAATATCCGAATAATGAAATTGAAACCCGAATAGTTGGCCAACGAACGAATATTCGAATAGTCGAATATTCGGGTACAGCCCTAGTAGGCGGTCCTTGAAATTGATTTTATGTGGGCGTTAAAGGATAAATCCTGATCAAATATAACACCAAGATTCCTTACGGTCTCACTGGAGGCCAAATTAATGCCATCCATAGTCAGTATATCTTTAGATAATTTGTTTCGTAGATTCTTCGGGCCAAGTACAATAACTTCAGTTTTGGTCGTGTTTAACATCAAAAAGTTTAAGGTCATCCACATTTTTAAGTCCTTGAGGCAGTCTTGAATTTTATTTAGATGATTAATTTCATCAGGCTTGATTGATAAATATTAGGGCCGGGACTTTAACGCGTTAATTAAGATTAATTAATTACACAAAAATTAACGCGTTAAAAAAATTAACGCATTTTAATCGCACTTATTTTTGCACAGCTGAACGTTTCTCACTGGATGAGTTTCAGGCGTACCGATTATACTGGAGCACCAACTAACGTTCATGACTTCAGCATGGGACTTCAAACAACAACAAACCACGGTGAACAATAGTCAAACATGAACGAACAAGCTGATGAGACCGCTTTGGTCGGCCCCGTGGATGGGACATTTTGTTTTAAGAAACGGACGGATGGAAGCGTCGACAAGAGCACGGTTGTGTGCAAATTATCCAAAAAAGAATTTTCATATCACCGCAGCACATCAAGCTTAAAGTATCACCTAAATGCAAAGCATGTAGCAGCTAGCGTGGACCATCTAGTATTTAGCTCGGGCAATGAAGCCTCACCTGCTGGTTGCCCGATCGGGCAATCTATTATGCCAGTATCATGCGGATCCAGTAATGAGTGACCCGACAGTAAAACTAAACATATCTATAACTAGTTTAGGTAGTTTGAGCGGTAATTAAAATAGCTACGTGTGATATTCTAACCTGAAGTGTGTGTTTTGTTCCGCTCACCGCTGCATGTGATTATGCAGAGCTGCCGTCGAGTCTCGACTCGTTAGCAGCAGCTGATCTCTCTCTCCCGTCAGATTAGACTTCACTCGCGTTTATGTCCATATCGATCAGATCCAGCTAGTTCTAGTTAATGATATGACTACCTGCTTATTAAAAGACAACTACACAATAAGTGTCGCTATGCAACTGGATGAGGTCACAAAGTATAGCACAGCATTATGCATTTGTTTACATGCCCACCGGAACCCCGAGGCATTACCAACAGATCAACGCACAATCAACCCACACAGGACATCTCTTTCTCCACATTACGTGTTAGACATTAGAGTTGACTATTCTTGTCTGTCACATCCTCTTCTTGTCTGTCACATAAGTGGCGCAACTGAAGCGGTATTGCTCTAAAGGGAAATTATTTTGACCGAAGATATTTAGATTTGCCGGCTAACGGGAACTCTGACGTGTGCTTCGCGGATGCGCTCGGCTCCTCTCGACTGCTGCTCGGGTCTGCTCGGTCAGCTTCCGGATGAGGAGGCATTCGTTCGACCAATTTACAGAAGTTAACATTACAAACATTTTTAACAAGGGCCATAATAGTGTAATGTTTTCTACTTTTTTCCATCTGGGAAGGCATTTGCCTTCATCAGATGGAAAGTGTTTTGACCAACAACTTAAGTATTTCTTATAGCTATGCAGGGCATGCAAGCGAGCAAACACAAACAAGAACAAACAAACAAGTGAAATGAAGAATAAAATTGAAATTGTACAATATAATATTGTGGTGGTTCATCTTATAATTCAGTCTAGAGAATGCACCAGACAGCATCTAAGACCTGCAAAAATCCTACATTTCTAGGGGGACGGAGGCCCCCCAAACCCTTCGTGCCATTTCGTCCGCGTGCATTTTTCAGGGCAATCTCGATTAAAAATGCGATTAATTTCGATTAATTAATTACAAAGCCTCTAATTAATTAGATTAATTTTTTTAATCGAGTCCCGGCTCTAATAAATATAGTTGAGTATCATCCGCATAACAATGAAAATGTAAAGAATGATTCCTTATAATATTGCGGAAGCATATATAATGTGAACAAAATAGGTCCGAGCACTGAGCCCTGTGGCACTCCATGGCTAATTTTGGTTTGCGTGGAAGATTCATCATTGACACGTACAAACTGAGAGCGTTCAGATAGATAGGACCTAAACCAGCCTAAAGCAGTTCCCTGTATGCCAACTAAGTGCTCTAGTCTTTGAAATAAGATATCATGATCGATAGTATCAAATGCAGCACTGAGATCGAGCAAAACAAGAATAGAGACAAGTACCTTGTCAGAGGCTATTAGAATGTCATTTGTGACTTTAACCAGAGCTGTCTCTGTGCTATGATGTGTTCTAAAGCCAGACTGAAAATCTTCAAGTAAATCATTGTTTTTTAAGTAATCACACAACTGTTTTGCGACTGCTTTCTCAAGAATTTTTGAGAGGAACGGAAGATTAGAAATAGGTCTATAATTGGCTAAAACCTCTGGATCGAGGTTGTGCTTTTTAAGAAGCGGTTGTATCACTGCTACTTTGAATGATTATGGAACATAGCCTGATAATAAAGACATATTCATAATATTTAATAAAGTGCTAAGTGCTAATTAATGGAAACACTTCCTTCAACAGCTTAGTTGGAATTGGGTCTAACATGCACGTTGATGGTTTTAGAAGAGAGAATCATTGAATTTAATTGCTCAGGGTTAATGGCTGAAAAGCATTCTAATTCACTATCTAGTGTAATATTAGAACTTACGTTTCCGGGAGCTGTTGATAACACTATACTGGTCAAAGGCAAGAGGTCATTCATTTTGTTTCTAAGAGTAACAATTTTATCGTTAAAAAAGCACATAAAATCATTACTACTGACTGCTATGGGAATAGAAGGCTCAATCAAGCTATGGCTCTCTGTCAGCCTGGCTACAGTGCTGAAAAGAAATCTTGCATTATTCTTATTCTCATCTATTAATGAAGAGTAGTAGGCTGCTCTCTCTTTACACAGTGCTTTCTTATATTCATTGAGAGTAATATGCCAAATTAAACGAGATTCTTCAAGTTTAGTGGAACGCCATATCCTTTCAAGGTGTCTCGACTTTTGCTTTATTTTGCGGGTTTCGGCATTATGCCATGGAGCTAATCTATGTTGTTTTATTTTCTTCTTTTTCAAAGGAGCAACAGAGTCTAATTTTATTCGCAGCGCATCTGTAGCACTATCAACAACATGATCAATTTGGGGTGGTGTACATTTTATATAAGTTTCCTCCCCTACATGCAGACATGCTATCGAGTTAAGTATTGGTGGAATCTCTTCCTTAAATTTGGCTATAGCACTAACAGATAGGTTTCTGCTGCAGGAGCGTTTGACTAATGCTTTGTAGTCTAGTAGCAGTACTTCAAAAGTTACTAAGAAATGGTCGGATAAAGCAGGATTATGCGGTTCGACTAATAGTTGCTCAATTTCAATACCATAAGTCAGAACAAGGTCGAGAGTGTGTTTATAGCAGTGGGTTGGTTTATTTACACTCTGACAAAAACCAACAGAATCTAATATAGAGTTAAATGCAACAGTAAGGCTATATTTATCATCGTCAACATGAATATTAAAGTCACCTACGATAATTACTTTGTCTGTTTTAAGTACCAAAGTTGATAAGAACTCAGAGAATTATGATAAGAATTCTGAATAAGGACCTGGTGCACGGTACACTGTAACAAATAAGATTGGCTGCAAAGTTTTCCAGGTCGGATGCGTAAGACTAAAAACGAGACTTTCAAAGGAGGTATAATTTAATTTTGGTTTAGTATTGATAAGTAAACTTGAGTCAAAGATTGCTGCAACTCCACCTCCTCGGCCCGTGCCTCGAGCAATATGAGTATTGATATGGCTGGGTGGAGTGGCCTCATTTATGCTGACATATTCTTCATGTCTCAACCAAGTTTCAGTGAGACAGCATATATCAATATTATAATCTGATATTAAATCATTTACCAATATTGCTTTAGATGCTAGAGATCTTATGTTTAAGAGACCACATTTAATATTCCTGTTTTGTTGCACTGTAGTAGTTGTTACATTTACTTTTATTAGGTTATTATGTATGACACCTCTATTAGGTTTTACCTTAAATTGTCCTTGGGCAGACACACACACCGCTAATATTGGGTATTTTATTGGGTTCGGGATTCCTATGGATGACTGCCTAGGAGAGAGCGCAGAGAAGCGTGTAAGACTGCGACTCCGCCTCCTGGTCTCAACTCCAGTTTGTCATGGATTAAGATGTGATTTGTTTTTCTTTTGTAAGAATAGGAATGTAGAGCACTCAAATCCCCAATCTCTACAATGGCAGAAGTGATTGCAATGTTTTGCTTCAAACACCAAAACTATACAATAGCAATACAAGTTGTACAAAGAAAACTAACATAATTTGCCTTTAAGGTTTGACAGTAAGTCAATAAAATGCTCCCCAAAATACTGTTGGACAAGACTGTGCAGTTTCTTCTTTATTCTACCTGTGCTGTGGACTTGTTAGCTTGCAGCTTAGCGTGAGTGTCAAGCAAGCTATTGCTCTTCTCTCTATCTTGTCTTTTCTCACGGCTCAGTGAGTGTGTCAGACTGCATTGGCCCTCTTTCAGAAGCTACTGAGAGATGGCAGCACCATTACAATTTAACCCACTATCTCGCCACTCATCATCACACACTGACAAGAGAGGGAGAGAATGGCAGAGATAGGCAGGCATGCATACAAGGATATACAGGCATCTATTTAACCGCAGAAACACACACACACACACACACACACACACACACACACACACACACACACACGTCCCAAAGAGTGTGTGAGATGTGATACCAAGCAATGAGAAGCGACGGAGCGAAATATCCTATACAGATGGAAAGTAAAGAATAAGATGGAACAGATTAATGCTTGAAAACCACACAAGAACACACACATCTGATGCATAGATGGCTGAGGAAATGAGTGACATCAATTCAGCGGGGGAAATGGAGACCGCGGGCATTGCATCCTATCAGTCTACACAGCATGATTTCACGAGAATGCGTACAAATGACACGACTTTGCAAAGTCGTGCACTAGATACGCAGAAGTCCGTTTTTGCGTGCATATGATACGCCCACGTTACGTTTGTTATGAACGTATGTCAAATACATTTTTTTCCTACAATTTTCTCCGACGTTACATTTCTTGTGAACGTATCTTAAATGCGTTTATTTTCTACATATCTTTGCCATTTATTTAACCCTAACCCCAGGGGCGGAGCCAGGGGGGAGCTAGGGGGTGCTGAAGCACCCCCCAGGATTGCCAAAGCACCCCCAAGAAATATGTTTTTTTTTTGTTTTTTTCGAAAATTATTATTATTTTTATTAAATTAAATCAGAGAAATTATTGATTACATCAATGCAAATGTGAAACAAATAAATGTTTGACCAAAAACATAAAGCCAACACAGGTGATATGATTAGGCCAATGGTCAGCACCCATTTGATTTTTGACCTACCCATAGGCTAAATTACTTTGTGACACTTGAGTGACTTCCTGTTAGCTGGAGCCCCAAATGATTTGCTAACAGCAAAGTGAAAAATGTATCGTTTTTTAGTCCTTAAACGTCCACGTGTGGACACTCAATCAAAACCACCTGAAAGCGAAAGGGATTCTGCACATAATAGGCCTCGTGAGTACAAGTAGCTTACTTCTGGGTCTGTTTCATTCAAGCTCTGCTCTGTGTGTGTGGCACGAGCCATTTTGTGTGCGTGCGCAAGCGAGCGAGAGAGAGAGAGCTCGCGCACCGGTGGGTATCTACTGGGAATTCCGACTCTTCTTGGTGAGCCAGATCATTTGACTCGGCTCACCAAGAAGAGCCGGCTCTTTCGGCTCCCAAACTGCTCTTCAGTTTACCGCATATTATACCTTTTAATTAAATCAAATGTAGCCCTGTTTTGACTAATGATTTATATGTGTACACATATATCACTTAAATTATTCAATACATCCTTTGTACTGAAATATTCCAAAGTAAAAATTACATGTTTAATATAAATGATTTGCTGTAGCCAATTGTTTTCATTGCATTTACAGACCCGTGTAACTCTCTTGCCCCTTTCACACCAGCGCCTTTTCAGCTCCGGCTCGGAGCTAGAGCCTGAAAAGCGCCGGGTTTTCCTGTTCACACCGCAGCGGCGCCGGCTCTTGTGTTGAAAAGTGCTATATAAATAAACTTGCCTTGCCTTACTTATAGCAATGTCCATTGATTCATTTATTTACTCATTCATCCCTCCACAAATGAAAACAACAATGATGAACCATAAAAAGATTTATTACAAATATAAAAAGGTATGACATAGAAAACAGTACAAAACAGAATAAGGACATGTAATGGAGTATAATTGATTGGTGTCAGGTGATCGTGATCCGCAGCCACGGCTGACAACTTGACAACTTCAAGTATTCAATATTACAGAAGCAGCAAAACATTATTTTGTCTCGTTCATCGTGCTGAATTGTTTGGTTTTAAAGGAATTAAAAGAATCGGAAGAACTGATATGAAGTTTTTGGGAATCCAGTTAAACTGTGGCACAAACACAAACAGTTTTGTGGTGTGATTTTTTTTTGTAGTTGATTATGTGCCCAATACAAATCATTTCACTTTTCCCAACATAAAGTGAGATTGCGAAGTGTCAGTTATTTTGATTAAAATCACAAATGTCTTGTTGTCTGGAGAAATGATGCAATACTTGAATTCCTGTAATATTCCAGAAGCATTCGAACACTTTCACGAGTAAAAACATACAGGTCAGAAAGCAGTGTTACCTTCTGGATCATCTTTAACAAAGCTCAGTAAAGACAATTCAGATTCTAATTTGGACAATTATGAACCTAATTTGATGTTTTTAGAAACGACTTTTAAAGCAGATCTAGACTAATAAATGTGCCAGGTTTATATTAGTTTATTGCAGATATAACGGTGTATGCGTCACCTGAAAATTGTAGTACAGAATCGCCAAACAAGGTTTGAGGTCATTTAGAAGTGCCATGATAACACACTAATGTTTTTTTAACTGTAAAATGTGCCACTCGGTGTATATGTATATAATATTTAAAGAAGTTAGACAGATCAATATAAAATAATAACAGTGTATCTACTGTACAGTACAGTTTATGTTTGGGTCATTCAGTAGCATCTGATCTATTATTCCAGATCATGATACATTGATTAGGTAATTTATTGTAAATATGGATTTGACTGGAAATCAATGTTTTCATTCATGTCTGTTATACAGAAACAATTCAATGACTGTGGGTTTTTGAGTTTTTCTGAGGTAGACTTAAGGTTTAGTTGTTCGAAAGAAGTGGGAGTATTCATGCATTTTACTTAAGTAATAGTGGCAACACCACCGTGGAAAATATAATATATATATATATACAAGAGGAATTGTGAATCAAGGGAAGTGAAGGTGGGAGCTTATGTAGAAATAGACAAAGGACAAGCTCTATTTCATCAATCAAAAATAAATAAATAAACTATTATTCCATAAATCTTAGTGAGATCAGAATCAGAAGCGGGTTTATTACCAGGTAGGTTGACACGTACAAGGAATTTGACTTGGTGTCGAGGTGCATACATAAAAGTAAAACAAAGATGAAAAACACAGATAGAAAACCATAATTGTTTAGATTTGATCATATAAAACAAAAAACTGCTTTTAGTCTATTTAGGATGATGGACAGTTTGAAGCATTACAGTCTGTATTAGGTAAACAAAATGTTAATCACCGACATGTTGGTTATGATATTAATACTAATGTTATTATATTAAAGCAGGGGTGGGGAACCTCCGGCCCCTGGGCCGTATACGATCCGCTAGACCAGGGGTGGCAAACATACGGCCCGCGTGCCGGATCCGGCCCGGGAGGCATTCCAGCTTGGCCCACGGAGCTGAAGGACTTTGCTAAGTAGGCTATGAGAGGAGGGGAAAAAAAACTGCTATTTTGAATCCTTCCACTAGTGGGCGCACTACCGCACCGGTACCAGTGAGAGCGCAGCCAGACTGTAAAACAAGTGATGAGTAAGAGTAGTGATTGCAGTCAATAATCTCTGACACTCTCATCCCCAAATGTCTCTGTCAAAAAAGAGAAAAGTGGACACGGAGTGCCGAGTTTTCCAAGAAAAATGGACCGCATCCTATTTTTTTACAGAGGTAAATGGAAAACCTGTATGCTTGGTGTGTTCGCAGCAAGTTGCTGTGCCCAAAGAATATAATATTCGCCGCCATTATGAGACTCACCATGGAGAGAAATACGACTGCTTGCAAGGACAACGGAGAAAAGAAAAGATAAATGACCTGCTATCAGGTCTAAAGAAACAACAGGCCGTTTTTACCCGGAGCCGAGATATAAGTGACGCAGCCGTGAAAGCCAGCTATCTCATTGCTAACGAAATAGCATCCGCCTCAAAGCCATACTCTGAGGGTGAGTTTGTGAAAACATGCATGCTGAAGGCTGCAGAAATCGTGTGTCCTGAGAAGCGACAGGCTTTTGCCAACATTAGTCTAACGAGGAATACAGAGAAGGATAGGATTGCCGATCTTTCAGCAAATTTGGATAGCCAGAAAAAAACAAAAGTCAAGTCATTCGTAGCATTTTCAGTTGCAATCGATGAGAGCACTGCCATTACAGATGTTGCTCAACTGGCCATATTCATTCGTGGTGTTGATGAGACTTTGACAGTCACCGAAGAGTTCCTTGAGTTGGTTCCTGTGACAGACACCACTAAAGCGGATGACATTTTTAGCGCTCTCGTTGAAGCACTGGACAGGATCGGAGTGGACTGGACCCGTGCTGTCAGTCTGGCTACAGACGGCGCACCATCAATGATCGGGAAAAAAGCAGGTGTTGCCACGAAATTCAGGGAGAAAGTACAAGCAGCAAATGGAGGAGATCGTTTTTGGACATTCCACTGTATTTTGCACCAGGAGGCATTGTGTTGCAAGACGTTACAAATGGATCACGTCATGAAAGTGGTTGTCCAAACTGTTAATTTCATCCGAGCCAGAGGGCTGAATCACCGTCAGTTCGACAGCCTCCTCAGTGATAAAGACATCACCTGTAGCCTACCATATCACACTGAAGTAAGGTGGTTGAGCCGAGGTGCCGTGCTGAAGCGTTTTTCTGATCTACGGGAGGAAATTGGACAGTTCATGGAGAAAAAGGGTAAGCCAGTGCATGAATTAAAAAACCCAGAATGGCTGCAGGACCTTGCATTTATGGTGGATATTTCAGAGCACTTGAATAATCTGAATATAACGATGCAAGGTCGCAAAAAGTTGTCACAGAATATTATGACAGCATACGCGCATTTAAGTTGAAGCTGGCTTTGTGGGAGACACAGCTGTCAAGTGGTGACCCTGCTCATTTCCCTCATCTAAGAAATGTGCATTTGACCGGAGTTACTGCTGACATGAGTCGGTACAAAGACAAAATTACGGAATTGCTGCGGGAGTTTGAGCGGCGGTTTCAGGTCTTTGGTGAGCTTGAGACAGAGTTTGCAGTTTTTCGCTCGCCATTTGCAGTTAAGGCTGCGGATCTGCCCGTCGACATACAACTTGAGATAATCGACTTACAATGTGATCAGGATTTAAAGGACAAATTTGCCTCATCGGACTTGGGCACATTTTATCGGTATCTTTTGCCAGGATACAGAATACAGAATTGACAGCCCTGGCAGCAAAAGTTTTGAGCATGTTTGGGACCACCTACCTTTGTGAACACCTTTTTTCTGTAATGAACATTACTCAAACAAAGCTGCGCTCAAGACTCACACACAAGTGCCTGAATGAACTAATTAAATTGGCTGCTAGTCAGGATTTTAAGCCTGATATTGATGCCCTTATGAGGGCTAAACGATGTCAAGTTTCAGGAGCAAATTAATCAGTGACGTGAAAATAAGAACCTACTGAAATATTTGAACATGTTATATTATTCTGTCATAGAACATTGTGTATTATAATGTCAATCAGCAGCTGCATTAGGCAAACAATAGTTTGATTTGATGTGACACTGTGGCTGAACTGCCCCAACTTCTTTTTAAAATATAGAAATGTTATATCTTCAAGGCAAGGGAGGTAACTCAAACTCCTCACTTAATAGCTCCCACGTTTTTATTTGTATTTTGTGGTGAGTCAGTTCAGGTGGAAACTGTGATCTGTTGTAAAGAACATATGTGTAGCACTTGAAATTGCACTTGTTTGTCTTAATAAATGTCAGTTTGTTCATAACGTTTTGCGTCTCATTACATGTGGACATTTTCCGAATGTACTAGTAGCCTACTTATTTGCACTTAAACAGAAATATTGTCGTTATGTAGGGCCTGTGGGTTATTATGCTATGATTTTACTGGTCCGGCCCACTTTAGATCAAAGTGGGCAGTATGTGGCCCCTTAACTGAAATGAGTTTGCCACCCCTGCGCTAGACCATTTGGTACGGCCCTCGAGGTAATTTATAAACAAAGTGGCCTGTGCCTGGTGGTGGGGCCCAATGTGATATATTTTCATGGGGCCCAAAATCCCTGGCGGCGCCCCTGACTGCACCACTCTAGCCAACTCCATCGATCAAGCTGGCTGAAACTTTCTCTCCCTCTTCTTCTCATACTCCCTGTCACTCTCCTTTAACTCCTCCGGTGACTTTCTTTTATTTGAAGATTATTTTTTGCACGGCGCTTGACCGGTTACCGCTAGTATTAAAAACATTTGGCGAATGGTTAGGTGGCGCGATAGTCTGTAGTGAAGGAGCCCGCTCCCGCTCACTGGAGCCTGCTCGCGCTGCGCTCCGCAGCAAACAGCTGTTTATTTTTCACCCAACAACGACAACCGACTCACGGAACGCTATGTTGTAGCGTTAATAAACGAAACAATTTAACTAAATTGCTAGTCAAGATACCAATACCACAGAAAACATTTTTTTAAAGCAATATTTTTAGTGGCCCAAGCGGGCAAGTGGAAAATACGTTATGCTGGCCCGGGGTGTCTAGTGCTTCCGGGCCAGCGGGCCATTTAATGTCGAGCCATGCCGGTTACCGGCCGGCCCACATCGTCCGACCGGCCCACTTCAGTACCGGCCCACCGGGATTCGTCCCGAACGTCCCGATGGCCAGTCCGCCCCTGATCAGGACCCTCAATCCTGACTGTGTCATTACTTGATAGCAATGGAAGCTGCTTAGCTGTTTTGTCATACCATGTTTTCTGCTTCATCTTTTGTTGTTGTAGTTGGTGTTGCAGCTTTGGGTGTCTCTTTTGCTTTGAATAGCTTGGCAGTGTGGTGCGCAACTTACGATTCATCAGAAGTTCAGCAGGTGACAGTCCACACTCCAGAGGTGAGGCTCTGTATCTGAGTAAAGCGAGGTATGGGTCTGAGCCACTCTCATCAGCTTTCTTTAGAAGTTGCTTGAGAATGTGAACTCCCTTTTCAGCTTTCCCATTTGACTGTGGATAATGAGGACTTGAGGTCACATGCTTAAAGTCATACTGTTCTGCAAATTCTTGCCACTCTCTGCTGTTGAAACACGGTCCGTTGTCACTCACTACTGTTAGGTATGCCATGTCTTGCAACAATTGATTTTGAATGTGTTATTATGACACATGTTGATGATGAGTTTGATAGTAGTGCCATTTCAGGAAAGTTTGAGTAATAGTCAATGACCACTAAATAGTCTTTACCTTTGAGATTAAACAAATCCATTCCAACTTTATCCCATGGTGCTGTTGGCACATCAGTCACTATCATGGGCTCTTTGGTCTGTTTGTTTCTATGTGTCTGGCATGTGTCACACGTACTAATCAGTCTCTCTATGTCTTTATTTACTCCAGGCCAGAAAACACTGTCTCTCGCCCGTCTTTTGCATTTGTCAACACCCAGATGACCTTCATGTATTCTTTGTAGTACTTTCTGTGTCAATGCGCGTGGAATGACAATCCTGTGTTGTTTCAGTAATAGTCCATCAACGACACTCAGTTCACCTCTGATGTGGTAGAAGAGCGGACAGGAACCTGCAGGCCATCCATTTGAGAAGGTCCTCGCTGCGGAACGCGGAATGGGGCGGGGTCTAGTTGTTCTGTTTGTCCAGCGTTATTACATTTGAAGACGATTATACATCATGGAAGGGAACGACCGAAGGTAATAAATTATGTATTATGCAACCCAGTGGACATTCGCTGCCTAGTTCCTACCTTGTAAGTTGTCTGTATGGCCGTTACCGTACCAATAAGTTAGCGCAGCATGCTTGGTCTTGAAATGTTCGTAAGAATCCATAGATGTAGAATATCTACATTGTTCATCTTGATGTGTTTTTAAATTCTTACAAACCAACTGAATCGATCTGCTTAAAGAAATAACAACATTTGATACATGTAGACGCTGATTTGAATGTATTCCATTTTGTGTTCTTCCTCAGACACCATACCATTCTTACTGAGGGAGAAGAACCTGTGCCCCTACAGTCCGCCGATTCACCTTAAAATACTAGTAAAGGGTAAAAGTAAACAAGTAGAAAACTGAGGTATTACCTTTATACTGGTGTACAGCAGAAATAGCCTTAAATATGCACTGTAAATATACTGCATCTATAAGCATATAAGCACTACATACATACATACATACATACATGTATTGCTACCAAAAAGAGCTGCAAACTATTGTTAACTGTCAGCCACTGTCAGTTCCAGTGCTATTTTGCTAGTAGATTTACAATTGTTGCACATCTTTTAATAATCTTAATCTGTTGGATAGTTTACACAAACATTTTCTTAATTCTTTATAGTTGATATACTGATTATCCTATTTTGTCAGTTGACCATCAGTTTATCTATCTGTTTACATCTGTGTATATCTGCTTTTATTTATGGCTACTGATTATTATGTTACTTTTAACTTGTGTTAAGTATGATATAACATTAATATAGTTAAAGCATGTGTTTATATTACCCACTATTGTTTTTTAACTTATTTCAGAGTTCACCATTGCTAGATGTGGTCTGAAGTGCTGCTCAACTACGCACTTCCACTGTTGCTATTGTCCAGCTACACTAATCAGAAGAGACCAAATCACCAAGCACCTCTCGAGTCACAGTGTGTTGGACAATACAATAACTGGAACCCTGCAAACTCTGGTGGCACCACAGACAATCAAGACACCGCAAGGTAACCTGCAGACTCCGGTGGCACCACTGACAGTCAAGACCCCGCAAGGTAACCTGCAGACTCCGGTGGCACCACCGAAAGTCAAGACACCGCAAGGTAACTTGCAGACTCCAGTGGCACCACCGAAAGTCAAGACACCGCAAGGTAGGGCTGTGCGATTATGGCAAAAATCATAATCACGATTATTTGGGTCAATAATTGATATCACGATTATTTTGACGATTATTCATTGACCCTTTATTGAACTTTAAAACAAATAATATTTTACCAATAAACAAGATCAACAAATATGTTGGAGCGCACTTCCAAAACCATACTAAACATATATTATTAATATGATAAATAAAAATAAATTAGACCAAAATAAATTAAATCAAATATGTTGCAGTGCACTGTCACAACCTACTGAAAACTCCTTAACATATAGCCAACATTTTGGTAAAACATATTCATTATTCCACTCAGTTAAACGTTGAAGGCTGGCCAACCGTCATGGTCCAGAAGTAACAGGAAATAAATGTTGAACTACAATTTAAGACCAAATAAAAATGTTTAGGCCACCGTGGCAAATGCTGGTAGGGCTGCTCATGTCATCTCTTAAAGATTGTTTGCAAGAAACACCAGCCTGTTTACATGGTCTGGTTTCAGAGATGAGCGCAGGCAGGTGACAAGCCACCTGTACTAAAGACCCTCAGCCACGCCCCGACACATGGGGTGACGCCGGCCAATCACAAAGCTTTGATGCGTTCAAGTGCATTATTCTGGCACAGGAAGATTATGTTACAGGACATTAACGATAAAACAGAATATTGTTGTTCTATTTTTAGACACATCTCGCGATCGACTGGTTGAGCACCCCTCGGCTAGACCATAGGTCTGTTGTGGTAGCAAAGTAGTCAGCTGAAGCCACATCTCTCTCAACTTCCCCACGGCATTTGTCATATAGTGCAGGCAGCGCAGACCTGCTGAAATAATACCGAGACGGCATCGCGTAACGCTTGTCCAACATGTTGACAAGTTGCTTGAAGCCCTGGTTGCCAACAGTGCTAACTGGGCACATTTCTTTAGCGATGTGAAATGTAATGGCACCTGTAATATCTCTGTGTCTCTGCGAGCTCGTCGCATAGGCCGTTGCTCTGTACAATGCGTCCTGAATCGATGACTGTGATGATGTGGTGGATGAAGTCGAGCGGGCATCTGCTTTTTGTTGTATTAATGCCCGGTCGTATTGCACTTTGTGGTTGTATTTCAGATGATTAAAGAGATTGGTTGTGTTAGCGTGTGGTGCCAACACAACCTGGTAACAAATCCTGCACTGTACTTTGTTTTGCTCCACGTCGGACTCCTGAAAGCCAAATAGTGGAAATGTGTTTACCCTTCTTTTTAACGAGTTGCTGCTCTTGTTCTGACATCTTCGCTCGCGCTGAACACTCACAACACATGTCACTCCCACGTGGCCGAGTGGGCTTTTAGGGAGGGGCGAAAGCGCACCCAGCAAAAATAATCGTATTTTGTCAATTATGCTGTTTTCATAATCGTCGCAAGCCATAATCGTAATCGCGATTAAAATACGATTAATTGCACAGCCCTACCGCAAGGTAACTTGCAGACTCCAGTGGCCCCACCGAAAGTCAAGACACCGCAAGGTAACTTGCAGACTCCAGTGGCCCCACCGAAAGTCAAAACTCCAGTGGCAGTCGAAACACTGCAAGGCAGGGAGGCAATTGCCCAGCCACCTCCTTTTGCACATGCAAAGAAGCCCACAGATCTTCCTCTTGCTTGGCAACACAAAAAAAGAGACGTTGTTAAATATGAGCAATGTAATTTGGAATTGAAGAAAACAAATTTGAGAACTCATATAAGAAGGAAACACACAGATCATTTGGACAACATTTCTGAAGACCGTTATCTCAGGTCACAGTGTGTAGATGTTAAAAGAGGGATCTTTGCTGTGGAGAAGTCTTTCCACGGCCCAGCAACCCCAGTTCATGTCATCAAAAATACTTGGTCACAAACACAGAGGTCAGAGTGTGAGGTTGATCAGTGTAATTTAAATGCAGACTTTGCATTTAGAAGCGGTCTCTTCCCATTTGAATGTCACCACATTCGGTCCTTGTGCTTTTGTCCTCGTGCCAATGTACCAAATGTTGCTCTGACTGAAAAGGAACTGTGTGTAATGGTTCAAAACCATTGGTTTGGGGGAAATCGTAAAAAAAGAACTTTTAAAGAAACAAGAAGATGCTAAAGTGGAGGATGCACCCCTATCAGCTCTTCTAACTGTTGGTGGACCCCAGACAAAGTTGCATATCTCTGTTTTTGAACCTTCAGTGTCATACTACAGCAAGCTTGGAAGGGTAGTTGTGGCATATGACACAAAGAAAAACACTTGGCATTGCCCTTGTACGATTTCCAAAAAGTCATGCATCCACAAGGCTATCGGCAAATGGCATCTTTTTGAGACAAGGAGGGACCTATTCAAAAGAGTTAAGAGTACAGAAGAGAACTCTTCACTGAATGAAGGCCAACTGATGCACTCTGACAAAGAAAATTACCCAATCACTGACAGAGGTATTGAAAGGATTTTGAAATACATCATGTCTCACAAAAAAATACCACCTGAACTTCCCGTGACACTGGTTGCAAACTCCAGAAATGCAAAGGCTTCACTTGGATTTCCTAAGCATCTTGTTCCTGCTGAGGTCACTTGCAAGGAATGTGTTGAACAGAGTGTCCTCAGCGACCCCCAGTTGATCACCAGTAAAGCGAGGATTTTAACATGCTCTGGCATAGTTGAAGGTCAGTGACATTGCATGGATGCTGTAGCCTACTTGATAACTAGCGATAGCAATTTTTGCTTTAAAGTGTATTGCTGAAACACAATTCACATAATGTATTTTTATATGACATGTATGCTACATTTGCACTTTCAGGCATATCGACATACAAAAAGACATGTCCCAGTGGCGGTATGGTCTACCGCTATCAGGAGTGGCAGGATGGAATCCACAATTTCGATAACCACATGATGCTCTCTCTACATTTGTGCCTTACTTTAAGAAATGCATTACAGGTTAGGCTTTTTGATTTCTATCAGTATACACAGTATCTACGTAATCAAAACAGGCAAATTTGTATCGGCAGAACAAAAGGTTATTTCAGATTTATTGATTTTACAATCGACTTTATGCTGAAAAATAGGGCTGCAACTAATGATTATTTTCATTGTTGATTAATCTATCGATCATTTTCAACAGTTGTTTGGTCTATAAAATGTCAAAGAATTGTGAAAAATGTTGATCAGTGTTTCCCAAAGCTCAAGGTGATGTCCTCAAATGTCTTGTTTTGTCCACAACCCAAAGATATTCAGGTTACTGTCAGAGGACTAAAGAAAGCAGAAAATATTCACATTTAAGAAGCTGGAATCAGCTTTTTTTTTTAAGATGACTCCAATTAATTGATTATCAAAATAGTTGGCGATTAATTGAATAGTTGACTAATCGATCTATTGTTGCAGCTCTACTTAAAAATGTCTCTTCCTCTTTTCTCAGACCCACACTGCAGTTAGCCGTGTAATTGGGATTATTGAGGCAACTGAGGGAGAGTCCTTCTCTAACAAGGAGAAGGTGCTACAGGCGTATCTCTCCTTTGAAGCCCTCTCTGAACATGACTACACATATGCCTGTGTTTCCTGTGGGTATCACCCTGCAACAGTTGTCATGGATCTTCATAAGAAGGGCGTTTTCAGTATGCCTGGTAAAATGCTTAACTGAGTTGAATTTTCTATACAATAGAAATAAGTCAATAATAACTAAAATACATTGCAAGATCTCAAAGCTTTTTAAAAGTGTTGTAGCAGTGGTTTATCGTGTTTTGTTCAGTTTTGGTTTAACATTTTCAGTTTCATTCAACTGATTTTCTTCTCAGTCAGTGAAATCCAAAATCCACCTCAGCAGTATGATGGTAGAGTCAATGTGAAAGACTTCTGGGATGCAGTGACTATGGAAATCCTAAGCCGTGGTTTCTACCCTAGTAAGTTATCTGTATCATCAGTTTTAAAGCAAGGAAATGCTGTGAAATGGTATTTCAACACTAGATCACACAATCTAGGGCAATTTGCTAATGCATCCTGGAAGTTATGATTCTATGGAAAAAAGTAAATTAGACTTTATATACTTAAATGTTTGACATATATTTCAGGTGACGGCAAGAATCCTTTCATTGTCCGTCCAAGTTATCAAAACTGGGCACCGTGGATTGGACAGCATACCAGACGGTCAGATATTGTGTTCAACACGGAGTATGCCAAGATCCATGTGCCAGATGTCTCCACTGATGCGGACGAGCGGGTGACAGAAGAGCGACTGGCTGATGAGGTGTTAAACCTAAAGGTAGATCCAGAACCTCTATCTACCTACCTGATACCATTTTAAATGTAATGCGAGTCAGATGCATCTACTTTTCATGTCACAATAGGTAGCAGAGGTTAGGGCTCTATGTAAGCAGTGTGGCCTCGACAGCAAGGGCTCTAAGATGGACCTTGTCCTTCGTCTTCGTGAGAAAATGGCCAGCAGGACGACATATAATAAAGTGTTTGAGAAAGTCTGGGGTGCCTCTGGTTAGTGATCCCATCAGCACATAATTATGTCTTATGCTAGCTTGTCTAAATCAAATTGCATGATTACCATTTTACCAAGTTTACTGAGGATTTTTCTTTCTTTCTAGGTGGTTGGGCTGTAGTAATGTGCCCATGTGGAGTCGTGTATTCTGTAAAGTTTAATCTCAGAGCTGAGAGTCCCAGAGACTTCACCGACATGCTTCTGTCATGGAAACATTTTCCAAATGTTACAGTGTATGACTACGCAAGGGGGCTGGCCAGTCATGCCAACTGCCGACAACCACTGGATCCTCCCTTCCATCCACATGAGGGGAGGTTACTTCATCCCTCACCAGAGAACATCAAACTGGCTGCAGAGAGGAAGCTTAGGGTAGATTTGGCATGGCTTAAGCACAGGAAAGAGGAAGAGGACAAGGACTGCCATCCAATCACTGGATCGTCTGATCATTATGCTTTGCTTGATGTTTTCCATCAATGCAACAGCAAAGATGACAGGGATCTCCTTCGGAGAATTGAACTTGTTCCAGAGCTTGCTGGGCACATTAACAGCCAGTGTGCTGAGCAGTTATTCTCCGGGATGCGGAAAAACAATTATTTCCTTAATATGCTCACACCCTCTGCACACAGGTATTGGACAGCAGAGGAAGCCCAGATGAACGCCTTGCCTATGTAAACAACCAGATCCTTACACGCACTGACTTTTGGACTTTGGGACGACCACAGGATGTTGAAGGGATGGTAAGTATGGAAATAATGCATAGACAAAGTGTTGTTATTTTATCAGTACAAATGTAGGCAATGTTGCCATTTTCCTCTTCTTTTACAGATCCTAAACAGCTGCCTCAATGTCATAGAGAAGCTGGCCAATGACCAGATAGTGAAGTTGCATACCTTTTCCAATATAAATGTATCCCCTTCTGTTTATAATCTTTTCTGGACTGAAATAACAACTGTCTTACAGGGCATCAAAGTGTTCTCGGCAAACAGCTATGTCGCTCACACTTGGTTTATACCTATGTTGCAGAATCCTGAACAGCATCTCCCGGTACTTATGCGTATTATCATTATTATATTTGCTGGAATCATATGAGAATCACTGAATGTAAACTATTAATTTTACCATCTCTCACAAGGATAAAGCAGATGATTTCCAGTGGATTCTGGTTCCTGTGTGGCGCCCAGGGCATTGGACAATATGTGTCAGTGATATGAATTTACTTATCTGTATTTCAAGCTAAACACAAAATATTACTAATTTCATCAATAAAGTATAACATCTTCTTATACTGTTACTGTAATTTCAAAATTAAGATAAGTATTTCTGCTCAAATTTTGTAATTGTGTGTTCTATTTGCTGTGGTAACTATTTTGTAGATAATGAAGCCACAAGAAAGGGAGATCTTTCTTTAGATTCCCTAAATGGCACTGGCTTCCGTGATGAAAGCCAAATGGAAACATTGAGGTTTTTAAGCACATAAATTATGTTCAGTTTTAAGGTTCTGTTCTTATATTTGTATTATTTTTGTCTATGGCTCTGTGTTCAGTTTTAGATTTAAAAGATGACCTCAAGCATAAATTGACATGTTATTGAATACAAGATTGGACTGAAACTGAGCATAAGACATTTAAAATGTGAATGTTCTGTTACCACCCATTTATAAGCTTTCTTTTCTGTTTGTTTCCTTAAAATCAAGCTCTTGGCCAACCTGTTCGGCATTATTCCACTGTTGGTGGTTCTGCAGTTCTACAGTGTTCAAAAGTTGGTGGTTCCACCAGTTTGACAATATTCAACCAGTTATATGTTCCAGTTTTCAATTTTCTTGAATGTCCGTGTCTAAACAGCTGTGTGTTATCCCCCATTAGACAAGTTGCTCTGCTTGTGTCACCTGGACCCTGGAGAGAATTCTGTGCAAACGACATTCAAGTTAGTAATTATGATGCACACTAATTGAGTTTGATTCCTGGATTCCTACACTGTGTGTGTGTATATGTGTATATAATGTATATAATCTCACCTTCTTCATGAAATAGGGCATACCAAGACAACGGGCCTCCAACAACTGTGGGGTGTTTGTGCTCATGGTATGGCTCATCTGATGAATTTAGCAATCTTTTCTTTACAGTTTTGCAATTAGTGTGTAATGTTTTTTTTACTCTTGAACAGTATGCCCTCTACTTTGTGATGGAGTCAGCTTTTGATTTCAGTGAGGTAGGCCACAGAGATACACTTTTGATCAGTCCTTGTGGTGTTCCCTTTTCATTTTAATATGCATCTTTTTTTGCACAGTTGGACATGGAGCATTTAAGGAGATGGTGGTGCATGCTACTCATTGACAACTTCCCCGTGACGTAAGTATTCTTACCGTGACAAATGTTTTGCATGTGTCATCTTGAATCTTTTATTGTATTGTTTTTATGTCTTATGAGGGCAAAAAAAAAAAAAAAATTAAATTAAACAATAAACCAGTTATGTTTGTTAACAATTCCCATATCACTTGTTGTCACTGATAGATTCGAAGGCAGAAGATCATCCAAAAGACGACTGGAGAGGGAAGACTGCGAAGAAAGTCCCAGGGTAAGTAATCATGATGACCCACCCAAAAGAAGTAAAGTCGTAAAGGAAATGGCATTCTGCAGCGACTTTGGATGGGTAGGTAGACTGTAATTTACTACTTAACATCTCCATGGATGTGCCCCACAGCCATACAGTTTGTTGCTTCCACCTCTTATTCAATGGGGCAATGTGTCATGATGCAAGTACAACTGTTTTATCATGCAGTAGTAATTCCTTTTATCTGGTGTCTTCCAGAAAAAGGACCCACTGGCAAAGACGGCTGCAGAAATTCTTGTCAGCTCTGAAGAGGAGGATGGAGTACATGATATGCTATCTGTTATACCTTACATGAAATTCACAGCACTTCCTTCTGTTCTTCTGCAGCGACTGGTAAAAATGGCTGAAAATATTTTGTACCACTGATTTAGATAGTGTTGCATGTGCAAGTTGTGTGCGTCATAATTACACATTCAAAGCATCTTGTTGCAAATCAGCAGCAGCACTATAAGAATAGTAAATGTACAGTGTAGTAGCAATGCATAAACTATTTATCTTCTTCCTAGGAGAAGCACCCCTTTATAAGTAGTGCTATGGCGGCATCTCAGTGGTGCTCTGCAAAGAATATGGGAGATAAAGTCATCCTGCCACAAATTCTTTCCATTGCCCCACTGGACAGAGAAGCAGCTCTCCATAACCTTGGTGAAGCCAGCAACCTGCGGGACGAAGACAGCTGGGAAGACAGGATGGACCCATTTATGTTCAGGTTCAAATTTGAGTCGGACTATTTAATGCCTGTTTTGAAGAGCGCGGTTGAATGTTTGCATCAGCAAAGCCTTTCACTGTTGTATAGATTTTTTTTTTTGTATACTTGGTTTGGTTTTTATATTTACTGTATTTGCTTTTTCGGTTCTGTTATCTTAATGATTGTTCTATTATATGATAAATGTTCTAAATAATAAATGCTTTTTCTATCATTCTATGAAATGCAGTGCAATGTATCATTTGAAATATATGGACTAGATATGAGTATGCACAGAACTGACTAAATGAATAATCAATTAAAACAAATATTAAATAATATACTTAAATACACTAATATATCAATTAAAACAAATATTAAATAATGAACTTAAATACACTAATATAGAAAATATGACTTTTTATACCACATATTTAAATACATTCATGCATTTAATTAGTATGAAGTTTTTATATTTAGTTTTTAAATTATATTTAGTCGAGTGCAGATTAATTATATTTAGTCGAGTGCCGATTTGTATTTGTACTTATTGTAGTTGTCCAGCAGATGATGCTGTTTGTGTCATTAGGATATCCATACACCCCGCCCATCGGACGTCGAGCCCCGCCCACATCCGACCCACCGCGTTCCGCAGCCAGGGCCTATAGATCCATTTAGCATATTTGCAATGACACACTGCAGCTCTGTGTCTTTTGCTGTTTCTTCAGCTATCTGTCTGGACTTTGTGTCTGATACAGGAAGAGCAGCAGACACCATGTTCACATGACTTTTCACATCCTCTTTAGTTGTACTCACATAATCCACTGTAGGTGCTCGTGAGAGAGCGTCAGCAAGTATCAGGTACTTTCCAGGTGTGTAGATCAGCTCAAAGTCATATCTCTGCATCTTCATCATGAGACGCTGTATCCTTGGTGTCATTTCACTTAAATTATTTTTAATGATGGATACAAGTGGACGATGATCTGTCTCTACTGTGAATGAAGGTAGGCCATAAACTTAGCTGTGGAACTTCTCCAAGCCATAAACCAGTCCCAGACATTCTATTCTAGTTGAGCATATCTGCACTCAGTCTGTGTCATTGACCTGGATGCATAGGCCACTGGTTTCCAATGCTCGCCTTCAACTTGTAGGAGCACTGCGCCTATTCCATCCTTTGAAGCATCTGTTGAAACTTTAATCTTCTTTGTTGGGTCAAAGAATGTCAATACAGGTGCAGTTGTGAGTGTCTGTCTGAGTGTTTTCCACTCTTGCTCATGTTTGACTATCCATTTAAACTCATTTTCTTTGTGCAGGAGCTCACGGATGCAAGATGTCTTTGCAGATAGGTTTGGAATAAATTTACCTATGAAGTTGACCATCCCCATAATGCGAAGTACACCTGTCTTGTCCGTGGGCCTTGGCATATCCTGTATGGCTCTGATCTTTTCTTGGTCAGCTTGTACACCTTGTGCAGAGAGCTTGTCTCCGAGAAAGACAACTTCTTGAACTCCAAACTCGCATTTGCTCTTGTTAAGCTTGAGTCCATACTTGTGTATGCGCTACAGCACCTTTTTTAGCTTCTCATTGTGTTCTTGTAGTGTAGAGCCCCACACAATGATGTCATCAACATATGCTCGAATACCGTCTAGCCCCTCAATAATGTGCTCCATCGCTCTGTGAAATATTTCGGATGCTGAGATGATCCCAAAGGGCAGTCTGAGGAAGCAATATCTGCCGAATGGTGTATTAAAGGTGCAATATTTGGTGCTGCTTTCATCCAGTTTCAGCTGCCAAAAGCCTTGAGACGCATCAAGCTTTGTGAAGAAGCTGGCACCTGCCATTTCACTTGTGATTTCCTCACGCTTGGGTATCTGATAATGTTCACGCTTGATGTTTTCATTAAGATCTTTTGGGTCCATACACACTCTTAAATCACCACTTTTCTTCTTTACACAGACCATCGAGTTAACCCAGTCTGTTGGCTCCTCAACTTTTTTTATCACTCCGAGCATTGTCATTCTGTCGAGCTCTTTCTTTAAGCGATCTCTGAGTGGCGCTGGAACTCTTCTTGCATGCACAACTGGCTGTGCATTTTCTTTGAGCTGGATTTTGTATGTGAAGGGCAACATACCAACACCCTTAAACACATCTGCATAACTCTGTACTATACAATCAATTGAGTTATTTGGTGTACTCACAGTTGTGTTGATGCAATACACTCTCTTGACAAGTTCCAAATCTTCACATGCTTTATCACTCAGCAGTGAATCAAGTCCATCAGCGACAACAGAGAAAAGTAGGGAGTGCACTTTACCTTTTGAGGTTACCTTTAATATGCACACGCCCAAACTGTTGATTTTCTTTCCATTATAATCTTTTAGTGCCTGTGTTCTTTTTTCATTTGTGGCTTATCTTTCATTGCCTTGATGTCAGACAGGCTCATCAGGTTTGCTTTTGCACCAGTATCCAGTTTCATAGTTATTGTCCCGTTAATCATCAGTGGAGCTATCCATTTGTCTTTTCTGATTGCATTAACCTCTTTTTGCTCAGTTTCACAGTTCACCATGCCAACAAAAAATGTCTCACTTAAATCATCGTCTTCCACTATGTTTACAGACTTTCCTTTCTTCCTCTCATTTCCTTTTGAGAAGCACTGCTTAGCAAAATGGTTCTGGCCCTGGCAATTAGAGCATTGCTTACCAAATGCCGGACACTGTCGTGGTTTGTGCTTCGAGCCGCAGCGCTTACAGCTGAATGTCCCTTCTTTTTCTTCCGACCGCTGTGTAGGCCGCGTCTGTGCGCGCCATTTGCCTTGGCTGGAGATCGTACCAACTGCTGCGCCATCACTCACGTTAGCCGCGCCCGCCATCTCGCTGAAAGTCCTGACCTGCATTCAGGGGCGGATCTACCGGGGTGGCATGGGGTGGCAACTGCCACCCTAAAAAATAGCCTTGCCACCCCAGTTGGCATCTTTGTTTTGAAAGAAAAGTTGTGGCTCATCGGACATTTATGAGAGAAAGTCTCTAATGTCCGAGTGCAAGTGAGTGCAGCACAAGACGCGAGCCTTGTAACCCCTCCCCCGGCCCTGGCGCGAGCTTGGAAATATGACTGGCGGCGATTTCATGTGAACGGGGGTACGGCGCAAAACAAGAAGCATTCGGACTCAAGTAGACGGAAGGAATGAGGTATTTGCGGTCTACAATTACAGAGAAGAGACTATCAGTGGGGCTGTACTCAGCATTGAATTAAAACGCACTAAAGCTTTAGATCTTAATCCGTTTGTGAGGCGATTTGCTGAACAAGATGGTAATCGCCGCATTCAGCTGTAATAGGCATGCCAACTTGATGCTCTGCTCATGGGTGACTCGATGAGCATAACAAACTGTTAAGATGATGACCTTGTATGTGTGTATATATTTATTTTCTTTGTGGGGGTCTGCCCCCAAAAAACAGTTTTAAGTCCTGAAAAAGTCGAATAAGACGGTGTGTAAAACTACACTGCCCAGCCAACAGAAAGTAACCACTTTGATTTAACTAGGCCAGTAAGGACCTTCTACTAGATAATAACTGCAGCGATGTATATGTTTTAGCTGAATACACGTTTTTTTAACCCTAACTGATGCAGTTAGTCACTTCTTTAATGTTTGTTCTTTCTGATGTAAAGTCCAGGTTGTAACTGTTTGCAGTGAAGTCGTGGGGCACTGAACTGTTCCTTTGAATCTTTTGAATTTTAATACATGATATAATTACTTGTCTTTCAAATTTGAAGGAGGGTGAGCAAGCATCTTGAGGAACATTCATCATTAACTCCTCCAAAAAATATAGTTTATTCAATAATGAATATGTGAATCATAACAGTGATTGACAGCTGATAGGAATAATATGATTGTTATTAGTATCATATTCATTCAGACAAACATCTGAGACAGTTAATGAATGTACTGACTGCAGCAGTCTGCATATATTTGGTACCCCTGCTGGTCTAAGAGTGAAACAAACTCATTCAGTTCAGTGTTTCCCCTAGGATGGAGTCATAGCAGTGGTGCTAAGGCACGTGGGCCCAGCATAGTGAAATATTTTAGTGTGTGCGAAGTGCGCCCCACCAATTTGTTTCTATGTGTCTGCCAGCACAAGAAAGGCTCTTGAGGACTAGCGCCGCCACTATTTGTATATAGGGGAAACACTGCAGTTATTGTTCAGTTAAACTTCATTACATTATGTCTGCCACCTTATATATTTCTATTTAAAGGTGACATGTTATGCTTTTCCGGTTATTGCCCGTCCCCTTGTGTGTTATGAAGGTTTGTATGCATGTAAACGGTCTGCAGAGTCAAAACCCTCAAAGTACACCATGTAGGGAGTAAAACTCTAAAACAGAAAATACCTCCCCAAAACGCCTCGTTGGAGATACGTCACTGTCCATTTGATTCTTCCGGGTACATCATGATGTCATGTCGTCCCCGGAACGAAATGGACCAATCCGTGGAGCCGTTACGTTACGTCCGCGGAGCCGTTACGTTAAGCCCCCGCTAATTGGTCCAAATTGACCAATCCACAGACTTCCTCACACACTCAGTGCAGGCAGCTCTGCTGATCTCTCCTCCCTGACTGCAGGCTGATAACAGACAGTTGGGATCGCGGCGAAAATTCTCTCTGCAGACCCATTCTCACAGCGTTTATCAACCTTTTCTTACTCAATATCAAGCCACACTTATTGTTTTTACTTCGGCTGTGACTTTGTGTGTGCTCAGGGTGAGTTTGGCTGTGTTTCGCTGTGTATCGCTAAACAAGGAAATCACACCTCCACGGAGCTTAGCGCGATTCACAACGTCCCGACTGGTCCCGACCAATCGGAGCACACTGGGCTCACAGGGAGGGGGGGAGAGCTGCAACGAGTCGTTAAGGACAGAGAGTGAATACACATACTTTACAGAGATGCTGTATGTGAAACCAATGTGAGTTTGGAAAATTGCACAGTATATATCTATTCTAGTAGACCACAACAATGGAATTATGATCAGTGGAAATGGCCATGACATGTGACCTTTAAGGCTTTACCGATATGCCACAATAATGTCATATGTTATTGAGTTAAAATATTAATATTGTGGCTTTCCAAGTTAACATTGATTGATATGACTGCGATTAAATAAGCATATTTTCTGTCAGGGGATGCCACCCCTCAAAATCTCCTGCCACCCTCTTGCCACCCCATGAATATTTGTCTAGATCCGCCCCTGCCTGCATTTGGGACAGCTCGCTTGCATGGCAGATTTCTATAGCTGCTTCACATGTCAGCTCCGTTTCCCTTAGCAGCCTTTCTCTGACCTTTTTATCCTCCACGCCAAAAACGATCTTGTCCCGTATCATGGAGTCCCTCAGCGTAGCAAAGTTGCATGACTATGCTTTTAGCTTCAGGTCAGTCAGAAAGCTATCAAAAGGCTCATGCTGCTGCACACGTGAACGGAATACATATCTCTCGTATGTTTCATTCTTTCTGGGAGATCAGTGGGCATCACATTTTTCGAGCACTTTATCCAGTTTGTCTTTATCAGCCTGCTCTTCATACACAAAAGTATTGTACACTTCTATCGCCTGTGGGCCTGCTATTACATGTCATTTGTTAGACGCTTTTACCCAAAGCGACTTACATACATTCAGTACTGTGGACAATCCCCACAGGAGCAATTTGGGGTGAAGTGTCTTACCCAGGGACACAATGACATGCTGACTGCAGTGGGACTTGAACTTGGTACCCCCTGATTCGAAGTCCAGCACTCACTCCACTGAGCCACAGCCTCCTATAGTTAGCAGTAGCGCTACCTTCCTAGCATCCGTCTTAGTTTCCAGTCCCATGGCCGTGATGTAAAGCTGGAACTGCTGCTTGAAGGTCCGCCAGTTGCTGTCGACATTTCCCGAAAGTGTTAGCGTCTCCGGTGGCTTTAATGAATCCATGTCGCTTGTCACAACTCCTCACTTAATGTGTTTTTATTTTACTTCATAATTTAATTATTTGTACCATGTTTTGTTTGTTGGTCTATTAATGAACTGACTCGTGCTCCGTGCTAAAGTGTTAGCCAAGTTTAATCAAGAGGTCTTGTTCAGGTCCCTTACCATACATGTGGATTTAAACATCGGTCACAACTATGTGGCGACACCTTGTGGTAGGAGTGTGTATCTATCTAATCAACACAGTATCAAGTGAATTCGCTTCTGGCGTATGGGCATAGATATGTCTCATAATTATTTGTAAACATAAACATAATTTGTGTGTAAATATGTAATTTGTAAATGTAAAACACCATACACAAATGTATTTAAAAGATTTGCAAACTCACAAATAAATTTGCAAGTGTAAAACGGATCTGCAAATACGCTAAATATTTTCACAAATAAAAAAAAAGATCTGTGAATATCTCTTTAACATTTACAACTTTCGATCAGGCATTTGTGAATCCATTTTGTATTTGTCGACCAAAAATGCGCTTGCGGATCTCAAATCTCTGCACATGGATCTCACATTTCTGCTTGTGGATCGTCTTTTTACACACACGGAATTTTGAGACATATTTTCCGCCGGTCTCGGTTAAAATATACTCGTGTTACTCGGTTATTTTCGGAAACCACGTGATGGCCTGCTGATGACGACATTTCCGCATGATTTCAAAGTAAGAGCATGATGGTTTGTTTAATGCTCTGTTTTTTTATTATAATGAACAGCGGAACGTTAGATACATTCTTTATCAACATCATCATCATCATCATCATCATCATCATCATCATCATCATCATTATCATTATCATCATCATGTTATAGTGATACAGTTAGTTTGTGTTCAATATAGCATATATCGAGCACTTTCGTTTATGTTGAAGTACAGGCTATACGCCACTTTCGGGTCCCGGGGGAGCAGCTGGCAGCGAAGCAGCCCAGATAAAACTCTTTCTTCATTGTTTGTTGTGTATTCAGTCAAGCGGGTCAAAGTTACAAAGCACTTCACATCTTATTAACCGGCCTAATTTTACCTTACCAGTGCAGTAATAAAGTAATCTGTAGAAAAGCATCGTATTTAAGTTAGCCTTCATAGTAAGTCTACATTAAATGTTATAATATTCATTGTGTCCTTTCTACTGACATATATTCCTGTCTATTGCTTTCATTTGTATTTAATGTTATTGTGTTTATACTTGTTTCCACACATTTCACAATTTGGGATGAATGAAGTATCTATATGATATCCATCTATCTATCTGTCTATCTATCTATCTGTCTGTCTGTCTGTCTGTCTGTCTGTCTGTATGTATGTCTGTCTGTCTGTCTGTTTGACTGTCTAATTGCCTGCCTGCCTGCCTACCTACCTACCTACTAGTTGTTTTGTTTGGAAAGGTTTTGTCATTGTATTGCTCTTTACCGGCACATTACATTGCATTTAGCTGACGCTTTTATCCAAAGCGACTTACAATAAGTGCGTTCGACCAACAAAATACAAACTTGAAGAAAACAGAATCATATAAGTACATCAGGTTTCATAGAGCAAAAGCATTTCAAGTGCTACTCAACTGGCTTTATATAAGCCAGTGCTTTATTAGTATATAAGTGCTTTGTTAATAGTTCTATTGCTCGAAGTGGAGTCGAAAGAGATGAGTTTTCAGTCTGCGCCGGAAGGTGTGTAAGCTATCTGCTGTCCTGATGTCAATGGGGAGCTCATTCCACCATTTTGGAGCCAGGATAGCAAACCCACGTGTTTTTGCAGATGGGAACTTGGGTCCCCTTCGCAGTGAGGGTGCAGCGAGCCGTTTGGTTGATGCAGAGCGGAGTGCACGTGCTGGGGTGTACGGTTTAACCATGTCCTGGATGTAGGAAGGGCCAGATCCATTCGCAGCATGGTACGCAAGTACCATTGTCTTGAAGTGGATTCTAGCAATTACCGGAAGCCAGTGAAGGCAGTGAAGGCAGCGGAGGAGCGGCGTGGTGTGGGAGAATTTAGGAAGGTTGAAGACCAGACGAGCCGCTGCATTCTGGATGAGCTGCAAAGGTCGGATGGCACATGCAGGTAGACCAGCCAGGAGGGAGTTGCAGTAGTCTAGGCGTGAGATGACGAGAGCCTGGACCAGAAGCTGCGTCGCTTTCTGGGTCAGCTGGGGACGTATCCTCCTGATGTTGTAAAGCGTGTATCTGCAGCAGCGGGTTGTAGCAGCTATGTTTGCAGTGAAGGACAGTTTGTTATCTAGGGTCACACCCAGATTCCTTGCAGTCTGAGTCGGGGAAACAACAGAGGTGCCGATGTTGATTGTTAGGTCAAGAGTGGGACAATCTTTTCCCGGAAGGAAAAGCAGTTCAGTCTTGTCAAGGTTGAGCTTGAGGTGATGAGCAGACATCCACTGAGAGATGTTAGCTAGACAAGCAGAGATGCGTGCGACGACCTGGGTCTCTGAGCGGAGAAAGGACAGGATTAATTGGGTGTCGTCAGCATAGCAGTGGTATGAAAAACCATGCGGGCAAATGACAGATCCGAGCGAGTTTGTGTACAAGGAGAAGAGGAGGGGACCAAGAACAGAGCCCTGAGGGACCCCTGTAGTTTATTGACAAGGGTCGGACTCCGACCCTCTCCAAGTAACCCTGTAGGTGCGGTCTTTGAGGTATGAGGTGAAGAGGGAAACTGCACCTGCAGAGCACAGGACTTTACATTGTACTTACAATTTTACATTGTAACTTTGACCCGCTTGACTGAATACACAACAAACAATTAAGAAAGAGTTTTATCTGGGCTGCTTCGCTGCCAGCTGCTCCCCCCGGGATCCGAAAGCGGCGTATAGCCTGTAGGCTACTTCAACATCAACGAAAGTGCTCGATATATGCTGTATTGAACCAATAAACTAACACAAACTAACTGTATCACTATAACATGATGATGATGATGATGATGATGATGATGATGATGATGATGATGATGGTGATGATGATGATGATGATGATGATGGTGATGATGATGATGATGATGATGATGATGATGATGATGATGATGATGATGATGATGATGATGATGATGATGATGATGATGATGATGATGATGGTGGTGATAAAGAATGTATCTAACGTTCCGCTGTTCATTATAATAACAAAACAGAGCATTAAACAAACCATCATGCTCTTACTTTGAAATCATGCGGAAATGTCTTCATCAGCAGGCCATCACGTGGTTTCCGAAAATAACCGAGTGACACGAGTATATTTTAGCCGAGACCGGCGGAAAATGTGTCTCAAAATTCCGTGTGTGTTAAAAGACGATCCACAAGCAGAAATGTGAGATCCATGTGCAGAGATTTGAGATCCGCAAGCGCATTTTTGGTCGACAAATACAAAATGGGTTCACAAATGCCTGATCGAAAGTTGTAAATGTTAAAGAGATATTCACAGAACTTTTTTTTATTTGTGAAAATATTTTGCGTATTTGCAGATCCGTTTTACACTTGCACATTTATTTGTGAGTTTGAAAATCTTTTAAATACATTTGTGGATGGTGTTTTACATTTACAAATCACATATTTACACACAAATTATGTTTATGTCCACCCAAAAAATTACGAGACATATCTATGCCCATACTGGTGGTAGTTGGAAAGTATTGGAACATAACAGTATTGGGAGTGATCATTTTCCGATTATAATCAAATTTGATGTAAGTAATGTGGTTGAGCTAGATGGTAATGAGATGGAATTGTTCTAAAACAAATTGGGAGATGTTTGTTAAATTGTGTGATAATGAAATTGATAAGATTGATATGGCAGGAAGTATTGATGAAGTGTATGTAATATAATAGAATATGATATTTACAAGAACAGAATATGAAATTAAATAATGCAAATTAAGAACAAAATTCAATATGGTGTATTGCGTGGATTATAGACCCAATCACAGTGAATGTTCCAAACTACATTTGATACATTTTTCTTTTTCATCTCACAGTGCACATATTTTTTTTAAGTGGACCTATCATGCTATATTTGAATAATATATTGTAGGGCCATACCTATATAAGGTATATTTATACGTTTTATTTTTCAAAATACCAAACAGATCATGCATTTTATCCATTCCTCATTTCGCTCAATTTAACACTGCCTCTCATGCTCGGATTCAGTGAGAACATGTACTACAGCGCTTTCGAACGGCAATGTCCGTGGCTGTCTCCTCCTGATTGGTGGAGTTGGCCCAATAGCCGTAGCACCACCGTCCTGACGTCAGAAAAATGTTCAAATCTGGATCAGTATGTTTCAGATCCGTTGCAGCCCCTTTTTAAGAGATTTGGGTATGGAGGAAAAGAGAGAGGATTGTGTTTTCTGACTCTTGGTGAGTTCCCTGACACACCGGTGACACATATGCATGTATAAAAAACGTACAAAGGTGCATTTTGCATGATAGGTCCCCTTTAAGTAATCATAACACAAAGCTAAAAGTTCATCTGTTTTTCCTTTCTCTTTTCAAGAGTGCTTCAGAGGATGGCTGGATTCACAAAACGTGGAGAAGACCGAGAGGGGGAAGTTAGCCGGTTACTACATTTCACAAAAAATACAGGACCTTGTGAAAAGCGGAAAGAAACAGTTGAAGGAAATTACATAAAAATATGAAGCAATGGGCCTTTTGAAAATGTTTTCAAATGTGTGTTAATGTTCATCGTGTGTTATAAATTATTTTCCTGCTTCTAATCATTTGATGTATAAGTATGTATTTACAGACAATACATTCTATACATTCTGGTACCTTTCTGGTAAGGTGGTGCTCTGATCTGAAATGATATATGTTCATTGAGCTACTGCAATTGGGTGAGAGTGTTTCATCATATGACCAGCTTAACCATCAAGTAATCCCAGATAAAGTTCTACTCAAGATCATACCAGTCTGACTAGCTAATGGTGACCAGCTAGACCAATGTGACCACCAGCTTTTACCAGCTAAACCATCTATCCCGACCAGAGCTGGTGACCATGAGACCACTGTGACCAAACCAGCTATCCTGGCCAGCTAGACCACTGTGACCACCAGCTTTTACCAGCTAAACCAGCTGTCCCGACCAGCTAATGGTGACCAGCTAGACCACTGTGACCAAACCAGCTATCCTGACCAGCTAAAGTGTCCAAAACCCCTCTAACACAAGTGTTCTTAATGCACAAGAGAAACAAGGTGTTCAGACAAACAAACTAAAATATAGTATAAAATAGCAGAAAATATTCATGATACCCTAGAATTCTGTTTACTGTAAGTACAGTAAAAGTACTTAGTTATAATTCAGTACACAAATGACATCACCCATCTCGTAAGAGAGCTAAAGGTGACCTGTGCAGCAACACATTTCAAGAAGTATCTGTATCTGTCAATACTAAGAGCCGCTAGATTGTGCTGCTATATTGGAATATGTATGCAAGGAGAATAAAAACATACCATGTGGTCCAGCTGGAGTTTCATCTGCCTCCTGATCCCTGCCTCTGTCCCTCTTTCTGACACTACAAAACAAAGTTTCTATATTCTATATTCTCTTCAAAAGATTTTCCCAAACTCCCACAGGCAAAGAAAAGCTCCACAATATGTTCACATAAATGTGTCATAGGAGATGATGCATTGATTGTTAATAAACACCATTTTGTGGCCTTCATTGGAAAAGTGGTGAATGTTGCTTTGCAGCAAGCAAAAAAGAGGTCAAGACTGAAAACAATAGTGGAAGCAGCAGGTGCATTTTTTGGGGTAAAGGATATAAATGTTGAAATGCTACATGATATGCTAGCCCCCAACAATGACGATTCACAGATTAGTGAGTAGATAAATGTTTTTTTCTTATTCTGCAGTGGAATAAGCCTTATTGCGAATTCAAGACCTATATCAGTTAAACGAGAAACCAGACGTTATTTGCATTCAAGAAACATGGCTTAAGACTTATTTGGACTTCATTATTAGGGGATACAGTGCAATAAGACGAGATCGAAATGATGGTCAGGGAGGGGGATGTGCAATCTTTATCAGAGAAGTAATATCTTATAGTAGGTTAACATTTAAGAACAGTCTTGATTTAAAAATAGTGGGTGTAGAACTTTGGGTTAATAAAAGGAAAATGAGTGTCCTGAATTTTTACAATTCATGTAATAAACTCATAATAGAGGAATTAGACAGATTTGTCAAGGAAATTAAATAATATGGTGTGCTCATAATACAATGTGGGGAGGGAGATCAACAGATTACAACGGACAGGTAGTGGGGGACTTAATGGAGGCAAAGGAATTAGTTTGTTTAAATAATGGGCAAGGTACAAGACTCAATTTTAGAGATGGAAGAGAGTCTGCGATAGATCTAACTCTGGTATCAAGTGAATTTGCTTCAGGTGGTAGTTGGGAAGTATTGGCAAATAACAGTATTGGGAGTGATCATTTTCCGATTATAATCAAATGTGATGTAAGTAATGTGGTTGAGCTAGATGGTAATGAGATGGAATTTTTCTAAAACAAATTGGGAGATGTTTGTTAAATTGTGTGATAATGAAATTGATAAGATTGATATGGCAGGAAGTATTGATGAAATAAATGAGCAATTTCCTTCAAATGTAATTAAAAGCGCAAATCAAACTATTGGGTGTGAGGGAAACTTCTGAAGCATTTGGAAACAGGACTCAGAGAGACACGAGGAGAACTGGAACATTTTTGATGGCAAACACTGACGGTTTATTTGGAGCTTCGGCCGGAGAATTCACAAGACATGTCATGAGCCTCGAGTTGACACAGGTTGAGATGCCAAGTAAATTCTGAAGAACTCTTCTGTAGTTCGAGGTTTTAACTAGTTCGGAGTGTAATAATCAACATTCTTCATCATCGAGACTAAACAAATATGGACCCTGAATCTAACTAGAGCTGTCGTCCATATAAAAGAATGTGCGCCAGGGAACCTACGTTCCAGAAAAAAAGGGCCTCTAGATGTCCCTGAACAATAAACTATCTCATGTCAGCTTGTCATAAGATGGCAACAACAACATGGCCGTGGTAAGTAGGGGTGCTGAGGGTGCTGCAGCACCCCCTGATGGAGGACAGGGAATCTGCACGTCCACAAGATTAAATGGAAATATAATACAAATATAATACAAAAAAAACTAATTTCCGGCCTTGATGTTCACATTCATAATTAAGTAAAGATAACACCCTTTTCATCCCGGTTACATTTTCCATTTGCCCTGAGAGGCTCAGTGAGGTAAAGGACTCTGAGTGTTTAGATAGTTCACTTTAGTATAAGTTATCTCAGTGTGTCTCAAACGGTTTTATCACAATTTATGTAAACAAATATTTCCAAGGCACACCTTTAAAATTATTAGGATAAATAAAAACAGGTTTGAAATCATTTCAATGTATACTATAGGACAGTAACCCAACAATATCCTTTAAAACGGGAGAGATTAAAAAATATGGATAAATAAATAAATGTTAACTGGTCAAATAAGATGTAAATGAACCAGCAAAAATCTTGCCTAAGGCAGCAAATTGGTCACAACCGGCCCTGGTGTCATCCCCAGAGCACCCCCCATTTGAAACATGTTCCCACGGCTATGAACAACAATACGCCCAAGCTGCCCTCTTTATTAATCCTAGTAGATTTTGAGTCATCACTAGGCAAGGCGAGGCAAGTTTATTTATATAGCATATTTCAACACAAGGCAATTCAAAGTGATGCCTGATCATACAAGATTTAAAAAGGTTGACTGTGAAACACACCCACACACACACCCACACCCACACCCACACACACACACACACCCACACACACACACACACACACACACACACACACACACACACACACACACACACACACACACACACACACACACACACACACACACACACACACACACACACACACACACACACACACACACACACACACACACACACCAACCAGATGGGTCAACAACATATGTCCTGAAAAGTCTTGTATCCACAAGTGATATCAATGAAAAACTGAAATATTAAACCCTTATTTATACATACCTCATTGAAATCAAATTGGGCTCTTGCCACAATGTAAAATGCGTACTGTAAATAAAGAAATAGTATATTATGTTAGGTTGTTGTGATGCTATGGTGTTCATTGACAAATAATATTCCTCCGTGAATGTTGTTTTGGATATAAATCACAGCATGTCTCAAACTATGAGCAATAATGGAGTGCATAGCATGCTGAAAGCATTATACATTTGTATACATTATTATAAACAGAAAAATAGGACTACTATATGTATACTGTATATCCAGTATCTTACCATCAAAACAAACACCCCACAGTTGTTCGAAAACCCTGAAGTGTGAAAAAGTCAAAAGTGTCAAAAATGACAATTACATCATACTTTTCAGTAGAATAATTTTAACAAATCTAACCTGGACATCATCCACACCAAGACTTGCCCAAGGCCCAGGGCACAAGATCTGAGCAAGGTTTCTGTGAACACAATGCATGTGAAAGTTAAGAATAAGTACAATTTAATTCAACTTTATAAGTACTCGAAAGTCATGCAGAAAATCTTTGAACACTGTTGGAACAGGAACAAACTTGAACTTCTAAAAAAAAGTCATTAAGGGGTCAAACAGAACAGCCCCGCTGTCAAGTAGCATCTATGGTTCTGTTCAATGCCTTTTATTTAATACAATGTATCCCATGTTAGTTCAAATAAAACAGAGCCATAGATTAAAAAAAGATAGACAAGTGGTCTAAAACAGAACTACCACTGTCCGGATCTGATGTAACTGTGCGCCAAAAAACCTGAATGGTTTGGTGCGACTATCATCTCTCCAGCCAGTGCCACGGAGGGGATCTAGAAAGAAAATCTCCCTAGCTTGTGGCCTCAGTATCTGTTAATATCACACGTTCCATATCAACAGGTATACTTTGACATACAAACGTTATATTATAAAGTTGTAGGATCTGTATTATACAACTCAATTAAGCGTTGAATTTAAAGATAGAAACACTATTTTCGGCATGGCAAACTTCATTGTACAGTAAACAAACAATAGCAAAGACTGTACATGTACATACACAGAGTGTCCAGTGTCCAGGTTCCCACACTGGAAGGAGAAGCCATTGGAGATTTGCTGCATTTTCCTGAAAAAGCAAAACAACAGTTGTGTTGATGTGACTATAGTAATGAGTTGGTACAAGAATATGGAGCAGCAACATGGATAATCATGATAAAAATACCGGCAGGTGTTGCATCGGATTCAGCGAAGATGGTGGAAACCAGGCAGCTATAACATGGCTGTTGGCAGCAAACACGTCATCTACTCTCTGTAACAGATGTAGTTTCATACTGTAATGTAATATCTTATAATTGTTTGGTATAATATAGTATGTTTTATACATATATTTACATATTTTAGAACAGCTTCAATACCTTCTCAATAACTGTAAGACAGCTGTTCAGGATCAGGCAGAATACAAACACACAGTCAGTAAAATACAGAGTACATGAAACATGCCAACAAAAACAAAATCAGTTAGAAAAAGTACAAGAAACAAAGAGCGTGATCACTCTGATTACCATCCTATCCATGTCCAGTGGCGACTGGTCATTAGGGGCACAGCCCCACCTAGTGTCAGCAGAAAGTATTACAAATAATGATTACCAAAAAATGCAAAAAATAAATTTAAATATATATAAAATATATTTTAAGATCATGTTTAATCATCTGATTCGTCTGTACATTGCTGTTTTAGTCTGTGCTCTTCTAATTAGTGTCTACAGTGTGTGCCTATTGAGCTGTTTAGAGCCATGTGGGACAAAACCCGATCCTGCCCCTCCCTCTCCCTGTTTAAGTCAATGGTGACTGTAAAAACTACACTGCGCATGCTCAGAGTATTGTCCTATTTAATGTGTGTAGCAAAAAAATAATGACCATAGTGCCATAGTGCTGCCATCCCCACCATACGTCATCTCACATAATTCAGAGCTGATTGGCTGTAAGTACGTGTGTCGCGAAAAGTGTGGTGTGTGAAGAGGAGACGAGAGAGCTGCAGTGACGCGTCCTAAAACCCAGAAGTAAACTGCGCATGGCTTCCCTCGACAAAAAAGCAATGAGTTCTCATTCATAACACTCCGTTCGATGTCTCACTATGGGATGCGCCTCATCGCGGAGCAAACAGAAGTATCAATCTCATTACGCCAATCCTGATTGGCTGGTGATCTTGACGTCAACGTCAGGGGAAATCACCCCCTATAAGTAGCCTGCGCCACGACGCATGCGTCATTCAAACACCTCTTCTCGCTTCAGAGCACATCTCTAACGGTAGCCGGGCTAGCTCAACAGTCCACAGACTGAACCAAAAGCTAATTTCGGTCGACGGGCGTTAGCCGGCTACCCTATTCTCTCACAGAGGAGTATTATAGTCAACCTCGCCGTTCTTCCTCTGGAGTAAGGTAAGGTTTTGACTTCAAGTTAGCAACACACCAGTCGCTAACTTGTGTTTTTTCCCCTCACTGCCGACACCACGGTAGCGAGGACACTTTTTTCTTCTCTCTTCCACGGAGGAGAAAAGGATTACAGGAATATTACCATACCAGGTAATATCCTTGAGAGAAAAAGACCCACGCTGTCCTTTTTTCCCCCGGATTAAAGACAGATCGGTAAACACTTTTTTCTCGAACGTACCTGTCATGAGCGGACCCTCTCCACGCCTCACGGCGAACGAGATGGATTCCTCTCTCCCTCACACCAGAGGAGTCAGGAACTCGGAGGCTCGGCGCTGCGGTTGCGGGTTGAAAGTGTCAGGCACAGACTCACACCAGATCTGTTCGTCCTGCCTCGGGCTGGAACACGCCCAGGAGGCCATCGACAACCCCGGCTCGTGCGGACATTGTGCCCGCCTCACCGTGAAGAGCCTCCACCGAAGGTTAGCGCAACAAGCTAGCCTGTCGGGACAGGATCCCCTCATGTCCACTGATTGGCCGGCTGGCAATCAAGACACGGGGGCGTCCGCCGCAGAGACTGAGTCCCTCACCTTCACGGCCTGGGGCTCATCAACTGCGGGAATGGGACCCCACGCTATACCAAGCTGGGGCTCCCGGCTGGACCTCACCATGGTTTCACCCGCGGAGGATGTCCTAGAATTGGATTACATGGAGGACGAAGAGGATGCCTCTGAGTTCCTCCTGTCTGATTCGGACGAGCAAGAAGACGACGTCTTCGTGTCACCAGCTCAGGCTGCAAAGCCGGGAGCGATGGCTGCTCTCTCAGCGATAGCACACCAGCTTCGCCCTGTCTCAGTATGGACCTACAAGCCGTGTGTCAGCGCGCTGCGGCCAGACTAGACAAGTTGGCCGGTTCCGGCTGCAGCTCAGGCTCAGCCAACCCAGAATTTCGGCCAGCAGTCGAGGAAGAAGAAGCGAGCGGCGTGACAGCCCCTCCTTCTCCCCTCCGTGAATGTGTTCCCGCCGCCTCGAGAGATGCCTCAACGTCATCCTCAAGTCCGCATAAAACACATGTCACATCTTTCTTGTCTGAATAAACCATTTTCCGCTGACGCATCCAGGCTCCGGCCAAGGGCGCAGCTCAAATAAATGAAAAGAAAGACAATAAACAGTCCGTTAACTATAAATCCCCTTCTGAGAGCAGCTACGGCTGTGAAGGCACCACCGCCACGCGCATGTGCAGTGCTGGTTGGGGCTTTAAGGGCACTACCGTCACGCACATGCGCAGTGCCGGCCAGAGCTGTAATGGACAGCCCGCCAATTCTTCCCCTTTTGAGAGCAGCTACGGCACCTCTCAAAGGACGGATTATTGACGGGTCCGTGAAGCCACCGCCACACACATGCGCAGTGCCGGCCAGGGCTTTAAGGGCACCACCGGCACGCGCAGGCGCAGTGCCGACTGGAGCCGTGAGGGCACCACCGGCACACCGAGCGGAGTCAGATTACGGAGGAAAATGTCCTCGTAAAGCACCCGCTCAACATGGGCCTCATAATAAAACTAAACCCCGAACGCCACGGCTTACGGAGAGTTTTGGTGATTATGAAATGCGTAGTGGCACTACACCCGACTTTTCCAGTGCGGGACGCGCCTACGGGTGCAGTCCTTTCACGGAAGGTGGTCACCACGGACGCAGGTCAGACGGGCTGACAGGGGACTTACGAAGGTCGCCCGGTGAGAGGTCTCTAGAACAGAGACTTCCAGCGGGCACGCGTAAACTACCCGGAGCTTTTAGCGGTGTTCCCCACCCAAAAATGCTTCCTGCCTTCTCTCAGAGGACTTCATGTCCCCGTGAGGACAGACAACACGATATCGTGTATGAACCGCCAGGGGAGATTGCGTTGTCTCCAGTCACACACACTGGCACACAAACTGATCCCTTGGAGCGGCAGACGTCTCCTCTCTCTGAGAACGACACAAGTACCGGGTGTTATGCACCTAGGGACAGAATTACTGTCCAGAGGTGCACCACTCTATGCAGACTGGACTCCTCATCCAAGGATCGGGAGTCCGCTGTGGGTGCGTTACGGTGGAGCCGCGTTAAGTCTGTTCGCAAAGGGAGAAAATGCTCAATGACAGCTGTTCTCTTTAATGCACGATTTAAACGCACCGTTAGGCGGGGACACACTCGTACACGATTGACCTCCGGGTCTTCTGTACACGTTCCCACCCCTGGTTCTGTTACCCTTAACTCCGGCCAGAGTGAAAGAGCAACGCCACACACTTACTCTGATGTTTCCACCCTAGCCCGCAATGTACGGGCTGGCGGGGATATATCAGCTGTTGTGCGGGCAGCCATGGCAGCCCCCACCACGCAGGGACAGATTGTCTCAGGCGGGGAGGGCGATCCTTCACCCACGCTCAGAGCGCGGGGCACTATGGGCCTGACCCGTGAGTGGTACAATCTGAATACAGTGGGACTCCCTCAGAAGGTGATAAACACTATTCAGAGTGCGAGAGCTTCCTCCACCAGGTCTCTTTATGACTGTAAGTGGAGGGTGTTTGAGGAGTGGTGCCTTCAAGAAGGACACATCTCTTTTCAATGTCCTGTCGGGGTGATTTTATCATTCCTACAGGACTTGATCGATAAACACAGAGCTCTCTCCACGATCAAGGTGTACCTGGCTGCTATTGCTGCATGCCATGTGGGCTTTGAGGGTAAGACGGCTAGCCAACATCCTTTGGTTTGCCGTTTTATGAAGGGAGCGCGCAGGCTCCTCCCTGTCTCCAGGTCGCTGGTGCCCTTATGGGACCTGGCAGTGGTTTTAAATGGGCTAAAAATGACCCCATTTGAACCCCTGGAAGGAGCTGACATGAAACATCTGTCACTCAAGACAGTGCTGTTACTGGCCCTGGCATCCGCTAAACGGGTCAGTGATATCCATGCACTGTCTGTACATCCCTCATGCACTCAGTTCGCCCCAGGGCAAACGAGAGTGTTGTTGGAACCCAACCCTGCCTTTACACCAAAGGTGATTGGTTCGTGTACCCCGATTGACATTGAGGCATTTCCTCCGCAGCTGGTTTCCTCCGGGGAGCAGCAGCAGGATCTGTTGTGTCCAGTCCGGGCTTTACACATATATATGGACAGATCAAAAGAGCTTCGTCTTAATGACCAACTCTTTGTGTCCTGGGCTAAACCTCACAAGGGTAAGCCTGTTACTAAGCAACGACTATCCCACTGGATCGTGGAGGCGATTGCTTTGGCCTATACGAGTCAGAATCTGCAAGCACCTTCGGGTCTGCGGGCTCACTCGACTCGGGGCCTGGCTACATCCTGGGCTTTGTTCAAGGGTGTTTCCATCCAGGATATCTGTGCAGCGGCAAGCTGGTCTTCGCCGCTCACTTTTGTCCGCTTTTACAGGCTAGACGTCTCCGCTCCAAGCGTGGCCCGAGCAGTGCTGGGCACTTTGTTGAGTCGGGACTCCACCTGTTAAATTCTGGTTGATCGGTGATCTTCGAGATAAGCTCGTCTGGCAATACGGGAGCTACAATATCCCATAGTGAGACATCGAACGGAGTGTTATGAATGAGAACTATAGGTTACTTATGTAACCCCAGTCCTCAGAGTAACATGAAGTGAGATGTCTCACCAGACGGCCCTCCTTGCTATGGTGAAGCGAGAAGAGGTGCTTATTTTGAATGACGCATGCGTCGTGGCGCAGGCTACTTATAGGGGGTGATTTCCCCTGACGTTGACGTCAAGATCACCAGCCAATTGGCGTAATGAGATTGATGCTTCTGTTTGCTCCGCGATGAGGCGCATCCCATAGTGAGACATCTCACTTCATGTTACTCTGAAAACTGGGGTTACGTAAGTAACCTATAGATTTCTCCATAGGATTTTAGAAAATAGCTCAAAATAAGATCTGTGGGAAACAAACCTGTTAGATAAATGCACGTTTTGATCAGCCGGATAATATCCACATGTCTACCCTACTTTTATAATTTTCGAATCATAAATCTATTGATTAGATTAGATTTATGATAGACTTTTGAAACTACAAGAAGATAAGGAGGACTTTTACAAAAAAGTAATAGAGATTTTTGTCCAGAAGGATAGGCAAATGGACTTCATCTTCAAGTCAAGGTAAGACTGCAATTTTATTGAAAATGGGATCTTACTAAGAGAGAACAATTCAATATTTAAATGATAAAATAAAAAAATGTGGGTATCCTTTTGTTGAACTGTCTGTTTAAAATTAATTGAAGCATCAGACCAAAAAAGCTTTTGAAAATAATATTATATTTTGATTTAGGTCAAAATATAATATTTGTAAACCTGAAGAGTCAGTGCCAGTGCCTCACTAGCCATGAACCTCACTGCACGTCACTGCAGAAGCTTATATATAGACATCTAAGTTTTTTGTGCCCCACCACTTTTGTACATATAAAAACGCCACTGTCCATGTCATTAGCCAAACCCAAACTCCAAAAATCTGACCGCGTGAGAACCATCTTGCTCACAAAGGCTAGATGTGTGTTTGGACGTTGGGTCTTGTCCAGAACCTGTGCCAGCTAAAGGAAGAAAAAATAAAATGAAAACCGGCATTTTAAGTAATATTTAGCATACATACAATATGTTGAACTGCTGACTAGTTCACTTTACTTTTTTTTTTTAACCTCCTGAAGCTCCTGTCCCCAGCTACCTTTGCTTGCCATAATTGTGTTGATAAAGTCTCCCTGGTCCTTGGCATCATTCACTTGATAAAAGATTAACAACACAAAATGTATGTCTTTATACAGTATGACTTGTATGAATACAAGTTGTCAATATCAAGCAGATAACTTACACTCCTGTTGCTCCTGACCATCTCTGTGGTGTTCTGAAAATGCAGTGTCCATCCCAACTTGTGAAGGAGGAGCTGTTGAAATTAAATAATATTAGTTTTTAGTAGATATCTCCAGATAACTACATAAAAGAACAAGAACATAATGATTCTAAGAAATGCTTCACCTAATGATATCCTCCCATTGACATCAAGCTGTATTTCCATATCTGCTGGGATGATTTTTCTGTATTTCTCTTTAGCTTTGTTGTTTTTTGTCACATTGTAGTGGTGTAGTATATTTCTTTGCAGAAATATGTGTGTTAAGGCCGTTGTCATGTTCAAAAAGTAATTGTTTTTCCTCATTCCTGAGAACAGTTGTTCCGCACATTGACTGTTTATGCGCCCCGCCAGCTCTGGTACAAGCTCTATCCTTCTGAGAACATCCCTTTCATCAGTGTGTGATGTGTTTCTGGTCAAAGAAAATAAACACAAACAAAATAGTTAGGCAATAGGCAGGAATAAAATAAGCTGCATATACATTTAGTTTGTAAAAATCGAATTGAAATATAGGTTATGCATAGTATAATTATTAGTATTTCTCAAGTAGTGCAACAATAATATAAAGACTTTCCTAAAGTTTTCAGGACTTTGCTTATACAGCAATCCTACTATTTTGAAGCAACACAAATGTAGTTTGTAGTTATAAATAATAGTTATTAAATGTAGTTAGTTTCTGCATCACTAGGACATGCACATCCTAGTAGCGACAGCGCACATTTGACAGCAAATAAGTGAGACTTAAAATCAACACATTTTAAACCGCAGCAAAAACAAATAGTTAATTTATTCAGGGATTACTTATCTCCATCTTACTCTAACACTATGATTAACAGAACAGAACTGCTACCCCGGAAACAGGATGCAACGTCTGTGAAGCTCGTCACGTGCCTCAAAGGTTGAGAAGGAGGGGCCGTCCCGTCACGTGCCTCAAAGGTTGAGAAGGAGGGGCGTTGAGGCTCCGCCCATGTTGAGCTCCGCCCGTCTTGAGGTCCCATGGACCGGAAGTAGATGGGCGTGACTTCGCCACTCTATAGAGTCACACGAAGTCACGCCCATCTACTTCCGGTCCATGGGACCTTATTTCGGAAAAATAATGTATTGAAGTCAATGGAGAGAGAAAACTTATCTTTCGATCCCGTTTGAATTGTGCCATGAATTACACATATGTGACCTGCTCTATCGAAATCAGTCGCATTGACCTGAAGACACATTTTGAGTTGTATACACTGCTGAAAAGAGGATATTCCTAGCTTTCTGATGATATCCGGATTGTTTTTGTACTCCAAATATTAAGCGAAATATGTCACATTATATAATGACTGTCACCGAGTCATCATTTTGAGAAAAAGGCCTTCAAAGTTTCCTCTTCTCTGGAATCCATCGATCTGATTGATTATTAGCGGAGCAAATTATCAAAATACTACGGAGGGAAGATATTTTCGTTTGGATTACTGGTCTGGGGGAAGCTCGCGAGTGTAATTGTGAGTGTCTGTGTATACGTGTGTGTGTTTGTGTAATTTTCCGTTTGTGTGTATTGCGTTTGTTTCCCGGGGAAAACACTCACGAGAAACACCGGCTGTTGTTATGCCTGTAGTGACGTTAGGTTACTCCGTTCTCCGCTTGTAATTATGCCGTTAAAAGCTTCAAAGCTGTATTTATCATCTGAATTTGCCGAAAAAAGTTTAATATTCTGAAAGCCAAGACTTTGTTTAATTGAAATCAGATGAAAACAAACTGTAACGGACCCTGCTGTGTTATTTATGATTACTCTACGCTTACATTCATAATGTCAGCCGGAGGGAGGGGGCGCGGCGCTACGGAAGAGCAGATTGAGATTGACAGGCGAATGAGAGGTGCCTGTCATCTTCCCTTTACAAGCTTAAAGAATGTATTTATCGTGTGAGTTTGGAAATAAAAGTTTCATATTCTGAAAGCCAAGACTTTGTTTGTTTAAAATCAAACAAAACACCCAAACCCCGAAAAAATAGTTTTTTTTATTTTTAAATGAGCCGTTGCGACCTCCGACTGATTTCGATAGAGCGGGTCACATATGATGTTTGTCAATCTTAAAAAATAATTTCCATGTCAAAAAAGTCACAGTTTGTCGTAAAACTGTTGAAATATAAGACTATGAAAAATACGCAACTAGAAAGACTACAAATCCCAGAGTCGCGTAAGTGATGTCATAATTGTTTTCCTCCACTAAGAGATAGCTAAGATCAGCGCCATAGATAGAATATATCTATATGGCGCTGGTTAAGATAAGATAACTTTAACAAGATGCCTGTGTGCTTAGTACCAGGTTGTTATCATACCAGCAATGGGTCTTGCTCGTTCTTTCGTTTCCCGTCTGATGAAAGGACCAGGAGTGGCTGGGTCAAGTTAGCTACCTAGCTAGTAGCTAGCATGTTAGTTAGCATTACATCCTTGTCATTTTTATTAGCCTTAATATGAAGTAACATTAAGTAACCCAAAATGTTAAACAGTAAGAGTAGTAGTCATATTTCGTGAACCATTTGAAGAGTACTGTCACCGGTGTGATCATTCTATAATACACAATTTAAGCCCGGGGGAGAAATGCTAACGCTAGCATCGGCGATCGCCGATCTTTTCTACTTCATGCTATCAGCACAAATGGTTGACATTAAACATTAGAAAGACCAGACAGTTCAGAGAGAATCAAAGGAAGGCAGGCAGGCAGCTTTGCATGACATTCTTCAGGACGTGTTTCATTCAATCAATCAATCAATGTTTATTTATATAGCCCAATATCACAAATGTTACATTTGTCTCAGTGGTCTTCACAGTGTGTACAGAATATCAGTATGACAATACGACACCCTCTGTCCTTAGACCCTCACATCGTACAAGGAAAAACTTCCAAAGAAAACCCAGTTTAAAGGGAAAAATGGGAGAAACCTCAGGGAGAGCAACAGAGGAGGGATCCCTCTCCCAGGACGGACAGACGTGCAATAGATGCCGTGTGTAAATTGAAAAGATAATACATTTGCAACATAGGTAGTCCAAATGTTTGGAAATGCATGTGTGTATAATAGGAAGATGAATCCACGAGGATATCCATCCAGGACCTATGATCCAGGACCACAGCCACGACTCAAGATCCAGCGCTCGCGATCCAGGACACAGGACCGCAGGATCATCCATGACTCCGGATCCCAGCGTATATAGACACCAAAAAGAAAGACATTTGGGGAAGCTGGGTTAATCGGAACATGAGTGTACACGGGTATAGACAGAGAGAAGGAAGAAGTAAGATGTCCCCCGACAAACTAAGCCTATATCAGCAAAACTAGGGGCTGAATCTAATCAGCCCTAACTATAAGCTTTATCAAAAAGGAAGGTCTTAAGCGCACTCTTAAAAACGGATAGGGTGTCTGCCGCCCGAACACAAACTGGAAGCTGATTCCACAAATGTGGAGCTTGATAAGAAAAGGCTCTGGCTCCCATTGTACTTTTAAAGATTCTAGGAACAACCAACAACCCTGCATTCTTGGAACGCAATGCCCTAGTAGGACAGTAGGGTATAATGAGTTCTTTAAGGTAAGATGGCGCCTGCCCATTAAGGGCTTTGTAGGCGAGAAGAAGAATTTTAAATTCTATCCTGTGTTCTATAGGGAGCCAGTGTAAGGCAGCCAGAACAGGAGTAATGTGGTCCCTTTTCCTAACTCTGGTTAGTACACGAGCCGCAGCATTTTGAATCAGCTGAAGCGACTTGATTGACTTCTTGGTACTCCCTGATAATAAAGAGTTACAATAATCCAGCCTAGAAGTAACAAATGCATGGACTAGTTTCTCTGCATCGTTTTGAGGCAAGATATGCCTGATTTTTGCAATGTTACGTAGATGGAAGTAGGCGGTCCTTGAAATTGATTTTATGTGGGCGTTAAAGGATAAATCCTGATCAAATATAACACCAAGATTCCTTACAGTCTCACTGGAGGCCAAATTAATGCCATCCATAGTTAGTATGTCTTTAGATAATTTGTTTCGTAGATTCTTCGGGCCAAGTACAATAACTTCAGTTTTGGTCGTGTTTAACATCAAAAAGTTTAAGGTCATCCACGTTTTTAAGTCCTTAAGGCAGTCTTGAATTTTATTTAGATGATTAATTTCATCAGGCTTGATTGATAAATATAGTTGAGTATCATCCGCATAACAATGAAAGTTTACAGAATGATTCCTTATAATATTGCCTAACGGAAGCATATATAATGTGAACAAAATAGGTCCGAGCACTGAGCCCTGTGGCACTCCATGGCTAACTTTGGTTTGCGTGGAAGATTCATCGTTAACACGTACAAACTGAGAGCGTTCAGATAGATAGGACCTAAACCAGCCTAAAGCAGTTCCCTGTATGCCAACTAAGTGCTCTAGTCTTTGCAATAGGATATCATGGTCGATAGTATCAAATGCAGCACTAAGATCGAGCAAAACAAGAATAGAGACAAGTCCCTTGTCTGAGGCTATTAGAATATCATTTGTGACTTTAACCAGAGCTGTCTCTGTGCTATGATGTGTTCTAAAGCCAGACTGAAAATCTTCAAATAAATCATTGTTTTTTAAGTAATCACACAACTGTTTTGCGACCGCTTTCTCAAGAATTTTTGAGAGGAACGGAAGATTAGAAATAGGTCTATAGTTGGCTAAAACCTCTGGATCGAGGTTGTGCTTTTTAAGAAGCGGTTTTATCACTGCTACTTTGAATGATTGTGGAACATAGCCTGATAATAAAGACATATTCATAATATTTAATAAAGAAGTGCTAATTAATGGAAAAACTTCCTTCAACAGCTTAGTTGGAATTGGGTCTAACATACACGTTGATGGTTTAGAAGAGAGAATCATTGAATGTAATTGTTCAAGGTTAATGGCTGAAAAGCATTCTAGTTTACTATCTAGTGTAATATTAGAACGTACGATTTCGGGAGCTGTTGATAACACTATACTGGTCGAAGGCAAGAGGTCATTAATTTTGTTTCTAAGAGTAACAATTTTATCGTTAAAAAAGCACATAAAATCATTACTACTGAGTGCTAAGGGAATAGAAGGCTCAATCGAGCTGTGGCTCTCTGTCAGCCTGGCTTACAGTGCTGAAAAGAAATCTTGCATTATTCTTATTCTCATCTATTAATGAAGAGTAGTAGGCTGCTCTCGCTTTACGCAGTGCTTTCTTATATTCATTGAGAGTAATATGCCAAATTAAACGAGATTCTTCAAGTTTAGTGGAACGCCATATCCTTTCAAGTTGTCTAGACTTTTGCTTTATTTTGCGGGTTTCGGCATTATGCCATGGAGCTAATCTATGTTGTTTTTATTTTCTTCTTTTTCAAGGAGCAACATAATCTAATTTTATTCGCAGCGCATCTATAGCACTATCAACAACATGATCAATTTGGGGTGGTGTACATTTTGTATAAGTTTCCTCCCCTACATGCAGACATGCTATCGAGTTAAGTATTGGTTGAATCTCTTCCTTAAATGTGGCTATAGCACTAACAGATAGGTTTCTGCTGCAAGAGCTTTTGACTAATGCTTTGTAGTCTAGTAACAGTACTTCAAAAGTTACTAAGAAATGGTCGGATATAAAGCAGGATTATGCGGTTCGACTAATAGTTGCTCAATTTCAATACCATAAATCAGAACAAGGTCGAGAGTGTGATTATAACAGTGGGTTGGTTTATTTACACTCTGACAGAAACCAACAGAATCTAATATAGAGTTAAATGCAACAGTAAGGCTATTTTTATCATCGTCAACATGAATATTAAAGTCACCTACGATAATTACTTTGTCTGTTTTAAGAACCAAAGTTGATAAAAACTCAGAGAATTCTGATAAGAATTCTGAATAAGGACCTGGTGCACGATACACTGTAACAAATAAGATTGGCTGCAAAGTTTTCCAGGTCGGATGCGTAAGACTAAAAACGAGGCTTTCAAAAGAGGTATAATTACATTTTGGTTTAGTATTGATAAGTAAATTTGAGTCAAAGATTGCTGCAACTCCACCTCCTCGGCCCGTGCCTCGAGCAATATGAGTATTGATATGGCTGGGTGGAGTGGCCTCATTTATGCTGACATATTCTTCATGTCTCAACCAAGTTTCAGTGAGACAGCATACATATCAATATTATAATCTGATATTAAATCATTTACCAATATGCTTTAGATGCTAGAGATCTTATGTTTAAGAGACCACATTTAATCTTCCTGTTTTGTTGCACTGTAGTAGTTGTTACATTTACTTTTATTAGGTTATTAGGTATGACACCTCTATTAGGTTTTACATTAAATTGTCCTTGGGCAGACACACACACCGCTAATATTGGGTATTTTATTGGGTTCGGGATTCCTATGGTGACTGCCTAGGAGAGAGCGCAGAGAAGCGTGTAAGACTGCGACTCTGCCTCCTGGTCTCAACTCCAGTTTTGTCATGGATTACGTCCACAAAGCCCTGAAATGTTTGCCGAAATGAGATCTGCACCTTTCAAAGTAGGGTGAATGCCGTCTCTCTTAATCAGACCAGGTTTTCCCCAGAAGGCTGTCCAATTATTTACGAAGCCCACATTGTTTGCTGGGCACCACCAAGACAACCAGCGCTGAAATGATGACATGCGGCTATACATGTCATCATTGATCAGATTGGGGAGGGGACCAGAGAAGATTACGGTGTCCGACATTGTTTAGCATAACTACACACCGACTCCACATTAAGTTTTGTGCATTCTGATTGGCGTTGTGGTGATAGTGAGGGTAATCAATCGTTTTGTTGACAAGACAGTAGTGACGGCCATCTTTGTGACGTGTGTTGTTCTGCAAGACCAGAGTTGTAGTTCATTGAGCGTTTCACACAAACAAATGTGTTGCTTCACAGTTTTACGACACATTTTTTTTTTTTTTGGCTTGCAAATTATCTTTTAAATTGACAAACATCATATGTGTAATTCGTGGCACAAGTCAAACGGGATCGAAGATAATCTTTCTCTCTCCATTGACTTCAATACATAATTTTTTCGAAATAAGGTCCCATGGAGCTCCCCCGGAAGGGACTTTTCTTGCCAACCTTTGCTGGTGATTGAGAATTACACTATATGTTTGCCTTATTTGCAAAGGTTTAGCATTAGCAAAAGCGGTGCAGTCTTCTTTTGAATTTGTCCCTGATTATTCCAAAAGTAAAGTTTGTTAAAACAGAGCTGAATGCTACTATTGTAGTTGAAGCACATGCTTGTTTCTGTTGTCTATATCGCTTTACATTGCCTCTTCAGTATTGTACTATTCTATAAGATACAATTCCTAGAATTTTGTTTAGAGTGAGTGCCAAGGACCTCATGTCTGTCATTAATGTTACATCACCCATTATAACAGTTTTCTTTCCTTTTTCTCTTCTCTTAACTGAATAGTCCTGTCATTTTTCGATTACAAGCCTAAAGGCCAATATCCGCTCGACAGCACGAAGACATTGAAAAATGAAATAAGAAGAAAGGCTTCCACTTATGTCCTGGATGGTGAGTTTTGGATTGATTGTATAAGTAATCATAGACACCCCCCAGTCAATATGCGGATTGTATAAGTTTCGTTTATTTGATGTCAACGAATATTACAATTTATGTTAAAGATGGAGCACTGTATTACATGAAGGGTCCTGGTGATGCCACCAAGACCAAAGTGGTCAGAGGTGTGGAGGAGGCAAACACAATCTTTAAAGATTTCCACGATAGCGCCACAGGTGCTCATACAGGCCAACTAAGGAACAGAGACGCCGTCTCGAAAATATTTTTTTGGCCGGGATGTCTTCTGACATACATAAATGGGTAAGCACTGCAACTGCTGAAAAGTAAGCTCTTCACTTTTTATAGCTTCAGCTCATCGCAGATAGTTAAATACCCTACTTGCATTTAAGTTTTATGTATTATTTCCTTAAATTACAGAAATGTAAGAACCTGTTCTACTTGGTCGGGTCCTGTGTGAACTGACAGAAAAAGGTGTTCAGATAGTTAACCTGTGTATGTGTTTTGAACAGGTGTCAGAATGTGCAGTGTGCCAGGCAGCTGCTCATTCTATCAAACAGGAGGTGGAATATACCCCAATAAAGGTAATAGTTTGAACTACATTCACAAAATCAATGTATGTTGTTGTATCACAAAACACTTTTACGTCACAGATATCACATCCATCTCAGCAGAGAATGTAGAAAGGAAGAAAGCTCTGACTGATTTAAGCAGAATTAAAATGTATAATTATTTGTCCTTTTTTTCAAGGTTGAACATCCATTTGAGCTCATTGGCATGGACTTGATTGTAAAATTAAAAACTACCAATAGTGGGCATGTTATATAGTGTTATGGTAGACTACCTCACCAAATGGCCACAAGCCTATCCTCTGAAAACAAAGACAGCAACTGAGGAGACATAATGTATTGTCAAGTTTTTCCATTAGTTTGAGGTGCCACAAAGAATACTGACTGACCAAGGAAGAGAATTTGTCAATGCGGTAATTTTGAAAATGGTTTAAACAATTTTTGCAAAAATATTGCACTTGTGTTTTCATCTATATAAAAACGTTATACAATGTTCTTTATGTTTACAGATCAACAAGAATGTATGTGCCAAGCTGGGGATTCAGAGAAGTCTCTGTTCGCCCTATCACCTCAAACCAATGGGCTGATAGAGATGATGAACGGCACCATACATGGCAAATGCCAGTCGGACTATATATATATATATAATAATACAGTATAATGCCTATTATCAGTTGTTTTTTTTAGAGCTCTCAGGAAGCTGGTGACAAACAAACCAGTCATGTTTGGTTGAGGACAAAAAAGCAGATGACAACAAAGTTCTCACCATATTATCTGATTTTGGCCGAGAGGCTCGGTATCCAACCGAGGTGCCAGAAAACTTCATGGTTGGTAAACACGTCTCAATATAACTTAAGGTATATCAAGTTAATGTTGAAAACATTTACTGAAGGAATATAAAACATGTATTCACAGGTAGACAGCAGTGTTGCGGATGTTGTGACTGAAGAAAATGTTTCCCAGGACATTAAAAACTTTGAGGAAATCAAGGAAATTCTCCATGGCAATATTGCCAAGCAGGAAAAAAAGCACCAGGGAGCGCTTGAGACAGGGCATTCCTAAATGTCACTTCAGAGTAGGTGACCAGGTGTGGCGACAGAATGTGAGGAGCCAACAGAGAAAAGGTGGCAAACTTGAGGCAAACTTCCTTGGCCCTTTCAAAATGATAGCAGAGGGGAAAAGTGCTGATCTGCAGTCGGATGATGGTAAAGTTTTTTAAAAAATCAATGTGGATCACTTAACAATATCCAAAGCAGAGCTGCCCCGAATCCCTCACCAAATAAAAAAAAACAATAGCAGTATCACCCTCCACATCACCAGCCTACATGGAAGCTCCATCAGCGCCAGCCTCACCTGCTGCCCCATCAGCTCCAGTTTCACCTGCTGCCCCATCAGCGCCAGCCTCACCTGCTGCCCCATCAGCTCAATCAGCGCCAGCCTCACCTGCTGCCCCATCAGCTCCAGCCTCACCTGCTACCCCATCAGCTCAATCAGCGCCAGCCTCACCTGCTGCCCCATCAGCTCCAGCCTCACCTGCTACCCCATCAGCTCAATCAGCGCCAGCCTCACCTGCTGCCCCATCAGCTCAATCAGCGCCAGCCTCACCTGCTGCCCCATCAGCTCAATCAGCGCCAGCCTCACCTGCTGCCTGCCCCATCAACTACCAGCCTCACCTGCTGCCCCATCAGCTCAATCAGCGCCAGCCTCACCTGCTGCTCCATCAGCTCAATCAGCGCCAGCCTCACCTGCTGCCCCATCAGCTCCAGTTTCACCTGCTGCCCCATCAGCGCCAGCCTCACCTGCTGGCCCCATAGCTCAATCAGCGCCAGCCTCACCTGCTGCCCCATCAGCTCCAGCCTCACCTGCCTCCCCATCAGCTCAATCAGCGCCAGCCCTCACCTGCTGCCCCATCAGCTCCGCCTCACCTGCTACCCCATCAGCTCAATCAGCGCAGCCTCCACCTGCTGCCCCATCAGCTCAATCAGTGCCAGCCTCACCTGCTTCCCCATCAGCTCATCAGCGCCAGCCTCACCTGCTGCCCCATCAGCTCAATTCAGCGCCAGCCTCACCTGCTTGCCCCATCAACTCCAGCCTCACCTGCTGCCCCATCAGCTCAATCAGCGCCAGCCTCACCCTGCTGCCCCATCAGCTCAATCAGCGCCAGCCTCACCTGCTGCCCCATCAGCTCCATCAGCGCCAGCCTCACCTGCTGCCCCATCAGCTCAATCAGCGCGAGCCTCACCTGCTGCCCCATCAGCTCAATCAGCGCCAGCCTCACCTTGCTGCCCCATCAACTCCAGCCTCACCTGCTGCCCCATCAGCTCAATCAGCGCCAGCCTCACCTGCTGCCCCATCAGCTCAATCAGCGCCAGCCTCACCTGCTGCCCCATCAGCTCCATCAGTGGCAGCCTCACCTGCTGCCCCATCAGCGCTAGCCTCACCTGCTGCCCCATCAGCGCCAGCCTCACCTGCTGCCCCATCAGCTCCATCAGTGGAAGCCTCACCTGCTGCTCCATCAGTGGCAGCCTCACCTGCTGCCCCATCAGCGCCAGCCTTACCTGCTGCCCCATCAGCTCCATCAGCGCCAGTTTCACCTGCTACCCCATCAGCTCCAGCCTCATCTGCTACCCTATCAGCTCCATCAGCGCCAGTTTTACCTGCTACCCCATCAGCTCCAGCCTCATCTGCTACCCTATCAGCTCCATCAGCGCCAGTTTTACCTGCTACCCCATCAACTCCATCAGCGCCAGCTTCATCTGCCTCCAATAATACTCTCACTCTAACTGACAAATGTAGGTGTTTTAATATTGAATGTTACATTTGATTAGTAATTATGTAAACATGAACTAAATCTTTAACTTATCATGGTTGGTAAGTAAATGAATTTCTTGTATTTTTGCAGATGTGCAGGAGTCATGGGCTGGGAAGGATGTGCACGTCCTCCTTTCAAAAATAGGGCCATACAAACTGGTCCAAACAAGGAGCTGGAGAGTGAGGTATTGCTTTGTCACATTATAATTTATATTTTTATATTTGATATAATTCCGTTCCCTAATATTGTTTTTAATGAAGTCACAAAACATTGTATTACAGTTGTATTGACTTAAATCATAAAAGGAAATTCAGTGTTACAACAATGTAGTTGTCGACATTGCTACTTCTCTCCTCAGAGAATCTGGTTAGTTTCCTTTTTTCTCAACATTGTCAATGACTTCATGTAGTTAGTTTTATGAATTGTATCTCATAAGTATGCATCTATAACCTAGTATATTAATAATGTGTCATGCAAATTGTTGTATTATATCACTGCTTGGACCATACTGTTGGGTTAATATTGACCAGGGACATTATCAGGGTTTTAAAAGCAACACAGAAGTAAACATTCACATAAAAGCAGCCTTAACATACAGTGTTGGAGCCATAGTCCATGTGTCTTTGTTCATATTTTATCTGCACGTTTAATGAATGTTGCAGTTCCAATATTGAACACAAGATGGAGTATTCACTTGTAAGTGTGTATAAATATAACTGGGTGATCAGATGCAGGTGTGTGGGACGGTACTGTAGCAAACAGTTTTCGACAGTGTCTCTGAAGCTGTGTCGAGTTGAAGCTACATATGTCTTTCGTTGTATTTAGCGTGAGTGTTGTAATGCAATGGAGGAAATACAATAAAGGATATTCAAGGATATACGACTCATATGGACATGGTTTTATAGTCTGGAACAAGCGTCCGAACCAAGTTCTCCCGGGCCGTTCTCATCCCTTAGTGCAGGGGTGCCTACACTTTTTTGGCTGGTGAGCTACTTTTGAAATGACCAGCTCACCGAGGTCTACCAAACCAAAAATAAAATCCCAAATTGCAAGGGTTGCTGAATAACACGTTTTAATTGGGGATAACTACAATAGGGCTGCAACAAACGACTAATTTGATAATCGATTAATCTATCGATTAATGAAACGATTAATTGACTATTCTGACTATTACTGTATGCCTTGCACAATTTCTCAAACGCTCTTATTTAGCCATCAACCTTTTTAGATTTAGCTTGAGGTTGTTTTAGGCATGTGGAAACTAACAATGAAGACAATAAAGATGAATACTTGATTCAAAAATACATATATTATTAAATTAACTTAACAAATTGTGAACAAAATTAGCATTGCTTTTATTTAAATTAATTAAATAATATTTCACATCAAAAGAAACAACAATGTTTTAACAAATCGTATTAAATAATCTGATGACAGAACTGTAAACAGAATACGCTGAAACTTTAACAAAATAAATAACTCAGTTCCTCTAATCATTAACCCATGTTTGTATAATTGAGTTAACTCCGTGTGTTGCTGCTAGCATACATAACACCTGACATGGAAACGTTACCAGATATCACACATGTGGACCAGCTGACATTCATCCTGCGGTACGGATCACCAGAGGGCTGTATAGAGGAGCGTTTTGTCAAATTCCTCCCATTTCCAGCCACACCGGAGAAAGCGCTGTTAAATTCAGTAATTGGTGTTTTAGGAGACATGGGCATTGACATCAATAACTGTAGAGGACAGTGTTATGACAATGCTAGCAATATGTCAGGCATATACAAGGGCGTGCAGGCCCGCATCAAACAGATTATACCCACTGGCAGAGTGGGTTCCCTGCGCAGCGCACACCTTAAATCTGGTGGGGATTAACAACGTTAACTGTTGTGGAGAGACTGAACAGTTTTTCAGTTTTGTGCAAGCGTTGTTTAACTTTGCATCAAAGAGCACTTCACGGTGGCAGAGGATCAAGGCGGGTTTGCAGCCTAATGAAAATCACAGAATTGAAACTTTAAAAACGCTATCCGATACAAGATGGTCAGCGCATGCTGTTGCAACCAAGCCCTGTGTCTGAATTATGCCTGTATCCAGCAATCTCTGCTCAACATTGTGGATGATGAGCACCATAATCTGAGCACAAGAGAGGAGGCTAGGGTATTGCATAAAAATATGAATAAACTGGAAAATTGCACTAATGTGCAACATGTGGAATGCCATTCTCCAACGTTTCCAGGGCGAGAGCGCTGCACTATAGGCAGTGGAATTGGACCTCTGCAATGCTGTGGATCTAGTCAGGTCATTACGTGAATATGTAGCAGGCCTACGGGATCAGTTTGACAACTTTGAGACAGCAGCAAAGAATGTCCCCCACCGTGTCCGATGAGTACAGAGCAGACACTCAACGAAAGAGAAAAAGAAAGAGCCAGGCTGATGATTCATCTGAGCCTGAGTGCGAGCTGTCAGGCCGCAGTCGCTTCCGTACATCAGTCTTTATCCGTGTGATTGACCGGCTAGTGTCAGAGCTGGACCGAAGATACCAGTCATGACGTGTGTGAAAACTTTGGGTTTTTAAACAGATTTCACTCGATTTCCCCCCAAGACCTGCGCTCAGCAGCGCGGAGCCTGCAACAAAAATACTCCAGTGACTTGGAAGAGGAATTTGTGGAGGAAGCTGTACACTTCAGGGTTGGTACGAAATGAGAAGTTGAGCAGCACGTCTGCAGTGGAGTTACAGAAAATGTTAAGAAGGAGAAAACTCCATACAGTGTTTCCCAACACAGACATAGCTCTACGGCTCTTCCTTACTTTGCCAGTGACCAACGTGAGCGGAGAGCGTTCATTCTCAAAACTGGCCTTGGTGAAAAACAGACTGCACTCAAGCATGCAGCAAGACAGAGTCAGTAACCTCACACTGATGTCAATTGAGCATGACATTCTTCGTGAGATGGATTTTAAGAACATCATAAAAGCTTTTCTTCAAAGAAAACCAGACGGAAGCACTTCTAAAGGGGTAAGGCAATGCTGCACTATTCATTGATTCCCAGTAGCCTGCAGGTTTAAATGTGTTGTGCATTGTTTTACATACTAGGTTTGTGTAATCTGATACCTGGGATTGAGGCCATATGTTGCTGTTCATGGTGCTGAATTAGTGGTGTGTGTGTGTGTGTGTGTGTGTGTGTGTGTGTGTGTGTTTGTGTGTGTGTGTGTGTGTGTGTGTGTGTGGTGTGTGTGTGTGTGTGTGTGTGTGTGGTGTGTGTGTGTGTGTGTGTGTGTGTGTGTGTGTGGTGTGTGTGTGTGTTGGTGTGTCTGTTGTGTGTGTGTGTGGTGTGTGTGTGTGTGTGTGTGTGTGTGTGTGTGTGTGTGTGTGGTGTGTGTGTGGTGTGGGTGTTGTGTGTGGTGTGTGTGTTCAATGGCATATTCAGCAGCTAATCCCTGTTTCCTTTCCTATCAGCACCACAGAACAAACAGCTGCACATAAAACAGTCCAGTCCCTGCAAATACTTTTGAATGTTTGTTGCTACAATATGTTGTAGATTTTGTTTTCAGACAGCACCAGATACAAAAAAAATGTTAAACTAGAGTGTATGGCTTTATGTAGATTAAGAACTTAAACGTTGTATTTAAACCTTAGTAACTCAATAACTTAATAAAAACAATAGGAGATTATCAATGTTTTACTTATTATTTGGGTGTGCAAGAAAACTACTTCCAATGTTATATCGTTCAAGTAATATTTTGAGCAGTAATCCTCATAAGCAAACCCAATATGGAAACGTTTTTTGTTATAATAGGATTTGGTATTAGCCCAAAAAAATAAAGACTATTTTTGATATGATGAGTCATGAATTATTGCTGTGATGCAGGCCTTTCTTCTGCTTTTTTGGCCTCTCCAAGTACTGTGGGTAAAACATGAATAGTGCAATGTGTGTGTGTGTGTGTGTGTGTGTGTGTGTGTGTTGTGGTGTGTGTGTGTGTGTGTGTGTGTGTGTGTGTGTGTGTGGTGTGTGTGTGTGTGTGTGTGTGTGTGTGTGTGTGTGTGTGTGGTGTGTGTGTGTGTGTGTGTGTGTGTGTGTGTGTGTGTGTGTGGTGTGTTTCACAGTCAACCTTTTTACATCTTGTATGATCAGGCATCACTTTGAATTGCCTTGTGTTGAAATATGCTATATAAATGTGTGTGTGTGTGTGTGTGTGTGTGTGGGTGTGTGTGTGTGTGTGTGTGTGTGTGTGTGTGTGTGTGTGTGTGTGTGTGTGTGGTGTGTGTTGTGTGTGTGGTGTGTGTGTGTTGTGTGTGTGTGTGTGTGTGTGTGTGTGTGTGTGTGTGTGTGTGTGTGTTGTGTGTGTGTGTGTGTGTGTGTGTGTGTGTTGTGCGATCACTGAGCCTGCCGAGGCTATAAATGACTTTGATTTGTTGTTTAAATACATTAATCAAAAATAGGGGGCCTACAAAACCTATCAGCCCCAGGGCCTGAGGGCAGGTTAAGGTGGGCCTGGATACAGGTCGAAAATACACTGACCATAGACGAATTGTTGTGTCTTTTTGCAATGTTAGAAACTAGGTTGGCGACACTAGACTGCGAGATAATGTTTGTGTAGCAATAATACATGACCTTTCTCTTTCTTCAACTCGCTACTCAGAGGGAAGTCGCTGTCATATGCCTTGTGAACACTCCGATAATGCCTCTCCACAGGCCCGGACTGGCCATCGGGAGACCGGGAGGTTTCCCCGATGGCCTGGCCTGTTAAGTGGCCTGCTGGCCTGAGGAATTTCTCTTTTTGTATGTATGTATTGTTGAACGCAACGCTGCGCAAATGTGGGTCTGGACTCTGCCTCACAGAGGGTGACTGGCTGTCTACATGATGTGGCCTGCCGACATGGCCACTTTCATACAGATCATACATACACTAATGCCCTCGATTGGTCTCTGTGTGTCATTCAGCTCGGGAGGGGTGTGTGTAATGTTGGCGCGAGCGAGTGAGATAAAGCGCGCACACCGGTTACGTGTATTGTTGTTGTTAGCATCTGGTGCTAGCTAGCTGCGCTAACGGATATAAGCAGCTTTTTCAACAACAAGGGTGGAGGAGAGTCCTCTCCTGTCAGACTGAGAGAACTGATAACTACAGGCTCAGGTGAGGTAAAGGACTCTGAGTGTTTAGATAGTTTAACTTAGTCTAAGTTATCTCTGTGGGTCTCAAAGGGTTTGGTCACCATTTATGTAAACACATATTTCCATTTGAGGGGGGAGTGATTAGTAAAATATGCATGAATAATAAAAAATAAAATGTTAACTAGGTGAAAAAAGGTAAGGATAAACTTGTTGAGACCTAAAACTAGTCTTTGCTGCTGCCTCAAAGAGGAGCAGGAGGGAGAAGGAGTGAGACAGGTGAGGCTGGTTCAGGAGCACAGAACCACTCCGCAACTATAAATGAACCAAAAACAAAATAAATAACAAGTTTCAATGTTTTTTTCATATTGTATATGGTATGTTATTGATTATGGACCATGATTTTATGATTATTTAAATGTAGGCCTATACAGTTCTGTTTCATATGGTGGTAGTCCTCTTTATTTCCCCCTCAAAATGCACCAGATGGATGCATTTAAGTCCAACATGTAAAGGTCCCATGTCATGCTTTTCCGGTTATTGCCCGTCCCCTTGTGTGTTATGAAGCTTTTTATGCATGTAAACCAGAGGTGCCCAGTACGTCAACCAGCGGGCGGCAATGCTGGTAGACCGCAAGTCATTCATTAAAAAAAAAATCAAGCTCCGTTAAAATAGACAAAACAGGTTTTGATCCCTCCTCCCTTGTCCTCCCTGCCACTTAATTCAGGAGTTTTACTTGATTGACAGAAAAAGCGACCTATCGCTTTCCAGTCTGTTAACCCAGAATGCAAAGCGATATAACATCAGTCAAGTGCCGGGTAGTGATGGGAATTCCGGCTCTTCTTGGTGAGCCGGCTCATTTGGCTCGGCTCACCAAGAAGAGCCGGCTCTTTCGGCTCCCAAAGGGCTCTTCAGTTTACAACATATTATACCTTTTATAATTAAATCAAATGCCATGCCTCATTTCGCTCCATTTGCTCTTTCCAGCGCTGTTTTTGCAGGGGGCTGATTCTGTGAGCTGCAGCTGACCACGCCCCCTGCAGGAGAGGGGAGCGTGCTCTGAGATCAGCTGCTAGGCTGCAGCAAGCTACTTTGTGCACATTGTGCAAGCAACGATGTTTTCAAATCTGTAATCAAAAAGCTCCTCAAAAACACTATCGAAGCAGTTCCTGCCTTTGTTACGTTAGTTCAAACAGTAACAACGGACTACTTTTCTTAGCGGATGCATGTCAATTTAAATCAATACAAAAACTATTTTTTAAATCAATAAAATCATTTTCTAAATCCATAAAAGCATTTCAATTAATATTGGGAGTCATGTCGTTACTTTGTTGAGAATGTGGCCATGTGTAATAAGCGGGATAATGTGCACATTGCAGATTGCATAATGTGCCTTCATGCCGATCTAGATCCCTCCGCAAACAAAACAAAAAAGAGCCGGCTCCCGTCGTTCACGAGAGAGAGAGAGAGAGAGAGAGAGAGACGAGAGAGAGAGAGAGAGAGAGAGAGAGAGAGAGAGAGAGAGAGAGGAGAGAGAGAGAGAGAGAGAGAGAGAGAGAGAGAGAGGAGAGAGAGGAGAGAGAGAGAGAGAGAGAGAGAGAGAGAGAGAGGAGAGAGAGGAGAGAGAGAGAGAGAATTGCCTATTTCATTATAACTTTGAGAGACTGTTCATAGGACCCATTTGAGTCTGGTGTCTAAGTTGACTGTCTACTCGTTATTGTATTCCTTGTACTTATATTTGTGTTTTATGTTATGTGTTTCTTAACAGAGAGAGAGAGAAATAGAGAGAGGTTAACATGCCATTTAGTTTTATGTATTCATGTATTTGTTTCTGTTCAAGAACCCAAATAGAGTTGTTGTAGTTATCCCATGTATACACATAACACGTGTTATTCAGCTCCTTGCAATTTGGGATTTTATTTTTGGTTGGTAGACCTCGGTGAGCTGGTCATTTCAAAAGTAGCCCACTGGCCCAAAAAGTGTGGGCACCCCTGATGTAAACGGTGTGCAGAGTCAAAACCCTCAAAGTACACCCTGTAGCGAGTAAACTCTAACACAGAAAATACCTCCCCCAAAAGCCTCGTTGCAGATTTCTCAGTTTCCATTGTTTACTTCCTGCCCCGTGTGACGTCACTTCTTCTGCTGATTGGTCCAAATTGACCAATCCACGGACTTCCTCACACACTCAGTGCTGCAGGCAGCTCAGCTGATTTCTCCTCCCTGCTGCAGGCTGATAACAGACCGTTGGGATCGCGTCAAAATTCTCTCTGCAGACCCATTCTCACAGCGTTTATCAACCTTTTTCTTACTCAATATCAAGCCACACTTATTGTGTTTACTTCGGCTGTGACTTTGTGTGTGCTCAGGGTGAGTTTGGCTGTGTTTGGCTGTGTATCGCTAAACAAGGAAACAACACCTCCACGGAACTTAGCGCGATTCACAACGTGAAACAATCGGACGTTGTGAATCGCGCTGAGCTCCGTGGAGGTGTGATTTCCTTGTTTAGCGAACAATAAGTGTGGCTTGATATTGAGTAAGAAAAAGGTTGATAAACGCTGTGAGAATGGGTCTGCAGAGAGAATTTAGCCGCGATCCCAACTGTTATCAGCCTGCAGCAGGGAGGAGAAATCAGCTGAGCTGCCTGCATAGAGTGTGTGTGTGAGGAAGTCCGTGGATTGGTCAATCGGAGCACACTGGGCTCACAGGGAGGGGGGGGGCAAGAGCTGCAACGAGCCGTTTAGTGGAGAGAGTGAATACACGTAGTTTACAGAGATGCTGTATGCCAAACAATGTGAGTTTGGAAAATTGCACAGTATAAATCTATTCTAGTAGACCTCAACAATGGAATTATGATCAGTGGAAATGGCCATGACATGTGACCTTTAAAACAAATCTTACCGGGGGAGCATGCCCCCGGACCCCCCTATAGGATTTGAGGTCCACCTCCTCTTAAAATATGTTCACATAGGTTCCTAAATAGATTTGCAATTTTTTTTAAATAGTAACCCATGTCCATATGTTTATTTTTGGGTAGTAGATTTAGACGGCTATCACTATGGGCAGCAATGCTGTAAAAATTTACAAATAAATCCAGCAAAATGGCACAAAAAACTAGTAGTGGCCTGGCTGGGGTATAATTCCCGGCCTGACTTATTGTCCCAGTCCGGCCCTGCCTCTCCACGTTACCTTTCTTTGGCAGAGCGACGCTTGCTTTACAAATAAGGCAAATAACCTTTGAATGTGACATCACAAAAGAATATTCTTCCTCCCATTCTGGGTGGAAGTGGTTTAGCTTCTTGCTCGGTCCCGCACTCATTTTGTTGCTTGTCTCTTTAACTTAATTTGAGTTTTCCCGGCACTTGACTGATTTTGTATCGCTTTGCATTCTGGGTTAACAGATTGGAAAGCGATAGGTCGCTTTTTCTGTCAATCAAGTAAACTCCTGAATTAAGTGGCAGGGAGGCCAAGGGAGGAGGGATCAAAACCTGTTTTGTCTATTTTAACGGAGCTGGATTTTTTTTTTTATGAATGACTCGCGATCTACCAGCATTGCCCCCGCGGTCGGTCGACGTACTGGGCACCTCTGTTTTAGTGGCTTAAGTATAGATTAGGGTACATAGTCACTACATACAGTATATTGTATCTCAATTCCAAACTATACAGATAATATATGAAGCATCGCAGGCAGGCATATTGAACTGCAATTTCATATACACACGTCACACTCTACAAATACACCCTTTCAATTCGGCGGTTTATTTAAGATGTGAGGTTTCCCCATCTTCCTCCTTTCAATGTGCTATGTGTTGTGTGTGTGTTTTGCCTTTTCTTCCGACAAAATAATAAAAGACCACCCTGCACAAAAAAATGTGTCCTTATTAATTTACCTTTTAGTCAAACATTTGAATGGATCAACTTGACCCCAAATCTGCTATGTGGTTTATCTGAAGATATTGATACATTTTTGTCTCAACATATGATCTAAGCAGGCTTTGCTTTTACTGCGGGATGGAGGAGCAGGATGAAGAACATTGGGTAATTTCCTATTGCAGTTGCAAATAAAAAATGAGCATATTTAACATAACATTTGCGTTGGTAATTGCTACTATATTTGGCATCTTCAGCATTAACTGATAAAGGATTAATGTTGTGCTTGTTTTTCCATTTTTGTTGAAAATATGTTTCTTTCTCACAACACAACATTTATGTTTTTCAAAGATTTCGATAATTGAAGGATTGGTTAGAATGTTAGTGGTAAATACATTGAGATATTCTATTATCATGAAAACCCCATAATGCATACCTTACATAACAAGTATTTATTGTTTTCTCAGGTTTGCTGTGACATTTGTCGGCGGAGGTACCACCACCAATGTGTACAAAGGCCTCCAGTGGATCAACAGTACTTGTGACCTGGATGCACATAATGCCCGAAGGAACCATCATTAACTGTCCACTGTCATTTCAACCCATGCAATTGATTGTTAAACTCGTTTTAAAAGCTCAGTCTTCATATCCACACATCGTTTCTTCATTTATTCAATGAATCTGTGTTTTATGTATGGATTCAACCATCTTCATTATATTCAACAATTTATGAAGGTACTGAGTGCACTTTTAGTTTTGAAAGTATTTATTTGTTTACTTGTTTTCTTGTTTGTGGATGTTCAATATGTTATGGTGTTTTAATTAGTAGAAATTATATAAATGTTCCCAATAAGTGACTTTTTGTATGCATTTCTCAAATTAAGTGTTGAAGATTAAGGCATAACGGTTTTATTCAAATTAGATTATCCTATTAGGTGAAATGTGTTTCTGTTACTCCCAGCGTGCATATCGGGTGCAACGTGGCCTGCCGTAAAAAGCACCCCCCCCCCCCCCCCAAAAAAAGATGCTTTTATTAATCCCACCATTTTTTAGGGTATGGTTGTAAGGCAAGGCAAGTTTATTTATATAGCACCTTTCAACACAAGGCAATTCAAGGTGCTTTACAAAAATGAAAGACATTCAGACAAAGGCATTTAAAAACAGTGAAAGATAAAAAAAAGAAACATAAAAAGTTACTGTGCAGTTTAAGATATGAATAGTTCACACAGAAGTTCCACTTTACTGATGAACACAACGGCTCAGTTTCAATTAAAAGCAGTGACACAAAGAAAAGTCTTCAGCCTGGATTTAAAATAGTAAGAGTTGCAGCGGACCTGCAGGTTTCTGGGAGTTTGTTCCAGATATTGGAGCATAATAACTGAACGCTGCTTTACCATGTTTAGTTCTGACTCTGGGGACAGAAAGCTGACCAGTCCCTGAAGACCTGAGAGATCTGGATGGTTCATAATTTAGCAGGAGGTCAGAAATGTATTTTGGGCCTAAACCATTCAGTGCTTTATAAACCAGCAACAGTATTTTGAAATATATTCTTTGACACACAGGAAGCCAGTGTAAAGACTTCAGAACAGGAGTGATGTGATCCACTTTCTTAGTGTTGGTGAGAACTCGAGCAGCGGCGTTCTGAATCAGCTGCAGCTTTCTAATAGATTTTTTAGTGAGACCTGTAAAGACACCATTACAGTAGTCCATTCTACTGAAGATAAAAGCGGATGGCGGATAGCTGGGCTCCGTAGCGTCCCACTAGCTTAGCCGCTAGCTAAAGGTAAACATAGATGGGTACATACTATAGAATATGAATAAATCGTCACCGATGTAGAGGATATATTTTGTATTCACTTTGAACTCGGCCAAATGGAGTTTAATGCTTTGGGATTTAAGCACATAGTCCATGCATGGGTTTGAAAGTATAACGTGCTAGCCTGCTGTAATACATCGTATAGTCAGGCACAAATTTATGAAAGATTTAACAATGGCCAATTATATTTCTTAAATAATATGTAGCCTATTCCCAGAGCATAATTCATGGGGCAACAAGGTGAGGTGTAAAATGTGTTTTAATATCATAAATGTTACGCCAGCAAACTTCTTGTACGGACTTCGGCAGTAGTGAAGACTCACTGAACGAATTAAGTACAAAGACGAATCGTTCGCGAACGTGCAAATCACCAGAAGTCGTTCGCGAACCGGTGAACGAATCAGTGAACGAATCTTTCAAGTGAACTGAATCAAAAGATTCGTGTCCCCGAAGGGAATCGGAATTCCCATCACTAGTAGCAGTCAGTTTATAATTTTGGCAGCACTGTTGAGCATTTTGAAAATCTATTGTCATGCCTCTGTGCAAGGCTGAGTCTTTCTATCTTTATGGCATCCGGTGTAAAGTAATTAAATTCATAAACTCAAGTACTATACTTTGGTACAATTTTGAGATACTTGTACTTTATTTAAGTATTTCAATGTTTTGCTACTTTGTTCTTCTTCTCCTCTACAGTTCATAGGTAAATGGTGTACTTTGACTCCACTACATGTATTAATACCTTTAGTTACTTTACAGATGTGGATGAATGATGTGAAATCTAATCAAGTGTTGAATCAGACTTTAGTTCCACCTGGAGTAAATCCACCAGCTACCCTGCAGTATACAAAGTCATTCAAACTAGCTGCAGCTTTACCAGCTTTGAGAACACTTTGATGATCAATCATTATAAAACATCATATATTATTCTGAAATTGACCAATCTGCACAACGACTACTTTTACTGTCGCTACTTTCACTATATTTTGATGAGAGAATACTTTTCTACTTTTACTTGAGGAACATTTTGAATGCAGTACTTTTACAACAGAGTATTCCTATTCCTACACTCTGGTACTTCTACTTTTACTCAAGTACAAGACCTGAGTACTTCTACTTTTACTCAAGTACAAGATCTGAGTATTTCTGCTTTTAATCAAGTACAAGATCTGAGTACTTCTACTTTTAATCAAGTACAAGATCTGAGTACTTCTACTTTTACTCTAGTACAAGATCTATACTTATACCACCTCCGTTTATAGCCTATGAAAAAAAACTATTAGAAAATAAGGCTAAAGCTAACGTTAGCAGATAGTGACAATGTATGCTAGCTAGCTAGCTCAACGATAATATTGCGACAGAAAAACTTTCAGTGCACATCACGCTCTGCGCTCCGACAGGGAGCTCTGCTCTGAACACCCCGTTCTAACAGCTGTTACCAGCGGTCCAGTCTGTACCACAGTGACTCGGACCGCACAGTTAATATTAACGAACGCACCCGTAGGTAATGTGGCTGACAGCCCGCTCCTGCCGCCCGCTTGTGGCAGACCACACTTCAACGCTCACCGGCAGGCACCGTCTGGCATTGGGAGGACCGGGAGGGTGTGTGTGTGGGGTGGTGTGTGTGTGTGTGTGTGTGTGTGTGTGTGGTGTGTGGGGTGTGTGTGTGTGTGTGTGTGGTGTGTGTGTGTGGTGTGGTTGTGTGTGTGTGTGTGTGTGTTGTGTGGTTGTGTGTGTGTTGTGTGTGGGTGTGTGTGTGTGTGTGTGGTGTGTGTGTGTGTGTGTGTGTTGGTGTGTGTGGTGTGTGTGTTGTAGACCTTACGTGCATTGTTGTTGTTAGCATCTGGTGCTAGCTAGCTGCGCTAACGGATATAAGGAGCTGTTTCAATGAAAACAGAGGAGCGACATTTCGCCACAACTGCGCCGAGCACTTGACTTTATGCAGGAAGCCAGACAGTGGGACATTGTACGAAAAGTCACACTCAGCACGGATAGTGCGCAAAATGATTGCAGCGTCCAGGCAGCTCCCGTTCGAGCATATGCCTTGAGTTGCACATAGCTCCAACACACGCACACACACACACACACACACGCACACACACACACAATTTGTATTGTATGAGAGAGGGTCCAGGTTGAATTGAGGCGAATATTTGTAATATTTGTAATGTTCAGAGGTTGTTGTGGTTGTTGAGAATATTTGTCATTGTTCAAATGATAATAAACATTAGCATAAAGCATATTTGTCCACTCATATGTTGATAAGAGTATTAAAAAACTAGAAAAATATTCCTCATAAGGTACATTTAGAACAGATCAAAAAATGTGCGATTAATCGCGATTAACTATGGACAATCATGCGATTAATCGCGATTAAATATTTTAATCGACTGACAGCCCTAATTATATATAGAAAAAAGAAAACACATGCGTGTCATGATGGCAGATAACAGCTCGGGCCGCAGATTACTCCGGGTCCCAGACCCCCCCCCATAACCCAAAAATATTTTTATTGCAGATCTACATGAATCACACAACGACCTATTTTGGGATTCAAAACGGCGAATTTCGCCGAAAGGTGAGTGATTTTCATGCCTGGTGTGTGTGTGTGTGTGTGTGTGTGTTGTGTGGGTGTGTGTGTGTGTGTGTGTGTTGTGGTGTGTGTGTGTGTGTGTGTGTGTGGTGTGTGTGTGTGGTGTGTGTGTGTGTGTGTGTGTGTGTGTGTGTGGTGTGTGTGTGTGTGTGTGTGTGTGTGTGTGTGTGTGTGTGTGTGTGTGTGTGTGTGTGTGTGTGTGTGTGGTGTGTCTGTCTGTGTGTCTGTCTGTGTGTATGTGTGTGTATGTATATTTATAAGATAAACTATATTTTTTGATGATCTGTCACATACATTCAAAACAGTTATATGCTGACTTACATGCCACAAGCCTCAGAAACCTGGAGTCATCCTCATGCAGAAATCCAGGCAGGGAGGAGAGCAGCACGTCAACCTTGATCCTTGAGTGCGAAACACATATCTTTGTTTACTTGGATGCTTTACAGCATAGCCACTGTTAGAGATTAAAATCAATGTTTTATGGCATAATGTACCTTAAACATAACCGTCATTTAAATCATAGACTGTATATATAAATGGACGTAGGGTCCGTGACGTCACCCATAGGATTCTGCAGAGTTGCCGTGAAGCCCTTAGTAGACGGAGTCGGCCACTAACGGCTCAACAGTGACGTCAGAATTCAACTCCCGCCTTCTCCAGCCTGCTCCAAATAAGGGCAAATAGGCGGAGCCAAGGCGGGACCTGCTGCCACCCAGCTGGAAGTTCCAGAGCTGGCTGAAGCTACCAAGCTAAGCTAACATGCTAACATTTTACATTTCTAAGGTAAGCGGCCATGAAACTATTCAGCAAAACTATAAATAATAATCTAAGTTATTGAGTTTTTAGCATAATACTTCAGAATCTTAAAACCCCTTAACGTTTGTATGCAATTGTGCTAAATTCAACACTGGAATCAAGCACATATTAATATGTTTGCATGACATTAGTTATTTATATTTTGATATCACTTAACCATACGTTTAATACATTTAAGTCAAGCTAAGGTACATGTGATGGTAGCTAGTTAGTGCTCTTACCTGTGAGGCCAACAGCATAATAACCAGACTGTATCATTAAAAATAAGTACCAGTTCTAGATCCTTGACTTTAGACAAACAATTCAAAAGACAAAATGTATTTAAAGACCAATCTTTACTTGAAGGTGCCTCTTAACCTGAGATATTAGTTATACAGTAATAGTATTGACAATCTAAAAAAACTGAGCAACTCAACAGTCAACTTTATGTTTCTTATTGTCTAAAGCATTTATTATTTTCATTTTCCACCTCTCATATTCAGTGTGGACGGCTTGAGACAGCGTGGTGTCCAGAGGGCTGCAGAGACTTCAGGGAGAAACCTCCGTGTGATGGAAGTCCTGTCTGTTGGTGTGGAGAGGACTGAGAGTCTTTCCTCAGCGAGGCAGACCAGGCCTGATGAAGGAGCCCATGCTGGGCAAAGCTGATACCAACTGCACAGGCCTAGTCTGTCACGTTATTTGACTAAATGTGTTTACTTATACATTTAATAGGTTTACACCTTCTGTCCATATGTGCTTTTTATTTAAAACATTTGATTAACTTTTGGTTCACATTTCAATAAATTGTATTTGCACTCCTTTTGTCCATTATTCTTAATGAAAATGTTAGATTACACATTCACATCTGACTGAAGATTGGCCCCATTTATTTGTGACTTTGCAAAACAAGGTACATGTTGTGAAGCTCATAAAGTGAGGCAAATAGAAATAATCAGCGGATGGAGTGTAGATGTGGAAATAGCTGCATTCGATCAGCTGACTGTTTTTACAATAAAAGTAGTTTCTTAGTGAATGTCCTGTACTGGTCTTAAAATCTCATAACATCAGCTTTTAATGTTCCTCTTGGATGTTCTTCTTGACCCTCAGAGAAGGAGAACATGTCGTGTCTTTCAGGCATGTCCTTTCCTAACAAAAATGACAGGAAACATAAAACATATTATTGCAGAACAAGTGTGTTATTTATGAAAGCGGTGTGTTTGTGTGTTTCGGGGCTGTAGATATAATTATTTTGTAATTGTAATGTTTTATTTTAACAGTGAGCAATCAGATTATGAATGAACAGTATGAAGTTCATCAACATTGAAATATATGTTATTATCAAAATAATATTTAACTGTTCTCAAAACGTAGTGCAACTGTAGAAGCTTGCTCTGTTGTCTCACTGAAAGAATAACTTTTGCCACGTTTTTTACAGACAATATTGAGAGATAAATAGCAGCAGTTCTCACTATGTGTTGAATATCTTTGCCTTCAATACATTAAATTAGAAAGCTGACAAAGTCATATTGCTAAATATCTAAATGTGACTTTTTGCATGGAAAAAACCCTCAACTTAACTGATGTGTAGGTGATCGAGTATTTAGTATTGTTTAATGGAATACATATCAGTGTATTAAAGTCAATACTTCATTTATTTAAACCAATATCTTTCTTGATTCTTTGTACAGTATGAAAAAAAGAGTCTTTGTACCTGTGCTGAAGTTCACTGCTGTGAGGAGTCCAGTTCTGTCTCTCACTCTCTGGTCCAGCCTGTCTGCATCACCTGGACACCTTAAACAAACAGATATATATATGTAAAGTACCATGTGTACAAACAATATAACTGATTCTCTTCTGTTGGACATGTTGGATTGTCCGAGTCAGGGTCCTTTTTATTTTACTGTAACTTTGGAAGTTGTGTTACCAATTCTTACTGTTTATTTGATACCCATTTGGTAATGCAATTAATAAAAACAACAAGGTTTGGGTTCGTTCTTCAGATGACTGTGACGTTAACGTGTAAGCTCGATAATGAACTCCAGCTCAACCAACCATATTGTAATATCTAAGTAATCATCTTGAAATATGACATTAATAATTGTAATATACACACTTATTGTGAGGTTGATTTCACATAACTACTTCGACATTAACTTGTCTACATACTTGAGCATAGCCAATTTAAATTAACCTTAGATGCATACAGTTCTACCTACATAATAAAATATCTCTAAGTTACAAGGATGTAACCTTATTTTATCAACCTCAAACAGAAGCCGTTTGCTCTACAGTATTATCCCACTTAACGCTTGTCTATTTCGTTTTAACCTTTATATATACAGTCTATGATTTTAACTTGGAGGGTACGATTACAATCGTTAGCACCGATGTAGCTACCACTAGCTTACATGCTAACCCAAGCCTTACCATTCATTACGTAGCTGATTAAAATCATTAACACATAAATAAAGCACTCGAATTTCACTTACCGCATTCATGCACCGTCTGTTTTAACCGCAGAGCGAGTCACTATAGTCCGATATATAAGCATGAAGAACAAAAACAACCACAGCCGGCTACAAGTTGTGTTTCCTGGATGAGCTGAGCAGGCAGAGTCCCTGTAGCTAGCTTCACGGAGCAGGTAGCAGAGAGACAAGAAGCTAACAGCGGCAGGCACTTGACAGAGCCGTCACTCAATGTGACCACGCCCTAATTTATGCACACACTTTAAGACCTAATATAAATAAAAGGATTGCGTTAGAAAACAATTCACTCTCAGATCCATAATCATGAAGGTGGAATCTAACTATATCGATAATAAAAATGTATGGAGCCAGGGACAGAAACATGATTTTTTCTGCTGTAAAGTTGGGCATTTTAACATGGGGGTCTATGGAAATTGCTCCTTTCTGCAGCCATCGCCTATCGGCCAATATATGAACTGCAGTGTGTGACACTTCCGTATTGGCTTCACGGCTCTACCCCACAGTTTGCCGCTTGGTTTAAATGCTATTTTATTCTGGAAAAACCCAGAAGTTCTCAATACCAAGCTTTTATTCTGAAAATCCGTCATGACGACATCCGGGACTACTGCCCATTAGTATCATTAAAGTGGCTATTGACGCCGTTAACATGTATTACATATAAAGTTATGAAAGAGATAAGGAGGAGAAAAGGCATGTGGAAGTAAGCAATGAATATAAAATGTCGAAATCCTCTGTTTAACGCGATATCGGACACGAACGAGGGGGGAAGTCCCCTACGTCACTACAGCTCCCAGAGAGGAGGAGCGAACAGCCAGAAGCGGGAAAGACGAATGCTTGGAAGCTCTCTTCTGCACGGCCACCAGCCCCTTTCACACCAGCGCCTTTTCAGCTCCGGCTCGGAGCTAGAGCCTGAAAAGCGCCGGGTTTTCCAGTTCACACCGGAGCTGCGCCGGCTCTTAGCTCCGGAATCCGCTTCATTTCCAGCTCCAAAGAATTGTCGGTCCAGAGGCAAGAGCTTTGGAGCTAAGAGGTGATGTCGCTTACGTCTCTCTTACGTCGAGGCGTGCAGGAAACTAAACCCACCTCCCATGGGTCGACTGTTATGCCTGCCTACAAGCAGTAGTGCCTATAAACAACACACTCTCACTCCCTAAGCGTCCAATAGCGACGTTTGGTCAGTGTCCGTGGCGTCCAATTGTGACGCTCCTAGGCTCCTTAAGCGTCATAAAGGGACGCAAATAGCTTTCAACTGATTGCAATGTATTCCCATCTGCGTCGGGATTTGACGCTCATGGAAGCACGGCATTCGTTTATGCCGGCTGCCCTTAAAGGCAATGTGAGCATCCATTCCCATTGGATAACGGAGAATTTTACACCCGGAAGTAAGTACTCCTCTTACTGTCGATTGATTTTACAGTGATATCTGCACTACTCATCGACTAAAAAACACCAGATTATCCTTGTTAATTACACAACAATGATTGGTTTAAATTGTGTACAATGCTTTTGTATTTTTCCCCTTCGATTCGGAGAAACAAATATGTTTTCTGAGTAAAGGATGGCAGAAGACACTACACTACCCAGAATCCCCAGCTATCGTTTGGCCTACACCATGTGCTCTGTTTGACAAGATGGCTGGCGTCTATGTCACGTGATCTTCAAATGTCTCCCTGCAGAAAAAGAAAACATGGCCGAACCTCGTTTTATTCTAGGTGTAAAATGCCTATTTTAAAGTTAGTTTGGCCATTAAAATGCGTTTTGATGTCATTTGATGCGAGAAATATGAGTTGTTATTTCAGATTATGTGTGCAGTGGATGTACATGATCTTTAGTTTGCTAGTTATTACGAAGATTACTTCAGGAAATCGCGACGTTTTCATTGTTACCAAGGTGGTTGCTAGGGACGCTGCTATCGATATTATTTCTGTTATGTTGTGTAACTGTTTAATGGTGTTATCTTTATTGCTACCCCCTTCCCCGTCAATGTATAGTGTTGGTCCACAGCCTAAACATATTAGTTTAACAAAATCCGCATCTAAAGATAGCCTACGTTATTTCCCCCCTGTGCAATTCCAGTCTCACATCTCAGAGCACACCGTCATTAACAAATACCGGAAACAGACCGAAATAATAATAATACCTTATTCCGAGTGTGCTTGCTTTTCTCTTTGAAAGTCATCACATAACGGCATTGTAATACACGGTTCGGCTGCATTACATATTACATATCTGCCGTAGTTCTGTATTTATAGAGCCCTGATGAGAAGACAAACATGAGGAACTGAAAACGTGACGTGGATCATAAATATATCAGCCATTAAACAACATCTTACATTTCTTTTCACACAATGCGTCTCCTTGCAGTATCAACACTAATTCGGCTCACTTTTATATTTGATCCAATTGGTAGATAGGCTGTATTTACACCATAAAGGTGCACAGTTGATATAAAGGGACACCTGGTGGTTAAAGCATGTTATTGAATTTCAATATTTTTATTATTAGATGTTAATACGATCCCTATAAAGTATATTCATTACTCGTTATTCTCTACTAATTGTTAATTAAAGACTGTATGTAATGACTATTTTGCACATCCCTTTCAAGATTTCAAGATTTTCTAAGGTTTATTGACATATCATATAGGCCTACACAACTGTGGTGTAGTTCTGCACTGAATGAAAAACTTGGGTTGCAGGTTCCTCAATAGTGCATTACAAGACATCTATCAATATTTGTGCATACCTCCAGCAATGTTAACTATGTTGAAGCACTTATTTTAACTGATATTATACATAATGTATTATACTCTTATAGATGTATGTAGATATTTCATCTCCGGCCTTGTCAGGTATTGAACAATCAATAAATAAAGAACACAGAATTGTTGAATATAAAACACAGAATTTATGTGATTATACTAAATGATTTTCAAATAAACACAACTGCATATTTAACTGTTACACATGCTGATGTAACGCAAATGTTCCAACTTGGGATCAATAAAGTATATCTTATCTTAAGCTGATCGATGGCTACTGCCATATTTGCACAATGTGCCTCTGAACCTTGACAAGTGCATGTTTCAGGCTTATCAATTAATGTAATGTAATGTTATCACAGGGGTCACACACATAAGACCAGCTGTTAAATAAAGCTCTTCTGACCTTAGCTGGCATGTGGGTATATATAGTAATACTGCCCATAATGGGCACAAGCAATTTTCACCCATTTATTAATTATATGTTTTAAATGTGAGTGTTTCCTTTCCCCTAAACCTCCAGGGATGTACACAGTTTAATACTGGCAACTTCTTATTATGGGAAATACGAAAACGTCTTTTAAAACTACAACTCCCAGTAGAGACGTGCCATAGAGAACATGTTGCGAAACAGAATAGCCAGCATGTGTAGTTCTGGGGACGGGGTGGGGGAGGGGGGACGCGGTGGACCCGTTCAAATCCAGTTTTGGACAGTCTGCCGTGGTTCCATCCCATTTCAAGTGCTGTTCGAGAATCGGCTTAACCCTCGGAGCACACTCTCCAATCACAGAGCTTGAGGACTATCACGGGGTTTGTCAAGAGCACATGGTGTAGTCCAAACGATAGCTGGGGATTCTGGGTAGTGTAGTGTCTTCTGCCATCCTTTACTCCTGGGAATGGACGCTCACATTACCTTTAAGGGCAGCCGACATAAACGAATGCCGTGCTTCCATGAGCGTCAAATCCCGACGCAGATGGGAATACATTGCAATCAGTTGAAAGCTATTTGCGTCTCTTTATGACGCTGAAGGAGCCTAGGAGCGTCACAATTGGACGCCACGGACACTGACCAAACGTCGCTATTGGACGCTTAGGGAGTGAGAGTGTGTTGCTATAAACACACTTTATAAAGTCAGGCAACACTAACCAGGCTTCGTGTGATTCTGTTTATTTGTGCCTTACTTTGACCATCCGTTCACTGTTATCGATCATTGTGGAGAGAGGCAGACGTGTTGTTTTGTATTATTGCAGCTATCGGATGCAAGTAGTCAGGTTAGCTTCGGTTGCTATGCTAACATCACCCGTTTTATACCAGAGAAACTTTCATAACAGCGTTGTGATACCAAACAGTGTCAATTCAGACTGACACACATTCACTTAGGCTAAGGGGAACTGGGGATATGCATCAGCTGCTTGTGTGAGTCGGACAGTGAATTCTTTAGAGCGGCCGCTGCAGTGTGAGCTAACCGGGAGCTAACGGGAGAATAAACTCCCGTGGAAGAGCAGCCAATACTGCAGCGGTCGGTAAATGCTGCAGAAATACATTAATAAACAATGAACCACGGCACTCTGGAGAAAAGTATAAGGTTGGAGAAGTCGTTATTCAATTTATTCTGGCTTCGTGTGATTAAAAGCAACACGATCATCGACCCGACGCAGTTGTTGTTGTTGTGAGCTGCCGTTGGGGGGCAAATCAGCGATGTAAACGGTGACGTCATGACGCAGCAGGGGCAGCTCTGGGGCGCCAGTGGGCGGTGTGCACAGTGCGGGAGCTGAAAAGGGAAACCGGAGCTGAACCAGAAAAGCTCCCGCTCGGAGCTAGAAACTGAAAAGCGCTGGTGTGAAAGCCGCACAAGGGAGAGGGAGCTGCAGACTTTCTCTCCTGACTGAACAATATCCTGCTTGTAACATTACCGCGCTTTTTATTAATTAAAGTACCAATTTTGAACCTTCTCAGAGACTCCATTTAGTCTCCTTTTTAAGCTTCTTACCTGGACGCGAGAATAACGAACACAGCATAACATTTGGTGTTACCCCGACGTGATCTCGTTTCGCACAGGGAGAGCAGTTGCAGTTTTCAAAGGAGTTTGAACAATGCTAGCAGATATACACTCGGGCCCAATAAAGAAAGGTAAAAGAAGTACCCTGTTTATTCAAAATCTTCAATAGATTACATAGTGAACAATAGGAGTATGGTCTGTCTTGGTAAGTTGGACTCCTGAGGGACGCCTAAATTAATGTTAAAACAACCAAATGTATAACAATAACAATTATATACCTTGGGGCGTTGCTTTGTCACAAGCAGGGTAGTTCATATTTCTTCTTTTTCTTACATTTAACCCTGCATGTTACTAATTTGTGTGTGTTAGTATTTTAACTATAAATGTGTGTGGTCATTAGGGAGGCGCATTCACACTGCGGTACTTTTCCCACAAAGGTTCATGCGAACTTAGTTCATGATCGCGTTCACACCAAAGCAGGGACTTTCGAGCGGCTCTTTTGTGAGAAAAGAGCTATATTTCTGATTGGCTGGGCGGATTGCAACCACGCCCCGTAAAACTACCCAAAGAATTTTGTGAAGCCGCCATTTTATTATCCTCGCATTAGCATTATTAGCATTAGCCCCCTCGCAAAAACGCAGAGAGACTAACTTATGGCAACACAAAAAATAAACATGGGAGCGGTGGAGGTGAGGAGGGTGTCGGCGTTCTGGCGATTTACTCGGAAGGCTTCAGTAGAAGCTGCTGGGAGTCCCAGCAGCGTTTCTACTGAAGCCAGTCCCCAACTCCGGGGACTTCCGGCCGGGGACTTTGGGCGGCAGTATACGCCGTGAAGCGGTTTGCGGCCTGCCAGTAAACCCAAAGCAGAAGAAGAAGAAGTGACGTCCGCGGCTTCATTTGCCTAATCCACCCCCAGGGACTTTTTCCGGTGTGAACGCGATCTGTACTTAGTTCATGCGAACTAAAGAGTTCGCATGAACTAAGTTCGCATGAACCTTTATGGGAAAGTACCGCAGTGTGAATGCGCCTATTGTACTTTGGATAGGTGTCTTGTTGCGTTTTCATGTAGGTGTCTCTTGTTACGTTAGTAGTTAGTTTAGGCCTATGACGTAAGGATATATATGTCCATTTAAACGATTATTGTTAAGATCTATGAGACAATAGCGAGTTGGTTACGGGCCAAGTAATTGAAAACCAACAGGCATAGCGAGTCAACTATCGGGTTGAGTAACTGAAGACAGTGCTAGTCGAAAACAGTTGAGAACTGTTTTAAAAAAGTCCTTTTTTGAGGAAAAGGCTTGATTTAAGGTGTAAGCCTTTATCAGTGGTCATAACTGTTCTATTTTCAACCAAGATATTGCGGGTGGAATTAGTGCTGCGTACCTGGACTCACATTCAGGTTCAGGTCCGGACTCAAGTCCAGAGGTTCAGGTTCAGGTCCGGACTTATAAGTCCGGACCTGAACCCATGTCTTGTGTCAAGTTGTGTGAGTAACTAAAGTGAACTTATTGTGAGCTAATTATCAATTGAAAATAAACTCATCAACTCAAATTAAAACTCGTCAGGTTTATTGTGCTCCCTTCCAACTTGTGTCTACATTTCTCTACAAAGTACAAATGTAAAAAAACACTTTTTGCCACTTAGTCTATAAATGACTTATGACAGCAACTACAGTGAACTACTACAAAGTTCAAACATGTATTTCATTTACCAAACTAAAGTAACCAAACAGTCCCTGAGCTGACTGAGCCTAAATCCCTAAAACGTTGCTGAAAGGTAGAGTGTAGAGTGACTATACGCATTACACTGTTACACACCTACTATACAGTATACACTGTAGTGGCTGTACAGTCAGAGTGTACTGTACTGTCTGTACACCATGTCTTTTCTACAACTCTACATGTGTACATTATACAGTACATACTACAAACATAGTGATGTACATACATACTGTTAGAAATTAAAATCAATGTTGATATGGCGTAATTTTGAATTAAATACACTATTTAATTTAAATCAATTTTATTCTGAAAAAAACGGAAGTTCACACTATTAACTTAATACTTTTATTCTGAAAATTATTCACTTCCGGTTAGCATTAGCATGTGGCGAAATGCTACGTTTTCAAACCGTGAATCGAAGGTGAAATGACATGTGATGGTGTACACTGAGCACACTGGGATTAGCACTCATTTATTGTCGCTGAATAACGTTTATCAGGGAATGTTTAAATAACCACAGACACCAGAATATACATAAATGCTAGTTTTTTTGCGAGTCCAAGTACCGGTTCCCGACGTTCCGGTTTTAACCGGACTTGAACCGAAACTTTTTACAAGTCCAGTACCGGTTCGGCTTGCCGGTACGCAGCACTAGGTGGAATACAGTATTTGGGGTTACGACAGCATTACGTTAAATTGACAACGGTCATTTAATAGTCGCTGATTGGTTCCCATACTACATCCACCTAGCGTGTCTAAATGGCAGCAGTTGACTGTAGTGGACTATAAAGTCAAATATTACGCAGATAAGTTTATGGCTTAAGCGTAAAGGGTTCCTAACTTTAAGTGATGATATCAATAAGTTATTACATGGCTTAGTTGAATACTCGATTCTGATTGGTCAATTCAGAACACGTGACACGTTGTTAATACCGAACAGACAGACCGCTGTCAAGGACTTATTGACCGTTGTTAAAGGAATGGTATGCTCATGACACTCATTTTTTAAAAATTATCATCCGATAAAACAGACCAGTCTCTGCCAGTCTCTCTTTTTTTTTTTTAATCCGATGACATTATCAGTGATTTTAAACTGATTATATACCGAAATAACATCAACACTGTGGGCGCCGCCATTTCCCGGACGTGACGTAATCCATGCGTTTGGTTTTCGAAGACACGTTGATCTCCATGTTATTTACTGTAGTTTCTCTCTTCAAATATGCCTCACTGTATCGCAAAATATTGCCATAATTCGGATAGGAACAATCCACGGAATGCTCGGTTCCATCTGTTGCCAAAAGGTAAGCATAAGAAGTACATTCGGAGGCAGTGGCTAGCGAAATGTGGCCGGCCCGAACCGAGAGATTTACAGGCTCATGTATGCAGCGAACATTTCACATTTCCGGACGACTACTCTGAGAGTATGATCAAACATAACATGGGATTTAAAGAACAACCATTACTCAATGAAGATGCAGTACCATCGGTCTTTCTGGTGTCATCACCGACCAGGACACCAGTTCGGCCAGTTGAGAAATCGCCCTCTGCAAGTGTGAAGCGACGGAGGAGCAGAAGTAGTGCTCGGAGTAAGAATAAGGTATGTTATAGCGCATTTCCATTGCAGCGGCTAGCCCCGTTTTAACGTCCAGGCCAGGACAGTTTTTGGTGGCCTTTCCATATAGCGTAGTACCGGCTAGTGTGTATTTCCCCCCAGTTTTTCCGGCCCCATAAAATCGTGATTCTATGGCCAGGGACAACGAAGCTGAGTATGCTAAACTAGAGAGGGAATCGCTAGCAAGGGTGGTACTACATGCATACATATAGTATCTTATATCATCTTCCCATTATACACACATGCATTTCCAAACATCTGGACTACCTATGTTGCAAATGTATTATCTTTTCAATTTACACACGGCATCTATTGCACGTCTGTCCGTCCTGGGAGAGGGATCCCTCCTCTGCTGCTCTCCCTGAGGTTTCTCCCATGTTCCCTTTAAACTGTGGGTTTTCTTCGGAAGTTTTTCCTTGTACGATGTGAGGGTCTTAGGACAGAGGGTGTCGTATTGTCATACTGATATGTATGGATGAATTCCCCCATCCAATCTCTTCACATTGGTCAAAACTTGTTCCTCTGCTGACGAGTCCGAACTGAAATACTCCACCATTTTTCCGTGTGTTGACAAAGTGAACGCATGGATGACGTCACGACCATCACGTGACTACTGAAAATGGCAAACATGGCGGCGGCCAGACGGAATATACAGGTCTTGATAAAAAAGAGCTATAAAATCATTATTTACCGGGGAATATCGCTGATTTCTTCAGGGTATGGTTTAAACATAACGTTTCACTAAATACTGAAGTTTTGATTAATTATCTAATGAGTGGACCATTCCTTTAAGGACGCTCACATCTTCAGAAAGAAGTCCGGTCGATTTAACTGTATACAGATGGGAGTTTGCTTTTCGAACTGGGACAAGAAAAACAGCGGAGAAGTAACGGGGCAGAAACCCTCCTTTTTACGCAGCGGTCCAGACATAGACATCAAACAGTTACTTTGGCATTAGGGCAGACCCGGCGCCAGAACAAATCTAAAGGGAGGGCCTATGATTTTCATGGGAGGGCCCACAAAACCGTCAAGTGCTGCTTGCCTGCGGCACAATATATATCAAACAGCGAGGCCAACAGCATTGCGTAAAGACGCACACTTATCGCAAATACATACACAAATAAAGGGCAACATAGAAACCACTTTTGAAACATTGTGTGCGTGGCAGCACAGACACTGGTAAATCACGAGCAAGGCACACTGGTTAAGGATGGCAGCTTCCTCATCGTTGCACTCAGAGAGACGGAGACGATGAACTGTAGAATACACTGCATCCCCCATCTCTTCGACAATATGCTCAGTCACTAAGGTGCTCATTATTTCTATTATGGCATTTTGCATGTCGTGAGAGGTGTATGTTGCTGTGTGGGGAATGCTTTCCATTATTTTGGCCAACTCTGCATCTTTGTACTGCAGCGTATACTCAAACAGCGATAGGAAGAAGCCCACTGCCTGACTCGGACATGCTGTGGATTGCATCGTGGTCACCTCTGAGAGGGAGTTGGTTGACAGCTAAAAAAGCTATCATATCAACGACAGCTGACACGTAATAACGGTTCCATGCCAGCTGATCTGTGTGCACCAAAGTACTAATTTCCTTATTTGTTTCCTCGCGTATCTGTCTCTCTCTCTCCACAAACTCTCACATGAAATGTGTTCTTTTGATGCGGCATGCCTTTGCAGTCTTTTATCAGTCTGTAATGCGTGTTCCAGTCGCAAACACCTTTGACAGTAAAAGCCGCATCAGATGAAGACGTAGGCCTATTCACTTTAAACTGTCTACACGGGAAACAAAAGGCTGCGTCTGCTTTTAAAGAATATTCAAGCCATGGTCTGTTGTTGTACCATGCAGTGGCAAAAGTGCGCTTCTTCCCTGAAAACAATCTCTCTGGATAACGATCCAGTTTCACCTGGCTGGGTTTATTAACCCCAAGATCATCTGGGGCTGTTGGTCTTTGAGCGGTTGCTGGCCCAATAGTACCTGTTGATGTGCTGCGAGGTAGCGTCTGTCGTGGAGGCACCGGCACGGAGCAGGAGGAGGAGGATGCTGCCGCTGCTGCTGCTGGCGGGTGTGGTACAGGGTGTGGCAACGCAGGTGCTGATGGTAGGGGCACAAGGAGCTGTGCCTCGGAGGACAGCGTTGGTGGCGGCCGCCTTGATGAGTCAAGGATTGGGTTCGCTAACTCAGCCCCGGGGTTTGCCGAGGTCAAGCTTGTGAGATTAAGGCGTGCTGCTGCAGCGGCAGGTGCAGGGTCGCCAGCAGCACCATCGGCTGCAGTTATTTCATCGCTATTTCGTTTGAATACATTCTTAGATCTTTTAAGCCAATTTCTGATGTCCATTTTGTAATTCAAACAGAAATGGGAGTCTACAGAATGCACAATAAACAATAAACAAATCCAGAATTGGCGGCAGATTTTGACGCTGTGATTGGTCTAAATGTGGACGAATCACAAATCACAACAGACACATGAATTTATTTGACGTAGCCTGCGATTTTTTTTGTAGTTACTATCTGACATCACATACATCGTAGCATAAAAGTTCACAGTTTATTTATAATTTAAAAAATGTAAAAATTAAAATGTTTTAAAAAAAATTAAATGTTATAAATAATCTTTTAAAAACGTGTTTATTGGGGGAGGGCAGGAATGTCAAATGGGAGGGCCTGGCCTAACAGTTTGAAAAGCAAGCAAACTGTCTGATTGTCTTTAGTTTTCCGCTGTCGTGTGATAGCAACATGGAGGATTTTAACATTAATTTTAATATATTTGGAGAGCACAGTAATTTGGAGGAATGGTTAGTGGCTGATGAGTCCCCAGTGAAGAAAAGAAAAAGACAAGAGCGAGAAGAAAAAAGTGGAGAAGTAAGAGAGTAAGAGAGAGGACAGAAACGTCGATCTGAATATCCCTAAAGATTTCCCATTCACCATGTCACATTGTACCATTATGTTAATTACAGCTAAGGCTCAAATGCTAACATGAACAGAGTTAGTTGCTATCGAAGCAGTTCCTGCCGTTGCAACAGCCTAGTTCAAACATCAACACCGGACAATTTTTCGTAGCGGATGAATGTCATTTTAAATCAGTTAAACTATGTTTTTAATCATTAAAAACATTTTATAAATCAATAAAAGCATTTCAATTAATATTGGGACTCATGTCGTTACTTTGTTGAGAATGTGGCCATGTAATAAGTGGGATAATGTGCTGCGACGTGGTCATTATGGGGAAAATAACACCGACAGGCTGATCAGGAGCCCGACGCGAAGCGGAGGGATCTAGATCGGCATGAAGGTGTTCTTTTCCCCATAATGACCACGTTGCAGCACATTATCCCTTACATAAAGCCCATTTGTTCATAGTAAACTAGATAGAAATGTTATTTTAAACTGCAGTGTTGTTTTGTGTTGAATTTTCTTGACAAGATTGCCCCGCCATTATTTAAACCACCCCTGTGAGAGACAGGAGGTGTGTTATAAAATCCCTTTGTTCTTCAGGTTAAAGGTTGGAAAATCAGTTGCCATCTTGTTTTGCCCTCATGCTGAAAATAAGACACACGGAAGTCGCCATTTCGTGAAATGCTAATTGAAAGTACTCTGTTTGTTTTTACACACTCAGTCACACTCACATGATGCTAGGCACTCCATATTGAGAAGGACAAATCATATCTCTTGGCAGAGTTGGAACCATAAAATAGACAGGTTATCTTACCGTGGGAAGTTTGGTATTTGTAAGAGTCTGGTTTTGGAAGTATTTCTGCTTCGGTTTATTTGAGATATTCTTGTTTACAAGTGTGCATTGGCGTTTTTCATTTGAATATTCTTGTTTGCAAATGTGTTTTGGCGGTTGTGGGCTGTGTTGTTTAACCATATTCTAATTTTCTTCCCATTTTTAAGGAAATAAGCTACTTCTTGTTAAAAAGATGTCAGTTTTGCAACAGCTATCCCTAGTGGATTGAGCTGGAAATTACAACCGCGCACTCTGTTGGTAATACAGAATTATTCTTGATTTTAAGTGTTATGAATGAACACATGCGCCAATCGCCAGGATAGAATTACAAAGTGGTTTCTAATTATAAGAAACTTTACATAATAGACTTTCAAACTACACTGTAGAATATTCAAACACCAATTGATTGACTGTACACAGGATTTAGATTAGCATATCTCAAAGTCAAAACGATACACTGTACAATTTTTGTTCAACATTTCAGATTTAAACAATTTGCATAATTTGTACCTTTTAATTTATTTTATAAAAAAAAAAAACATAAAAAAAAAAAAAAACACTCAGATTTAAAGTTAAGTTCGGGTGACATAGGATATTATTTATCAGGAACGAAGGTGCTAGTCAGATGATTAGTGTTTCAATGTTTGCTAACTTAATAATATTCATTCGAATAGGAAGAGAGCATGTCACCGAAAGAAACTAAGTTGAGACCAGAAGCAGAGTCAGGCTCAACTGCAGATATTAAGGAAAGGGTAAAAATCAGATCAGATGCTTTAACATTTTCAATTAAAAGACAGAAGACATGGAACCAAATAGAGAAACTGTTGGAACGGTGGCAAACAAGAGGACTGATTCCAGCAGATGATCAACCTGGACCAACCAAAGCCCATAGAAGAGCAGTGCTCGACTATGAGTATGAACAATGCCTACAAAAGCTAACTATATGGAGGGAAGCTGAAGAAAGATTTATAAGAGTTACAAGTCTGATACTCCATCTGGAATATGCCAGCCTATTGGCACACAGCATAAATGAGGTCCGAGTAGCAGACCTGCCAGTGAGGGAAGACATAGCAGAAAAAACAAAAGACACCGTAGCTTGTAGGAACAAGACAAGGAGAAGGGAGGGGAAACTTCCAGAGATTCAGGTGCAGAATAAAAAATTCCGAGGAAGACAAAGTGGCAGAGGAGGAGAGCCACGATCAAGACGAAGAACAGATGAAGGCTGCTACAAATGTGGTCAGCTGACACATTGGTCCAGAGAGTGTCCGCAGAACATTGCACCAAACAACGGCCCACCATGCAGATACCCCGGGGAGGTTTCCATGATGACGACGGAGGCAGGGGGTCCCAGAGATGTCAAAGACGAACAGGGGTGCCAACCATGACCCAAATGCCACTGACACCCTGGTATCAACCACAACAATGAGGAAGCTCAGAGGACCAGACCACCAGGTGATGCATCTTCAGCACAAGGGTATTTTGAAATCCAGCTACATTGAGCCATATCTGTCACCACAGAAGGGAGAGGTTTAATGTAAAACAAGATAGTGAGTAGCATATTGCATTTACACATAAAGCATAAAACATAGTAGAACATTTAGCAGACTATTTTTGTAACTATGAGAAGGAAAGAGATTACGAGTGATGTTGTTCCCCTACACAGAAAACTATTGTGTCCACACAGCTAGTGAGGTCAAGACGATGGGGTTCCACCCAAAATATGAAGACGGAAACCTAGTACTCGCCCATGACGGAGGATCCTTACCAAGTCCTTCTGTTTACACCGACTGCAGTTCAAGGGGCGGCGATACACCAGACGTGGAACTGTTGAGACCTAAAAACAGAAACTCGATTCTGCTGTGGTGAAGTCTGGCTACAAAGGGAGGTGTCACCAGTGAAGAAGTCAACAAGAACCCAGCAGAACTAGAGAGTGACTGTTGGCGGGAGAACAGTGACAGAGCGACAGAGACTGGCTGTCACAGTCTTAAGGAGAACCCAAATGCAGCACTCGAGAAACCAAGGAGAATTGGTAATATCCTTTATTGGAGATTCCACTGGATCGGAGGAATACCAACCGGGCAGTATAACGCACCGGAGGACAGCGGGCAGAAGGTGAGTCAGGGACAGGCAGAGGGTCAGGGAATAAGCGAGGCGGTCAGCGTGGATACAGGCAGGGTCGGATAACAGGCCAGGCAGGATAGTCGAGGGACAGGCAGGATCAGGAACCGGGTAGGCAATCTAGTTTTGAACGCGGGAGAGACAAGCATGAGGCAAAGTACAATCTGGCAAAGAGTGTGTGTCAGGTGCGAGTTTAAATACTGGCAGAAGCTAATGGGTGCAGAAGAGAAAGAGAGTGAGTTAACGAGTGGGTGTGGAAAACAGGTGAGACAGGTGAATGGAAAACTACTGGTGAATGATGGAGCAGACTATGACAGAACCCCCCCCTTAATGGACGGCTCCTGACGTCCCTAAATGCTAATCTACAGATGAAGGTGGGAGGTGGGATTAGTACTCATCTGAAAAAGTTCTTTCCGCCTCCCTCTCCTGCCCCCTGTGGGAATCTGCATCCTCATCAGAAGCCTGCCCCTCGCTGTCCTCCTCTGACGAGCTGGCGGTAAGAGGAGAGACTCTCCCTGTGTCTCTGCCCGTCAACGTGACGGTCTTAGATGGTTGCTCGGGATTACGCCGATGGAACTCCCTGATGAGCCGGGGGTCCAACACATGACGAGCTGAAACCCAACACCTCTCCTCAGGGCCGTAACCCTTCCAGTCCACCAGGTACTGGACTCCTCTTCCTCTGCGACGGGAACGAAGAAGTCGTCGGAGAGTGTACGTAGGCCCGCCGTCAATCATCCGGGGGGGGGGTGGGGGAGGGATCGCAGGAACCAAGGCACTCTCTCGGACAGGTTTGATCCTGGAAACGTGGAAGGTGGGATGGATCCGCAGAGTCCGAGGCAGTCTTAGCCTTACTGCTGCGGGATTGATTATTCTGACAATCTCAAACGGTCCAATGAATTTAGGTGCAAGTTTCTTTGAATCCACCCGTAAAGGAATATCCCGGGAGGAAAGCCATACCTTTTGGCCCACCTGGTAGACAGGTGCTTCAGAACGTCGGCGGTTGGCAGAGGAGGCGTACCGGTTGGCCGAACAGACGAGAGTTCTCCGGGCTTGATTCCAGGTCTGTCGACAACGACGGATGAAAGCCTGGACGGACGGACAGGTAACCTCCCTCTCCAGGGCCGGAAACAGAGGGGGTTGAAGCCCGTAAGCACACTGAAATGGGGACAGCTTGGTGGCCGAACTGACCAGAGTGTTGTGGGCGTACTCGACCCAGAGCAGCTGTTTAGCCCAGGCCGCTGGGTTCTTGGAGACTATACATCGTAAGGTTGTCTCCATCTCCTGGTTCTTTCTTTTTGTCTGACCGTTGGACTGCGGATGGAAACCGGATGACAGACTGACCGTGGCCCCAAGGAGCGTGCAGAATTCCCTCCAGAACACCGAGGTAAATTGAGGACCACGATCGGAAACCACATCAGTAGGCAGCCCATGCAGCCGGAACACATGGAGCAGGACCAGCTCTGCCGTCTCTTTAGCTGAGGGGAGCTTGGGTATCGGCACAAAATGAGCCATCTTACTGAATCGGTCTACCACCGTCAAGATGGCAGTGTGTCCGTTGGACGGTGGCAGACCAGTAACAAAGTCCAAAGAAATGTGAGACCAGGGGCGATGAGGGATAGGCAGAGGTCGTAGGAGACCAGCAGGCGCTTGGTGAGAAGACTTGTTCTGATTGCAAACGGGGCAGGCATTAACAAATTCCCTGGTGTCCTCCTTAAGTGTTGCCCACCAGAACCTTTGCTGGACTACCTCCCATGTGCGTTGGATCCCAGGATGGCAGGTGAGTCTGGAGTTATGAGCCAACTGGAGAACATCAGACCTCAACGTCTGCGGAACGAACAGGCGGTTCGGAGGACAGGCACTGGGTCCCGGCTGGTCCTGCTGGGCAGCCTTGACCCTCTCCTCCACCTCCCAGATGAGGGCGGCGACGAGCTGAGAAGTCGGAAGGATGGTGTCCAAGCCCCTGGGAATGTTACCTCCCTCTCCAAACTGACGAGAAAGAGCATCAGCCTTAATGTTCCGAGAACCAGGGCGGTAGGAGAGGGAGAAATTGAACCGAGTGAAGAAAAGGGCCCATCTAGCCTGTCGGGAATTCAGTCTGTGGGCCGACCGGATGTACTCCAAATTCTTGTGGTCGGTCCACACCAGGAAAGGTTGACTGGTCCCCTCGAGCCAGTGACGCCACTCCTCCAGAGCCAACTTCACTGCTAGCAGCTCCCGGTTTCCCACATCATAATTCCTTTCCGCTGGAGTCAAACGCTTTGAAAAGAAAGCACAGGGATGGAGTTTTTGGCTGTCCATTGCTCGCTGAGACAGGATGGCTCCCACCCCCATATCAGAAGCATCCACCTCCAAAACAAACTGTCTTACAGGATCGGGTACTCGGAGGATGGGGCCGGAGGTGAACCTCGCCTTAAGGTTCTGGAATGCCTCCTCAGCCGAGGAGGACCACTGGAACATGACCTTAGAGGAGGTCAGGGCTGTGAGAGGAGCGGCCAAGGTACTGTATCCACGAATGAACCTCCGGTAGAAGTTGGCGAACCCGAGGAACTGTTGTAGCCGCTTCCGGGAATCTGGAACCGGCCAGGAAGTGACTGCATCAACCTTGGAAGGATCCATCTCGATGCTCCCTTGTCCCACGATGTATCCCAGAAAAGAGACAGAGGATGTGTGAAACTCGCACTTCTCCGTTTTAACAAACAGCGAGTTCTCGAGTAATCTCCTGAGAACCGCCTGGACGTGGTGCACGTGTTCTTTCAGTGTCTTGGAAAAGATCAGGATGTCATCCAAGTAAACAAAGACGTGTCGGTCCAACATGTCTCGGAGCACATCATTTACCAACGCCTGGAATACTGCAGGGGCGTTGGTAAGCCCAAAAGGCATGACTAGGTACTCGTAGTGCCCCGAGGTGGTGTTGAAGGCTGTCTTCCACTCATCCCCCTCGCGAATACGTACCAAGTGGTACGCGTTACGCAAGTCCAGCTTCGTGAATATGGTTGCTCCCTGCAACAACTCAAATGCAGAAGAGATAAGAGGCAGTGGGTATCGATTCTTGATTGTAATGTCATTAAGACCCCGAAAGTCGATACAGGGCCTTAGGGTCTTGTCTTTCTTCTCTACAAAGAAGAACCCTGCGCCAGCAGGTGATGAGGACGGGCGAATAATCCCAGCCGCCAGAGCGTCATTGATATAAGTCTCCATGGAAACTCTTTCCGGAGCAGACAGGGAGTACAATCGACCCCTGGGAGGGCTGGTGCCGGGATGCAGGTCGATGACACAGTCGTAGGGCCGGTGTGGTGGTAGGGAAGTAGCCCTCGACTTGCTGAATACTTCCTTGAAGTCCAGATATTCCGGTGGAACTCCTGTAACATCCAGAACTTGGCTGGGGTTCCCCGAGCGTTGAGGCGCGGCAGCCTGTTTCAGACAGATCTGATGACAAGAGGGGCTCCATCCCAAAATGGCTCCCGTCTCCCAGTCAATGTTAGGGTTGTGGCGGCGGAGCCATGGGTAACCCAGGATAAGCGGGATATGTGGAGACCGGAGAACATGAAACTGAATAGTCTCGTGATGGTTCCCAGACAGGAGCATGTGAACGGGTACAGTCTGATGAGTCACTGTCCCCAGCAGGTGACCGTCTAAGGCGTTGGCTGGAACTGGGCGAGATAAGGGAACCCGGTCTATACCCAACTGCAGCATAAGCTCTTCATCCATAATACTCGCGTCCGAACCAGAGTCAATAAAAACTGCAAGAGCCTGAGAGCTATCCGGCAATAGCAACCTGGCGTGGCTCAATGGTCTCTGAGTGGGAACAAATCCAGGGGTTTGGCTCACCAGTATGTTCCCCATTACTGCTGAGCCTTGCCTTTTACCGGGCAGTGAGAAACGAAATGGCCGGCCCGGCCGCAGTAGAGACACAGGTTACGACGTCTGCGATGCTCACGTTCCTCCAAAGTGAGGTTGGTGCGACCCACCTGCATGGGCTCATCCCCCCCTGGTTGCGGCTCTGGAGTGAGGTGAGGAGTCGCAGCCAAACTCGGACGTCGGGGCGCCCAGGCATGTTGAACTTCCGCCGATCGTCGCTCCCGTCTCCGTGTCTGGATGCGCCGATCCATGCGGGAAGTCAGTTCAATCAACCCATCCAGTGAATTGGGCAAATCAAACGACACAAGCTCATCTTTAATGTAATCCGCCAACCCACGCAGATAGGCGTCACACTGGGCTGCAGAATTCCAGTTGCTGAGGCGGCTCCGGGTGCGAAACTCAATGGCATAATCCACTATAGATCCATTACCCTGGCTCAATAGTCCTCCTGCAGCGTCTGGACCCACAGACACGGGTCCAAACACCTTGCGCAGCTCCGCAGAAAAAGCGGGGAACGAAGAGCAGGCGGGTGTTTGTTGCTCCCATTCCGCTGTGCCCCACAGTCGGGCTTTCCCAGTCAAATGATTGACCGTGAACGCCACACGAGCAGCTTCAGAAGCGAAAGTGTGTGGCTGCAGTGCAAACAGGATAGAACAGTTCGTAAGAAACGGGCTGCAGCCCTCCGGTTCCCCGGCGTAGCGCTCCGGAGTTCCCACCCGAGGCTCCGGGGTAAATCCCATCAGAGGTGATGCAGAAGCGGGTGTCGACGGCATAGGAAGAGGCGCTGGAGCGGCCACTCCTGCCACTAGCTGCTGCACAGTAGCCGTTAGCTGCTGTAGCTGCGCAGCTAAATAGGTTAGCGTCTGGTCATGTGAAGATGTAGCATGATGAGCCTCGGTGGCCAGGGCGGCTATCGAGGCTTCCTGCCTCTGGAGAGCGTCCTCAACTCTCTCGAAACGGTCTCTTGGTGAAGAGGAGTGCGCTGGGTCCATGTTCTGGCCAGATTGTTCTGTCACAGTCTTAAGGAGAACCCAAATGCAGCACTCGAGAAACCAAGGAGAATTGGTAATATCCTTTATTGGAGATTCCACTGGATCGGAGGAATACCAACCGGGCAGTATAACGCACCAGAGGACAGCGGGCAGAAGGTGAGTCAGGGACAGGCAGAGGGTCAGGGAATAAGCGAGGCGGTCAGCGTGGATACAGGCAGGGTCGGATAACAGGCCAGGCAGGATAGTCGAGGGACAGGCAGGATCAGGAACCGGGTAGGCAATCTAGTTTTGAACGCGGGAGAGACAAGCATGAGGCAAAGTACAATCTGGCAAAGAGTGTGTGTCAGGTGCGAGTTTAAATACTGGCAGAAGCTAATGGGTGCAGAAGAGAAAGAGAGTGAGTTAACGAGTGGGTGTGGAAAACAGGTGAGACAGGTGAATGGAAAACTACTGGTGAATGATGGAGCAGACTATGACACTGGCCCAACATTCTCCAGCCAGTACATAGATGGACCCCGTCAGAAGACCGGGGCTGTGTTAGTGGAAGTGTAGTTATTTAGTAAAAAATTATGTGATTTTTAGACTCAGATTACATTATTCTCATAAACAAAATTTTATAATCGGTTAGAAGTATCTGTTTTAAGGCAATGAGCTGCAAACTAAATAACATAACACTGATTGAGAGCTTGGATGAAGAAGTTGTAGGGTTTTTACAACAGTTTCAAGAATCAGTTTTTATTTATTTATTCTTGAGTGACTTTACTGATTTATAGTGTAGTGCGTAAGGCAATATCTCATTTTGAGTGAGGGGCACCAGCCCTCCATGCATGTCACCCTCTGTGAGAATAGTTCGTATTTTCCCTCTAGTTTGGAGAAATATTATTTTATCATATGTTTGTTCAGCAGTATCAAACAATCCTCTAATCCTAGAGTTATTGAGACGCATTAGCGACACCAGGGGTATTGTTTTTCTCAGACAAAAGCCATTCCTGAAACAAGTAAACACATTTTTGTGCTAATGGCAGATTTTAGTGAATATGTTTGTATACCATCAGAAAGCCATAGATCATATGATATATTTTGTACACCTTATGGCTACACGGAGAAGTTATATTTATTTTGTGCAACGTTATGGGTTTTACGTGTCCTGTGCAGAATAGGGTAATCATTGCAATATTGATTGAGCATGTTATGCTCAAAAGAGGGAGTGTCATGATTATACAGATATATTGATTTCAGTGACGTTGTAGTTAATGAATAATAACATGTATTTAATAATAGGTCACATAACGACAAAAGGTATGCTGAAGCTTGGGCCTCCTCCAAGGAGGGAGTATTCCAGTTTTAGATATTAGACGAATAGAAGTGATGAATATGTCAGAACTCTGAGTAATATTATCCAAGTTTTGTCTACACAGGCTGGGAAAGCTACAGAGATACCAGACGAGACTCCAGAAGAGACTCCTGTTCGGCCAGGTGATTGGGTGAGGGTGAAAGTTCACAAAGTGAGCTGATCCCGGTGGACAGAACAGTGAGAAGTTGTAATGAACTTCACACGAGCTCCGGTTTAAAGGTAAAGAAAAAGGAGCAAATTGACACCACCTCACACATGGTCAACTTCCAGAACATTATTGGGAGTTAGGACTGATTTGGCAGAGCTGGAACAAAACAATAAATAAAAATAAGATAAAGATAAAAACAGCTCAAAAGACGAATTGTCTATATATTTTTATAGATTGTACACTAAAGTGAAAACCTATTTTTTTTGTTTTACATCTGAAAAAGAGTCCAATTTTTGTATACGTTATTATAGTACTCATTATTTAAATTCTGTAACTGACACAACCATGGAGAAAATAGAGATGATGTCAAGAACAAAGCCAAACCAATTGTGGGGTCCCCTAGGGATAAGAGTTAGAATAGCATTGTTGATTGTGCTCATTACACTTGGCACCTTTTTGGTTGGATGGGGAGTACAATAAGTAAGACATGATCCATTAGTTCACTCATAGATAATGCCCACATCACTAACAAAACTCCAGCTGTGTTGAGAGTTTCACTTATCCCCAGAGCCAAAAGATCAGCTGAGCCACAAGAGGAGGAGTTAGAAATACTCGGTCCCAAAGGTGAGGCGGTTACAATCAAGATGATTCACCCCCCATATATGCAGTTCTTGTATCAAATGATGAGATGGGTTTAAGTGATCGGGATATGTAAGTGATGGGGATTTACAGATTAGGGGAATCTCCAAATACACTGGATCCATGTTTTAGTCTGTACCAGAAACACTCCCTGTTAAGTTTATGGACAACCGACCGGTGACCTGAGCACAATTATTGAAAATGATTACAGTAGAAACTGGCTACTAGCCCACAAGTACAGCTTTGTACTTACAAACTCCCCAGCTGCAGATTGTGGCGACATTGCAGATATGTCCAGTCACAAAACTTACTTATGTTCTAAATAACAGTGAGATTTAAAGTAATGGAGAAAATATGGGGACGTTCTTTTATAGTGTGTGAAATATGTGGTGCTTGAAACATGTAGATATTTTTAATTTATAGAAGAAAATGGTTTCCTGAAAGAGTTATTTGGAGTAGCCATGTTACAGTGGGTGAAAGCAATGTTTAGGGATATGGCACAACCATTAGTAGACATTAATTGGGTTTAGATGACATGTAACATCTAAGACAGATAGTAAGATTATGAAAATGGAGTAGAAAGGATTGGATATATTTTTCCTCAGTGTGTTGGAATTAGCTATCGGTAATGCGTCCCGAGATCTCTCTCTCTCTCTCTGCCTGTCAGACTGCTACGACCCCATCTTCAGACAAATGACCTCACCGCAGGAGACTCCTCCTCCATCGAACAGACACAGAACCCGAGCTGAACCAACAACAACCTGAGGCATCCAGAACCAGCTCCACCTGAGGCATCCAGAACCAAACCAGCATGCTGACAAAGAGGCAAACTCTCATCGGTCCCTCAATCAGGACCAAACTGAGCCACGAGATTTGGCACAAGAGCAGAGTGTGGGACATGAGAGCGGAATACGCCCTCCATGCAACAGCGTAGAGACTGAAAAGGAGGAGATGAAATGCAAAGCAGTTGGGCCACTGAAAAGAGTTACAGCGGGAGGATCCAAGAGCGGATGGACTAAGGAGAAGGCAGGACAGAGGAGAGGACAGGACGGAGGAGTTGGCACGGGCCAGCAGAACGTGAGAGGGTCGTGGCTTGACGACCAGAGGGGGAGAGAAGGAACACGGGAGTGAGTGAGTTTACACATAAACACACTTATTAGAAAATAATCCTAAAAACACACTGAGGGTAGAACATATTATTCAATCTTTTCATCATATAAACAAATTATTCTTATAGAGATTCTTATTCATGTGAGAATTTGGGGAAGATTTAATTTGTTACAATATAGCAGGGGTGGGGAACCTCCGGCCCCCGGGCCGTATACGGCCCGCGAGACCATTTGGTATGGCCCTCGAGGTAATTTATAAACACACGCAAAAAAGAAAAAAATTAAAGAAATCTAGACCGCAAAATAATTAAACAAGCGAGTGCCTGTTTTTCCTGGCAACGGTCATGGTCCTTGAACACAACACGAGCCTAACGTGTCATCACGTGGTATATGTCTCGTCTGACAGGGGTGCAATTCTGACGGAGAGGAGAGCACCAGAACGCCGCTCCAGGACTTCAAAAAATTGCAGTACCCATAAGTCCGTACACATGCTGCAGTTTTTGCGTGGCTTTGTCTTTAGTTGAAAGCCCAGTGGCGATCTGTTCATCTGTCATACTGATCATACAGACAATAACTTTGTTGTTATTAGCATCTGGTTAGCTAGCTATGCTAACGAATATAAGAAGCTTTTTCTCCAACCAGTGAGGTCAAGGCACATCTTTATATGATCATTATAGTTATCAAAAAACAAGAGAATAAAGTAAACAGGTATAAAATACTATATGACAGTACAAAAAGTTGTTATTAATAAACAAGAATACAGATTGAAAGGAGAGTGATTTGTAAAATATCCATAAAGAAAAAGTAAATCTGCTTACAGTTCTGTTTCATATGGGTGTTGAGAGATGTATCCATACTGTAGATATCCTAATGTTGCTCTCAAAGTGCACCAGATTGATGCTTTCAACTTCAATATTTAAGTGTGGGGGGGGGGACCTAACCTCCTCTGGGAGGTTAGGTCCCCCCCCCACACTTAAATCATGTCCACATGGATAGGAAACTAAAGACATTTGCACACATCTTGTGTCCATATCTTTCTGTTTGGTGGTCATGCCACACCGTGCACGTGCATGCATGCTTGAGTCATGGTGAGATATCTGGATTAAGAGGTTGCTTTTTCTTTGCACAGCATGAAAGAAAGGCCAAATGAATGGGCTGTGATTTTTAAGCATTTGTGCGGCCCTCGGAGGATGTTGAAAACATTGAAATGGCCCTTGAGAGGAAAAAGGTTCCCCACCCCTGCAATATAGAAAGCAGACAAATCTTTATTTGAATGGAAAATGTTAAAGGTCGAGCTAGAACCAAGCCAAAGAAAGTATTCCAATCTAGAGTATTGATGTCTCCATTGTAGCATGGATATTACCTCAGGAGAACTGTTAAGGTGGAAACAACATGTGTTTGTCGAACCAGATGTAGAGTTTTAAAAAGACACTAGGCAAAGAGCGATTGCAAATTTAAATTTTGAAAAACTAGTATAATTGGGAGTAATACATGCGGGGCCTTGGATCACTCATTTTAATGGTGCATATTTTCAACAACAAATATCGTTCAGGGAGAAGGGGTTGCTCAACCCACCCTGCAGATGTTTTAAATCTTACTTGCCCCTTCAGAGGGAGCGCACGGCACCAGAGTATGAGTTTTAAAAGACAAGTGCCACCACCTCCTAATGCTCATCCATTAATCAGTGATGACCTGACATTTAGAGACGTTATTTAAAAGGAGAAACATATCTGCCATGAGTGAACATTCCTGAATTGAACTACAAACCATTAAATAAACCACTTCTGTTTTTAAAGTCCTTGTTAAAGGAGGGAGTAATTATCACATGCTCGGGCACCCAAGGTTCCACACACTGTTAAAGGGGTTAGCATGGTTCTTCAAGTAGACCAGAATTGAAGATAAATTAGTATAATGAGTTGGTGATATTCCACTGGTTTTCACACCATTTCAGGGATTTTATCACATCATTAGAACAGACCACCCAAAGCTACTGAAGTGGGAACTTTCAAGTGATGAAACTCTACAACTGTTGTAACTGACCAAAATCTTCTCCCAGAAATAACTGTCTATAATGCCGTACCCCAGAGTAGATGTTTGGTGGTATCATGGAACTAAAACCTTGTACTTAGTCTTGCCACAGGATTGGACTGGGACCTGTGCACTAGCACAGCCAGTGATGTTTTTTATGCAGTTAATCAACATGGCGAAACCCCCAAAGCCAGTAGGGCTAAGAGACCAGTCCCAGGGGGAGTTTAGGCTCCACAGTGCACAAGGATAGCATAGGGGGCCCAGGGGAGGCCTAGTTGTTGCATTTCCATGTCCTAACGTACCGATTGATCACAACGGCCTCTTCTAGAAAACATATTACTTTCATACCTTAAATGGTATGAAAGGAGGGAGGGTACATTTCTCATGAGGAGACGGTTACAAATGCTAGCAGAACAAGACGACCCATATACAGATATTGATGAGATTGTTCAATGAATGTCCAGCTGATGTGATACTTTAAATTATGAAATCATGTGAAGAAGTGAGCAAACTAAAATGCTAAAATGGAGTGAATCCATTTATTCCAAGATAGTTTATTTATTCTTTATTATTTTTTCACTATTCTAATATGGTAGATCTCATGTTTTATAAATCATTGCTATTTTAAAATGGTTTGTTTCTTTTCACTTTGTAAAAACAAGTGCCTTAACACTGAGCGTGGTATGAGAAAGGTTTCTGTGAAAGGAGGGAGGAAGAAATGTTCTAATACCAAGCCATTGCTGCCATTTTGAAGAATGATATTGAATGTTAACACTAGAAGTTATGCACAAGAGAAAACTTTTATGTTTAAGCACAGTCAAAGTATTTTTTGTATTTTTGTAAAGTTGAGGCTATTGAACCATTCCATTTTGATTGTATGTTTTTAATATGAGTTATGTACTATGCAGAGTTCAGATGAAGAACTCATTGATTTCAGTATTATACACACCTTTTAGGTGTGTAAGGAGGGACTGTTAGAAATTAAAATCAATGTTTTATGGCATAATGTACCTTAAACATACCGTCAGTTTAAATGCTATTTTATTCTGGAAAAACCCGGAAGTTCTCAATACCAAGCTTTTATTCTGAAAATCCATCATGACGACATCCGGGACTACTGCCCATTAGTATCATTAAAGTGGCTATTGACGCCGTTAACATGTATTACATATAAAGTTATGAAAGAGATAAGGAGGAGAAAAGGCATGTGGAAGTAAGCAATAAATATAAAATGTCGAAATCCTCTGTTTAACGCGATATCGGACACAAACGAGGGGGGAAGTCCCCTACGTACTCACCTGGAGGTCATAGGCGGTGAAGAGCTGAACTTCAGACACTTCGCCTTTGCGTGCCGCCTTCTTCCTGAACAAGCTCAACAGCATGCCGATCCAACTCCGCGTAAAAGTGGTTCTTCAGGTTGAGGTTCGTTATCCTGTGAAACTCTGCACAAATCTGCCAACATATAAAATGACTATTTAATTCAGAGTACAATGTATATGTGGACTGAAGGCAGCAGAGAACAGAAACATAACATGCTAAATCTGAGTAAACATGCCAAGTTATCAGTGACAAGGCACACAAAATAATTATATAGTTGTAATATCTAAAATATTTTCACCTGTGACTCCATTGTCTAGACAGGCCAGCGTTCCAGGTCTCTCCAACAGGTAGCTCATCATTGATGATCTCATTGCGCTGCAGGGCAAAGGTAGTCTGCATTAACTTTGCAATCAAGGGATGGTTTTTATCTCTCATCTTAACACACCAACTTTTGATGCCTCACGATGCTTGCAAAGCCATGCTCCGCTCCCCACAATGCAGTTCGGCGAAGATTCAAATCTTCTACGTCACCCCATTCAAGTGAATGGGCGAAGCTTTGAAAGATTTTGTTCATGCCTGTGTGTGGACGGGCCGTAACCCCCTAAACGCACCAGGGAGCGTCTGCGCTGCGTTACGGCCCGGTGTTCGCAAAGATCGCGGCCACTCTCAATGGGTGCTATTCCACCAGACGTGCCGCGCCGCGGCTCGAAGCGTCCGAGAAGCTCCTCGCCGCAAGGAATTTCTAAAATATAGGATGAATCCTATTTTTGACGCGGCGCAGGCAGGAAGTGATGAAAATCACCTTGTTGTCTGCTTTGCTGGTTGAGGGGGTGCACCCAAAACCGGCTCCTTCTCCTCCCCCCCACCACCGTCTTTCAAGTAGGAGAATACATGCCAGCGTTCTCCTCTGGTTTACAGGCACTGTCAATTATATATATATATACACAATAATTATGATGATCCCTCGGTCATCAGGGAGGGACTCGGAGTTGAGCCGCTCCTCCTTCGCGTCGAAAGAAGCCAGTTGAGGTGGTTCGGGCACCTAGTTAGGATGCCACCTGGGCGCCTCCCTAGGGAGGTGTTCCAGGCACGTCCAGCTGGGAAGAGACCAAGGGGTAGACCTAGGACCAGGTGGAGGGATTATATCTCTTGCTGGCCTGGGAGCGCCTTGGGATCCCCCAGTCAGAGCTGGTTGATGTCGCCAGGGAAAAGAAAGTTTGGGGCTCTCTGCTGAACTGCTACCCCCGCGACCCGACACGGATAAGCGGGAGAAGATGGATGGATGGATTATGATGATGAATGCATATTTTTTTTACCACTAAAATACAGCAACACTCTTTGATTCATGTCGTTTATACTGGAATATACAATTATTATTAAACTGTGTCTGTAGTCTACAAACACAACAAATCGGAAATAACAACAATAAACCCGATTTAAACAGACACAAACATAAACCATTTAACTACGTAGCCTACTACTTGTAGAAGTACAAATGTTCAGGAAATATTCCAAAATCAACATCAACTGCGAGGCTGCACACACGACGCTCCGCTTCCGCAACGTTTTGAAACGCGCCTGGTAGGTCGCAGGAGGAGGTCGCAGCGTTGGCGCAGCCGCAGCGTGGCATAGATGACATGTAACATCTAAGACAGATAGTAAGATTATGAAAAATGGAGTAGAAAGGATTGGATATATTTTTCCTCAGTGTGTTGGAATTAGCTATCGGTAATGCGTCCCGAGATCTCTCTCTCTCTCTCTGCCTGTCAGACTGCTACGACCCCATCTTCAGACAAATGACCTCACCGCAGGAGAACTCCTCCTCCATCGAACAGACACAGAACCCGAGCTGAACCAACAACAACCTGAGGCATCCAGAACCAGCTCCACCTGAGGCATCCAGAACCAAACCAGCATGCTGACAAAGAGGCAAACTCTCATCGGTCCCTCAATCAGGACCAAACTGAGCCACGAGATTTGGCACAAGAGCAGAGTGTGGGACATGAGAGCGGAATACGCCCTCCATGCAAACAGCGTAGAGACTGAAAAGGAGGAGATGAAATGCAAAGCAGTTGGGCCACTGAAAAGAGTTACAGCGGGAGGATCCAAGAGCGGATGGACTAAGGAGAAGGCCAGGACAGAGGAGAGGACAGGACGGAGGAGTTGGCACGGGCCAGCAGAACGTGGAGAGGGTCGTGGCTTGACGACCAGAGGGGGAGAGAAGGAACACGGGAGTGATGTGAGTTTACACATAAACAACTTATTAGAAAATAATCCTAAAAACACACTGAGGGTAGAAACATATTATTCAATCTTTCATCATATAAACAAATTATTCTTATAGAGATTCTTATTCATGTGAGAATTTGGGGAAGATTTAATTTGTTACAATATAGCAGGGGTGGGGAACCTCCGGCCCCCGGGCCGTATACGGCCCGCGAGACCATTTGGTATGGCCCTCGAGGTAATTTATAAACACACGCAAAAAAGAAAAAAATTAAAGAAATCTAGACCGCAAAATAATTAAACAAGCGAGTGCCTGTTTTTCCTGTCAACGGTCATGGTCCTTGAACACAACACGAGCCTAACGTGTCATCACGTGGTATATGTCTCGTCTGACAGGGGTGCAATTCTGACGGAGAGGAGAGCACCAGAACGCCGCTCCAGGACTTCAAAAAATTGCAGTACCCATAAGTCCGTACACATGCTGCAGTTTTTGCGTGGCTTTGTCTTTAGTTGAAAGCCCAGTGGCGATCTGTTCATCTGTCATACTGATCATACAGACAATAAATTTGTTGTTATTAGCATCTGGTTAGCTAGCTATGCTAACGAATATAAGAAGCTTTTTTCTCCAACCAGTGAGGTCAAGGCACATCTTTATATGATCATTATAGTTATCAAAAAACAAGAGAATAAGTAAACAGGTATAAAATACTATATGACAGTACAAAAAGTTGTTATTAATAAACAAGAATACAGATTGAAAGGAGAGTGATTTGTAAAATATCCCTAAAGAAAAAGTAAATCTGCTTACAGTTCTGTTTCATATGGGTGTTGAGAGATGTATCCATACTGTATGATCTCCTAATGTTGCTCTCCAAAAGTGCACCAGATTGATGCTTTCAACTTCAATATTTAAAAGTGGGGGGGGGGACCTAACCTCCCAGAGGAGGTTTAGGTCCCCCCCCCCACACTTAAATCATGTCCACATGGATAGGAAACTAAAGACAATTTGCACACATCTTGTGTCCATATCTTTTCTGTTTGGTGGTCATGCCACACCGTGCACGTGCATGCATGCTTGAGTCATGGTGAGAATCTGGATTAAGAGGTTGCTTTTTTCTTTTGCACAGCATGAAAGAAAGGCCAAATGAATGGGCTGTGATTTTTAAGCATTTGTGCGGCCCTCGGAGGATGTTGAAACATTGAAATGGCCCTTGAGGGAAAAAGGTTCCCCACCCCTGCAATATAGAAAGCAGACAAATCTTTATTGAATGGAAAATGTTAAAGGTCGAGCTAGAGAACCAAGCCAAAGAAAGTATTCCAATCTAGAGTATTGATTGTCTCCATTGTAGCATGGATATTACCTCAGGAGAACTGTTAAGGTGGGGAAAAACATGCGTTTGTCGAACCAGATGTAGAGTTTTAAAAAGGACACTAGGCAAAGAGCGATTGCAAATTTAAATTTTGAAAAACTAGTATAATTGGGAGTAATACATGCGGGGCCTTGGATCACTCATTTTAATGGTGCATATTTTCAACAACAAATATCGTTCAGGGAGAAGGGTGTGCTCAACCCACCCTGCAGATGTTTTAAATCTACTTGCCCCTTCAGAGGGAGCGCCACGGCACCAGAGTATGAGTTTTAAAAGACAAGTGCCACCACCTCCTAATGCTCATCCATTAATCAGTGATGGACTCTGACCTTTAGAGACGTTATTTAAAAGGAGAAACATATCTGCCATGAGTGAACATTCCTGAATTGAACTACAAACCATTAAATAAAACCACTTCTGTTTTTAAAGTCCTTGTTAAAGGAGGGAGTAATTATCACATGCTCGGGCACCCAAGGTTCCACACACTGTTAAAGGGGTTAGCATGGTTCTTCAAGTAGACCAGAATTGAAGATAAATTAGTATAATGAGTTGGTGATATTCCACTGGTTTTCACAACCATTTTCAGGGATTTTATCACATCATTAGAACAGACCACCCAAAGCTACTGAAGTGGGAACTTTCAAGTGATGAAACTCTACAAATGTTGTAACTGACCAAAATCTTCTCCCAGAAATAACTGTCTATAATGCCGTACCCCAGAGTAGATGTTTGGTGGTATCATGGAACTAAAACCTTGTACTTAGTCTTGCCACAGGATTGGACTGGGACCTGTGCACTAGCACAGCCAGTGATGTTTTTTATGCAGTTAATCAACATGGCGAAACCCCCCAAAGCCAGTAGGGCTAAGAGACCAGTCCCAGGGGGAGTTAGGCTCCACAGTGCACAAGGATAGCATAGGGGGCCCAGGGGAGGCCTAGTTGTTGCATTTCCATGTCCTAACGTACCGATTGATCACAACGGCCTCTTCTAGAAAACATATTACTTTCATACCTTAAATGGTATGAAAGGAGGGAGGGTACATTTCTCATGAGGAGACGGTTACAAATGCTAGCAGAACAAGACGACCCATATACAGATATTGATGAGATTGTTCAATGAATGTCCAGCTGATGTGATACTTAAATTATGAAATCATGTGAAGAGTGAGCAAACTAAAATGCTAAAATGGAGTGAATCCATTTATTCCAAGATAGTTTATTTATTCTTTATTATTTTTTCACTATTCTAATATGGTAGATCTCATGTTTTATAAATCATTGCTATTTTAAAATGGTTTGTTTCTTTTCACTTTGTAAAAACAAGTGCCTTAACACTGAGCGTGGTATGAGAAAGGTTTCTGTGAAAGGAGGGAGGAAGAAATGTTCTAATACCAAGCCATTGCTGCCATTTTGAAGAATGATATTGAATGTTAACACTAGAAGTTATGCACAAGAGAAAACTTTTATGTTTAAGCACAGTCAAAGTATTTTTTGTATTTTTGTAAAGTTGAGGCTATTGAACCATTCCATTTTGATTGTATGTTTTTAATATGAGTTATGTACTATGCAGAGTTCAGATGAAGAACTCATTGATTTCAGTATTATACACACCTTTTAGGTGTGTAGGAGGGACTGTTAGAAATTAAAATCAATGTTTTATGGCATAATGTACCTTAAACATACCGTCAGTTTAAATGCTATTTTATTCTGGAAAAACCCGGAAGTTCTCAATACCAAGCTTTTATTCTGAAAATCCATCATGACGACATCCGGGACTACTGCCCATTAGTATCATTAAAGTGGCTATTGACGCCGTTAACATGTATTACATATAAAGTTATGAAAGAGATAAGGAGGAGAAAAGGCATGTGGAAGTAAGCAATAAATATAAAATGTCGAATCCTCTGTTTAACGCGATATCGGACACAAACGAGGGGGGAAGTCCCCTACGTACTCACCTGGAGGTCATAGGCGGTGAAGAGCTGAACTTCAGACACTTCGCCTTTGCGTGCCGCCTTCTTCCTGAACAAGCTCAACAGCATGCCGATCCAACTCCGCGTAAAAGTGGTTCTTCAGGTTGAGGTTCGTTATCCTGTGAAACTCTGCACAAATCTGCCAACATATAAAATGACTATTAATTCAGAGTACAATGTATATGTGGACTGAAGGCCAGCAGAGAACAGAAACATAACATGCTAAATCTGAGTAAACATGCCAAGTTATCAGTGACAAAGGCACACAAAATAATTATATAGTTGTAATATCTAAAATATTTTCACCTGTGACTCCATTGTCTAGACAGGCCAGCGTTCCAGGGTCTCTCCAACAGGTAGCTCATCATTGATGATCTCATTGCGCTGCAGGGCAAAGGTAGTCTGCATTAACTTTGCAATCAAGGGATGGTTTTTATCTCTCATCTTAACACCACCCAACTTTTGATGCTCACGATGCTTGCAAAGCCATGCTCCGCTCCCCACAATGCAGTTCGGCGAAGATTCAAAATCTTCTACGTCACCCCATTCAAGTGAATGGGCGAAGCTTTGAAAGATTTTGTTCATGCCTGTGTGTGGACGGGCCGTAACCCCCCCAAACGCACCAGGAGCGTCTGCGCTGCGTTACGGCCGCGGTGTTCGCAAAGATCGCGGCCACTCTCAATGGTGCTATTCCACCAGACCCGCCGCGCTGCAGCTCGAAGCGTCCAGAAGCTCCTCGCCGCAAGGAATTTCTAAAATATAGGATGAATCCTATTTTTGACGCGGCGCAGGCAGGAAGGGATGAAAATCACCTTGTTGTCTGTTTGCTAGTTGAGGGGGTGCACCCAAAACCGGCTCCTTCTCCTCCCCCCCCACCACCGTCTTTCAAGTAGGAGAATACATGCCAGCGTTCTCCTCTGGTTACAGGCACTGTCAATTATATATATATACACAATAATTATGATGATCCCTCGGTCATCAGGGAGGGACTCGGAGTTGAGCCGCTCCTCCTTCGCGTCGAAAGAAGCCGTTGAGGTGGTTCGGGCACCTAGTTAGGATGCCACCTGGGCGCCTCCCTAGGGAGGTGTTCCAGGCACGTCCAGCTGGGAAGAGACCAAGGGGTAGACCTAGGACCAGGTGGAGGGGATTATATCTCTTTGCTGGCCTGGGAGCGCCTTGGGATCCCCCAGTCAGAGCTGGTTGATGTCGCCAGGGAAAAGAAAGTTTGGGGCTCTCTGCTGGAACTGCTACCCCCGCGACCCGACCACGGATAAGCGGGAGAAGATGGATGGATGGATTATGATGATGAATGCATATTTTTTTACCACTAAAATACAGCAACACATCTTTGATTCATGTCGTTTATAACTGGAATATTACAATTATTATTAACTGTGTCTGTAGTCTACAACACAACAAAATAGGAAATAACAACAATAAACCCGATTTAAAACAGACACAAACATAAACCATTTAACTACGTAGCCTACTACTTGTAGAAGTACAAATGTTCAGGAAATATTCCAAAATCAACATCAACTGCGAGGCTGCACACACGACGCTCCGCTTCCGCAACGTTTTGAAACGCGCCTGGTAGGTCGCAGGAGGAGGTCGCAGCGTGGCGCAGCCGCAGCGTGGCATAGATGACATGTAACATCTAAGACAGATAGTAAGATTATGAAAATGGAGTAGAAAGGATTGGATATATTTTTCCTCAGTGTGTTGGAATTAGCTATCGGTAATGCGTCCCGAGATCTCTCTCTCTCTCTCTGCCTGTCAGACTGCTACGACCCCATCTTCAGACAAATGACCTCACCGCAGGAGACTCCTCCTCCATCGAACAGACACAGAACCCGAGCTGAACCAACAACAAACCTGAGGCATCCAGAACCAGCTCCACCTGAGGCATCCAGAACCAAACCAGCATGCTGACAAAGAGGCAAACTCTCATCGGTCCCTCAATCAGGACCAAACTGAGCCACGAGATTTGGCACAAGAGCAGAGTGTGGGACATGAGAGCGGAATACGCCCCTCCATGCAACAGCGTAGAGACTGAAAAGGAGGAGATGAAATGCAAAGCAGTTGGCCACTGAAAAGAGTTACAGCGGGAGGATCCAAGAGCGGATGGACTAAGGAGAAGGCAGGACAGAGGAGAGGACAGGACGGAGGAGTTGGCACGGGCCAGCAGAACGTGAGAGGGTCGTGGCTTGACGACCAGAGGGGGAGAGAAGGAACACGGGAGTGAGTGAGGTTTACACATAAACACACTTATTAGAAAATAATCCTAAAAACAACACTGAGGGTAGAACATATTATTCATCTTTTCATCATATAAACAAATTTCTTATTAGAGATTCTTATTCGATGTGATGAAGTTGGGGGAAAAGATTTAATTGGTTACAATATAGCAGGGGTGGGGAACCTCCGGCCCCCGGGCCGTATACGGCCTGCGAGACCATTGGTATGGCCCTCGAGGTAATTTATAAACACACGCAAAAAAGAAAAAATTAAAGAAATCTAGACCGCAAATAATTAAACAAGCGAGTGCCTGTTTTTCCTGGCAACGGTCATGGTCCTTGAACACAACACGAGCCTAACGTGTCATCACGTGGTATATGTCTCGTCTTGACAGAGGGTGCATTCTGACGGAGAGGAGAGCACCAGAACGCCGCTCCAGGACTTCAAAAAATTGCAGTACCCATAAGTCCGTACACATGCTGCAGTTTTGCGTGGCTTTGTCTTTAGTTGAAAGCCCAGTGGCGATCTGTTCATCTGTCATACTGATCATACAGACAATAAACTTTGTTGTTATTAGCATCTGGTTAGCTAGCTATGCTAACGAATATTAAGAAGCTTTTTCTCCAAACCAGTGAGGTCAAGGCACATCTTTATATGATCATTATAGTTATCAAAAAACAAGAGAATAAAGTAAACAGGTATAAAATACTATATGACAGTACAAAAAGTTGTTATTAATAAACAAGAATACAGATTGAAAGGAGAGTGATTTGTAAAAATATCCATAAAGAAAAAGTAATCTGCTTACAGTTCTGTTTCATATGGTGTTGAGAGATGTATCCATACTGTAGATCTCCTAATGTTGCTCTCAAAGTGCACCAGATTGATGCTTTCAACTTCAATATTTAAAAGTGGGGGGGGGGACCTAACCTCCCAGAGGAGGTTAGGTCCCCCCCCCACACTTAAATCATGTCCACATGGATAGGAAACTAAAGACATTTGCACACATCTTGTGTCCATATCTTTCTGTTTGGTGGTCATGCCACACCGTGCACGTGCATGCATGCTTGAGTCATGGTGAGATATCTGGATTAAGAGGTTGCTTTTTCTTTGCACAGCATGAAAGAAAGGCCAAATGAATGGGCTGTGATTTTTAAGCATTTGTGCGGCCCTCGGAGGATGTTGAAAACATTGAAATGGCCCTTGAGAGGAAAAAGGTTCCCCACCCCTGCAATATAGAAAGCAGACAAATCTTTATTTGAATGGAAAATGTTAAAGGTCGAGCTAGAACCAAGCCAAAGAAAGTATTCCAATCTAGAGTATTGATGTCTCCATTGTAGCATGGATATTACCTCAGGAGAACTGTTAAGGTGGAAACAACATGTGTTTGTCGAACCAGATGTAGAGTTTTAAAAAGACACTAGGCAAAGAGCGATTGCAAATTTAAATTTTGAAAAACTAGTATAATTGGGAGTAATACATGCGGGGCCTTGGATCACTCATTTTAATGGTGCATATTTTCAACAAAAATATCGTTCAGGGAGAAGGGGTTGCTCAACCCACCCTGCAGATGTTTTAAATCTTACTTGCCCCTTCAGAGGGAGCGCACGGCACCAGAGTATGAGTTTTAAAAGACAAGTGCCACCACCTCCTAATGCTCATCCATTAATCAGTGATGACCTGACATTTAGAGACGTTATTTAAAAGGAGAAACATATCTGCCATGAGTGAACATTCCTGAATTGAACTACAAACCATTAAATAAACCACTTCTGTTTTTAAAGTCCTTGTTAAAGGAGGGAGTAATTATCACATGCTCGGGCACCCAAGGTTCCACACATTAAAGGGGTTAGCATGGTTCTTCAAGTAGACCAGAATTGAAGATAAATTAGTATAATGAGTTGGTGATATTCCACTGGTTTTCACACCATTTCAGGGATTTTATCACATCATTAGAACAGACCACCCAAAGCTACTGAAGTGGGAACTTTCAAGTGATGAAACTCTACAACTGTTGTAACTGACCAAAATCTTCTCCCAGAAATAACTGTCTATAATGCCGTACCCCAGAGTAGATGTTTGGTGGTATCATGGAACTAAAACCTTGTACTTAGTCTTGCCACAGGATTGGACTGGGACCTGTGCACTAGCACAGCCAGTGATGTTTTTTATGCAGTTAATCAACATGGCGAAACCCCCCAAAGCCAGTAGGGCTAAGAGACCAGTCCCAGGGGGAGTTTAGGCTCCACAGTGCACAAGGATAGCATAGGGGGCCCAGGGGAGGCCTAGTTGTTGCATTTCCATGTCCTAACGTACCGATTGATCACAACGGCCTCTTCTAGAAAACATATTACTTTCATACCTTAAATGGTATGAAAGGAGGGAGGGTACATTTCTCATGAGGAGACGGTTACAAATGCTAGCAGAACAAGACGACCCATATACAGATATTGATGAGATTGTTCAATGAATGTCCAGCTGATGTGATACTTTAAATTATGAAATCATGTGAAGAAGTGAGCAAACTAAAATGCTAAAATGGAGTGAATCCATTTATTCCAAGATAGTTTATTTATTCTTTATTATTTTTTCACTATTCTAATATGGTAGATCTCATGTTTTATAAATCATTGCTATTTTAAAATGGTTTGTTCTTTTCACTTTGTAAAAACAAGTGCCTTAACACTGAGCGTGGTATGAGAAAGGTTTCTGTGAAAGGAGGGAGGAAGAAATGTTCTAATACCAAGCCATTGCTGCCATTTTGAAGAATGATATTGAATGTTAACACTAGAAGTTATGCACAAGAGAAAACTTTTATGTTTAAGCACAGTCAAAGTATTTTTTGTATTTTTGTAAAGTTGAGGCTATTGAACCATTCCATTTTGATTGTATGTTTTTAATATGAGTTATGTACTATGCAGAGTTCAGATGAAGAACTCATTGATTTCAGTATTATACACACCTTTTAGGTGTGTAAGGAGGGACTGTTAGAAATTAAAATCAATGTTTTATGGCATAATGTACCTTAAACATACCGTCAGTTTAAATGCTATTTTATTCTGGAAAAACCCGGAAGTTCTCAATACCAAGCTTTTATTCTGAAAATCCATCATGACGACATCCGGGACTACTGCCCATTAGTATCATTAAAGTGGCTATTGACGCCGTTAACATGTATTACATATAAAGTTATGAAAGAGATAAGGAGGAGAAAAGGCATGTGGAAGTAAGCAATAATATAAAATGTCGAAATCCTCTGTTTAACGCGATATCGGACACAAACGAGGGGGAAGTCCCCTACGTACTCACCTGGAGGTCATAGGCGGTGAAGAGCTGAACTTCAGACACTTCGCCTTTGCGTGCCGCCTTCTTCCTGAACAAGCTCAACAGCATGCCGATCCAACTCCGCGTAAAAGTGGTTCTTCAGGTTGAGGTTCGTTATCCTGTGAAACTCTGCACAAATCTGCCAACATATAAAATGACTATTTAATTCAGAGTACAATGTATATGTGGACTGAAGGCAGCAGAGAACAGAAACATAACATGCTAAATCTGAGTAAACATGCCAAGTTATCAGTGACAAAGGCACACAAAATAATTATATAGTTGTAATATCTAAAATATTTTCACCTGTGACTCCATTGTCTAGACAGGCCAGCGTTCCAGGGTCTCTCCAACAGGTAGCTCATCATTGATGATCTCATTGCGCTGCAGGGCAAAGGTAGTCTGCATTAACTTTGCAATCAAGGGATGGTTTTTATCTCTCATCTTAACACACCAACTTTTGATGCTCACGATGCTTGCAAAGCCATGCTCCGCTCCCCACAATGCAGTTCGGCGAAGATTCAAAATCTTCTACGTCACCCCATTCAAGTGAATGGGCGAAGCTTTGAAAGATTTTGTTCATGCCTGTGTGTGGACGGGCCGTAACCCCCTAAACGCACCAGGAGCGTCTGCGCTGCGTTACGGCCGCGGTGTTCGCAAAGATCGCGGCCACTCTCAATGGGTGCTATTCCACCAGACGTGCCGCGCCGCGGCTCGAAGCGTCCGAGAAGCTCCTCGCCGCAAGGAATTTCTAAAATATAGGATGAATCCTATTTTTGACGCGGCGCAGGCAGGAAGTGATGAAAATCACCTTGTTGTCTGCTTTGCTGGTTGAGGGGGTGCACCCAAAACCGGCTCCTTCTCCTCCCCCCCACCACCGTCTTTCAAGTAGGAGAATACATGCCAGCGTTCTCCTCTGGTTTACAGGCACTGTCAATTATATATATATATACACTAATTAGATGATCCCTCGGTCATAAGGGAGGGACTCGGCGTTGAGCCGCTCCTCCTTCGCGTCGAAAGAAGCCAGTTGAGGTGGTTCGGGCACCTAGTTAGGATGCCACCTGGCGCCTCCCTAGGGAGGTGTTCCAGGCACGTCCAGCTGGGAAGAGACCAAGGGGTAGACCTAGGACCAGGTGGAGGGATTATATCTCTTTGCTGGCCTGGGAGCGCCTTGGGATCCCCCAGTCAGAGCTGGTTGATGTCGCCAGGGAAAAGCAAAGTTTGGGGCTCTCTGCTGGAACTGCTACCCCCGCGACCCGACCACGGATAAGCGGGAGAAGATGGATGGATGGATTATGATGATGAATGCATATTTTTTTACCACTAAAATACAGCAACACATCTTTGATTCATGTCGTTTATAACTGGAATATTACAATATTATTAACTGTGTCTGTAGTCTACAACACACAAAATAGGAAATAACAACAATAAACCCGATTTAAAACAGACACAAACATAAACCATTTAACTACGTAGCCTACTACTTGTAGAAGTACAAATGTTCAGGAAATATTCCAAAATCAACATCAACTGCGAGGCTGCACACACGACGCTCCGCTTTCCGCAACGTTTTGAAACGCGCCTGGTAGGTCGCAGGAGGAGGTCGCAGCGTGGCCGCAGCCGCAGCGTGCATAGATGACATGTAACATCTAAGACAGATAGTAAGATTATGAAAATGGAGTAGAAAGGATTGGATATATTTTTCCTCAGTGTGTTGGAATTAGCTATCGGTAATGCGTCCCGAGATCTCTCTCTCTCTCTCTGCCTGTCAGACTGCTACGACCCCATCTTCAGACAAATGACCTCACCGCAGGAGACTCCTCCTCCATCGAACAGACACAGAACCCGAGCTGAACCAACAACAACCTGAGCATCCAGAACCAGCTCCACCTGAGGCATCCAGAACCAAACCAGCATGCTGACAAAGAGGCAAACTCTCATCGGTCCCTCAATCAGGACCAAACTGAGCCACGAGATTGGCACAAGAGCAGAGTGTGGGACATGAGAGCGGAATACGCCCTCCATGCAACAGCGTAGAGACTGAAAAGGAGGAGATGAAATGCAAAGCAGTTGGGCCACTGAAAAGAGTTACAGCGGGAGGATCCAAGAGCGGATGGACTAAGGAGAAGGCAGGACAGAGGAGAGGACAGGACGGAGGAGTTGGCACGGGCCAGCAGAACGTGAGAGGGTCGTGGCTTGACGACCAGAGGGGGAGAGAAGGACACGGGAGTGAGTGAGTTTACACATAAACACACTTATTAGAAAATAATCCTAAAAACACACTGAGGGTAGAACATATTATTCAATCTTTTCATCATATAAACAAATTATTCTTATAGAGATTCTTATTCATGTGAGAATTTGGGGAAGATTTAATTTGTTACAATATAGCAGGGGTGGGGAACCTCCGGCCCCCGGGCCGTATACGGCCCGCGAGACCATTTGGTATGGCCCTCGAGGTAATTTATAAACACACGCAAAAAAGAAAAAAATTAAAGAAATCTAGACCGCAAAATAATTAAACAAGCGAGTGCCTGTTTTTCCTGGCAACGGTCATGGTCCTTGAACACAACACGAGCCTAACGTGTCATCACGTGGTATATGTCTCGTCTGACAGGGGTGCAATTCTGACGGAGAGGAGAGCACCAGAACGCCGCTCCAGGACTTCAAAAAATTGCAGTACCCATAAGTCCGTACACATGCTGCAGTTTTTGCGTGGCTTTGTCTTTAGTTGAAAGCCCAGTGGCGATCTGTTCATCTGTCATACTGATCATACAGACAATAACTTTGTTGTTATTAGCATCTGGTTAGCTAGCTATGCTAACGAATATAAGAAGCTTTTCTCCAACCAGTGAGGTCAAGGCACATCTTTATATGATCATTATAGTTATCAAAAAACAAGAGAATAAAGTAAACAGGTATAAAATACTATATGACAGTACAAAAAGTTGTTATAATAAACAAGAATACAGATTGAAAGGAGAGTGATTTGTAAAATATCCATAAAGAAAAAGTAAATCTGCTTACAGTTCTGTTTCATATGGGTGTTGAGAGATGTATCCATACTGTAGATCTCCTAATGTTGCTCTCAAAGTGCACCAGATTGATGCTTTCAACTTCAATATTTAAAAGTGGGGGGGGGGACCTAACCTCCCAGAGGAGGTTAGGTCCCCCCCCCACACTTAAATCATGTCCACATGGATAGGAAACTAAAGACATTTGCACACATCTTGTGTCCATATCTTTCTGTTTGGTGGTCCATGCCACACCGTGCACGTGCATGCATGCTTGAGTCATGGTGAGATATCTGGATTAAGAGGTTGCTTTTTCTTTGCACAGCATGAAAGAAAGGCCAAATGAATGGGCTGTGATTTTTAAGCATTTGTGCGGCCCTCGGAGGATGTTGAAAACATTGAAATGGCCCTTGAGAGGAAAAAGGTTCCCCACCCCTGCAATATAGAAAGCAGACAAATCTTTATTTGAATGGAAAATGTTAAAGGTCGAGCTAGAACCAAGCCAAAGAAAGTATTCCAATCTAGAGTATTGATGTCTCCATTGTAGCATGGATATTACCTCAGGAGAACTGTTAAGGTGGAAACAACATGTGTTTGTCGAACCAGATGTAGAGTTTTAAAAAGACACTAGGCAAAGAGCGATTGCAAATTAAATTTTGAAAAACTAGTATAATTGGAGTAATACATGCGGGCCTTGGATCACTCATTTTAATGGTGCATATTTTCAACAACAAATATCGTTCAGGGAGAAGGGGTTGCTCAACCCACCCTGCAGATGTTTTAAATCTTACTTGCCCCCTTCAGAGGGAGCGCACGGCACCAGAGTATGAGTTTTAAAAGACAAGTGCCACCACCTCCTAATGCTCATCCATTAATCAGTGATGACCTGACATTTAGAGACGTTATTTAAAAGGAGAAACATATCTGCCATGAGTGAACATTCCTGAATTGAACTACAAACCATTAAATAAACCACTTCTGTTTTTAAAGTCCTTGTTAAAGGAGGGAGTAATATCACATGCTCGGGCACCCAAGGTCCACACACTGTTAAAGGGGTTAGCATGGTTCTTCAAGTAGACCAGAATGAAGATAAATTAGTATAATGAGTTGGTGATATTCCACTGGTTTTTCACACCATTTCAGGGATTTTATCACATCATTAGAACAGACCACCCAAAGCTACTGAAGTGGGAACTTTCAAGTGATGAAACTCTACAACTGTTGTAACTGACCAAAATCTTCTCCCAGAAATAACTGTCTATAATGCCGTACCCCAGAGTAGATGTTTGGTGGTATCATGGAACTAAAACCTTGTACTTAGTCTTGCCACAGGATTGGACTGGGACCTGTGCACTAGCACAGCCAGTGATGTTTTTTTATGCAGTTAATCAACATGGCGAAAACCCCCCAAAGCCAGTAGGGCTAAGAGACCAGTCCCAGGGGGAGTTTAGGCTCCACAGTGCACAAGGATAGCATAGGGGGCCCAGGGGAGGCCTAGTTGTTGCATTTCCATGTCCTAACGTACCGATTGATCACAACGGCCTCTTCTAGAAAACATATTACTTTCATACCTTAAATGGTATGAAAGGAGGGAGGGTACATTTCTCATGAGGAGACGGTTACAAATGCCTAGCAGAACAAGACGACCCATATACAGATATTGATGAGATTGTTCAATGAATGTCCAGCTGATGTGATACTTTAAATTATGAAATCATGTGAAGAAGTGAGCAAACTAAAATGCTAAAATGGAGTGAATCCATTTATTCCAAGATAGTTTATTTATTCTTTATTATTTTTTCACTATTCTAATATGGTAGATCTCATGTTTTATAAATCATTGCTATTTTAAAATGGTTTGTTTCTTTTCACTTTGTAAAAACAAGTGCCTTAACACTGAGCGTGGTATGAGAAAGGTTTCTGTGAAAGGAGGGAGGAAGAAATGTTCTAATACCAAGCCATTGCTGCCATTTTGAAGAATGATATTGAATGTTAACACTAGAAGTTATGCACAAGAGAAAACTTTTATGTTTAAGCACAGTCAAAGTATTTTTTGTATTTTTGTAAAGTTGAGGCTATTGAACCATTCCATTTTGATTGTATGTTTTTAATATGAGTTATGTACTATGCAGAGTTCAGATGAAGAACTCATTGATTTCAGTATTATACACACCTTTTAGGTGTGTAAGGAGGGACTGTTAGAAATTAAAATCAATGTTTTATGGCATAATGTACCTTAAACATACGGTCAGTTTAAATGCTATTTTATTCTGGAAAAACCCGGAAGTTCTCAATACCAAGCTTTTATTCTGAAAATCCATCATGACGACATCCGGGACTACTGCCCATTAGTATCATTAAAGTGGCTATTGACGCCGTTAACATGTATTACATATAAAGTTATGAAAGAGATAAGGAGGAGAAAAGGCATGTGGAAGTAAGCAATAAATATAAAATGTCGAAATCCTCTGTTTAACGCGATATCGGACACAAACGAGGGGGGAAGTCCCCTACGTACTCACCTGGAGGTCATAGGCGGTGAAGAGCTGAACTTCAGACACTTCGCCTTTGCGTGCCGCCTTCTTCCTGAACAAGCTCAACAGCATGCCGATCCAACTCCGCGTAAAAGTGGTTCTTCAGGTTGAGGTTCGTTATCCTGTGAAACTCTGCACAAATCTGCCAACATATAAAATGACTATTTAATTCAGAGTACAATGTATATGTGGACTGAAGGCAGCAGAGAACAGAAACATAACATGCTAAATCTGAGTAAACATGCCAAGTTATCAGTGACAAAGGCACACAAAATAATTATATAGTTGTAATATCTAAAATATTTTCACCTGTGACTCCATTGTCTAGACAGGCCAGCGTTCCAGGGTCTCTCCAACAGGTAGCTCATCATTGATGATCTCATTGCGCTGCAGGGCAAAGGTAGTCTGCATTAACTTTGCAATCAAGGGATGGTTTTTATCTCTCATCTTAACACACCAACTTTTGATGCTCACGATGCTTGCAAAGCCATGCTCCGCTCCCCACAATGCAGTTCGGCGAAGATTCAAAATCTTCTACGTCACCCCATTCAAGTGAATGGGCGAAGCTTTGAAAGATTTTGTTCATGCCTGTGTGTGGACGGGCCGTAACCCCCTAAACGCACCAGGAGCGTCTGCGCTGCGTTACGGCCGCGGTGTTCGCAAAGATCGCGGCCACTCTCAATGGGTGCTATTCCACCAGACGTGCCGCGCCGCGGCTCGAAGCGTCCGAGAAGCTCCTCGCCGCAAGGAATTTCTAAAATATAGGATGAATCCTATTTTTGACGCGGCGCAGGCAGGAAGTGATGAAAATCACCTTGTTGTCTGCTTTGCTGGTTGAGGGGGTGCACCCAAAACCGGCTCCTTCTCCTCCCCCCCACCACCGTCTTTCAAGTAGGAGAATACATGCCAGCGTTCTCCTCTGGTTTACAGGCACTGTCAATTATATATATATACACAATAATTATGATGATCCCTCGGTCATCAGGGAGGGACTCGGAGTTGAGCCGCTCCTCCTTCGCGTCGAAAGAAGCCAGTTGAGGTGGTTCGGGCACCTAGTTAGGATGCCACCTGGGCGCCTCCCTAGGGAGGTGTTCCAGGCACGTCCAGCTGGGAAGAGACCAAGGGGTAGACCTAGGACCAGGTGGAGGGATTATATCTCTTTGCTGGCCTGGGAGCGCCTTGGGATCCCCCAGTCAGAGCTGGTTGATGTCGCCAGGGAAAAGAAAGTTTGGGGCTCTCTGCTGGAACTGCTACCCCCGCGACCCGACCACGGATAAGCGGGAGAAGATGGATGGATGGATTATGATGATGAATGCATATTTTTTTACCACTAAAATACAGCAACACATCTTTGATTCATGTCGTTTATAACTGGAATATTACAATTATTATTAACTGTGTCTGTAGTCTACAACACAACAAAATAGGAAATAACAACAATAAACCCGATTTAAACAGACACAAACATAAACCATTTAACTACGTAGCCTACTACTTGTAGAAGTACAAATGTTCAGGAAATATTCCAAAATCAACATCAACTGCGAGGCTGCACACACGACGCTCCGCTTCCGCAACGTTTTGAAACGCGCCTGGTAGGTCGCAGGAGGAGGTCGCAGCGTGGCGCAGCCGCAGCGTGGCATAGATGACATGTAACATCTAAGACAGATAGTAAGATTATGAAAATGGAGTAGAAAGGATTGGATATATTTTTCCTCAGTGTGTTGGAATTAGCTATCGGTAATGCGTCCCGAGATCTCTCTCTCTCTCTCTGCCTGTCAGACTGCTACGACCCCATCTTCAGACAAATGACCTCACCGCAGGAGACTCCTCCTCCATCGAACAGACACAGAACCCGAGCTGAACCAACAACAACCTGAGGCATCCAGAACCAGCTCCACCTGAGGCATCCAGAACCAAACCAGCATGCTGACAAAGAGGCAAACTCTCATCGGTCCCTCAATCAGGACCAAACTGAGCCACGAGATTTGGCACAAGAGCAGAGTGTGGGACATGAGAGCGGAATACGCCCTCCATGCAACAGCGTAGAGACTGAAAAGGAGGAGATGAAATGCAAAGCAGTTGGGCCACTGAAAAGAGTTACAGCGGGAGGATCCAAGAGCGGATGGACTAAGGAGAAGGCAGGACAGAGGAGAGGACAGGACGGAGGAGTTGGCACGGGCCAGCAGAACGTGAGAGGGTCGTGGCTTGACGACCAGAGGGGGAGAGAAGGAACACGGGAGTGAGTGAGTTTACACATAAACACACTTATTAGAAAATAATCCTAAAAACACACTGAGGGTAGAACATATTATTCAATCTTTTCATCATATAAACAAATTATTCTTATAGAGATTCTTATTCATGTGAGAATTTGGGGAAGATTTAATTTGTTACAATATAGCAGGGGTGGGGAACCTCCGGCCCCCGGGCCGTATACGGCCCGCGAGACCATTTGGTATGGCCCTCGAGGTAATTTATAAACACACGCAAAAAAGAAAAAAATTAAAGAAATCTAGACCGCAAAATAATTAAACAAGCGAGTGCCTGTTTTTCCTGGCAACGGTCATGGTCCTTGAACACAACACGAGCCTAACGTGTCATCACGTGGTATATGTCTCGTCTGACAGGGGTGCAATTCTGACGGAGAGGAGAGCACCAGAACGCCGCTCCAGGACTTCAAAAAATTGCAGTACCCATAAGTCCGTACACATGCTGCAGTTTTTGCGTGGCTTTGTCTTTAGTTGAAAGCCCAGTGGCGATCTGTTCATCTGTCATACTGATCATACAGACAATAACTTTGTTGTTATTAGCATCTGGTTAGCTAGCTATGCTAACGAATATAAGAAGCTTTTTCTCCAACCAGTGAGGTCAAGGCACATCTTTATATGATCATTATAGTTATCAAAAAACAAGAGAATAAAGTAAACAGGTATAAAATACTATATGACAGTACAAAAAGTTGTTATTAATAAACAAGAATACAGATTGAAAGGAGAGTGATTTGTAAAATATCCATAAAGAAAAAGTAAATCTGCTTACAGTTCTGTTTCATATGGGTGTTGAGAGATGTATCCATACTGTAGATCTCCTAATGTTGCTCTCAAAGTGCACCAGATTGATGCTTTCAACTTCAATATTTAAAAGTGGGGGGGGGGGACCTAACCTCCCAGAGGAGGTTAGGTCCCCCCCCCACACTTAAATCATGTCCACATGGATAGGAAACTAAAGACATTTGCACACATCTTGTGTCCATATCTTTCTGTTTGGTGGTCATGCCACACCGTGCACGTGCATGCATGCTTGAGTCATGGTGAGATATCTGGATTAAGAGGTTGCTTTTTCTTTGCACAGCATGAAAGAAAGGCCAAATGAATGGGCTGTGATTTTTAAGCATTTGTGCGGCCCTCGGAGGATGTTGAAAACATTGAAATGGCCCTTGAGAGGAAAAAGGTTCCCCACCCCTGCAATATAGAAAGCAGACAAATCTTTATTTGAATGGAAAATGTTAAAGGTCGAGCTAGAACCAAGCCAAAGAAAGTATTCCAATCTAGAGTATTGATGTCTCCATTGTAGCATGGATATTACCTCAGGAGAACTGTTAAGGTGGAAACAACATGTGTTTGTCGAACCAGATGTAGAGTTTTAAAAAGACACTAGGCAAAGAGCGATTGCAAATTTAAATTTTGAAAAACTAGTATAATTGGGAGTAATACATGCGGGGCCTTGGATCACTCATTTTAATGGTGCATATTTTCAACAACAAATATCGTTCAGGGAGAAGGGGTTGCTCAACCCACCCTGCAGATGTTTTAAATCTTACTTGCCCCTTCAGAGGGAGCGCACGGCACCAGAGTATGAGTTTTAAAAGACAAGTGCCACCACCTCCTAATGCTCATCCATTAATCAGTGATGACCTGACATTTAGAGACGTTATTTAAAAGGAGAAACATATCTGCCATGAGTGAACATTCCTGAATTGAACTACAAACCATTAAATAAACCACTTCTGTTTTTAAAGTCCTTGTTAAAGGAGGGAGTAATTATCACATGCTCGGGCACCCAAGGTTCCACACACTGTTAAAGGGGTTAGCATGGTTCTTCAAGTAGACCAGAATTGAAGATAAATTAGTATAATGAGTTGGTGATATTCCACTGGTTTTCACACCATTTCAGGGATTTTATCACATCATTAGAACAGACCACCCAAAGCTACTGAAGTGGGAACTTTCAAGTGATGAAACTCTACAACTGTTGTAACTGACCAAAATCTTCTCCCAGAAATAACTGTCTATAATGCCGTACCCCAGAGTAGATGTTTGGTGGTATCATGGAACTAAAACCTTGTACTTAGTCTTGCCACAGGATTGGACTGGGACCTGTGCACTAGCACAGCCAGTGATGTTTTTTATGCAGTTAATCAACATGGCGAAACCCCCCAAAGCCAGTAGGGCTAAGAGACCAGTCCCAGGGGGAGTTTAGGCTCCACAGTGCACAAGGATAGCATAGGGGGCCCAGGGGAGGCCTAGTTGTTGCATTTCCATGTCCTAACGTACCGATTGATCACAACGGCCTCTTCTAGAAAACATATTACTTTCATACCTTAAATGGTATGAAAGGAGGGAGGGTACATTTCTCATGAGGAGACGGTTACAAATGCTAGCAGAACAAGACGACCCATATACAGATATTGATGAGATTGTTCAATGAATGTCCAGCTGATGTGATACTTTAAATTATGAAATCATGTGAAGAAGTGAGCAAACTAAAATGCTAAAATGGAGTGAATCCATTTATTCCAAGATAGTTTATTTATTCTTTATTATTTTTTCACTATTCTAATATGGTAGATCTCATGTTTTATAAATCATTGCTATTTTAAAATGGTTTGTTTCTTTTCACTTTGTAAAAACAAGTGCCTTAACACTGAGCGTGGTATGAGAAAGGTTTCTGTGAAAGGAGGGAGGAAGAAATGTTCTAATACCAAGCCATTGCTGCCATTTTGAAGAATGATATTGAATGTTAACACTAGAAGTTATGCACAAGAGAAAACTTTTATGTTTAAGCACAGTCAAAGTATTTTTTGTATTTTTGTAAAGTTGAGGCTATTGAACCATTCCATTTTGATTGTATGTTTTTAATATGAGTTATGTACTATGCAGAGTTCAGATGAAGAACTCATTGATTTCAGTATTATACACACCTTTTAGGTGTGTAAGGAGGGACTGTTAGAAATTAAAATCAATGTTTTATGGCATAATGTACCTTAAACATACCGTCAGTTTAAATGCTATTTTATTCTGGAAAAACCCGGAAGTTCTCAATACCAAGCTTTTATTCTGAAAATCCATCATGACGACATCCGGGACTACTGCCCATTAGTATCATTAAAGTGGCTATTGACGCCGTTAACATGTATTACATATAAAGTTATGAAAGAGATAAGGAGGAGAAAAGGCATGTGGAAGTAAGCAATAAATATAAAATGTCGAAATCCTCTGTTTAACGCGATATCGGACACAAACGAGGGGGGAAGTCCCCTACGTACTCACCTGGAGGTCATAGGCGGTGAAGAGCTGAACTTCAGACACTTCGCCTTTGCGTGCCGCCTTCTTCCTGAACAAGCTCAACAGCATGCCGATCCAACTCCGCGTAAAAGTGGTTCTTCAGGTTGAGGTTCGTTATCCTGTGAAACTCTGCACAAATCTGCCAACATATAAAATGACTATTTAATTCAGAGTACAATGTATATGTGGACTGAAGGCAGCAGAGAACAGAAACATAACATGCTAAATCTGAGTAAACATGCCAAGTTATCAGTGACAAAGGCACACAAAATAATTATATAGTTGTAATATCTAAAATATTTTCACCTGTGACTCCATTGTCTAGACAGGCCAGCGTTCCAGGGTCTCTCCAACAGGTAGCTCATCATTGATGATCTCATTGCGCTGCAGGGCAAAGGTAGTCTGCATTAACTTTGCAATCAAGGGATGGTTTTTATCTCTCATCTTAACACACCAACTTTTGATGCTCACGATGCTTGCAAAGCCATGCTCCGCTCCCCACAATGCAGTTCGGCGAAGATTCAAAATCTTCTACGTCACCCCATTCAAGTGAATGGGCGAAGCTTTGAAAGATTTTGTTCATGCCTGTGTGTGGACGGGCCGTAACCCCCTAAACGCACCAGGAGCGTCTGCGCTGCGTTACGGCCGCGGTGTTCGCAAAGATCGCGGCCACTCTCAATGGGTGCTATTCCACCAGACGTGCCGCGCCGCGGCTCGAAGCGTCCGAGAAGCTCCTCGCCGCAAGGAATTTCTAAAATATAGGATGAATCCTATTTTTGACGCGGCGCAGGCAGGAAGTGATGAAAATCACCTTGTTGTCTGCTTTGCTGGTTGAGGGGGTGCACCCAAAACCGGCTCCTTCTCCTCCCCCCCACCACCGTCTTTCAAGTAGGAGAATACATGCCAGCGTTCTCCTCTGGTTTACAGGCACTGTCAATTATATATATATACACAATAATTATGATGATCCCTCGGTCATCAGGGAGGGACTCGGAGTTGAGCCGCTCCTCCTTCGCGTCGAAAGAAGCCAGTTGAGGTGGTTCGGGCACCTAGTTAGGATGCCACCTGGGCGCCTCCCTAGGGAGGTGTTCCAGGCACGTCCAGCTGGGAAGAGACCAAGGGGTAGACCTAGGACCAGGTGGAGGGATTATATCTCTTCGCTGGCCTGGGAGCGCCTTGGGATCCCCCAGTCAGAGCTGGTTGATGTCGCCAGGGAAAAGAAAGTTTGGGGCTCTCTGCTGGAACTGCTACCCCCGCGACCCGACCACGGATAAGCGGGAGAAGATGGATGGATGGATTATGATGATGAATGCATATTTTTTTACCACTAAAATACAGCAACACATCTTTGATTCATGTCGTTTATAACTGGAATATTACAATTATTATTAACTGTGTCTGTAGTCTACAACACAACAAAATAGGAAATAACAACAATAAACCCGATTTAAACAGACACAAACATAAACCATTTAACTACGTAGCCTACTACTTGTAGAAGTACAAATGTTCAGGAAATATTCCAAAATCAACATCAACTGCGAGGCTGCACACACGACGCTCCGCTTCCGCAACGTTTTGAAACGCGCCTGGTAGGTCGCAGGAGGAGGTCGCAGCGTGGCGCAGCCGCAGCGTGGCGCAGCCGCAGCGCGGCGCAGACGCTCCTGGTGCGTTTAGGGGGTAAGCCACCAGTTTCGCTGCTGGAGGCTCCACAGGCTCCCCCCAAGCGCGTTAGTTTCTCCACTGCAAGGCTTACCAGGTTGAAGAAGCCCTGTATCTGCCAGTTGCTTCAGTTTCAGCCTAAAGAGAAAAAACATTGAAGGTTAGATGGGTTACAAAGTTTTCACAAAATGATCAGAGAAACACTATTTTTGAGCATAAAATGGCGGCAGGCGGCGCGCTTTCTTCTTTTGTTACCGCATGGATGTCTGTGCATGTTTTATTAACTTAGAGGCATAGAGGATTTACGTTAATTTTATCCACTAACTTTGTGCCACAACCGTGCGTTCTGCATATTTTGTAAAAGCAAGCTAACTTGAAACCCATTGTAAAATGAATAGTCTAGTATTTCAAGTTAGCTTGCTTTTACAAACATGCACGGTTATGGTAATTGTAGTGGATGAAATGAACGTAAATCCTATATGCCTCTAAGTTAATAAAATATGACCATACATGCATGCAGTAACAAAAGACAAGAAAAAAAATTTGCGGTTCGAATTTTCCAGAGAACTTTTGCAACACAAACGTTCCACTTTGAGATATAACTTAAAGCAATATAAAATACTGTCTTACAGGTTTAAATCATTTTTCAAGTGAGGCAGATATTAAATCTAGGCTAGCTAACAAGAGCTCAAATCAAACTAACACACCATGCGACACAAAGAGCATTAGATGCAGAAATTAATAACAAATCATTTAAATACTGTGCAAAGGCAAGACGTAAATTACCAGAGTAGCGCGGTCAAATTCCAGTGAGACTCGAGAGCACGGTGGGCAAACTTCTGGAAGTTTGAGTGATTTCATCCGAGAGGAGCTATAATGCATGTGTGAGAGCAGTCAGGCACGTCGGGGGCGGAGCACATACGTGATGACGTCAGACAGATTCAGTAAAAACATTTGAGTACAATCCCCTAAAACCCGGATGTAAACTTCTTCCGGTTCCTTCGTCAAAAACGCAATGCAATTTCTCCATAGGATTTTGGAAAATAGCTCGAAATAAGGTCTGTGGTTGACACACATTTAAGAGAGGGATCACGTTTTGTTCAGCCGGATAATCTCCACATGTCTCCCCTACTTTTATAATTTTTGAATCATAAATCTAGTCGCCAAAAGCGAAATGCTAACGTTATGCTATAAACGAACTACAAGCCAGTACAGCAGCAGGGTCGCAGGACTTCAACGTCACGCCAACTTAAGATCGTTTCAACTGACTTGCACTGAAACTGCACTTTGAACACTTTAAATATATTAACATTTTAAACTGTATACCCCGTTTATCTAGGCCCTTTTTGTTTTGTTTTATGTATACCACGTTTATCTAGGCCCTTTTTGTTTTGTTTTATGTATACATGTCACAATGTGGGAAACGATATTAAGATATTTCTGGATGTATAACACATGTAGAATTGTTTTACAATAAAGCTGACTTTGACTTCCGCGTGCTTGGATATTTTAACAAAGCTTTTCATTTTAGCCACACTGAATTTAACTAGAAGTCATGGCTGTGTCAATTACCAGTCTGATATCGTTTTACAAAGATGACAAGAAGATTGGAGATAGAGGAGAGAACCACTACAAGTCAGGACCATAGACTGTATATATAAATGGACGTAGGGTCCGTGACGTCACCCATAGGATTCTGCAGAGTTGCCGTGAAGCCCTTAGTAGGCGGAGTCGGCCACTAACGGCTCAACAGTGACGTCAGAGTTCAACTCCCGCCTTCTCCAGCCTGCTCCAAATAAGGGCAAAGAGGCGGAGCCAAGGCGGGACCTGCTGCCACCCAGCTGGAAGTTCCAGAGCTAGCTGAAGCTACCAAGCTAAGCTAACATGCTCCCCATCTGCACACTGCCGTCGCATTTTACGTTTCTAAGGTAAGCGGCCATGAAACTATTCAGCAAAACTATAAATAATAATCTAAGTTATTGAGTTTTTAGCATAATACTTCAGAATCTTAAAACCCCTTAACGTTTGTATGCAATTGTGCTAAATTCAACTCTGGAATCAAGCAAATATTAATATGTTTGCATGACATTAGTTATTTATATTTTGATATCACTTAACCATACGTTTAATACATTTAAGTCAAGCTAAGGTACATGTGATGGTAGCTAGTTAGTGTTCTTACCTGTGAGGCCAACAGCATAATAACCAGACTGTATCATTAAAAATAAGTACCAGTTCTAGATCCTTGACTTTAGAGAAACAATTCAAAAGACAAAATGTATTTAAAGATCAATCTTTATTTGAATGTGCCTCTTAACCTGAGATATTAGTTATACAGTAATAGTATTGACAATCTAAAAAAACTGAGCAACTCAACAGTCAACTTTATGTTTCTTATTGTCTAAAGCATTTATTATTTTCATTTCCCCTCTCTCCTATTCAGTGTGAACGGATTGAGACAGCCTGGTGTCCAGAGAGCTGCTGAGACTTCAGGGAGAAACCTCCGTGTGATGGACGTCCAGTCTGTTGGTTTGGAGAGGACTGAGGGTCTTTCCTCAGCGAGGAGGACCAGGGCTGATGAAGGAGCCCATGCTGGGCAAAGCTGATACCAACTGCACAGGCCTAGTCTGTCACTTTATTTGACTAAATGTGTTTACTTATACATTTAATAGGTTTACACCTTCTGTCCATATGTGCTTTTTATTTAAAACATTTGATTAACTTTTGGTTCACATTTCAATAAACTGTATTTATATTTGCATTCCTTTTGTCCATTATTCTTACTGAACATGTTAGATTACACATTCACATCTGACTGAAGATTGGCCCCATTTATTTGTGACTTTGCAAACTCTGCGGTACAAGGCACAAGTGATGTGAAGCTCATAAAGTGAGGCAAATAGAAATAATCAGCTGATGGAGTGTAGATGTGGAAATAGCTACATTCGATCAGCTGACTGTTTTTACAATAAAAGTTGTTTATAGTGAATATCCTGTACTGGTCTTAACATCTCATAGCATCAGCTTTTAATGATCCTCTTGGATGTTCTTCTTGACCCTCAGAGAAGGAGAACATGTCGTGTCTTTCAGGTATGTCCTTTCCTAACAAAAATGACAGGAAACATAAAACATATTATTGCAGAACAAGTGTGTTATTTATGAAAGTGGTGTGTTTGTGTGTTTAGGGGCTGTAGATATCATTATTTTGTAATTGTAATGTTTTTTTTTTATTTAAACAATGAGCTACAAAGACAATCAGATTATGAATGAACAGTATGAAGTTCATCAACATTGAAATATATGTTATTATCAAAATAATATTTAACTGTTATCAAAACGTAGTGCAACTGTAGAAGCTTGCTCTGTTGTCTCACTGACAGAATAACTTTTACCACGTTTTTTACAGACAATATTGAGAGATAAATCTTTGCCTTCAATACATTACATTAGAAAGCTGACAAAGTCATATTGCTAAATATCTAAATTTAACTTTTTGCATGGAAAAACCCCTCAACTTAACTGATGTGTAGGTGATCTAGTATTTAGTATTGTTTAATGGAATGTATATCAGTGTATTCAAGTCAATACTTCATTCATTTAAACCAATATCTTTCTTGATTCTTTGTACAGTAAGAAAAAAAGAGTCTTTGTACCTGTGCTGAAGTTCACTGCTGTGAGGAGTCCAGTTCTGTCTCTCACTCTCTGGTCCAGCCTGTCTGCATCACCTGGACACCTTAAACAAACAGATATATATATATGTAAAGTACCATGTGTACAAACAATATAACTGATTCTCTTCTGTTGGACATGTTGGATTGTCCGAGTCAGGGTCCTTTTTATTTTACTGTAACTTTGGAAGTTGTGTTACCAATGCTTACTGTTTATTTGATACCAATTTGGTAATGCAATTAATAAAAACAACAAGGTTTGGGTTCGTTCTTCAGATGACTGTGACGTTAACTTGTAAACTCAATAATGAACTCCAGCTCAACCAACCATATTGTAATATCTAAGTAATCATCTTGAAATATGACATTAATAATTGTAATATACACACATCTTATTGTGAGGTTGATTTCACATAACTACTTCGACATTAACTTGTCTACATACTTGAGCATAGCCAATTTAAATTAACCTTAGATGCATACAGTTCCTCCTACATAATAAAATATCTCTAAGTTACAAGGATGTAACCTTATTTTATCAACCTCAAACAGAAGCCGTTTGTTCAACAGTATTATCCCACTTAACACTTGTCTATTTCGTTTTAACCTTTATATATACAGTCTATGATTTTAACTTGGAGGGTACGATTACAATCGTTAGCACCGATGTAGCTACCACTAGCTTACATGCTAACCCAAGCCTTACCATTCATTACGTAGCTGATTAAAATCATTAACACATAAATAAAGAACTCGAATTGTACTTACCGCATTCATGCACTGTCTGTTTTAACGGCAGAGCGAGTCACAATAGTCCGATATATAAGCATGAAGAACAAACAACCACGGCCGGCTACAAGTTGTGTTTCCTGGATGAGCTGAGCAGGCAGAGTCCCTGTAGCTAGCTTCACGGAGCAGCTAGCAGAGAGACAAGAAGCTAATAGCGGCAGGCACTTGACAGAGCCGTCACTCAATGTGACCACGCCCTAATTTATGCACACACTTTAAGACCTAATATAAATAAAAGGGTCGTGTTAGAAAACAATTCACTCTCAGATCCATAATCATGAAGGTGGAATCTAACTATATCGATAATAAAAATGTATGAAGCCAGGGAGAGAAACATGTTTTTTTCTGCTGTAAAGTTGGGCATTTTAACATGGGGGTCTATGGAAATTGCTCCTTTCTGCAGCCATCGCCTATCGGCCAATATATGAACTGCAGTGTGTGACACTTCCGTATTGGCTTCACGGCTCTACCCCACAGTTTGCCGCTTGGCCAGGACACGTAAAACAGTGCAGCCTAGATGAAGGTGTGCTGCTTACCGGTGTTGTCAGGGCTAGCATGAGGGTTTATAGTGTCGGTGAGTATTGATAGCAAGAGTACCGTTAACCTAGCGTTAATTTATTCACATTAATTCCCATCAACAAATCCATTTTATGTGTCACATGAAATCTTTATTAGGCAAGGCAAGTTTATTTATATAGCACTTTTCAACATAAGGCAATTCAAAGTGCTTTACAAAAAATGAAAGACAATAAGAAATGGCATTTAAAATCAGTCATTAAAAAGAAAAGCTAATAAAATAAACATTAAAAGAAAAAATACATGGATAAAAGTTAAAGTGCAGTCTAAGATATGAATAGTTCAATTAAAAGCAGCGACAAAAAGAAAAGTCTTCAGTCTGGATTTAAAAGTAGTCAGAGTTGCAGCGGAACTGCAGGTTTCTGGGAGTTTGTTCCAGATATTTGGAGCATAATAACTGAACGCTGCTTCTCCATGTTTAGTTCTGACTCTGGGGACAGAAAGCTGACCAGTCTCTGAAGACCTGAGAGATCTGGATGGTTCATAATTTAGCAAGAGGTCAGAAATGTATTTTGGGCCTAAACCATTCAGTGCTTTATAAACCAGCAGCAGTATTTTTGAAATATATTCTTTGACACACAGGAAGCCAGTGTAAAGACTTCAGAACTGGAGTGCAGGGCTCGAAATTAACTTTTTTCCTCAGTGTTCCACAACTGTCCCGAATTCTACTTTGTATTGTCCCGGATATAACCATCAGTGTCCCAAATTTAAATTTGTATCGTCGCCCCCCCAATTATGCAGAATACATATAATTTGATACTTTTTTGTCACTTAATCATCACACCATAGACTCTGGTCCACCATGTAAGTTTAAAATACTTATTCTTTTAAACATATGAATATTAGTCTGATCTGTTGCCTCTCCTAGAGTAGAAGGGAAGAGAGTTGTTTTAAGACATGTTTTTCTATTGTTTCTCAATATCCAGACTAATTTATCATTGCCATGTCAACATTGAAGAATTCTGATTTGTATTTTTCAATTCAATATGGTATGGCTGTATGGTCTCTGTGTTTTATGATCAGAACCCTCTATCTGGCAATAAAAGTGGTATGAATGATAATAAAAAAACAGAAGTTCCATAATACAGTTTAATAAATGTATCTGTTTTCAGTTCTAATTACAAGTTATCCTCACAAGTCAGTAGTACTATAGGAATATAAATTGATCTTCTATCTTCATTCATGAATGTCAATCATCTTGCTCTCACTCATTCCCCCCCCCCCCCCCCCCTAGGCACAAAAACAACTGGAACATTACTCTCTCTTACATTACGACCACCTTTCTAATCGTCACCCAATCTGACTGACGTTCTTGACCCAAAAACACTAAAACAAGATGAAAAGCTAAATGATTAGCTAAATGCCTTACGTTTTTGCAGCTAAAGATTCTAGCCTGGTCACTGACTGGCTGACAAAGAAAATATAAAATTGATCGGCTACACCTCTTATTCTGATCAACTGTATTTCACATCATTTTCACAAACTTCAAAAGAACATGACACCGCATTTTAGGACGTTTGTATGCATTGTAAGGCACACTTGACACTTCCGTTGCTAGCGTTAGTTAGCGCTAGCTAACATTGACACTTAAGACAACTAACTTACCACAGTGGAAGACGATGCATCATGACCAGGACTTGGGATGTTTTCGTTTCGGGAGTCGGCAGAATTGGGGCTTGCATCAGGGGGCTGTTTATTCAACCACCTCAGCATTTCTTTCTTCTTTTTTTAACTGTTGTGACCGTTGCATTAGCGCGAGTCTAGCAGCAGTCAGCAGCAGAGTGGATGACGTAGAATGCATTCTATGATTTGACAACCCAATGACTTTGCAAATAAACACCCATTTTGAAGTTTACTTTTAATTTTTTTTTCACTGTCCCGAAATAGTCCCAGACAAAATAGATTTGTGTCCCAGTAGGAATTTGTATGGTCCCCGGGACATCATTAATTGCGAGCCCTGCTAGAGTGATGTGATCCACTTTCTTAGTGTTAGTGAGGACTCGAGCAGCGGCGTTCTGAATCAGCTGCAGCTTCCTAATAGATTTTTTAGTGATACCTGTGAAGACACCATTGCAGTAGTCGAGTCTACTCTACTGATGATGAAAGCATGGACAAGTTTTTCCAAATCCTGCTGTGACATTAGTCTTTTAATCCTAGATATGTTCTTTAGGTGATAGTAGGCTGATTTAGTAACTGTTTTAATGTGACTGTTGAAACTCAGGTCAGAGTCCATGACTACACCCAGATTTCTGGCTTCATCTGTTGTTTTGAACATTGCAGACTGAAGCTCAGCGCTAACTTTTATACGTTCTGCCTTGGATCCAAAAACCATTACCTCAGTTTTATCTTTGTTTAATTGGAGAAAGTTCTGACACATCCAGTCATTGATTTGTTCAATGCACTTACTCAGTGTTTGAATTGGAGCATAGTCTCCTGGTGAAATTGTTACGTAAATGTGTGTGTCATCTGCATAGCTATTAGGGGTGTAACGGTACACGTACCCGTACCGAAATTATTCGGTACGGGCCCTTCGGTTCGGTACACGTGTGTACCGAAGTGTACCGAACGAATATAACGTTAAACGTAAACAATTGAGAACGTGAACAACTTCTTGGAAGTAATCTCAGGTGCTGCGTCGCAGCATTCAGAGTAATTTCCTCACATTGGGCTCATCGCGTCATAGAGCGAGCAAGTCATTCCATTGGATGAGAGGGCATGCTATGAGAGCTGGTCAGAGGGATGCGTTCAAATTTAGTCAGTAATTTGAGGAACTGTCGAAAATTAATGGCGAACGCAGATAAAGTTGAGCTCGAAAATCCTCCAGCATCATTGAAGTCTCCGGTTTGGGAACATTTTGGTTTCGCAGTTACATACAAGGATGACGGACAAAGACAGGTGGACCAAACCAAAGCTGTTTGTCGGCATTGTTCAACTAAAATTGGTTACGCGGCTGGCAATACATCAAACTTGCACACTCTTGAAAAGGCATCACCCGAACGTGAATATCACCGGTACCAAAAGAAAAAAGACTGAAGTGCAAACCCAACTCCCGCTAGCATTTGAGCCTCCACCACTCGCAAAAACTTCAGACTGAGCCAAAGCTATTACAAACGCCAAATAGCGCAAAGCGCTACCTGGCTGTATCTGCTACCTCTGTCCCTAGCGAGAGGGTGTTCTCCACATCAGGATACATTGCTAGTGCCAGCAGATCTTCCCTTTCGGCAAGCAATGTGGAAAAGTTCATTTTTCTTTAAACAACATGAAAATACAATGACAAGCAAGTCATAATGTCAAACTGGCTGCTTCGGTACTAGTACAGTACAGTTCAAATACAGATAATTTCAGTTAATCGAAATGCTGCACCTTAATGTTCATTTGATTATATTTTGTATTTATTTGAGTGAATATTCACAGTTTAATAATAATTAAAAACCCAAAACTAATAGTTTATGTTTTGTGAGTACTTGTACAGTAAAGTTCAAATACAGATTATTTCAGTTAATCGAAATGCTGCACCTTAATGTTTATTTTATTATATTTTGTATTTATTTGAGTGAATACATTATTCACAGTTTAATAATAATAAAAAAATATATATATATATGTTTTGTTTTGTGAAAAAAAATTCTGCTGTACCGAAAACGTACCGAACCGAACCGTGACCAAAAAACCGAGGTACGTACCGAACCGAAATGTTTGTGAACCGTTACACCCCTAATAGCTATGGTAACTTATTTTGTTGTTCTTCATTATCTGAGCCAGTGGTAGCATGTAGATGTTAAAGAGAAGAGGCCCCAAGATTACAAATATTACACACCAGAAAACACAGAAATATCCATGAAATAAACATACAGTAGGCTATAAACAATTAAAGGGATAATTGGGAAGGCATTACACATGTAAATATATTTTAAATAATAAAACAATCCCACCACCACAGGTATCTACAGGAGAAGAGGGAATTCTCTCCACAAAATATGAATGCCCATGTGGAGAATGGCTGCATTAGCCATCTTTGCCATCCACAGTTTCAGCTGCACTGACCCCCCCTGTCAGTGGAAGAAGCCAAAGGCAGCTAAACGTACGCATTCAGTGGAGGAGCTATTTCCTCCAACCAATAACTCATTCAACCCGCTGACAAGAGAGCCCACCTCCGAAGATCGTGACTGGCTGAGGGACAGACTCTGGGGCAGGTTCTCAGGAATGTCTTGGCTTCTCTCCCCCGAGCCAGAAGAGGAACACTACAGCTTGGAAACACTTACTGTTCCTGAAATTCTCAAATCTGTTGGGCATCAGGGACCTGAGGCAATTGTGGCAAACATGGCATTGTCTGAGGAGCAACAGAGGGCAATTCAGGTGGCGAACCAACCCAAACTGGCATTTGTTCAGGAAAGGGAGGTTGACTGCCAGCAACTTTGGAGCTGTCCTGAGGTCAAAGCGTGTGACTGCTTCCCTTATTGCCAGGGTGCTAGGGCAACAACAGGCCCTTGATGGTGTTTTGTCTGTACAGTGCGGGACTATGAATGAATGTGAGGGCGTCAGGGCATTCACCACTGCAACCCAGATGCAGGTCCATGAGTCAGGTTTGTGGCTCTCCCAATCAGGAGTGTTGGGGGCATCTCTAGATGGTCTGGTAGGGTCTCCCGCTGTGCTGGAGGTAAAGTGTCCCTACGGAGCCAGGGAAATGACAATTAGTGAAGCATTGCAAATCAAGGGCTTCTGTGTCAGTAAGGAGGGAGAAACATTCAGCCTGCGTGAGGAGCATCCTTACTGGCACCAAGTGCAAGGTCAACTTCACCTCACTGCAAGAAAGAAGAAGAAATTAAGAAATTGTGAATCGTTTTTAATTTACATTTACTCACCTTTGCAATGTTGTGGTTGTTAGAGTGTTAGGCTTCCTGTCAGCTCGTCTGTTGGGAAGATATAAAATATTAGTTTCATGGAAGTCACACCGTCACATATAAGAGCATTAAGACATACAGTACATAGGCTAAAACAAAACATCTAAAGATATAACCTTGCACTTTGTCTCGTGAACATTTTCACTATTTTGACATTTTTATAGATGAAAATTGAACTAAAGAAATAAAGGTATTAATCCATATTGAAAATAGGTGTCAGCTGCTACACTAATTATAATAGTTATATTTCTTAATTAAGATAAGATATTACTGTATTGATCCCAATTTGGGAAATATTTGTGTTGCAGCAGCATAACAAGAAAAACAAAATATAAGTTATTATATATACAAAAGTATGTGAGGGATGGAATATTAAATTGAATATAAATGTAAAATGTACATGTGATTTTACGTCCAAGAGAAGCTATGGAGCAGAGAGTTCTCTGCCAGCCAGAGGTGATTTGTTATTAGTTCAATATGTCAAACTGATTTCCCTGAATACAATCTTTAGTTACAAGGTGAAACGTTATGCTGCTTGTACTAATTAAACTTATCATATAAGCCACACAGGTTTTAATAGGATGTATTCATTATCTTTACTTATGTTGCGGTCTTTTCAGAAGCGCCATCTCTAAAACAGCGATACAGTCACTACCCATCATTTACATTTCACCGTGACATGGACAAAAATGTAACTTCAGCTTACCTCATGGCACGAATCCAGACTCTCCTTTGGAAAACATTGGCCGGGAAATGATAGAACGAGCACGTTTCATGCGAAGACCTGTGGCTGCAACCCGGAGCAAAGCAACAAACCATTGCGTAGCTAACTAGTAGCGCTAGCTTTAGCTGACGTTAGCTAACGAAACGAACTGCCGAGTAAAATTGGAAAACACTGGTAATTAATTATTCTATAATTTGTAAAACTACGGTGTTAAAAACGACAATTTCAAAAATACAGATTCTAATGGTCAGATATAGATATACAGATAATAAAGATAGGCAGGTACTTGCTTTCAAGCAGAACACAGGGGAAAACAAATTTAGCGGGAGTGTTTACGTGTGTAGGCGTAATGACGTACAACGGCCTCGACAATTTCTGTAGTCCTATTCAGCCACTCAGTAACAACCATCGTTTTTCAGACACGTAAACTCTTCAAAAATCACCAGTGGGGTCACTGCTGATGTATCTACTGTCGTAGAACAAAACGTGATTTATCTCTTAAATTTGTGTCAACCACAGACCTTATTTCGAGCTATTTTCCAAAACCCTATGGAGAAAATGCATGGCTTTTTTGACGAAGGAACCGGAAGTGCTAAAAATGCTAACTTACTTCCGGGTTTTACGATGCGTCACTGCGGTTCTCTACAGGGCTCTCAAGCAGGGTGCGAACTGGAGGGGAGCAGGGGGAGCTATAGCTCCCCTAGTGGTGACATGAGCTCCCCTGGGAACATGGTTTGTGAAATTTGGGGGGAGCTCTCTAAAATACTGATATGATGACCAAATAAATGTTTTTTTTTTCAAAGGTGTAAAATAAGTGAAATAAAATTATATTTAGAGTTTATGATTCATGAAAAAAGTGTCGCCTGCTTGCACCGTGCACGCTGCCTGCAGCTCCACCCACTACCCACTCACTCACAAGCTCGTTTAGTTAGCACTGCATGTTTACCAGGCATTGTTGCTGCTGCTGACATGTCGGAAAGAAAAAAACAACTTACCTTTGGCAATTTCTTTAAAAAGACGGCCAAACAACCTGATCAAGAAGACCAACCGAATGTAGCTGGTGGTAGCACATCGTACGTTGTGACTGCTGCTACAACAGAACCGAGAGAGGAGGGAGCTAACGTCAGTGCTAGTGCTAACTTGACAGCTAACGTTAACTTGGGGGCTGAAGAGACACAAGAAGACGAGCCGTTGTGTAGTGTGTGTGGCGTCGCGTCTCTCCAGGCAGTGAGAGGATTGTGTTGTGCTATAGCTGTATTATTAATATTAATATTGTTCATGGTTGGTGCCGCTGGCTGCTCTTATCGCGTGTGTTCGGCTCTGTGTAGGCTACAGCCATAATAGGCTATAGCCCATGTGAAACAATGCAGCCTGTTTTTTAGTCATTTTAAATTGATTTAATTAAACAGTCAAACGTTACATTGGTGGTCCGTAGATTATTTATTATCAAGTTGATTGAAGTTTGCGTAGCCCATACATGCTCGGGAAATCTGTTGACATGAACATGATCCATCGGGACGTTTCATGTAAATGTAGATCTGTGGCACCACCCTGTGTGCAACAGATGTTCTCTTTATAATAGGCCTATGTCTGTGCTGTTGCTATTAATGCACGGATCAGTATCCCCCCCCCCCCCCCCCCCCCGCAAAAAAAAAAAAATCCCGGCTCCCCCGGAGACCGTGGTATAGTTCGCACACTGCTCTCAAGTCTCACGCATTTGGCGTGAGACACACGCATTCCACTCCATTCACACGCTCACACGCCACACCTTGTATTTCTCACGCAGAGATTTCTTTCCAGGGTACCGCCCACCAAGTTGCGCCGCAATTTTGTAAACAAACTAGTACAGAATCACTGTAGCCACGCATCAACCAATCAAAAGAATGTAAGCTGTCGAACAGCCAATTAGAAAATAACATGGCTGTATCCGGGTAGGATTTAGACATTCTGCCCTATACTTTATAGACAGGTAAGGGTTTCAACATTTTCCAGGATTTCAATACTTTGATTGAATACATTAATCAGTTCTTTACACATGGTGCTCTTTTTAGATTTCAGGAACTACTACCTTTCCATGGGCCGGAGGAACAGGACAAGGTCAGTGTGCGAAAAAGTACACGTCCCACCGTCCGGGACTGTTATTTACAATATCGGACAAGTAGATCTTTCAATTGACTTGTCCGGCGGACAAGTGACGTTTTTCGACCTGATTTATTGACAAATTATTGATACATTCAGTTTACAAAAGGCAGAACTCATTCGCAAATTGTACGTGTCCGCCATTGTTCGTTTAGAAGTGTTAGTTTCGGTTCTGCTTGTCGATTCCTAAGGAAATGCATCTCCCCGCTTTCTGTACAGTTAGACGGGGGCGGAGCGGGGCGGGAAGTGTAGCACAGTGGCAGGCTTGGGAAGCAACACTCGGTTCCGAGTAGGAACAAATAACAATTTTTCCGGTACCAGGATTAATAAGAGTTGTGAGGACAGGAGGCGAGGCCGAGCCCCGCGGACTGCAGCTCTCTCTATGCTCTGTATCAGCTGATCGCTGCACGGTGCAGCTCAGCGTCTCTCTCTCTCTCTCTTTCTACACACAGCGGATCCGCTGCCCGTTTAACAGCCTCATCTTTGTCAAACTTTCTTATGTTCTTTCTCTAACACGTAATGAAGGTTATTAAGCGTTTTAACTCCTGTGTTGTTAATATTAACCACCATTTCCTTTATGAAGTGAAGCAGCCTCCCTGTCTGTGTCCTCGCGCTGTCCTCACATCCCCAGACCCCCAGACTCGGAGGAGCAGGATGTCAGTATTGTTTATGAAGCAGGGTATAGAAAGTACATTATGGAAATGAAAATACTATTTCTTTACTTTTACAAACAGTGAGCAGCTGCAGCATGTGTATTGCAGGACGTGTGTAAGCGTGCAAGCGTCTTTGCGTTGTAGAAAAGCGCTAGGCCTATAGGCTATAAATATAATGTATTATTATTATTAGGTTATGTCCTATGTGTTGGACATGTGTGGTTGGACTCTGTCTCACAGGCAGTGTAACATCAGAGGAGACTGGGCCAATTGTACATTCTCAAACTGCACCACTTAGAACTAACTAAACAATGCAGAGATTATTTTTATATAATTGTATTCAATAGCTGTTGGAGTCTACCGGACCAGGTCCGTCCTCCGCGCAGATCGTTTGGATATGGCCAGAGCGGGGTCGCCGTCCGGATCTGCCGATGACCTTTCTTAGTTCTGAGGGGAAAGGAATTGTGTCCTAGACACTATTCTCTGTTAGCTGTACAAAAACTAGACTTTGCACTCCAATGAATTGTTTCTACAAATAAGCACTTTATTACACAGTTCAACAAAGATATATCAATCCGTACTATACCACAAAGCGCTTTGGACTCCTTCTTGAGTTCCCACCGTGACAGGCTCGTCAGTGTGAGGTCCCAGTTGAAGTGAGTGCCGAATTCTGAATATATCTTTTTCTTTATAGTGTTTGCTGTGAAGCCCCCACCTTTGGTGCTCTCTGTGCTGCAGTCTGCCTTTTCTGCCCAGCAACACACAGTTTTAGCCAAGGTCAGGCCAGGGCCATACTGGTGAGGATCAGGGCCCCACATCTCGTCCTTGAAGATAACAGGATGTAGCCGGCCAGCAGTAAACTTTAACAGCAGTAAACTTTAACACGTTATTTTTCCACTCAGACAGCTCAATGTTTCCTATAACAGGATTTACTATATCTTATTCACAGTTACTTTTTCCTTATCTTTATCCTTCAATCCCCCTTTTGCCCCATTCTAATGATTGGGGCAACAAAACAACGCTATTGTTTATGTACATTTATGTCAGCTGTTTTAGGCTTCTGTCTCTCTTTCCCACATTCTGCCATACGGTGGTACTGATGGTGCTGTCGGGAAAGTGTCCATTGCTGCTGCTTCTTCTTCGCCTTCCTCAATGTCTGGGTTGTTTTCTAAGGATAGCAAGGCGAGTTGTTGGCCCAGGGGAGTAGAAGGTGCTATGGCGGTACTAATTATTTTGTCCACCATTGAGCGGATACATGGGATGCAGCAGCACCCGCACAAGGTCAAAATTGCTGCAAACACGGCCATTGATATCTTGTGTAGTTTCATTTTGTGGGGAATTTGGATTATTACTTTGGTCAATGATTTGCCTCCCCCTTTCACCCACTATGATAATGATTATTCCAACAATGATGAAAAAACAAAGTGTTAAGGCCAAGCAATAGAGGTGTTGGTTAGGTCCTGAGTTCTTCTTCATCTTCGTTTTTCTTGTAAAAGTTCTTTGGTGTATCAGTGTAGGTGAGTGTCTCTTGTGTGGTGTGTGTATGTGATGCGTGTGGTGTACCGCCTACTTTGGGGGAGCGGTCCCTTGTTGTGCCTCCTCGCCGGCTGTTATCTCCTGGGCTGCCGTTGGTTCTCCTGTTGTCTCCTCCTCCTCGGAAGTTGAGTCGATGTCCACACTTGGGGGTTGGGGGCTTCGGTTGTTTGCCTGATGTTCAGTTGGCCTAGGTCCTGGATGGTGTCAGCGAGGGTCCTGGTAGGTGCTGGTGCTTCCACACACCTGCTCCAGTGGTACCACGTGTCCCCCTTTCCTTGTAGGCGGACGGCATGGGATGTCCTCTGGGTCACTCGGTCGGGGCCGGAGGGCCTGGGGTTGACAGTCAGCCTCCTGCGTCTCGGGTCCCCCTTTCGGCGTCAGCAACCTGTGTGGAGAAATCTGATACAAATCCCTCAAGCCTACGCTCCGGGCTCTGGGGCCCTCGGCTGTTTGACCCACCAGTGCGTGGCCACTTGGAGCCTGTTGGTGGGGTGTCTTAAAACAACAGACGCCTGTGCACAGGTTTTCTAAATTAATTGTGCAGCTTCAGAATCTTAATACTTGGACTGTGCCAACTAAATAAGAACCCCAACATCTTTAGGTAAACTAAATAACATATTTCAATAGCTCTGAATTTCTGACAAGCATCTGTATTTATTTTTAAATGAAATCCCTGAGATCCCATTAAAAATCTAAATATGATTTGAACTGCTAATGTTTCTGGTAAAGAAACACACTAATCTTATGGATTCAAAAACAACCAAAATCACAATACTAACAAAGTGAACGGCTTCCTGGTGATACTGCTTCTACCCGTCAGTTCTTAGATATTATCCCGCTGAAAAAATGAATACAGAATTCCAACAAACTGTCCTCAAATGTCTTTCTATTATGTATTTAGATTAAATGTATATCCCCATAATGACCTCAACAATAAAGTCTATGGCTTTTACTTCTTTACCAGGCTAGTTACATGATGTTGTCCAAATTACATTGTGTCTCATTACATTACTATGTTTTAACTTTAACTGTAAATATGTTCTTTCTACATTTCAAACCTTAGTTACTTTAATACCTGTTGACACATTAGTTGACACATTACTCACAGGTCAGCTTCTTAAGTCCATCTCTCTGGCAGCCCCTTGGCCACTGATTCTCTATCTGTGTTACCTGCTATAACTCAATCAATATTAGAGACATTCATCAAACAGTGTGTTATCCCCAGATATGGAGCAGGTCAATTCTAAAACTGTCAATCAATGATCAGATTGAACAATGGAGTTGGGCAGCAGGTTCCTTTCAGTCCCTAAATGAAAAATGTACATTGTAAAGTTTACACTCCCCCTTTTTTACACATTATCTCATGTGTAAACAAAAACCTGTATGGGAAGAAAACCTTCAGGTCATAATGGATTATAAGACAATACCAAACATTTTCCCAAATGTACATCCATCATTTCCCACAGTAAACACTCCAGTAAGTGTTTCTCTCCATCTTTCAGTCCTAAAAGAAACAGAACCTTCAAATGTCATAGTTTGAGTTTCACATTCTTCAAACCGCCACCTCCTGTGGGAGTGAAACATCAAGTAGGTTAGAAACGGTTTCCCCTTTTGTGCAATGTTAGGAAACCTCTCATTTCACACATTATTATCACACAGAGATAATGTGTTAGTCCAAAACATGCTTGATTAGTCATCGTTTTAAATCATGCAGTTGCACTGATCAGATGCAAACATACACTCACTCACACCGTCAGGTTGTAAAGTCAGGTTTTGGTCAGGTACACCTCAGAGTCAGTCATTGACAGTGCCTTCCCAAGTTACCCTGTCTGTCAGGGTCAAAGGTCAGTTGGTCTCAGTCTTTTTGGCCATGTGTCGTGCCCTGCAGAGACTCCGATGTTCCAGCACAGGCCAGCATCCTCCGTCTATAGAAATCTGTATATATGGAGCGCCATCATTTATTAATTCACAATTACAACTATAATGTTCAAGATATCTCTGTTCTCCCAAATTCCCTGAAAAGTGTTAGCCAAAAAATGTCACTTCCTTATTGTACTACTACTGCAGTTCATTTACACCTAATCAATATCAACACGTCTAATAGATGTAATTCAGAAACTTGTGTACATCACTATTATCTTGTGTCAAAACATTATCAGGATCTGTGAAACTCTTCTATGTATTCCATAACTCATTCTATTAATTTATCTTCAATTCTGGTGCACTTAAAGAACAATGTTACCCTCTTTAACAGTGCGTGGAACCCTGGGTGTCCTGAACATGTAACAATCACTCCTTCCTTTATCAAGGACCTAAAAACAGAAGTAATTTCATCAATGGTTTGTAGCTGAACTTAGGAATCATCCCTCATGGTAGGTATGTTTTTACTTTTTAACATCTCTAAATGTCAGTTAATTACCAACTAAATGAATGTCCATTAGGAGGTGGTGCCGCTAGTCCTCTAAACTCATAATCGGGTGCTGTGCGCTTCCTGTGAAGCTGCAAGTAAGATTTTAAAACCCACTGCAGGGTGGGTCGAGTGACCCCTCCTCCCTATTGGTCGTCAATAATATGCACCCTTCTAATGGGTGATTGAAGGCCCCACATTATTTCCCATTTCAGCCTCAGCCCTCTTTACTCTAAAATTACTTTTTAAATAGGAATATGTAGAAATGGAACAAATATTCAATCTTCAGAAAAGTTCTTAACCAATGTCTATCTGGTGAACAGCCAACATATTTTAAAATGTCAGATGTATAAAAATAAGCCTAAATACTCCCTTACCCTCAAAGTCCAAATCTAGACACAAGGTGAACAGTTTTGGTAACGGACAATTTAATCTAAAAACAAAACAAAATTGGACTTGTGTCCTTGTTATTTGTTCTTCAAAATACATTAGCAAATACCCTGCGAAGTATTCGCAACCTAACTAACCCTCCCTAGGATATGAAATCCATTAATCCCTTTACTCATAGTTAGTTTATATGTCTAAATTATTATGTGTGACCTAATAATCAGATGTCTTGTTTGTCAACCAAGAATATTAAACTTTAATCTTTTCAGCATTCCAGACCATCATTTAAACAATCAGCCTCCCCTCTCAAACACTAATGTTATTGTTGTACACCACCCTCTGGAAAACTCTTGCACAGTTATGCTGTCAAATCATCGCATATTTTCCTCAGAGTCTGAACCGCCTGAGACCAGCCTGTCTCAAGATCTTGTCACATTGTGAACAGTCAGTAATGCGTTGTCCTCTGCAGCTGTAGCCAATAGGATCAATGAAACTCTTGCACTGGGATGTCCTGAGGGGGAAGGCACCTCTGGATCAATGTGCTACAGTCAGCAGACACACTTGTCCTCCGCACAGCAGGAATCCCCCAAAACTGCTGTTTCTCTTCCCACCACTGTTGCCTTGACAACGAGGTACACGCAAAATGTCAAACCCTCCTCAGATGCGTTCTTTGCACAGTTCTTCTGTTTCTGTAGTGAGCAACTCTTCACCAACACACTGATTCAGAGTACAACCCAAAGGTGGCGCACAACTTTCCAGTGCCGCTGTAATCACAATAAAACCAGCAACTGGAGATAAACTCAATTTAAATCTCTCCCCCAAAGGGTTACGAAATAAAACGGCTGAGTGTCTATATGGTCAGGAATGCTGAAACATGTGAATGTTAAAACAAATCAATGGCAGTAGTCTACCCGGATTCTTTACTCCATTAACAGTAGTAAAACCACATTGTAAAATCTCTTTTGTCTAGTTGAAGTCCTGCTTACTTCATCTTTAAAATCTTCTTTAATTTGAAACCAAAACGGTCTTTAATGGTATCAATTGTGGACTTCCTTAATATGAATTGTAAATGCAACATATGTTCTCTGTAGAACACAGATATGACAGTAGCTGCTGAAACTGGTTAATAGCAGTTTTCTGTCAACCTAGTTAAGCCTGTTGTTGTTGTTGTTGTTATATCTAGTAAATATATTTTTATTTCATGTTTACTCACAAAACAATATGACATTATTTAGAAACAAGTTGTACTCTCTCTGAACTCTTCAAAACATCTACTTGTCTTTCTCTTTCCTCCCTGTGCCCTGCAGCTGCCGGCTCAAGTTTCCCCTCATCAATCACCGGTGTGTTTGTGCAACACCTCTGTCATGCGTAACCATTTAACAGATTCATTCTGACTGACAAACTCATAACAACCTCCCAGTTTACTTTCTACTCTTTCTTCATAAACTTACAAACACAATTAATGTCTACTAATGATATTATAAAAACACTAGGTGGAATAATCCACTATTATGTTCAATTTGAATCAAACTTTAACCTGCTTCATATACTCAGCAAACAGTATTATTACTTTCCCTCAACGTTACTGTATGCAATAAATGCCTTCGAAATATAAGTAAACTTCTCAGTAAATGACAAATACCACGAAATTCACAATGCAATGTAATGGTACCAATCAGTTCTCAAAACCCCTCATAAAACCACAAAGTGACGTAACTGTATCCTACAAAAACTATGCTAAAAACAGCAAATTATAGTTTCTTATTTATTTCAATATCTACTACTTGAGCTCCCACATTGATCTATTCATTTTCAATGTTATTCACTCCTTGTTTTAAATTCAATGCTCTTTCTTCATGCATTTAAGAAGAGAGAGAGAAAAAAGAAGGAGGGGGGTGTGGGTACTCTCACAGACACCCCGGCTTGAACAGGCATTCCATGAGGGGGGGGGGGGCTTCCTTGAAACAAGAATGACTTCGTATCTATTTATCTGACTAGGTTAATATGTGTTCACTTGTATTTATTAATACACTGGACAATTCTTGTCGTTACTCTTAATGTCCTTATTCTTATTTATTTGAATGTCCGTGGAGCAACACAGAATATTGAAGAACAGAGGGCAGCTGACCACAAATGAGCTTCCCCTGTTATATAAACATTAATATATTCCTTCTGACTGACAAGCGTTCAAAAACCCTCCTGTTTATCACTTAGGCTACTACTTTTTGTTTTATTCATAACCTAAAAATACAATTGTGATGAATAGCTTGCTCTTTTTCTGATTGAAACAAAGAGTATTCTTCTACAGAATCCAAAAGTGGGGGGAGATTCTTTCACAGACAAATACTGACACCCCGGCTCCGGCTGGAGCTCTCAGCCTTTTCAAGAGAAGGGGGGCTTCTTTCAACAACTAATCAACAAACTATTGGTATACCAAAACATTTACCAACATAAAACAAGGTCTTTACGAATCAACAATGACAACCAACAGACAGAACAATCAACAAACAGCAAACATTGTACACAGATATATTAGCTACTGATACGGCGACCAGTTTTACACCTTACTATTGGCTACTCGTTTGACAAGTTTGACACCTTACTGTTGGCTACTTGTTTTGACAAGTTTGACACCTTACTGTTGGCTACTTGTTTTGACAAGTTTGACACCTTACTGTTGGCTACTTGTTTTGACAAGTTTGACACCTTACTGTTGGCTACTTGTTTGACAAGTTTGACACCTTACTGTTGGCTACTTGTTTTGACAAGTTTGACACCTTACTGTTGGCTACTTGTTTTGACAAGTTTGACACCTTACTGTTGGCTACTTGTTTGACAAGTTTGACACCTTCCCGTTGGACCGCGGCGGATCCTCATAAATTACGGGTTCCACCCGCTTCTCATCACAGATTTGTTTATACCCTTGTTGATCTATTCAGTGCACACAATTTTATTTACGTTTTATCTTTACTTTTTAGCTGAGACAATTATTTCTGCCATTTTCACACAATCCTAAAATGTAGTGGTATTTCAAACACATCTATTTGTTGTAACAGGCAGATGCTTACCTTGATTCTAAATGACCTGGGTTTTTGATTGTGTGAGATGGTTTCTTGTAAAAGCCGTAAACTCAATGTTTTTTGGTGTCCTCTCAGAAGGTCATCGGTGTCCGGACTTCCCGCTCTAGACCATCACGTCACGGGGTCACCAAGCTGTTGGAGTCTACCGGACCAGGTCCGTCCTCCGCGCAGATCGTTTGGATATGGCCAGAGCGGGGTCGCCGTCCGGATCTGCCGATGACCTTTCTTAGTTCTGAGGGGAAAGGAATTGTGTCCTAGACACTATTCTCTGTTAGCTGTACAAAAACTAGACTTTGCACTCCAATGAATTGTTTCTACAAATAAGCACTTTATTACACAGTTCAACAAAGATATATCAATCCGTACTATACCACAAAGCGCTTTGGACTCCTTCTTGAGTTCCCACCGTGACAGGCTCGTCAGTGTGAGGTCCCAGTTGAAGTGAGTGCCGAATTCTGAATATATATTTTTCTTTATAGTGTTTGCTGTGAAGCCCCCACCTTTGGTGCTCTCTGTGCTGCAGTCTGCCTTTTCTGCCCAGCAACACACAGTTTTAGCCAAGGTCAGGCCAGGGCCATACTCCCTTTTTCTAATTACCTGTTTTAACTGGTTTTCTCACAAGACAGTTGCGTCTGGTGAGGATCAGGGCCCCACATCTCGTCCTTGAAGATAACAGGATGTAGCCGGCCAGCAGTAAACTTTAACAGCAGTAAACTTTAACACGTTATTTTTCCACTCAGACAGCTCAATGTTTCCTATAACAGGATTTACTATATCTTATTCACAGTTACTTTTTCCTTATCTTTATCCTTCATAACCGTAAGAAATTAAACAGTATGTGATTTGTAAATAGGAATACAGATTTGACTTAATGTTTTCATAAATATATTTTTCTCCCAGTTTGTCATGGGACTTATTTTTACCCTCTCAAAGAACCGAAACCGAAAATAACCGGAATCGAAAAGCAGAACCGGAATCGCTCACTTCTCACTTACGTTAGCGGTGTCATAAAAACACCCAACTCTGCACATGACATACACATAATCAATTGAAATCAAAAGCAAAGCATTTGAGTAATAGAGTCTCTTGGTTCCTTTTTTTAAAGGTGACCGGTTTGAGCCAGTTTGGGAGGCTCACTAAAATAGCTCAACTTGTTCTAGTGCTCCCTCACTCTAATGCCGACGCGGAGAGGGTTGCCACCAACACCTACAACAACACACACACACACACACACACACACACACATCCCTTCACTAAGAATGAAATAAATATGTTTTTATTTGTATGAATATATGTGTCATTTATCAGATAAGACCACCGTCCCCACCCAAAGCCCCGCCGCTGCCAAAATCTCACTCTGAACTCTGTTCAAAACTTGACAGCCCTGTCTCTATATGACCCAAAGTGGATGAATACTGTATACACAATATTACAAATCAGTTCATAGTCATCATAACATTTGCGGTGAAATAACTTTTATAAATGTTTGGGTTAAAACAACCCATATTCTTCAAGAAGCTTGTACTGTTCGGTCTTACAGTAGCCTACTGTTGCCTACTTTCATTTGTCCATGTCCTTATTACTTTCTTTTCCGGTTTACTTCTCTTCAGTTTAGTCTTCAACGGCAACGGTGTTGTGCCGTAGATTCATGAAGCCTGTACATTCACCTGTATTGAGCGTTCGTCTAGTTTAATAAGCTTTTCTGTCTTGCTGTAGATTGAAGCCCTGTTCGCGGGGACGCGCAAACGTGACGTCATCGCCTGTATTGAGCGTTCGTCTAGTAGTTTAATAAGCTTTTCTCTCTCTTTTGAATGATATATTTCCCATCAGATTAAACAGCAAACGGCTGAATAAATAATGTGCATTTCAACCTACGGCATAACACCGGCTATTGGTTCATGTCCCCGAGCACTATTGCCGGTGCATCGGGGTGGCTGAGTTGCAGCTCGTGAACACAGTCAGCGATGGAGCCGACCGCCAGTAACGCTCTGCCGCTGGGAGGCACGTAAATAACTAACAGTAAAATACACCCGAATTCTCTAGGCAGATAAAAGGGTCTTAACGTCATGCCGAGAATTTCTACATTGGGATTTCAGGTTTTACATTTGACTGAGTATGATCGGCACCACAGGTCATTAATATACACACAAATACCGCCTCCTCTGGTTTCCCCCGAGTTCGCATCCCTGTCTGCTCGAACAAGGGTGAATCCAGGTACTTCAAAGAGAGATTTAGGCATCGTAGATTGTAGCCAACTTTCCATGAAACATAATAAAGAGGCCCCTTTTATTTTGTAAAATAGCAAGGGGGTGCATATCCTGACAACCAGGCCATGCCGTAAAAAGCACCCCAAATATGTTTCTATTAATCCCAACCTCAAGCATTTTTTAGGGTATGGTTGTAGGACTAGTACCAATAAATGGAGTAAGTTTCATGTATGTGACCCTTTTATTTGGTAAGAGAGCAGGTGCATAACGAGGCAAACATATGCTGACAAAGACTATGTAACATTTGTAAACATATATTTTGATTATTATATGACAAATATGTAAAATTAAACAATACATTTTAAAGCACGTGTATACAGACAGGACGTCACAATTTAAAAAAAACATATATTAAATAAAAATATAACTGAAAAAGAAGTGACGAATGAATGCAAAATCGACACCACTACCATCAAAATACGGAGCGTTTAATCACAAGAATCAAGACTATGATGAGCTACCACTAAACGATCGACTCACAGTCTGAAAATTACCATTAAAAAAAACCTTGACGTGTATTCTTCGTTTTGAGGTCTAAACGTTTCATTTAGAAATGCGCGTTGCCCTGACAAAGGGTGCATAATTTGAAACAACACCGGTGTTATGCCGTAGGTTGAAGCCTTGCCGTGGATTGAAGCCCTGTTCGCGGGGACGCGCAAAGGTGACGTAATCGCCTGTGTTGAGCGTTCGCCTTATTTTCACCCTTTTCAAAGCTTTTTTCTCTCTTTTGAATGATATATCAGATTAAACAGCAAACGGCTGAATAAATAATGTGCATACAATTGCGAGGAGGCTCGTTTTAAGGACACGTTTTTCAGATCTGTCACAATCTTCGTATTGGAATAAACTTACGTTTTTGAGTGTATAGTCCCACTCTGTTATATTCCTCCTTCCTGCAGAACAGACAATGACAGGATAATATGTGATTTGTCAATAGTCCTATTTCTTAAAACCTTCTCTGTTGTTTAAGTGTCTGATAACCACGAATAGTAAGCAATGATATAACAGTAATGATATCAATAGTCCTATTTCTTAAAACCTTCTCTGTTGTTTAAGTGTCTGATAACCACGAATAGTAAGCAATGATATAACAGTAATGATATCAGACACTGTGTTATTTTCAATCAAGCCTAACAAATTATGTGTTCAAACTGGCTTCACTCACTTGAATTGCTCCTTTGAATATAATTTGTATATATCCCTACTCAACACATGTTTGTATTGGAATGCCACTCCTATTTTTTTTTCTATTTTATTTTAAGGTGACATTGAATGCTTTGAAAGGTGCCCTAAAATAAAGTGTATTATTGATCTTGTATCTGTGCCTCTATTACATTACATTTCATTTTCTATCACACTATTAATGTTCCTTATTTTAGACTAGGTTAATCCTGGTGTCAATAGGGAAGATATGCACTGTTCTCTACATAACATGTTCAGAGCAGGTATTTCTCCTGCCGGATTTGGAACCCCCCCTTTATCTTTGTCCAGGATAGTCACAACTTCACAAAAATCACACTGGTGCTTGCTGTTCCCCTCTAGTTTGTGCTCACAAAAGCATTTCACTCTGGGCCCAGCAGGTACAAAAATAAAGAGGGGCTTCAAAATCCGGCAGTGCAGTTGTTAGAGCTGCCAGATTTGGAACCCCCCCTATATCTTTCTCCAGGATAGTCACAGACTCACCAAAATCACACTGGTGCTGGCTGTTCCCCTCTAGTTTGTGCTCACCAAAGCATTTCACTCTGGGCCCTGCAGGTCAAAAACTAAAAAGGGGCTTCAAAATCCGGCAGATCAGGTGTTGGTGCTGCCAGATTTGGAACCCCCCCTATTTCTTTCTCCAGGATAGTCACATTGTCACCAAAATCACACTGGTGCTGGCTGTTCCCCTCTAGTTTGTGCTCACCCAAGCATTTCACTCTGGGCCCTGCAGGTCAAAAACTAAAAAGGGGCTTCAAAATCCGGCAGATCGGGTGTTGGTGCTGCCAGATTTGGAACCCCCCCCTATATCTTTCACCAAGATAGTCACAGACTCACCAAAATCACACTGGTGCTGGCTGTTCCCCTCTAGTTTGTGCTCACAAAAGTATTTCACTCTGGGCCCTGCAGGTCAAAAACTAAAGAGGGGCTTCAAAATCCGGCAGTGGAGTTGCTAGAGCTGCCGGATTTTGAAGCCCCTCTTTATTTTTGTACCTGCTAGGCCCAGAGTGAAATGCCTTTGTGAGCACAAACTAGAGGGGAACAGCCAGCACCAGTGTGATTTTGGTGACATTGTGACTATCCTGGCCAAAATGACAGGGGGCGCTTCAAAATCCGGCAGCTCTAGCAACTGCACTGCCGGATTTTGAAGCCCCTATTTATTTTTGTACCTGCTGGGCCCAGTGTGAAATGCTTTTGTGAGCATAAACTAGAGGGGAACAGCCAGCACCAGTGTAATTTTGGTGAGTCTGTGACTATCCTGGAGAAAGATATAGGGGGGGTTCCAAATCCGGCAGCACCAACACCTGATCTGCCGGATTTTGAAGCCCCTCTATATTTTTGTACCTGCTGGGCCCAGAGTGAAATGCTTTTGTGAGCACAAACTAGAGGGGAACAGCCAGCACCAGTGTGATTTTGGTGAGTCTGTGATTATCCTGGACAAAGATAAAGGGGGGGTTCCAAATCCGGCAGGAGAAATACCTGCTCTGAACATGTTATGTAGAGAACAGTGCATATCTTCCCTATTGACACCAGGATTAACCTAGTCTAAAATAAGGAACATTAATAGTGTGATAGAAAATGAAATGTAATGTAATAGAGGCACAGATACAAGATCAATAATACACTTGATTGTAGGGCACCTTTCAAAGCATTCAATGTCACCTTAAAATACAATTGAAAAAAAATAGGTGAGCAATTCAAGTGAGTGAAGCCAGTTTGAACACATTATTTTTTAGGCTTGATTGAAAATAACACAGTGTCTGACATGATCATATATGTGATATCATTACTGTTATATCATTGCTTACTATTCGTGGTTATCAGACACTTATACAACAGAGAAGGTTTTAAGAAATAGGACTATTGACAAATCACATATTATCCTGTCATTGTCTGTTCTGCAGGAAGGAGGAATATAACAGAGTGGGACTATACACTCAAAAACGTAAATTTATTCCAATACGAAGATTGTGACAGATCTGAAAAACGTGTCCTTAAAACGAGCCTCCTCGCAATTGTATGCACATTATGTATTCAGCCGTTTGCTGTTTAATCCTAATATATCACTCAAAAGAGAGAAAAAATCTTTGAAAAGGGTGAAAATACGGCGAACGCTCAACACAGGCGATTACGTCACCTCTGCGCGTCCCCGCGAACAGGGCTTCAATCCACGGCAAGGCTTCAACCTACGGCATAACACCGGCACTGCATGTCCTCCACCGTCGTCATTGAACGTAATCCGGGTTTAGCGTCACTTCTCTGGCCTCCGCTGCACTATGGCCCATTCCCAAACCGCCCCCTACACCCTACCCCTACACCCTACCCCTACACCCTACCCCTCCGTTTGCGCGTTCACGCAGAGGGTCCGCCATATTGAGGGCTGGTCCAAAGCAATCAGGGCGGAGGCGTAGTGGGTTATAAAAGCCTCCAACAGCGAGTTTGCATGGATGCAGGCTTGATAATCTCACTCCACAGGTGTGCAACCGTTTTTCGGGTATGGAGGGAACAACGTCATACAAATGTGAGTTCCATGTGGTTATTTTTTTAAACGATAAATAATACGTTGCCTTAACTAATACATGCCTTTGTGAACATGTATTTATAAATCTACACGTGTTAATTTGATTTGCCAAGATTACATTAGATTTTTATTTTGAAGATGTACAAATCTAAATCGGAATCAAACTAACAACACATGTGTCAATTCATGTATCCATTCACTTACGAAATCGGTTTAAACTTAAGTGTGATTTGTAATTTCAGGGACTGTGGTAAAACCAAGGCACTTATTGCTTTACGAATGGAAAAGGATGACCTGTTTTGCAAAAAACGCAATGCTGCCAAAGAAGCATGGGAGTGAGTTATGCACTCAATTCATATTTTGTGCAATGAAAGTAATGAATGTGCACTGTGGGTCATTGCCTTAACACCAATATATATTGTTTAAATATTCTATGATAACAGGTCAATCATTAAGGAACTGGACCTTGGGCAACACGTGTCTCACAAACAGGCCTCCAAGAAATGAGAGAACCTAAAAAAGAAATACAAGGTAAATGGTGTATTGTTATTGTAAAACATGTTTGTTTTTGAAAAAGCTGAACAAATATTTCTAACATGCATTTGTTTGCAATAGGAACTTAAAAGGCCAAGGACTGGAACAGGGACTGATCAGGGGGAAGAAACCCCTGCAACATGGCCCTTCTTCATGGCCATGGATGAGGCCATAGGTGCAAGGCCTTCAATTAGTCCTTCTGTCCTTGTTGCCTCAGCCTTGGCAAACCCCACAATCCTCTTTGATCCGGAGGCTGCTTCCTGCTCCTCTTCCTTCCCCCCCCCAAATGTGGCTGATGATCCAGACCCCTCACCACCCTCATCACTGTCTGAGGCTGGAACCACCCAGCAGCCCCCCCCAAAAAAAAGAAAATGTGCTATTGGAGTGCTGGAGTGCCGAGAACGCGAGGCAGAAAAAGAGGACGAACGCCACAGAGAAATAATGCAGCACTCAGATACATTTCTAACCCTGTTCGAAAAAATGGTCGACAAAATGTGATTTATTTCTCCCCCCCCACCATTGGCCATTTCTATGTTGATTATTGATGTTACTTTAAAGACTTGTTTTTGTTCGCTTGTATTATTTATTTGGAAGACAATAAACCTAATTTAACGTACTGTCCTTCATGTCTTCAATATTGTATGGGATATAGTAAATACAGGTAGACGGGTGATGAAGGTGACATTGCGTTTGCTTGATTGTTAGATGGCTACATTGTTCTGTGTGGGTTTCATAATGTAGAAGGAAAAGTTGTGCACAAAGTAATGGTGTGCACGGAACTAAAGTGTTTTTTCCAAAGTCTGAAGATTAACCCTGAATATCAGCATTTTAAATAAAGATATGTCTGTGCGCTTCATAGGTATAAGGCATTAAAATATACATGCCATTTACAGTCTTAATTGCTCATGTCAAACCATTTGCAGAGTTTCACTCAAAAACAAAAGTGATTGTATTAGAAGACCTGTGTTCATTTTCTGAACCTGTGCTCGTGATTGAATGATCCAAGAGGTAAGGACATTTCTCTCCAATTTGGGATTATGCAGAAAGACAATTCAGGAAAACCAAGTTTGAAATCAACGGTGCACAGGTTTATTTTATTTCACCTCTTTTCTCTAAAGTGAGAAGTGGAGCTCACTAAAACAAACAAAATTAAATCAGGTATGTGTGCACATCATTTCAAAAACACAAGTTAACAGACAACCACGTTTTTGCCAAAAAAAAACACAAAAAAACAAAGTTCATTAGATGTAATCGTGCTCTCTCAGGTGTGGTGCCATTTGGACAGGAGCAGAGAGTTGTGCAGCAATCCTGTTCCTTAGGTGGTGTCCAGGACTTTCCTGTCCACATGCTGCGGCAGAGGGAGGACTCTGGTCCCCATCTTCAGGGGGGAAGGCTTCAGCATCCTCAAGGACATCGTTCATGTCTATGCACAGATTGTGCAGAAATGCACAACATGCAATGATGTCAGGGGAAAAGCTTGGACTGACCTCCAGCGCTTTGAAAAGGGTGGCCCTCCAGCGAGCCTTCATCCTTCCAAATGCTCTTTCCACCACAGACCGAGCCCTGGCATGATGCCTGTTGAATCTGGCCTGCACCTGGCCGCGAGGGACCTTGTAGGGTGTGAGTAATCCCACTGGTTTTTCCAGGCAGGGATAACCACCGTCCCCAAGGAGGAACCAACCAGCTGGGGGAAGTGCCTGGCAGAAGATGGGGCTGTTTCGCAGTACTGTGGCATCATGAACGGAGCCTGGATAGCCGATGAAGACATCCAGGAATCTCCCAGTTGAGTCACAGATGGCCTGCATCTGGATGGAAGGAAACCGCTTGTAATTGATGTACTCCTTGTGGTACTCGTTTCCTGGAGGTTTGATGCGAATATGGCATCCATCAATCGCACCAGCAGCACGGTGAAATGCAGGACTCTTTGCAAGCTGACAGAAGCCATCTGCAATCTCTGGCAGCCCATCTGCGGTTGGCAGGGAAATGAGGGTCTTCAGGTTGGCCTTTATCTTCCCGGTGACGTGTTTGATGATCCTGTGGACCGTCGATTTGGGAATCCCGAATGCTGAACCCACCACAGAGGAGAACAAGCACCTCGATGTCTTGTCCCCATCCGTGGTCCTTTGGGGAGGAAAGTATCTGCACCAAATACACCACACTAGATCGCTTAACTCTAAAGTCCTTCTTTAGACAGGCTTCAGGGTTGGCATACACGGTGAGAATTGGGGCAGTAGCATTGAGCTGCATGTAAAGACCTTTGCCCCCCTGTAAAAGACAAACACAGGACACAGTATTGTTCGTTCACACACACACACACACACACACACACACACACACACACACACACACACACAGAGCTCTGTAAACAATTCTGAGAGCAAGTCAAATTAACCTTTCCTTTTTTATTCTATAAACTACTGACAACATTTCTCTGTGTTGGAATTCTACAGACACTATACAGATATACAGGTATAGCTTATAAAGAAAGACTAAATGAATGTATATCACAATATATCTAAATATCTATTTGTATTACACATAAAGTTCATAGGCTACTATATAAGAAATAAAGTGAAGATAATTGTTGTATTGGCAATATTGAAATGTTTATCTGCCACTGGCACATCGCTAAAATGCGCCTCAACCTTCTCCGCCTTCTGTTGGATCTTGCCATTGCACCCGCTAACAGGCGACGGATAGCAACGCAGGTCAATGCAGCCGACAGATGTGGGTTGGACACCATGACGTCCGTTTCCTGCGGAGAGAGGGGAGGCCGTCCCAAAGCTTGCCGCTGTATTTATACCCTTAACCCTTAATGGAGGGAACTTCATTCAGCTGTGATGCCTACAGACGGAGTTCACTCCGTCACGGAGGGGGAGGGTCGAGGGAGTGGTTTGGGATTGGGCCTATATTTGGCTCCACCTTCCGCGTGCTACCCCATTGCGTCAAGTTCTCTACAAGCAGCGAACAATTTACCGGAAGCGAAGTGTTGAAATAAAATCATAAAACAGATTCAGGTTCTCAAGCTGATCAACAGCACATTTTTATAAAAGCAAAAAAAGTCCAACATTTTTTTTTACTTTTTCAGTATTATGTATGTATAATATAAGTAAACGTATGAAGCTTAATGTAATAGGGTAACTACTTTAATTATATATGGTCCCTTTAAAAGAAAAACAAATAGGCCTACAGCTGCTACTTTTTTACCATGATGTTCTTATCTGCTATTAGTGCTTTTTTTACTGATGGTGTTCTTTTATTATTAATTACGTGTGCATACTTAGTTAATTTTGAATGTGTAACGTCTTTCTCCTCACTTTATCTGCACTTTCTGCTGTTGTAATAATGTATATTCCGGGACAAATAAAGGAATTCTGATTCTGATTTAATCACGATTCCAAAGGCTTTTATTTTGGAATTATCAAGCGGAAACAGTTTCTGTGTTTCAGTTTTTGTTGACGCCCCCGGTGTAGAAACAAAACCCGGGTATTTTTCACCGTCAGACTGTGCAGATCTACTCGATCAGCTGGTGGAGTCGACAAGGGAAACATTACCGGCTGTAATCTTTCAGGGTTTTACTCTTCTGACTAAAGCAATTCGCCGCGAGTCTATCAGACCAATATGGAGAACAGAAAACGGCAGTTGGAGGCAGTTGTGATCGACAACCACTGCTTCAAAACGCCAGAGAAAAGGGTGTCATTGGTCCGGCTGCCGGACTCCGACTACATGCGATGGGGAGTGGAAGAAACATGTCAGTACCTGCGAAGAGAAGATCTCGTAGAGTGGGAAGATATATTTAAAGGTTAGTTTCTGGGTTCTTTAATAAACTGTTGTTCACCTTGTTGTTGATATGAATTCAGTAGATCAGTTGATAGCTGCTTCTAAATTATGCTAATTTGCTGTCCTCAGTCAGTGGTAAAAAGTAACTAAGAATATGTACGTACTCGAGTTCAATGTTGAGGGGATTGACCACCACTAAACTTAATTTAATACCTGTTAGTTACTTGGCAGATTTGGATTAATAATTTGAAATATAATCAACACATAAATAAGACGAGTAAGATCTAGCTACCCTGCAGTATACACAGTCATTAAAACTAGCTGCACCTTTACCAGCTTTGATAAACACATTAATGCATCAATAATTATAATCAAAACATATCATATATATTATTCTAAAATGGACCAATCTGCATAAGGAGTACATTTAACTTGTGTTACTTTAAGTATATTTACAAATACTTTTTGTAATTTTACTTGAGTAACATTTTGAATACAGGCCTTTTGTAACAGAGTATTGCTACACTCTGGTAGTTCTACTTTTACTTAAGTCCAAGATCTGAATACTTCTCCCACCTCTGTTAAAGCTTTATTTGTATAGCATTGTTCATACACCAGGTGCATCTCTAGTGCTTTTACAACATGGCGGCCCACATCATAAATTAAAACAAAAAAAAGAAATTATCTTCCGGTCAAAACGTTGAAACCCTTTAGTACACACGCAGCATAACAAGATAATACAACAGTTCAAGGGACACAAGGAGGTGAAAGGTGTGATAATACAATACAATAAATGATCCCTCTCCGTAAAATAAAGGAAGACATTCGACAAAATGAATAAATACAATAAAATATTAAAACCAACATTAATTGTGTTTCCCCTGTGTTTTCTAGCACAAAAGATCACAGGTGTTGGGCTGCGGTATCTCAGTGACGCTGATCTGGAGAAGATTGGTATAAAGTAAGTATGTGTTTGTGTTAATTTGTGGGATTTGTGAAAATGGTCATGGGCATAGAAATCGGACCAAAAGACCACTAACACTTTTGTCAAAGTAAACATAAATTACTTCTCTAATAACGATGCTGTTTCTTTCCATTATTGTTGATCCGGTGTTGCCCAGGTGCCTTGGTGACCGTCTGAAGATCCTTCATAGCTTCAGGAAGCTGTGGCAGATAGGAGCAGAGCCAAATAAGGTAACTACCAGCTGAATTGTGCTGAATTTCCTACATTTCAAGGCTAAAGGGATAAAGAAGACATAATAAGAAAAAAGAGAAGCACTTGTAGGATAAACAGAAGGGAAGTGTGAAAAGACACAAGGGGTTAGTGCACAACATACTTCCTCCTAGCCCATATTTGTTCTCAACCCATACCTCAAAAACAGAATGTGAAAATAACACAAGCTGCAAATAAGCTTAAGGGGAACATTGTGAAATGAAAACCGACCTGTTTCTCCCTTTTTTTGGAAATGTCAGAGACACCTTACTTCCTGCTATTTAAACCATTGTTATACCTTGTCAATAGATTTTTTCATTGTAAAGACTGCTTTTAACTTTAGTTTGTGAAATCTATTTATATATTTATATCATTTTCTGTCCATGTGTTTTGTTGAAAAATGGCTTCAAACCATCGTACCACCCTAAGATAAATACACATACTGGCTATATATTTTGATTAGGAATGGTCTCGTTCGGTCTTCTTTCAGGTGTTTAATGATCCTATTCACGGGCATGTGGAGTTGCACCCTCTTCTCGTCAAAATCATCGACACGCCTCAGTTCCAGAGACTACGAAATCTCAAGCAGCTCGGAGGGACCTATTATGTTTTCCCCGGAGCATCCCACAACCGGTTTGAACACAGCATTGGGTATGTGTTTGGTGGGTTTATTTAATAGGGTTTTATAATGAGGCATCAATAAAACTCGCATCATAGAATCATAGGCTCATATAAAACCACATTAACTGGCAAAGCATTGAGTCACCAAAGTGTCAAATAGAGGTATAATAAAAGGAAACTGACGAATATAAAACATAATATTTCTCTCAGTAATCTTTTAATCTGGATTTATATTAGGGACATTGCCCTCATCGGATATTATATTGCACTGGCCAAGAGTGCATGTCATGGGGAAAATACCCGCCCTTTGTCCCTTCCCCTCTTATTGGGAATAGGCTTTCTATACACTTGTATTGTGAAAAAGATACCTGCCAATATGTTGACAAGAGATGTTGTCTATGTTAGAAAGGATAGGCTGACATTAGAATCAGTTTTTGGTTATTAGTCCCACAGCAGGGAAATCACAGTGTTACAACCAAACATGGCATGGCAGGCAAAAAGGCAAGCAATAATAAACGGAGAAGCAAAGCACACATTAATAATAACATTTAAATAAAGGCAAGTTAGTACACAGCCAGGGCTAAAAAGGGACTAGCAGCAATTTAAAGAAAAATACTATAACATACTGTATTAAAGTATTGAGACTTTCTAAAAAGGAAATGTTGGTACTTTAATAAAAATGTGTGATGAATGATATGAATACATTTTCAACATACAATCGTTAAAAAATTGTTATTGTTTAATTTGTAGGTTTTTTTTTAAAGGTGCCACATGCATGAAAATTGTGTAACCAAATGTTACATAAAGTTTCACTAACATGTCTTTATCTTTATATAGTTAATTTTTAGTTATGGTTTGTTGAACTCTTACTGTAAATCTGCATTGTTTTATTGTGTGCTGCTACAGAGTGGGACACTTGGCTGGGCGGCTCGTAGAAGCTCTGAACGAGAGGCAGCCAGAGCTCCTCATCTCTCGCAGAGACATCCTTTGTGTGCAGATCGCTGGGCTCTGCCATGACCTGGGTGAGTGATGTTCAGGTGCTCACAAGTTTAAATTTAAGTTGGGCATGAGGGAGAATGCAAGTTAAATTCTTCCCTTTTCCTGTCTATTCCCCTCGGAATAGCACACAAGCAGCTTAGTGCAAAGTTCACACATGTCACATTCAATAGCTTTTGGATGTAACCCCCATTCCAACCCCTATCCAGGTCATGGGCCATTCTCCCATATGTTCGACAGCAAGTTCATCCCCACAGCACGTCCAGGAATTTCCTGGAAGGTAATAAACAATCAGATTTATTTTTTCTCTTTTCTTTTGCCGTATGCATTGAGGGTAAATAAAACTGAGGCAAAATAAGAACACTTCTCTGAATTAGTTTTATACAAGCCTTCATATTTTTATTTCCAGTTATTACTGACAAAGGCAGATTGTCTAAATCCACTTTTTCGCAGTTTAACAAAATGCAGGCAGTCTGGGGAAGTCACTTCTAGACATCTTAATAACTAAGATCTGAGTTTCTGAGGTTTAAAACCTGTGCTGTGATTCATCAGAAAATGATTTGGCACTCAAGTATAAAATAAAAACCCTTTAAATCACAGTTTCAACTTACAAGTCCAGCCGCGCTTATCAACTGAACTGAGCTACCACAAAGAATCGTAAAGAAACGCTTGTTTGGTCACATCTCGAAACAGAACATTCTGCTTTGCCAATATATTTTCAAAAGGACAAACCGAGAGTTTTGTGGGGAAGAAAATAGGAACAAATGGAAAAGTCAGACTGATAATAACTACCTTGATAATAACTACCTTCTGTGAAAGGGATATTTGGATGGCTATTTTTGAAAAGTAAATGGAAAAGGCCTTTATCTGTCTTTAAGTCATTCCCTATGGAGATTGTTAAAGCTTTAGTTCATATATATATATATATATATATATATATATATACGCAATTAATTCAAAAAATTAATTACCGCCGTTAACGCGATAATTTTGACAGCACTAATATATATATATATATATATATATATATATATATATATATATATATATATATGCGCCATTACAATGTAATTTGTCTTCAGTAGGCCATTTGAGGGCTTAGATATCGATAGCACTTCTCAGATTGATAAGTCTTATCACTGATAAGAACTAGAAGGCACACTGTCATTATGTAATTAGAGGGGCGTGGCACCATAGCTGTGAGAACTCAGCAATCAGGCGTCCATTTAGGCAGCTCTTTCTTGAGCGTCAGCGTCAGACAGCCGAAGACCGACAAAGACATTGGAGTCCTGCGGGAGTCCTGCGGGAGTCCTGCGGGTGGCAAAGAGGAGGCAAATCCTACTCTAATTGAGCTAAGTATCACTGGTGTCTTATTCTTATTTTTCTTTTGTTTAGCTTTCTAGCCCCTCAGGCTATAATCATGTGTATTTTCTCCATTCCTGTTCATGTGTCTTCTCGCAATTATCACTGGCCCCGTGTATCTCCTAATCGCTATAACCGGCCCGCTCTCGTCTATCCCACGTGCTCCACTGAGATCCAGCATCTAGTTTCAGGTGGCCTGTGGAACGCCTCCCTGCAGTCTCTGGATTTCCTTGCTCTCACTGAGACCTGGATTACTCCATCCAACACATCCACCCCAGCAGCTCTCTCCACAGCATATTCCTTCTCCCATTCACCCAGACCCACTGGCAGAGGAGGTGGCACTGGTCTCCTGCTCTCTCCCAAATGGAGCTTTTCCCTCTTCAAGCTACCTAACTTCGCTCCTTCCACCTTTGAATTCCATGCCGTCACAGTGACCCATCCTATACAACTAACCATTGTTGTTCTCTACCGTCCACCAGGCGCCTTGGGGGACTTCTTGGAGGAATTAGATAATCTCCTCTCACACATCCCTGAAACTGGCCCTCCCGCTGTACTTCTCGGAGACTTCAACCTCCAGACGGGGAAGATAGACGAACTAACATCTCTGTTAACCACCTTTGCTTTCTCACTATCTCCGTCTCCACCGACTCATAAAGCTGGCAATGTCCTTGATCTCATATTCTCAAGGCACTGCGCTACTTCTAACCTCTCTGTAAACCCGCTCCACACCTCCGATCACTTCTTCATTTCATTCTCTTTACCCCTTTCCAAACATAACAAACTAATCTCTTCGCATCCTGCATTTGTCCGCCGTAACCTCCGTTCCCTCTCCCCTCTCCCCCTCTCCCCCTCTCCCCCTCTCCCCTCTCCCCCTCTACCTTTGCCTCCTCGGTGCTCTCAGCCCTCCCTTCCTCTGACTCGTTCCAACTCCTGCCTCCAAACTCCGCTGCAGAAACTCTCCTCTCTACTCTCTCCTCCTCTCTGGACTCTCTCTGTCCTCTCACATCTCGGCAGGCTCGTCAGTCCCCTCCTGCTCCCTGGCTAAATGATGCACTGCGTGCTAATAGAACCGTCCTTCGGGCAGCAGAGCGGAAACGGTGGAAATCCAAACACCGTGACGACCTCCTAACCTATCAGGCTCTCCTCTCCTCTTTCTCTGCTTCCATCTCTCAGGCAAAAAGCTCTTTCTTTCAAGACAAGATCCAATCTTCCTATTCCAATCCTAAAAAACTATTTTCCATCTTCTCCACCCTCTTGGACCCCCCCAAAGCCCCTCCCCCCTCCTCCCTTCTGTCAAGCGACTTTGTTAACCACTTTGAAAAAAAGGTTGACGATATTCGCTCTTCTTTTTCTGACTCACCTCTACTCACCGCCGGATCACCTGAGCCACCTTCAACCGGCACACTAACCTCCTTTTCCCCTCTCTCTCCAAGTGAGGTTCTTACCCTCATTACCTCTGCCCGTCCTACCACCTGTCCTCTGGACCCTATCCCTTCAAACCTCCTTCAGACTATCGCTCCTGATATTCTACCGTTTCTCACCCATTTCATCAACACTTCTCTAACTTCTGGTCACTTTCCAAACAGTCTCAAGGAGGCAAGAGTAAACCCTCTCCTAAAGAAACCCACTCTCGACCCGTCTGACGTTATAAACTACAGGCCTGTCTCTCTCCTCCCGTTCCTGTCTAAAACACTTGAACGCGCTGTCTTTAAACAACTCTCCCGTTATCTCCATCAGAACAACCTTCTGGATCCGCACCAGTCTGGTTTCAAGGCAGGTCACTCCACAGAAACTGCTCTCATTGCTGTCACTGAGGAACTGCACACTGCTAAAGCAGCCTCCCTCTCCTCTGTCCTCATCCTGTTGGACCTGTCTGCTGCATTCGACACGGTGAACCATCAGATCCTCCTTCACACTCTCCAAGAACTTGGAGTTTCAGGCTCTGCACTTTCCCTCCTCACCTCATACCTCAAAGACCGCACTTACAGGGTTACTTGGAGAGGGTCGGAGTCCAACCCTTGTCAATTAACTACAGGGGTCCTTCAGGGCTCTGTTCTTGGTCCTCTCCTCTTCTCCCTGTACACAAACTCGCTCGGATCTGTCATTAGCCCGCATGGTTTTTCATACCACTGCTACGCTGACGACACTCAATTAATTCTGTCCTTTCCCCGCTCAGAGACCCAGGTCGTCGCACGCATCTCTGCTTGTCTAGCTGACATCTCTCAGTGGATGTCCGCTCATCATCTCAAGCTCAACCTTGACAAAACTGAAGTGCTTTTCCTTCCGGGAAAAGATTGTCCCTCTCTTGACCTAACTATCAACATCGGCCCCTCTGTTGTTTCCCCGACCCAGACTGCAAGGAATCTGGGTGTGATCCTAGATAACAACCTGTCCTTCACTGCAAACATCGCTGCTACAACCCGCTGCTGCAGATACACGCTTTTCAACATCAGGAAGATACGCCCCCAGCTGACCCAGAAATCGACGCAGGTTCTGGTCCAGGCTCTCGTCACCTCACGCCTAGACTACTGCAACTCCCTCCTGGCTGGTCTACCTGCATGTGCCATCCGACCTCTGCAGCTCATTCAGAATGCAGCGGCTCGTCTGGTCTTCAACCTTCCAAAATGTTCCCACACCACGCCGCTCCTCCGCTCCCTCCACTGGCTTCCGGTAACTGCTAGAATCCACTTCAAGACACTGGTACTTGCGTACCATGCTGCGAATGGGTCTGGCCCTTCCTACATCCAGGACATGGTTAAACCGTACACCCCAGCACGTGCTCTACGCTCTGCATCAGCCAAACGGCTCGCTGCACCCTCGCTGCGAGGGGGATCCAAGTTCCCATCAGCAAAAACACGTGGGTTTGCTATCCTGACTCCAAAATGGTGGAATGAGCTCCCCATTGAAATCAGGACCGCAGAAAGCTTACACACCTTCCGGCGCAGACTGAAAACTCATCTCTTTCGACTCCACCTCGAGCGATAGAACTATTAACAAAGCACTTATATACTAATAAAGGACTGGCTTATCTAAAGCCAGTTGAGTAGCACTTGAAACGATTGGCTCTTTGAAACCTGATGTTCTTATATGATTCTGTTTTCTTCAAGGTTGTGTCTTCCTGGTCGAATGTACTTATTGTAAGTCGCTTTGGATAAAAGCGTCAGCTAAATGCAATATAATGTAATTTAAGTTATGACCATACACCTGGCATCCAGCAACCGTGAGATTAGATAAGTGTCCTGTCATGTTTTAGTTGCGATAAGCTCTTTCTATCTGAGTAATGAGTCATGTGCTTTCACTTTCAAAGTGAGACCATGCACATTTCCATATTAACAACAGCCTGTTTTTGTTACAGCATGAGAAAGCCTCTCTGAGCATGTTCGACTACCTGGTGAAGGATAATGGCCTGAAGCCGGTGATGGAGCAGCACGGCCTGGTGCTGCCCGAGGACCTGGACTTCATTAAGGAACAGATTGCTGGACCACCGAACTCTGTTTCAGTTCAAGATAAGAAGGTAGTTCCACTTCTGCCCGTGTGAAATAAGCCAATGAAACAGCCACTGTGTATAAAGCAGGGGTGTCCAAACTACGGCCCGCGGACCATTTTCAATCGGCCCTCAGCAAATTCAAAAAGCATAATAGAATATGGACCACAAATTAAACTTATGCTTGTCTTATATTGTGCTTCTTAAATATAAATGTAAAAATATATTACACAGTAGTATTCAAGTGTTAATAAGAACACTTTTCAAATAAATTCAGTCAATTCAAGTTGGAAACATTTTCTAACATATAAGAAATAAGATAAGAAAAAAAGCCCAATGACTTATTTACATATCAAGCTTGAAATACACCCTTCCTATTTCTCCTTATTATAATCAATCTGAGGCTTCTGTTTTAAGGGATGAGCTGCCAACACTCACAAGCATAATTGACCTACATTTGATTGATTTTGCTAACTTATAACTGAACTTATGAGGCAATAAGGCAGTGCTTCTCAAAGTGTGGTCCGCGGACCACTGGTGGTCCGTGAGCGCCCCCTAGTGGTCCGTGAGTATATTGGTAAAACATCACATTTGAAATAAATAAATACATTTCAGTTTTCCGCACTCTCGCGGGAATATCTCCGCAATGGAACGAGCTTAAGTTTCACTTTCAATTGCATGATATAGCCCAGCGCAACACCTTCATCACACATGTTGCCACTTGTTTGTACCATTTTCAGGTGATTAGTGTAATCTGTTCTAGAAAGTGTGTGTGTGTGTGTGTGTGTGTGTGTGTGTGTGTGTGTGTGTGTGTGTGTGTGTGTGTGTGTGTGTGTGTGTGTGTGTGTGTGTGTGTGTGTGTGTGTGTGTGTGTGTGTGTGTGTGTGTGTGTGTGTGTGTGTGTGTGTGTGTGTGTGTGTGTGTGTGTGTGTGTGTGTGTGTGTGTGTGTGTGTGTGTGTGTGTGTGTGTGTGTGTGTGTGTGTGTGTGTGTGTGTGTGTGTGTGTGTGTGTGTGTGTGTGTGTGTGTGTGTGTGTGTGTGTGTGTGTGTGTGTGTGTGTGTGTGTACAGTTCGATGTGGATATGTCGGCTCATGCACGGTTACAGAAAACATTGTTGCCCTTTTCCATCTTCAGGGCTTGGCAAAACACACACATTCCTTAGTGTCTAGTCTCTTTAATTTTCTAATGGTGTGTGTAAATGTTTGTCTGTTTGCATCAGTCCGCCTAATATTTTTTAAGCTCCGTGTTTACACATTTATGACTATATGCTCAAAGATGTTATAAAAAGCATTTGTATTGAATGTTTGAGTTAATCATCGACTGCATACTGCTCATTCATCTTAACCTCATAGTAGGAGCTACGTGATACATTTGTTTATCTTCTTTTTTTATTAGCGCTGTGTACAAACATTGAAAGCCAGTGGGAACCAGAGTTAAATATGTGTATGGTTAAACATGGGAAAATAAAGCTGGTTCTGATGTCACTTTTATCTGATCTCTCCACAGTGGCCATATAAAGGCCGTCCAGAAGACAAGTCCTTCCTTTATGAAATCGTGGCCAACAAAAGGAACGGCATTGATGTGGACAAATGGGATTACTTTGCCAGGTGGGGCTTGGTGAGCTGTTAATTCCTTTTAATAATAATGTTCCAAGTGATACATCAATATTCTTTTTTTTGTAGTTTAACTAATCACCTTTTTTGTACACATTCCTGACCTCTGTGTCCGTAGGGACTGCTACCACCTGGGCATCAAGAACAACTTTGACCATGGCCGCTTCATAAAGTTTGCCAGGGTGTGTGAGGTGGACGGGCAGAAGCACATCTGCACTAGAGACAAGGTGCTGACTTTGTAACATCTGCTTTTTGATCAACTGCAATCCATTTAGACGATTAGTTGTAACGTGCAGGTCATTCTTTTAACAGGAGGTGGGCAATCTGTATGACATGTTCCACACGAGGAACTGTCTCCACAGAAGAGCCTACCAGCACAAAGTGGGCAACATCATAGAGACTATGTGAGTAGCTAATCGCTCTGATGTAGATTGAGGTCTGTGCTTAACAATTTAGTTGTTTTTATGGATAATTGTGGTGGAAATTTGAATCGATCTCAAATGCAGGAACAGAGCAACTTCATCCTCAGAGGATGAAGAGGTTCTGATCCACGAACACAGCTAACTGTCCCACCATAAAGAAGAAAGGAAGCCGCCAACTAAACCTTACCATAAGTTCCCTTGACATTATCTAAACATTCCCTCCATTAAACCATAAAACCCTCCAGTCCTTAACCATTTGCAAATCCACCTTTCACCCACCTCAAACCCTTCTGGCATTTCCATTCTAAACAAATGCCTATGTTCCACACATATAGGACATACATTCAATTGAACAGAGTAAGAGGCAATCAGAGTGTAAGACATAATATATATACTTACTCACTTGTCCACATCAATGCCTTTCCTTTTGTTGGCCACGATTTCATAAAGGAAGGATTTATCTGGACCGCCTTTTTATATGGCCACTGTGGAGAGATCAGATACCAGCTTTATATTATGTCTTATAAATGATTACATGATAATTTGACACAACAATAATATGTTGAGTATGGTTATCCAGGATCACAGAGGCCTTTTTAAAGGCAGACAAGCACATCCAGATTGAAGGCTCAGAAGGGAAGAAGTTCACCCTCTCCACAGCCATAGATGACATGGAGGCCTACACCAAGCTGACAGGTCAGCAGAAACCACTGTGTGCACATTTAAAATATAGCTGCAGTATACTAAGAGCTGCAGGATCAAATCCTAAAGCCCTGCTCCCTTGTCTCAAAGTCAGTGGGCTTTCGGAGGCCTGGAATACAATCTGTTGTTAAGTGTAAATATAGTTATTTGTATCAGTTTTTTCATCGCTTATTTTCTGCAATAATCCAAAATCCATTGGCTTTTTTTGAGGCCATTCGGTGTTGCCGGTTTACTGGTTGGCCTTCAGAAATATTTTCTCTATGAAGCACTTTATTATGTTATTGCATTGTGTTCTTCAATTAAGTATCTACCCATTAACTTACTTACTTAATTACTTTCTTAGTGTTTATGTTGCACTATATTTGAATACACACTCTATACTCCCTGTTTTGTGACAGCCACATTCATAACGTATAAAAAAAGAACCATTGACTTTTGTGTCTTAGTTTAGCTTTATGTTACCTGTCATATTCTTCTGTTTGGCCTGTAGATCATGTGTTTGAAAGAATTCTCCACTCTTCCTCTCCGGAGCTGGCTGAGTCGAGGCAGATTCTACGCAACATCGTCTGTCGACGCCTCTATAAATGTCTGGGCCAAACTCAGGCCGAACAACCCTTGAGTGTCACCCCGGTGTGTGTATATAGCATTTAGGAGCTAGTTGTTTTGTGAGTAATGTGTTCTGAGAAATGTGTTCTGAGATGTTTTTCAGTTGCCATGTAGGGCTGCAGCTAACAATATTTCCATTATCGATTCATCCATCATACGTATGTTTGAGGTATGATCTTTTTAATTAGTTCATTATAGATTCTAAAACAATGTCAGAATATGTGGGAAAATGCACTTTCGCAGAGGTCTTTAAAATTCAAGCTTCATTTGTCCAACAAAACTCAATTAAATGCGTTGATTAAAAAAAAAAGAGAGCAGCATTTTATCCTTGCTTTTGAGAAGCTGCAACCAGCAAATGTAAACACATTTCAACAATAAACTGTTGACAATTAATGATCTCTTGAATGGTTAAATAACTAATCATTTCAGATGATCTTCCGTAAAAGTACTACAAAAGTACTAGATTTTGTTGATGGATATTGCAAAATAGATTACAAAGATTAGATACGAGCTCAGAAATTGTGCATCTAATGGTTGAATTTATATCATTTGAAATAGCCTTCATTGATATGATACCGTTATTATATATGTCCACGGGTGATGTTATGTCCCTGCCAATATAAAATATGTATTATTCTTCACTACTTTTTGCTCCCCTTCAGGAGACAATTCGCAAATGGGAAGAAGATCTGGCTGAATCCCTCCATCAGAGCGGCTCTAAGGATGGCAGTCTGCAGCCGGAGGACTTTGTAGTTAGTGTATGTTTTTGATCTAATTTCTAACATTCTTTATTTATATACTATTGTTATGAATTGTAGCTACTTTGTACTATAATATCTTAAGATGTGAGTCTTTCTACACGTTAAGATATAACCCTCCTTTTCCCTTTAGGTCATCTATCTGGACTATGGCATGAAGGATAAGAACCCCATCAACAATGTGCGTTTTTATTGCAAGGATGACTCGTCCAAAGCCATCCAGATCCGCAAGAACCAGGTCAGAACTGTAGAATTCTGTACCTCAGAATTCAAATCTTGAACCGTCTTTGCCTGTGTTTTGTTTTTTTGTCATAGGTGTTTGTCATTGCTTCTGTCTGAAATGTATGTCTCGAAGTAAACTGTCATTCTTGCCAGGTGTCTAAACTTCTCCCAGAGCAGTTTGCTGAGCAGCTCATCAGGGTTTACTGCAAGAAGACCGACGACAGGAGTCTGGAGGCTGCCAAGAAACACTTTGTCCAGTGGTGCATCAACATGAACCTCTCAAAGCCTCAGGTACTATTTAATCGGACGTGATAATAATTTGTATGTTGGTTGTTGAACATAAGGTAGGTAGTTTGCCTCTACCCTAAACTTAAAGGACAAACAATTATAATAAGATAAGATATACCTATAAGAGTGTTAGGCACAAGTAGCCCTTAGCCCTGTTAAGCTGGATTGTGAATACATTATGTTAAGCTGCTGTATGACACTGCAGACTGAAGAGGGAGCAACAACAGTTGGTGGTCATGTGCTGATTTAAGAGTGGTTTTCAAAGCACTGGGAAATGTTTTATGTGGTAGGAAATACATCTAGCATGTTGTATGATGCCTTAAATGTATGTTATGTAAAGAACTGCACAGGTTAACTATTCATATAGAAGTAGTGTTTGTTTCAATTTCATTTTGTAATTGTTTGCATAGAATTTTTTCATGATTTGTAGGCCGGGACTTCTCTGCAGCACTCAAATTACTTATTTAAGAACAATATTTGAAGGTATTATTTGCCTTAAACAAATATTGTACCTCCTGCAATTTGGATATTGCACTACTTTTTACCAATTCAATCAAATGATCAGAATCAGAATTCCTTTATTCGTCCCGCAAAGGGGAAATTTACATTGTTACTGCAAAGTATAGATACAGATATAGAACACTATTATATAACAAGGCATGCACATCATATTTAAAGAAAATGATGACACAGTAGAGTGCTGGTGTCTGACATTTGTACAATTATTATTGCACATAGTTACGTAAATATTCCTGTTACAGTAATGGGTGGACTAACTATGAGTTCTAGCATTATGATTAATTGTTAAGCATTGTGTTTTCTTGTAAGGCCAAATTGGATGGAAGGAGGCGGCAGGCTTGGATGGAAATGCTTCAAATTTTCATTTCCTTTTGAGAATGCAGTATTTGGTATCCAATATTTTTCTCTCTTCTCCTTCACAGGATGGAGACATAATAGCACCTGAGCTGACGCCTCAGAAACCCAGCTGGTCGAACAACAATGAGGGCAGTGAGAGTGGCGGCTCCACGGAGGTAAACTGTGCTACTGTGAATGGACAGAAGAAAGCCAAAGTTCAGCTGTTTAAAAATTAAAACAGTTTCTACGACCAAATAAATAGTTTTCAACTATAAAGATAGTTGTTACATACTAAAGGCCTTTACTCAGGGTTTTTACACAGATCACTCAATATCATACACGTCTTTTGTTTTAGTTTGATCATTTTTAATCAGGTTTTTATTTTGGACTCTTAACATTTGAAACTTGGGTTCAAGTTTTAAATTGGTTTATTGTTTTCTACTATCATGCCTGTGTGTTATGATCAATAAATCATGGTCAATTTGAATGTTTTACTCTGAACATGTGCACAGTATATTTCAGGGCAGCATTTGATTACAGCATCCAACAACATTGTGTTTTCTTTTCACAAAACTGCCAGGGTTGAGTACGTTATAGCTGCTGTCAGAGGTTTCTGTGAGCACACAGATTCTGACATCTAAAGTGAGCATTTGTTTTAACCTCACTTTGGTTTGACCTTTCTTTGAAATATAGTTATTTAAGTTCTGGTTGAATGTGTTATGCCTTGCTTTATTTATTGTTCCTAAGTAGCTAATGTTGTTCATTAGGGGTTTTTTCAAGTTATTGATCAGTGTAACATTTTTTAATGGGATTTTTGATACCATCTAAACATGTTTCCCCCTTCAAAATGTGATGTGATCTTTCCTCATAGCTGGTTGTTTTATTTTGCTGATTGTGTAAAAAAAAAAAACAGTGCTAGTGGAAAATGTACCTAGGGAAAAAAAACCATTTATTTGTATTCCTATTGAAAGGAGTTGAAAAGTGTTTGAAAATAAAACTCTTTCTCTCAGATGTTGTCATGTAAGTACATTTTTTGAACACCAGAGGGCATCATGTTCCAGTATTTAGTAAGCATTGAGATTTATAAAAGTCATCAGTGTTTCCGTAAAGTTGAGAATACAGGTGCACTCTCATTTTAGGGGTGCGTAAATTTGCCCTGCAGCTTGGCAATGCATGGAAGATATTCATAACCTTAAATGAAATAAACAGATTTTTTGATTTAAATAATGTGTTTATATTCAAAATCTTACTAAGTATTGGTACAGCACTAGGAGTATGCATTGTAAAGAAAACTGTCCACATAAGTGTTATAGAAGTGTACATTCTATTATCATTCCTCACTGTTTAATTTGACTGTTGTTCTATAGTTTTTGGTTGAGTTTTTGGCGGAGGTGGTAAACTAAATATTACCTTGAGTACTGCACTGAGGTAACTTTTGTGAGTATTTCCATGTAATGCTACTTTATACTTATATTCACTACAATTAAAAAGGAAACAATGTACTTGTACATTTATTAAACAGCTTTAGCTACTTTAAACAAAATGCATCTCTAATAATAAAACTAGTTGACTAACTGTAAGTTACAAAACGGTACAATTATTTAACTATATTACAAAAAGTCAATCAGAACTTAAATGCTACTTGATGCAACAATATGATTGAATCTGTAATGTATATAGTTCAATATTACACCTGAAAGCCAGTCAAATGAATTACTACTTTTACTTTAAAATGTAAGACTGCCACTAGTTTTTCATGTAAAGTCTTAAACTAAAATGTTCCACTTAAGCTTCAAATCAAAGAGTGTGTGTGTGTGTATACACATTGATATTTTTCTTATATGCGCATATGATTTGTGTGTTAAGTATACTTAAAACAAAAAGTAAGGCAATTTGTGTTTGGTAGATGATTTCTATGTTGTAACAATGCTTTTTGGCAATAAATCTTATACTGTCGGAAAGCCTGTTTTCTTACCCTTCCCATGGTTCTTCCACACGCTACTGAGGCTGCTTGTTAAATGAATCAATTGTTAATAAATCAATTGTTGCCAATATGTCTTTATTTATCAGACTTCAATCCTCCAATCCACCAAACAACACCCAACTAGAGTCAGCAGCAAAAAAAGCTGATTGGCAGAGGAGATCTGTCAGATTTGTCATGGGCCCACCCCACTTACTCGGCTCTGCTGCTCATCCCACAAATGCTTGTTCCTCACAAATGTGGTACCATTGGAAAGGTAAGAAAACAGGGTTTCCAACGGTATAAGATGTATTGCCAAAAAGCATTGTTGCAACACAACACAAAATTATATATATATATATAAATATTTCCTTTTTTTAAATGTTGTGTACCAAAAATTGGGAGGAATGTTTAAAGGGTTTGTTAAGAGTAAATGATGCAATGCTGCAAAAAACTAATTTAACGATTTTCAATAATATAAATCCAATGAGAAGCTTGTTCTTGTTCAGTTAGGACAGGGGTGTCCAAGCTATGGCCCGGGGGACAAATGCGTCCCGCAGGCCATTTTGAATCGGCTGTCAGCTAATTAAAAAAGTATAATGAAATATGGCCCACAAATGAAACTTGTGCTTGTTTTATATTGTACTTCCTATATATGTACAAATATATTACACAGTATTCATGTCATCCCACTTTCCAAATAAATTCAGACAATTCAAGTTGAAAACATTTTCTAACGAATCTAAGTTTGCCCAATAACTTATTTACATAACAAGCTTGAAATAAACCTTTCATATTTCCTCTTATAAGCAATCTGAGGCTTCTGTTTTAAGGAATAACTGCAAACAAGATGAATGAAACCCGATGGTGAGCTGTGTAGGCTGTTTTTTTCTTAAAGCATATTCAAGTAGTGTATCAATCACAATTTTCCAAAATGTGATTGATTGTGCTAACTTGTAACTTAACTGATAAGGCAATATACCTCACCTCTAGTGAGTGGCCCAGCCCTTCGTATATTTTTCTGGATGTGGCCCTCAGTGAAAAGAGTTTGGACACCCCTGAGTTAGAGAATGAGACTGATTCTCAGATAGTAATCCTGTAATAACACTTCTTCCACACCAGAGAGCATCATACACTCGTGTTGTCCACTACTTTAGAGATGGACCAGGGACTGAGACACAGCTCGAATCTGGTGAAAGATCATGGATAACTTAATGATACAATTAAAATGCCACCTGTAGAAACTGCAGGTTTGTTGCTTCAATTTTGGAAAAAAATACAATGTTTATCTGTCAAAACTTTATATTATTATATTGTAAATAGATTTAATTAAGTGCTTTGTGGGAGAACAGGAACTTGTTTTACTGGGATTTTCTTCATTTGTTTCATTATTTTGATAATTGTACCTTTTTTAAATTATTTATATATGATCCGTTAGCTACATATTACACTCTAAAATATACATTGATATTTTCTTATATGCGCATATGATTGATAAAAACACATGGGATGAGTCCATATTACTCAACCAGAAAAGTTCTGACAGGATGTATGCAGAAGCTCACCACCTCAATGCAATGTGGGCACACACACACACACACACACACACACACACACACTCAGTCATTCACATCCTGTGGCACAGTGGCAGGCATGGATTTCCAGCACACACACTCACACTCTGCGCTGGCAGGACCAAGGCCAACTGCCTGCTAGTATTTTTATAATCTTCATCCTCCCTGACCTCTTGCTCCCCTCCTGGCGCCAGTGGTCTCAGCCCTCCCCCTGCGATGCCTCAACCTTACAGACACACACACACACACACACACACACACACACACACACACACACACACACACACACACACACACACACACACACTTGCAAACACACATGCTCCTGTACACTCAGCAGCCCCTCCACAGATAATTGAGACCAGCTGTTGCAAGGTGCCTCTTCCCTCGACCCTGCACCCCTCCCTCACCCTGCCGCTGCTGCACTTGCCTTTCTGGCAGAAAGCTATCCCAAAGCCCCCCCTTTTCATTCCTGACTCACACCCTCTCCCTCCATGCCTCTCAGTGTATGTGCCTCTTGCCATCAGTTGTGTTGATTGACAGAAAGGTGTGTTTTAGTTTTTTCTCCCTTTATCTGTCGCTAGTCAATGATACCTCACGAACGCTAAATCTATCTAATTGTCTCTTTATCTCAGCTCCAAAACACAAGAGAAGACAAACTACTGGATTATTTTCCAGCTGTAAAAAATCAAACATTTGTATTAATTGTGACACTTCATAGTGGTCTAAGCATAAGCCGCAAGGGAAAAGAATCCCCTTCAAACGTGATCTTGACAATTGATCGTCAACACCAAATTGAGTTCAATATTTGTCATTAAATTAGAAATCAGAATCAGAAAATGTGTCAGCAACCATTTTGAATTAATTATGGTTTGTTTAACACAAATGTCAAGCTTAAGTACTGAACATTTGTTTTTTAACTTGTAAGGATTTGCAGCCTTTCTTTTGAATGTAGAATGCTGATTATTGTTTTTAAGAAACAAGCAATGTAAAGACAAAACCTAGGCTTAACATTTTGTAGGCCAAAAATCTAATCAGGAAAATGGGAAGATATTTGGCTGATACATTTATAATGATGATAAGCATTATTTACTTTCTCTCCTTCTGGGTTCCCTGTCTAGATGTAGGTGTATTTGGTGCGACATGAGCCGGCCAGTGGTGACTACAAGCTGGAATTTGTGGAGTTAGGGAGAGGACTGGATGAGGGGAGTGGGAGGGGGGGAGAGGAGGGTTAGGACAGGCATGTCAGACTCTCTTTTCCAGCTGGTCCTGAGGGGTCAAACTGTGTGTAGATGTGTGCATGTCATGGCCTCTCATTAGGGGGTGAGACGCTGCGGCTCCAGACCCCCATGGTAGGATTGCCGGGCCAGTCGGCAGTGATCCTGCCACTTTGATGCCCTCTGACCCCCCCCCCCAACCCCCTCTCCCCCCTGCTAGGAGGTTAATGAGCCACAGTGAGCTCTGTAGGCATGCTGTGTATGATGGGGGCTTCAAGACGTGGTGCAAGGAACCTCTGGACCCCTGATATGGTCCCTTGCAGATCGGGTGATTTGTTGTGCATGTTTGGGTGTGGAGAACAATGTAAAGTAATTCTGAAATAAAGCAGATTATGTTCTATTGCACATCCCTGCACTTTAACAAAAAACAAAACGAAAAAAAGCGTTTACTTTAATGAAGAAGGAATCTACATTTTCAGAGAGTAAATCAGCGTTGAAGACAATATGGGACTGGTGCATTATATTGGGTTTGTGCCATTCAGCTAATTCTCCCTTTATACTGTCTGTCTGGTCCCGCTGTGGAGATTTAGCAAGTTCTGTAAACCATTATTATATCTGGTGAATGCTGTTTTAATTTGTATAAAAAACATACACATTTGAGCTTGTACCAGGAGTGTCTGACCACTTAAGGTGACACAAAATCTCTCGCATTTCAATTCGATTTACTACCTGCTATCAGTAATTATTGACCATATAATCACTGGTCTTCTTTGATTTGTTCCTCCCTCATTCCTGTTTACCTCTAACCTTTGAAAATTGACCCAGTTGTATTTCACATAGCTGAACAGGCAGTCCGACCGTAATGTGTTGTTTTGGACAAGCCTTGGCCTGCAATAAGGGAGGCATGGAAGTCCAAAACAGGTGCTCAGACTCTCTTTCTTTTTTTGTTTCTTTTGATCATTCACTCCCTTTCCCTCTTACTTCTCCCCACACCTGTTGAAGTGTGAGGACTCATGCTGGTTCAGCCAAGCAGCTTAGCCCAACCTGAGCTAAGGTGGGGGAGAATTGAGTTGTGGGTAATTACTCAACTAGTATATACTTTATCTCCTTTGCCTCCCCCCCAGCCAGCTTTCCCTTGATGTAAAGGTGTTACTTTGAGCTTGATTGGTTGTGTGTGTTTTAGCACTGCAGCTAGTCCAAAAGGGACAGAGAGTGTGACATGGCATGTTTATAGAGCAAATGGGGAATCCCGTAATTAAACTTTTCTCTAGAATAAAAATATGACTTAAGGGTCAAATCTAAATGAGACAGAGACACAACCTGTTGTATTGTGGCAACAGACCTCCAGTGATAGGTTTCTGGTCTGACTGATGGCTCCAGGGGTGACGGGTGGTCTTTGCCCCCTGGTGGAGCACCTTACTGAGCCCACACTAAGCCCTCGCCCCCTGTCTGTTGTCACCATGCCGGGAATCAAGATTTACCCAGCTGTTTGGGATCTGTGTGTGTGAATGTATGAGTTTGTCGTTAAAGTTGACTCTGCAACAAAGCAACCCTGTCCATTTAAAACCACATCTTTTTTAATTTACTGAAAGACATTGTTCTCGACAGGTCAAGAAAATCTACAGATGTTGTTGTAAATGGACTGTACTTATATAGCGCTTTATCCAGTCTTTAAGACCCCTCAAAGCGCTTTACATACTACATGTCATTCACCCATTCACACCCATTCATACATGTATGTTACTCTAGGACCTTTCACACACCGTTGGCCATGCCATCAGGAGCAACTCAAGGTTAAGTATCTTGCCCAAGTGTACATCGACATGTTGACTGCATGGGCTGGGATCGAACCCACAACCTTCTGGTTGAAAGACGACCGCACGACCTCGCAGCCACAGTCGCCCACCCACTGATGGTTGTCACACCAGTGGGTAAAAAATAGAGTTTCCCTGCATCCACAGGAAAGCTCTTGAAAGTAGTATATTCATCTCTGAGGGTTTACAGTAAATGAGTACAAGTGGTTGACAGAGAAATATAAATCTTTTTTTTTAATTGATTGGTGGGTCAAGACAGACAAGGAAAAAGTCTGGACAGAGAAATAATTCAGTTTGACTTCGAAGATAGGCATGGTACTGTAGATCAACATCAGCAGACCACATACACTTATTATTGGCATGGGTCAAAAAAACAATTGACAACCTATTTTGAAAAAAGACAAATGAATGAATCAAGTTTAATCTCTCATTGTCTTGAATATATGATTATATTGTATATTCACAATAATAAATGTTATCATTTGAAATATTGCAGTTTTACATTTCGGCTTATAGCACTTTGATTATTCTGCAAATAACAACATTATACTAGTAATGTGTGTGTGTGTGTGTGTGTGTGTGTGTGTGTGTGTGTGTGTGTGTGTGTGTGTGTGTGTGTGTGTGTGTGTGTGTGTGTGTGTGTGTGTGTGTGTGTGTGTGTGTGTGTGTGTGTGTGTGTGTGTGTGTGTGTGTGTGTGTGTGTGTGTGTGTGTGTGTGTGTGTGTGTGTGTGTGTGTGTGTGTGTGTGTGTGTGTGTGTGTGTGTGTGTGTGTGTGTGTGTGTGCGCGCGCTATTGGGTGGCTGTCATGTGGGAATCCTCTCAGAATTCTCTGCAGGGTGTTGTTGTCTTTCGGTTTAGAAAAAAAACAAGCTTTCAGGTAATGACTTCAGTGTGTTGGTGTGTTTGTATTTCATTTGTGTCATTTGTGTCTTCCATGAATGGTAGGTAGCATCCAAAGTGTACTGCAGTGATTTTCAATAGATGTCCCCTGTCTGTAAAGCTGGTGTGTGTTTGTGCTTGTTTGGGCACATGTGCGTGCATGCATGCCACCCGGTACTCCTCTCATCTGGTCGGGCCCTCTAGCTGGTAATCTGAGCATAGAGATTAGAAAGAAAAACAGCAGAGAAGAATGTCTTTGGTTGAGCCAGCGAGGAATTTACAATGGCCTTCAGGCTGCTTTGACCTCACCCTCCCACTCTCTCTCTCTGTCTCTCTCACACACACAAAAATACCCAAAGGAAAATTAATATTTCTATAACTCAGGTCTTGTTTCATAGTTTGGGACATTCTTTTTACCTGGTATGAAATAATCCTGAATAGTTAAGATCTAAAGATGTAGTCTAAAAAAGAAGCCCAAAAACCAGAGCACCAGTCTGCCATATGATCTCAAAAGTTATAAACAAACCCTAAAGTTAAAACATAGTATATACTGTATATTTGTTTGATCTTTATCAAAGGTGGCAGATCTGCCATGTTGTAATATTTATGTTAGAATTATTTAAAAGCTCATAATGAAATCTGAGGAATGTTTTCAATAGCATTTTTGTGAATTGAAATTGTTTGTGTGTAAAGCTTTCTTCTTTCTTTGTTACTCATTTATAGTTTACTGTTTTATTTTATCATTTGCTGCATTAAAAGCTAATGTAATTCTAAAGAAAAAAGTAAAATAAAATTCAGGGCGGTATGGATTTCAGTGATATTTTACTACAAACACATTTATTTAGTTTTTTGTTTGTATTGTTAAACAGTGTTTTATTTTTCCACAATGTAAATGTCTGTGCTATGTTTTTAATATTTTTTTGTACAAAATATTGAATGACAATACGTATCTTGTATCTTGAATAAAGGTAAAGGAGTAACATATCAGAATTATTCTTGCAATAGATACAATAAATACTACCCAAATATCATGCAATGACAAAGCCTAGATAATAAAATCAGATAGACATGATCTGTTTCAGATACTCTTGGCTTTTTCACTTGTAACTACAGTACTTTAAAATACTTCTGTAAAGAGAAATAAAAAAGGCTCCAAATTGGAAGGATATAAAAAAAAAGTTAATTAACTATTTGAACGTTTCTCTAGCTATGTGATTTCATTAATAGTTTTCTTGTGTAAGAGTTCAATAATCCTAAAATATGTATATTTATGTACAGCTATTATAAAAGTGTCCATCACATGCTACTGAGATACATTTTGTGAAATCTTAACCTTTGTTTTGCTCTTTATTAGAATGCAGTGATTATTACATCCCTGACATCTTGGTGGGATTGGTGAGTGAAATCCTCATGAGAAATATTGAGCCAAAACTTCAGAAAAAAGAATATGTTGTTGTTGGACATGGAGAGAAGAAGTACCTTTGATACTTTCCCATCTGTTGCCACAGGGATGCACTTGTCTGAAGCGGCTGTCCAACAGCTTGCAGCGATGTCACCGTATGGGCAGAGATGTTGCAAGATAGGAAGTATGGAGCGGACACTTCGATAGAGTTTTAGTTTCAGAGGGACAGCTGTGTGATTATTCAAGACAAACTGGCTGCCAGACCACCTGATCTGATCCCCTCTCGCTCCGTCACAGCCTAGCAACCTGCCTTCCTCCCAGACAAACCTTAGCCAGTGAGAGATACAGGGAGAGGAGGGGTATCCAGGCCTTTGCACAGACGAAGGGGACAGGTGTTAGGGACAGGAGGTGCTGTGTAGCCCGGGGGTGTGGTCAGGTGGTGACACACCTGTCCCTACTTGCACAAGAGGGTCTAGTTTCACACACACACACACACACACACACACACACACACACACACACACATGCACACACACACACACACACACACACCAACACACACACACAGCATGCACATCAGCTTGACCATGTGTTCTGATATGCAACCAACTAGCCTCTTGTGCAATGTGAATCTGCTCTCCATGACAAATGAAGGCCGATTTTTGTTATGCCAAAAAAAACATTGCAAGCTCAACTCTGTAGCAAAGTAATGTGATCATGATGTGAGAGATGAGGGGACAGTCAGCAGTAGACATGCAACACAAGGCTCAACGTGGCAATTGGATTACCGTGAAGTATTTTGTGTGACAAAGAGAAAGTGGCAGCGAGTCTGTGGATTTGATTATTTATTGTTCTCAATGCACGTGGCCTAAGAGTCTTCATGAATTCTGTGGATCGTTGTGATTTCCAATGGAAAAAATATGAAAATAGTTCCACAGCAAGTCAACAGTTTGCTCTCTTTGCAGACTCCTCTAGAATGTTTTTGGAAGGAAGAGACCACAAATGAAACAGCTGCTTCTGTGTTGTTTATGAAGCAATCCTTTAACACTGTCTCACAATGGCAAATATAGAGGTCAAAATCAATGCAGAAACGCCAGAGATATTGTAGTTTTTTTATTCCATTATACTTCTTCTCGTCACACAACCCCAGATTTGAGTAGTTCTTCACCAGACTTTCATGTATATCTTCTCAATATCTGCATTAATCCAATCTTAGTTTTATATTCATTTTCTAAGAGTCCAATACAATTTAAGGTCCCTTTAGAAGAGTGTAAGTGGACACCAGTGTGGCAAATGCAGTGTTTCTGTAAAACCTTTGAGATGGGGGAGATAGGCGTCTGGCCCTGGGGGGTGTGGATTTCAGGCAGGTGCATTCGCCTGCCCTGCAGCTCCTCAAGGGACAGGACGGGACAAGACGGGTGGAGGAGGAGGAGAGGGCAGGCAATCTGTGCTCTCTGCAGTCACCCTCGCACAAACTCTAGATCCCCAGCTCAAAGACTGATCCCCACCCGTCTTGGCCCCCTTTTCCCGACGCCTCCTCCCTCACTCCCTACAATATCCTTCATTGACTGGAATGCGTCGGGACAATAGAAGTGTCCCGGCCCTTTGGCTGGCGCCCCCCTGGGCCCACACAGGCCCTGACAGGATGACAAAAGTGCACCTTGCACCTCTCCGCACCACCAGCAGCACCCTGGGGGCGAATACCTGAATACCTGTGGTAAATAAGAGGGAGAGAAAGAATGACACAACATGAGGCAAGAGAGAGAAATATGAGGGATAACTGAAAGAGTGCAACACAGACTCATTTAGAGGTCCAAGCTAAACAGCAGCACTCTCCTCTCATATTATTACAGTTCACAGTGTCACTCTTTTTTGTCTTTTTTGACACCTGCTTTATTAGCAACATCTCCCCCTAGTATGTACTCTTCACATTTGGCTCTGTCAGTACTCATGTCATGACTTGCTGGCCACTGCCTATCTCCCTCTGTGTGTGGTGTGTGCACATTCGGCCCTGACACTCCCTTTACTGCACTGTATTTAGCCCTAGTTGGCTTAGAGTAGATGCCAATGACATTTCTTAGTTTGCAGGATATCACTGACTGATTTCGCTGAATTCGTATTAACCAACAGCTCTCTGTAAATCAAAGCCATGAGTTTGCTTCCAAGCAATCCGTATATTTCACAGACTCACCCCTCTCTCTCTCTCTCTCTCTCTCTCTCTCTCTCTCTCTCATGGGGGAAGGTGTGCTAATCTGTGAAATCAAATGTGGTAAGCGTCACATTACGACTGATGCAACCACAGTTACTTTGCTCTGTGCAACAAATGTGTGCTGTAAGGTCATGATACTGGAACAAAGGCTCTGGAAAGTAGAACAACTTTTAACCCCAAACTGCTGTAACCCCATAGGAAACAAACAGCTAAAGAGTTGATAAAATAGCAACTTCGTGGAAAATGTATGTCTTCCAGTGTACCACAACATAGTAAACCACACAGTCTCACTCTCTGTTGCACTGTATAACATTAATCAGATAAAGCATCCTTTTACAAGATGGCAGGACCCTGTAAGATCAGATTCCGAGATGTGTGATATTCCTATGACATGTAGTACCTCTATTTGTACACATGTGTATGATTTTAAGTGTGGATTTCGAAAAAGAAATCAGATCATTTAATTAAGAAAGAAATGTAGAGGCCACAACCATTGCAAATACTCCATTACAAGTTAAAGTCCTGCATTCAAATTTAGATCTCACTTTTTTAGGAAATACTGGTTTTAATATGTGAAATTAAAACAATTTCACGTAACTAAATCTGTCAGATAAATGTAGTGGAACTGTAGTATTTTCTTGGAAATGTGGTTAAATAAATGTATAAAGTATTGTTAAATGTTACCTTATACCACGTGTCTCAAACTCAAAGCCCGGGAGCCAAATCAATTTTGAATTACTATTAGATCTGGCCCGCCGGTATATTGCACGCACACCTTCACTCAATCCTGAGGGTTTCCTCAGCTCAGAGCCTGACCCCAAACATTGATGAACTTGCACCCAAGATGAGATGCCAAGTATCTGGCTTGAACTAGCATCACAGAGCAGCACACTGAGTTTCAATGGATGTTTCCTTCTGCACTTTCTTTCTTGCGACACCAGGGCATGTTTGGTTTTTCTCTGAGGGAAATTGTTTTTTTGAAGCTGTTGTTGGCCTGTGGGAAAATGTAATTATAAGAAATGACTCTGCAGATAGAGCCATAAGAAATTAATGCAACTGATTATTTTATGTTTAATGTTGTTTTTATAGGCAGTAATTTAAGCTTTGTTAGTTCCAGGTTTAATATTTGCAATAAGTTCATTTCAATAAGTTTTGCAATAAACCAGCTCCTCAACTAGTACCGATTTTGTAATGTTGGCCCACTGTGTATTTGAGTTTGACACCCCTGCCTTACACTCAAGTTAAAATGCATACATTAAAGTTGTAAGTTGTATGTTGACTAATGCTATCTTAACAGTGATGTGATGAAATACAACATATTTCACCTTTTTAACATATATCCCAGCATTTATATCCAAGCATGGCCTGCTTCTCCATTCATGAGAAAATATTTATCATATTTATTAAACAGTCTCCATATCCCTTTTTAAAACAGTTTGCAAGGTTCATTATGGGAAAACCGCATAGTTAAACTATCCCTTAATGCACCGGAAACCTGCATGTACCTAGCATGGAAACCTCTGTTACACACAACACATCTCATCTGTTTACCCTCCTGTCCCTTTATGGCTCATCCTCTACCCTCTGACCCTGTGGGACAGAGAGGGTCTGTGTTTAGGAGGAAACACAGCACCAGCCACATACCACACACAGTAACACACACACACGCACACACAGTAACACACAGTAACACCACACACACACACACACACACACACACACACACACACACTTAAAGAGGGACAGCAGGAGTGAGAGGTGGGCAGGAAATGGCGTGTACCCCCTCCTAGAGACCATATCCTGTCCTTGGGTGAAACTAATTTATTTGTCCAGAGATGTGAGGTCTTTGTGCATCCCTGTTGGCATGCATGTTATAGGACTTTATGAAGCCCTGAAATCAGCCAGAGTTGGGGATAAAGTGCAGTGACCGTATGTCTCAGCCTTCATAGCAAATGCCATTGATCAAGTCTACATTGCAACATGTGGCATTCCTCAGCTAATTCTACTCCCTACTGATTTGATGAATGTCCTGCGAACAGAAACATTCATTTTTCACCAGACACCAGTCTCCCGGATTGCTTCGTCTTCTCCTCCTCCCATTATCATCTTCTTATCCGCAGTTCACCCTTTCCCTCAAACAGCTATGCCTATGCTATTAGTTTGTGTGGTCATTTCATACACGCTGGAGAAATGTTGTCAGACTTTATCGGTTTCTGTGAGTAAGTCCAGCCCCAGCAGAGGATGTTTGTGATGAAGCTTTGGGCAGTAACAATGTCTAAGAGGGTTTGAAACTTTAACCGCAGTGACTTCACCTTCTTGGCTCTAATTTGATCCTCAAGTGATTCAGCTCTGCACCTCTGCCAGCTCTGATTTCACCAATGTACTGTACCATCTCTACTCCACAACGTGGAGCACTATGAACCACTCAGAGACACCCACTAACACACTCATACATCTGTGTACACACAAACAGCTGTAGCCCCAGATGCTTCATATCAGCACTTTTTTGGAAGAGCTGTGTTTATGCAAGACTTCCAGTCAACTTCCTGCATCCCAAACATTACCTCAGATGCATACACTGAGAGTTGAGAAAACTGCAATTTCAGAAAAAAAATAGTTTCATTGTTGACATGCAGCACTGCTTCCTATTTCTTTAAATGAAGAGGAACGTTTATGCTGTCCTGTAATCTGTTCTGTTACACACATGCAAGGCCCCACTTACCACTCTTCACAGGATCAATGTTTAGAGAGAGGCTTATATTTTCTGTTTCCAAGATGACGGCACTCTAAAACAAAATAAAACTCATCCGGCTGCAAACTGTCAAACATCGTCTTTTCTGTACACAAAACCAAAGTAGAATTAATTAAGCTCCAAGGGCAGAGTTCACTGGAATATCTGCAAATATATATTTTTCATTGTTTCCGTTTACTACAGTGAGGCAATAATGCTTAGCCTATACATTCTTTCCATGGGAATAACTTGTCAGCAATTGAAACAAATGGCAATACCCTTTTCTTTATAATAAGGTCAGCATAACATTATTTCCTGTTGCAGGAAAATGACTTTGTTACTTTGACTGAAGAACGGAGTGCAAGGACAGCAGACAGAGCGGCCACTCTGTTAGATGGCAGTATTGTATGTCTGTCACTAATGGCTCAGGAATGTTACATTAGTCAGGGGCTGCATGCGTGACGCTGCGAACATTAAAACACTTTGAGGGGACCAATATGATATCAGACACGCACACACACACATACACTATAAAAGAAAGGTGACTCGTCCAGTGATCTCATTGCCTCAAAGCTACAGAATGATCGAGGGCCTCCTCCTCCGCAAACCAGAAAAATGTCCCCCCTGAAAGGTGGCAGAGTTAAATTTCAAAGGGCAGAAACATCAGAAATGTCTGTTTAGTTGCATGTTTCTGTATGAATGTGTGCAGGTTGAGTTTAGAGAGAATTGAATAGAACTCCATGGCAGTATTTGACACTTGTCTTCTCCATCTTTTAAATCATCCAGCCCTGCTGCCCCTTCTCTGTGCCCAGCATATCTGCCACTGTCGGCAGGAAAACAAAGTGCAGTCCCCCGTGGCCTGCTTCTCTGACTCACTAGGTGTTCAGCAGCTAGGTGACTCATCTCTCACTTCAGATCACCTACAGGCAAATAAATGAAAACTCCCCCATGATCAAAGTGAAACTCTTTATTCAACGTGTGTGTGTGTGTGTGTGTGTGTGTGTGTGTGTGTGTGTGTGTGTGTGTGTGTGTGTGTGTGTGTGTGTGTGTGTGTGTGTGTGTGTGTGTGTGTGTGTGTGTGTGTGTGTGTGGCTGGCTGGCTGTCATGCAGCTTTTCGGGTGCTGTTTACATTGGACAAGCTAAGTCATGCAATCTGATCCCAGGCTTTCTGAGAGCCCCGTCTAACCCCCCTCACAAACACACACGGGCATCCACCTCTCATCACAGGAAACGTGTTGTTACCTCACTAAGACATGCTGGCGTCAGTGTGTGTGTGGGTCAGGAGGGCAGTGGGGGATTGTAGACACATTGCTGCCATATGTGCACCCTGCATGATCACCCTCAGCTGGGCTCATGAGCACAGACTTCCTCCTAGAAGTTCCTACAAGGTAAGTAGAGTGTAACCATTATGGAGCAGATGGCTGCATAGTGAGTGGATCAGTGTCAGTCCTAAAGTTCTGCTATAGCTGACTCTCTGGGGTCTATTAGTTGGTCTTGAGCCTGAGATTTCGGCTTTCTGCTCATACAACAGAACGAATTTCCGAAGACAATTTTATTCTGTGAGATTTTCCCTCTGGGGATTTCTTTTTTGCTCAGCATCCTCGCCTTCTATATGTCTGATCCCTATAACCCACCTGCAGTCGCTCCCTGCCCTCTCCTCACCCTCCCCCCCCATGTGTTATCCGTGTGTTTCTGTCTGTGCGCTGACAGCCCGGCAGGTGTGTGCAGGTGTTCCCCCGATCACTCACCATCACACAAACCTGTCCCCGCTCCACCTAAGACACACACACAGCTCCATCTTCCCATTCAGAAACTGTCATGTCTGTCCTGATGAATTCATTTAGAGTTGCGAGTTAATACAATGCCCGTTGAAACACTAATTCATCAGTACGTCCACAGCAGGTTTTTTTTTTTTTTTAAACAAAGCTTTTATTTACATGTGGCAGAAAAAGGCACAGTATTAACATTTTGCATGTTGAAGAAAATAGTTGATAAAAACAGTAGGTCAAATCATTCAAGAAACATGTGTCTAAATAAAAAAAGATCACTTAGACTTTAAAATGACAATAACCCAGTTGTGTTTTTTTGGTCAAGTTTAAGTGGTCCTTTCACATCCCATTAAACACAATGAGTGTGTGGAAAGTGTTTGTGGTGTTGGGAGGGGCGAGTGGACAGTCACCTGTCGTCGAGGTCACAGCTAACACTTCTCTCAGCGCCCGGCCTCCACAGTACACCATACACAGACAGCTGTCTCAACACACACACTTGCTCATATACACACACACGCAATGTATGTATAGTATGGTGAGGAATGACATCCCCGCATACACACAAACACACCCAGGCAGCTGCAACATGGCCAGAGTCCCGGACCGGCCGGCACCGACTGAGTTTCCTGGGAATTAACTGCATGTCCAGCTGCCCTCAAATCACACACAGTTGACAGAACACAGTAGTGACGAGCTGCAGATTCCAACATGACATTAAAAAAATAAATCAGTCCTCTGTCCTTATTGGCTGTAATCAGGGGTGGAATCAAAAGTTTAAAATGGCTCATGGGAACAGTTCAGGGTGGGAGTCTATGAGGCCGGGCAGCACCCTGAGGCGGTGTGTTTGTGCAGCAGGGACATGCGACTGAAGGTCCGCGAGCAGGAGCCACACTGGTACTTCTTCACCTCTGAGTGGGTCTGCAGGTGGGCACGCAGGTTGGAGCGATCAGCAAAGGCCCGGTTACAGTGTTGACAAGAGAAGGGGCGCTCACCTGGTGAAAAGAGAAGACGTTGTTAGCATCAGGAATAGACTGAATTGAAAGGTCTGTCCTCTGGTCATTGTTTTTCAAATGATCTACAGATAACCAACAAAAGAGCAGGAACACGACCCTAACTTAATGCAGATTTGCCTTTTTTCATGCGCAACCATTGTGAGGCAGTGATTAGTTTGGGCCATGTGAAGCAATAACATTTGCTCACATATCAGGAGACATCAATGAATATCAATGAGCACAAGGTGCAACCAGTTGTTACATTTACAAGTCAAAATAGCTTGGAAATCAATGTGACTACTCTGACATAAGTTTGTTTTGTTGCATACCTGTGTGTGTGCGGATGTGTCCTCTAAGAAGCCACGGTCTGGAGAAGGCCTTGCCGCAGGTGAGGCACACGCAGGGCAGAGTGTGTGAGCGAATGTGCATTTTCAGGGCTCCCAGGCTTGTGTACTCCTTGGGGCAGTGTTTGCAGTGGAAAGCCGGCCGTGTAGAGACCACAGTGGGCAGAGAGGGAGTTTGCTGCTGTGGAGAACAGTGGGTCTGATGGTGGGACAGTGCAGAGAGGCTGGTGTAACTCTTACTGCAGTGCAGACAGTGGAAGATGTGCTGGATGATGTCGGGGCTGGGAGGATCTGACGTGCGCCCGCCATCCTCCTCCTCCTCGCTGCTGCTGCTGCTGCCAGAGGGAGAGCTGCTGAGGTCCAGAGGGCCAAGTGGTGAAAGGGTCGGAGAAACAGGCGTGATGGGGGACAGAGGGACAGGCAGGGAGTCCATGCTGCTGAAGAAGGGGATGGTGGGGTAGCAGGTGAGGGCGGAGCTGTTGTTCTGCATTGGAAGTGCAGCCCTTGGAAAGCTTTCTGGGACAAAAGCTGGCAAACCAGAGAAAAGGAAGTCCAATGGGTTGTAACAGATAATCTAATTAAGCCCTAAACTTGTTTTCGTTTTGTTGGATATCTCATTACAACTTGCTTTAAGTGTAACCCTGACTTTTACATTTCCACATTTTTAGGAGACCAGAAACACTTGTTTAGCACAGAAGAAGCAACCTGGATAAATATCCATCTTATCTGCCACAAAAGAGGCTCTTCTGCATCTGAAGGTAACTTTATAAAGCTCTTGTTTCGTTCTGACAGTGATTCACTTAACATGTCAAGTAAGACCACAGATTGAAAACATTTTGTCAATAAGTGAGGAAATTAAACCTTACCTGTTTGGCTCTCAAGATGACTCTCCCTGTAGTAGGGTTTTTTGCTGGAAAAATACTTCTTGACTAAAAAAGAACGAGGCATGGTGATGTCTGGCTTCACCGATTAATTAAAAATCAAAAAATGTCCACGGCAGGAAGGCTCTCTTCTTATGGTCGGAGCAGATTCCTGTCGGTCAGGGAGAAATCGTCCTCTGCTACGGTTCAATGTAGCTTGTTGTCAGGGATTACAAAGTTGCCTCCTCATATAGTGAGCAGAGGGGAGAAGCGGCGGGGTGGTGGGCAGGTCTCCGCCCAAAGACACACCCCGTGTGTGAGGAAGCTCACCACAGGTGCCCAAAGAGCCAAAAGCTGTAGTCGAGCGCCTATCTAATTGTGCATTTCACGGCTGTAATGGCTCCCTCTTTATTTACAGACATAATCCTTTTTCCATTACATTTGAATAGATTACTCTGAATTAAAAGTCAGGTTCGGCCACAAATTATTTTTGTAGGCTAAACGTCTTGAACAATGTGAAATGCGCACAGGCATGTGTTTTCAATTTGGAAACAAAATAGACAGCATGCACGATAAACAGTTCCTAAATCAAATCAGGATTATATATCTTTAAAGCCCTTCTTACACCTTGTTCATAATTCTTATGTGTCCATTCCTTTACAATATATGGCATGACAAACTGAAGCTAGAGCGTCCTCTGTTGGCTCATAATTTAATTTACAAATAAATCTCTGTGTAAAGTATTACTATATACGGTGGCACATTTATAAACACACAAACACACCACCAGAATAATGGTGAAAATGTGTAAAACAAATTAAAAATAGGTTTAGCAGAAGCTGATTAATTTGGATAAAACGTCTCTGCGCGAGTGGGGGAAATATGTGACGTGAATATATTATTCGAACATATTTGTTTTTGATGGCGATGTATCTCACATTTTGAAATGCGTTTAAGAGCATTTAGACCTATTTACTGAAACGTTATGATGGCTCTTTTGTGTGGCTGTGCCTTGAGGCTTTACGCACCCTGTTGAGGTGACATTTTGGAGAAGTTACAGGAAACAAACGGTCTGTGTCTTTTCTCCCATCAACAGCTAACATAAGGCGCTCAGTTCATCATGAGGCATCCTCTTTCTCAGCCTCTCTGCGGGAGTTAAGAGCACTCAGATAAAGGAGGCGCTGTTCTCCAGTTTGCGCACAGCACGGTGTAAAATTAACCGAGTTGACAGGAACAATATGATAATGTAATTTAAACCCAGACAAGGACATATTAAACCGTGTGCCTTGAGGTGCCATGAAATCCAGAAAGCTAGGATAAGGCCCTTAAATGAATCGAGATCCTATAATGTTTAATCCCTTAAATGTGCGTAAAGTTTGTGCGTAATTCAAAGCAGCTCCACACACCAAAGCCATACTTTTTTCTTTATTGTTAATGTGTGAGCATCACCAGATGAATGAGACAACATGATCACAGAAGAAAAGGAACGATTGTTGTTAATCTAGTTAATTGCATATGAATTGCTGAGCCAGATTCACCCGTTGTTTTGTCGTGTACCGTTTGAATTAGGTTTATTATCTTTCTGTTTTACTTTCTGACTAGCCTACGTGTCTTGTATTTGTAATTAACCATTATTCGCCGTTATTTAATCTATGAATGCACACACTGTCCTATAACATGAGATGTATAATCATCGTAATTTATTATAATGAAATGATAGACCTTTCGCCCTATAGTTGTTGTTTTTTTAATGGTGAGCTGTTGATACACACACCCTGTGAGTGTGAAAATCAGGTGCCAGCCATTAGGCAGGAATGTCACAGTCTTTAGTGTTCCTCTTTAGCATCGCAAAGAGCCTAAAAGCTCCTCGGTGGCAGGCAGGGTGGTGGTGCGTGGAGGGGGTGTATGTATGCACCTGTCTAAAGGCGCCATTGTCACTGCATGCCCAAAAGTTCACACGTCGTTAGAGCGCTTGTTGACGCCGACGCCACGTAGACTGGAGGTCACGAGGGCAGGGCAGCAGTAAAAACAAAAAGCAAATAGCAAAGACACACGTGAAAGTAATCTGAGGTGAGGGTCTGCTACTGAGAATGGCTCTGAAAGTACAAAAAGTGTCTGGGGGCTTTATGTTAGTGTAGTATAAGAGATAACATAAGATAGTACTTTATTGATCCCAATTTGGGAAATTGTTGCGTTGCAGCAGCATAAAAAGACATGGCATTGTACAATAACAATTCAAGGCAATAAATAAACAAGAAAGTAGAAAATATACATGTTGAATTTAACAAGGTATTATACATAAATATATACATAATTAATATGAGTAGAATATTCTAATGTTGTCTTGATGATCTGTGTTGATAAATGTATTGCTATACTCACAAAAATGGCTAAATAAAACAACCACCTGACCTGAGACACACACTGTCTAAGGCTGTATTGCAGCTGATTACACAGTTCTTCTGAGCAGTTTGTGTGTAGGGCTGACTGCAGACAAGTTGTGTTACAACAGGGTGAGATTGACCTCCTGACACACAGAGGACGTGAAGACAAAGTTTTGCTGCTCAGAACAGATGTTCTCTCTTCTCTGGCCTCAGGGATGAAACAGCCGGTGTTCTCACAGAGGCTCAAACTGTCTGCTAAAAGCTCTTAAAACTAAAAATAAAGTGGATGTCAAATCTAATTTAGTCTAATCTTAGGAAGGTTTTACAAAATAATGCCAATGTCAGGCAGTCCCCCTGTCATAACAAATGTGGCTCTCTGAAAATAACAATGCCTTTTAGATAAAAGAAAAACTGTCTGAGAAACATGGTTTATGATTTGTTTAAATTACATTGCATTTAGCTGACGCTTTATCCAAAGCGACTTACAATAAATGCATTCGACCAAGAAGATAAAAACTTGAAGAAAACAGAATCATATAAGTACATCAGGTTTCATAGAGCCAAAACATTTCAAGTGCTACTCAACTAGCTTTAGATAAGCCAGTCCTTTGTTAGTATATAAGTGCTTTATTAGTAATTGTATTGCTCGAAGTGGAGTCGAAAGAGATGAGTTTTTAGTCTGTGCCGGAAGATGTGTAAGCTTTCTGCTGTCAATGGGGAGCTCATTCCACCATTTTGGAGCCTGGATAGCAAACCGACGTGTTTTTGCTGATGGGAACTTGGGTCCCCCTCGTAGTGCGGTTGCAGCGATTTGGCCGATGCCGAGCGGAGTGCACGTGCTGGGGTGTACGGTTTAACCATGTCCTGGATGTAGGAAGGGCCAGATCCATTCACAGCATGGTACGCTAGTACCAGTGTCTTGAAGTGGATTCTAGCAGTTACTGGAAGCCAATGAAGCGAGCGGAGGAGCGATGTGGTGTGGGAGAATTTAGGAAGGTTGAAGACCAGACGAGCCACTGCATTCTGGATGAGCTACAGAGGTCGGATGGCACATGCAGGTAGACCAGCCAGGAGGGAATTGCAGTAGTCTAGGCGTGAGGTGACGAAAGCCTGGACCAGAAGTTGCGTCGCTTGCTGGGTCAGGTGGGGACGTATCCTCCTGATGTTGTAAAGCGTGTATCTGCAGCAGCGGGTTGTGGCAGCGATGTTTGCAGTGAAGGACAGGTTGTTATCTAGGGTCACACCCAGATTCCTTGCAGTCTGTCAGTTTGAACCTGATCCGAACATCAACGCATCATCCACTGCATCACACGCCTCCCTTTAACAGTGTGCAGTTCCTCAGAGACAGTGAAGAGAGCAGATTTTTGTATTCAACATATTGAAGTGCAAACAATTTAAACTCAAATAGACAGACTAGTATTGAGTTATGTTACCAGTTTGCGCTTCAAAATAAAATTCAGTTTGTATGTGTTTGGTTTTGGCAAATCTGCTCCAGCGAAGGCTGTTGGGAAGCCTTTTAACCTTCTTCTGTGAAAATGTCCTCTAAAACAAATATATTTTCAGTTGATATCCGTCACTTGTATAACCAAAGAACAACAATTCAAAACTGATAGGGTGGCATAGTGAAAACTCAAATGTTACTGAATTAATTGATAAAATGTGTTGGTTCAAGATCAATCTAAGGCTATTCTTAAAGAAAAAGGTTGACAAAGTTGATTTTGACAAGAATAGAATGGGGGAAACAAATGTGTTCCATGTTGCATTTGATTCAATCGTGTATGTTCCAGAACTGTTTAATTATTTATAATAGACAACCTTGTGTATATGTAGCATACGTGTTTTGTGTAGTTGTTGGATTGATTGAATTTCGTTACATTTCTCATCTAAGTACCCTAGAACTGCTCCAACAGCAACAATTATTATATGGTCAATCGGAAAATTATTTCAGAGAAGATTCAAATATACGCTTATTCTGGATTCAATCTCTTTTTCACTTCTTCATACTCCACTTTTTGATTTCTACAAACTCAAGAAAATACATCATCCTCTTTCATCTGATGGTAAAGAGGAGTTTGGGTGAGGGAGTGAACATACTAAAAGTTCCCACAAGAAACAATGTTAAAATAAATGTCCCTTTTTATTGTCCTTGACAGTGAAGCTGTGATTTAAGATGGCGGAGGGGCAGTGAACAAATTGTGCTCCAGTGTCCTTTCATCGAATGAAAAGAAGCCAACTCCCAAACCATTGTGATTGTACAAATGTTTTTTGCTCAAGTGACAAGTACACAAGTGCAGCTTCAAGCCATGTTTTACATTTTAAAACCACTGGCCAATAGCCCTCTGAACACTCAGGTGCATGGTTGTCATTCAGTCTATTCAGAGGACAGGTAGTGGTCACTTTATCACATTTGCATTTGATGTTTATGTAGACTGACTCGCCTTTGTGCATGTGATAAATCAAATTCCAACATGTCGGTCACAGTGTTTGATTGTGACGATACAGTGATGCTCATGTTGACTCTGAAAGAAAAATGAAGAGTTTGTGTCCTAGATATATCAGTACTTGTCATGGTGTTTCTAATGTGACTACATTTCCCCATGCTCTTTTACCACAACGTTTCTGTTGTCCGTGGGTTTTTGTTTATTCATATAAACTAGAGTGTGTGATGTGTTTGTGAGTGTTGCCCTGCAGTTCAGAGGTCCATCAGCTCAGCAGGAGGGAGATAAGATTATCCCTCTGGAATGCAGAGCTGCTCCTATGGACACACTCCTACACACACGCTCCAGTGGTCTGTACACACTCACTGTTAAAGTATGTCCATGTGACACAAAAACATGTGATTATTTAGTGGAAATCTATCCTGATGAACGCTTTGAGGAGGAGAGAAGCATCCAACATGACCTGCAGATTGGAGTGGGGTCTCCCCGTCTGCTGCTTCACCATATGGTTTATTCAGCAGATTATTTATTTTGTTGTAGTATGTTGTTTGTATTGTTGTAGGTTATGCAATAGAATGGCTATTGCAAATGCAATCTTATATTATTTCAGAAACAGTAGATTATATTATTCCCATCAATCTGTCAACCCTGTACATTTTTTCAAACCTGCTCCCACAGACAAAAAATCACTGGTTTCTATATCCAGAAAAAAACTATTCAAGGCACATAAAACATCTTATTTTCTTGAAAGAAAATAATGAAAATGAAATGTAAGGTCAAATTAATGTTTTTATTAACATTAATGTACTCATGTGAGTATATAACATTTTATTTGCACCTAGTATGGAAATGTTTGTTTTCTTTTTAGTCGGGTTTTTTCTTTTGTAAAAGTTTGATATATGTTAAAGGTTAAGGGTAAGGGTTAGGCATGTGTTGGTTATGGTTAAGGTTAGGATAAGTCTCCAGGAAATGCATGTAAGTTAATGTAATGTCCCCTGAAGTGGTGTGTGTGTGTGTGTGTGTGTGTGTGTGTGTGTGTGTGTGTGTGTGTGTGTGTGTGTGTGTGTGTGTGTGTGTGTGTGTGTGTGTGTGTGTGTGTGTGTGTGTGTGTGTGTGTGTGTGTGTGTGTGTGTGTGTGTGTGTGTGTGTGTGTGTGTGTGTGTGTGTGTGTGTGTGTGTGTGTGTGTGTGTGTGTGTGTGTGTGTGTGTGTGTGTGTGTGTGTGTGTGTGTGTGTGTGTGTGTGTGTGTGTGTGTGTGTGTGTGTGCAGGGGCGCCGCCAGGGATTTTGGGCCCCATGAAAATATATCACATTGGGCCCCACCACTTTGTTTATAAATTACCTCGAGGGCCGTACCAAATGGTCTAGCGGTCCGTATACAGCCCGGGGGCCGGAGGTTCCCCACCCCTGCTTTAATATAATAACATTAGTATTAATATCATAACCAAAATGTCCGATTAACATTTTGTTTACAGACTGATCACTCAATGCTTCAAACTGTCCATCATCCTAAATAGACTAAAAACAGTTTTTTGTTTTATATAGATCATTAGCTATGTGGGAAAATACTGTGTTTGAAATGTATAATTTATATTAGATGTTAGCTTTTTGTTTTATATATATATATATATATAGTATTCCAGTCTCCATTCAGATATGTTAAGTGGCATGTCATTCAACACAATGCTGCTCACCTCCTTCAGTTGGGAGAAAAGCTGGTTCAGGTTCAGCCTTATGGGGGGACAGGGCTGCTGAGCTTAGAGATGGATCTGTTGGACCTGGCACCAGGGGGAGGGATAACTGATTTAGTATGAATAGGCGCTAAAAATGTGCCTGCATTTATTAAAGGTAGGGAGGTAAGAATGGAGAAACCAGCTCGAGTGTGCTAGAATTTGAAAGTACACAACCGAAAAAAATCTGCCCCTTCCTTCAGAGTTCCTTACAGAGCCCCTCCTCCAACACACAGGAACGCGCACATGACCAATGAGGGCACGAGATAAGTTTGTGCACAGATGGAAGGCTGACAGGCAGGTAGGCCATCCAGTCATTTTTCCCGGGCGGGCGCAGATGATTGGTCGTGCTTTTTACAGCGCCACGGCTTCCACAGATGACATTTTTGTATGTATTTATTGTCAAAGCATTTAATATATTCATTGCTATCGGGATGTTAAGAGCATTCCATGGAATATAACAACGTGTTTCTGAAGTGAATTACCTACCATACTTTTAAATATCAGCTAAAAGAGCAGTGAAATTAAAGACCTCTGAATTTTCTGTAAAGATATTAACAGTACTTAATGTCAGCTTAGTAAACAAAAAAACATTAGCTAACAGACTAATTTCCACCACTCATGGACCACACCCACCTTTTCTTGTGAAAAACTGGGAGACATACCTTAGAAAATAAGTTAAATTAATTGTAAGTTTAGTGAGTAATGTATCAATATAACGTTTTATTAATGTTAATTATTGATTAAAGGTTACTTACATTTTTTTCTTAATGTTCTGAACATTTTGGGGCCCCTGTCAGTCATGGGCCCTTAGAATCGTCCTAACTTTTCACCCCCTTACGGCGCCCCTGTGTGTGTGTGTGTGTGTGTGTGTGTGTGTGTGTGTGTGTGTGTGTGTGTGTGTGTGTGTGTGTGTGTGTGTGTGTGTGTGTGTGTGTGTGTGTGTGTGTGTGTGTGTGTGTGTGTGTGTGTGTGTGTGTGTGTGTGTGCGTGTGCGTGTGCGTGTGTGTGTGTGTGTGTGTGTGTGGGGGCATATATTGCAGTCCATCCACAGGCACCCTTTGATATGGCACTTTTAAAGGTTATCTAATGGTCAGATGTTTGAGGTGAGTGAGGCTCACCGTCTTGGAGAGACTACAGGCAAGAACACTTTCTGCACAATATTTAATATTTGGTGCCTTGCCTTTTAACACCCGCTCAGAAAGTGTTTGTGTCTGATACATTTGTGTTTGCAAAATGATAGAATGTATTGTAATATCGCTAACAAATATTTAAACTTCATTAAACATTCTGATATGACTTCCTCCCAGGAAGGTTTTTTTACAAAATGATAGAACAATTAAAGTAATCATAACACAACTCACAAGTCACTCAAATATAATCAATAGTAAAGATGGTTGGAGTTTAAAAAATGAAACTAGCCAACCATAATTCCCTAAAATTCATCACTAATCTGCTTGTAACTGTAGAGATCTTTTATTTCAAAACTCCTGTAAAATGCACTGATTTAGATCAGGATCATTTTCGGTAAAGAAAATAACTAAACTATGATTTGGCGCCACCCGCTGGTCACATGGTGAATTTACATGCACTTGGATTATTTTGAGACCAACCACAAGGGGGCGATCAAAGACCAACAATGACCCTGTTAATGGGGTTTCCAGGTCAGTGGTTAAACCAGAAGTCAGTACAATATCAGAAATTGAGCTTTAGTTAAATAAAACCGGCAACACACACACACACACACACACACACACACGCTCACACACACATACACATATACACACACATGTACACACACACACACACACAGACACGCATACACACACGTCATTGGAAAATTAAAGAGACTAGACACTAAGGAATGTGTGTGTTTTGCCAAGCCCTGAAGATGGAAAAGGGCAACAATGTTTTCTGTAACCGTGCATGATGTAACATATCCACATCGAACTGTGTGTCTGATGACTCAGCAACCAAACCCTCAGGTTGTACAATAATAAATACACTAAAGACTTAGTGATGCACTATGAGGAAGCCTATCAGTCACTGTGAGCATGTGAAATACACCTACAATTTTATTTTCAGATTTTTGTTTTCTATAGTAACACAGACAGGCCTTTCTTTAAAGATTATGTGCGCAGATTTAGCAGAACCGTTAATTGCAAGTACACCACCTTTGACCTTTTGTGTTCACACCATTAGAGTTTTATTATGCACGTTTCTAGCCCTCTGGTTTTACAGCTTCACTGCTGAATGTCTGGTCTTCTCAAAGACATGAAGGTGTGCATTTTGCAATGTGACCTGCAGCAATGTGAGCTTCAGACAGGAGTGACTGATGATTCTCCTCATTTTCCACCTTAGCTTGAAACCTGAGAAATGGATATGTGACATTTATGTAACAGAGGTTCATTTAGGTCATAATGTACAGACTTAGAGCATGTGGGATAAACAGTTGCAGGCTCCTGAATAGTAGGCCCTGTAAGTGTGGGTTTGACCCTCAGAGTGGTCTTGTTTCACTGCAGATAGTGTGTCCTGCTGGACAACCAACCTGGATGGACTTGCTGAAAGCAGATGACATTACCCATGTCCGCGAGGGGTCAAGCTGACTCCCTGAGTGTGTGCGGGCTGCTCGTTTTGACTTTTCACCCTATTCCGAAAGTAGCGTGGCCCCCAGGGTTTCTGTTGGTATTCTCATTCTTTTCTCAGCAAGCTGTGACAGCAAACCTCTGATTTAAACATCTTCACTGCACACTGTTTTCGTTGGCAATGAACGTAAAGATCTAGTTTGTGTGTCGTTTTTCGTAGGGAATGTGATAGGGTTTACAACCAATTGTAGCTAACACTAATCACACACACATCATGTTAATTAAAAAAAACGTTCAAACCAGAAACTATGCATAACTCCAAATGATGTTCTCAAACACAACACATTAGTGCTATCTGTCTTCCCTTGATTACCCCTCAAAATGTCATATGTTATCTTAACTATTAAGGTATCAGAAAAGATCATTTGGTTAACAGATAATACAAAGGTTATCTTTATAACTATAAACAAACGTTATACATAAATATATATATCAAGTTTTATATGTAAACAACTTTAATTATGCAACAATAGTATATTTGTTTATTTAAAAGAAAAAATCAGCCATCATTACACACCATCAGTCATCTGAACAGAAAAAGCACATAAACATTTTACTAAATATGAATGCATGTTTTTCTTTCTCCCCAGATCACTATTGTGTTTACTGCCATCTTAATGTAACAGTTTATGAGGTATAATGCTATTGCAACTTCCTCTCAGACGATGGGCCAGTAAGCAAGAAGTCCCAAAACTAAACTGAACTGTACTTGATCATGATCAAATGTGTGTTTCCTCATGTTAGATACATCTGGAAAATGACATGCACTTATATCATGTGAAAATGTTGCATGTGAAATCAAAAGCTATTTGGTAAATATGATTAAAAAGAATAATGTTTACACAATACCTCTGAAACATCTTTACCATCACATCACTATTGAAGTGAGTCAAAGATCACAAAAAGAAAATTAAAAGGTGTGGAGATGCCGGGGATTGAACCCGGGGCCTCATACATGCAAAGCATGCGCTCTACCACTGAGCTACATCCCCTACTTGTATCAGGCGGAAAGAAGAACTATGTTTATAGCTTAGAGTACGCAACAAAAATAGTGAGCCATTGGAGGACATGTAAGGAGAGACGAGAGTGCATTTGGATATTGCAACGTTATGTAATTTATAGTTGCAACTTCAGCATACACTACATTTTTGACCCAGCCAAAAAAAGGTCTACTGTAATTTTCTGTGTGTGTGTACGTGTGTGTATGTTTGTGTACTTTAAGACATTTTTTAATGGGTTAAATTCCAAAAGGGCTCCAGCTCAAGACATTCTGAGCTACTTTTAGTTTGAGTTAGTTGGATAATTTACGTCATTGTGAATGAATGGAAAATAAGCTGTTGTATTTGTAGCTCAGTTTTCATTGATGTAATCCTTGCTCTGTGCTATTTTTAGTCTACACGTCATGTTGTGGTTTCAGTTAGGGGACACAGCTGAGGAAGGGGCTCCTCTCCTTCCCACTTAACTTGGAGGGAGAGGAAACTTTTTACTGGAGATGTGGACCACCAAGGTCATAAAAGAATGAGAGAATATATATGAGCACAATATTTCAGACAGACAAAAGAGGCCCAAACTTCCTCTTCAGCCAATATACCTTAATCCTTTTCAGAATTTAAAATAGCCTCCCTTGTTCAGTTGTATAATATCCTCCATGGCAGCCTGAATTAGGGTCTGTCGTCCCCTCAGGAGAGCACGGCATGTCCTCTCTCATGCTGTGTTTATCAGCACACTCTTGCCAAGGACACCACTTTCAGCCCCTGTTTGCTTAAGCCTTCTAGGGACAGACCCATGGGATGCACGCATGGCATGAAGTCTTTAATAGGGATGATGAAAGGAACAAGAAAGAAGGAAGTAGAGAACACCTTCTCAGCGTCTGCTCTGCCTCTGTCTGGAGAAGGAAATGCACCAGCCTGCAGAGGGGTCCCCCAGGCAGAGCGAGGTACGCTGCTTTCTATCTGTGTTGTTATTGTTGTGTGGATTTGGATTGGTGACAGGAACCCACATGTTGAGTCTGTGCTGAGTAAGGAATAGTTGACAAGTATGTGGAGGGGGTTACTTAGGGGCTGTAGACTACTGGTGGGGGAAGGATGTACAGACAGGCTGCAATATGAGATGCAGGAAGAAATTCCTTATCTGAGGCCACAGACGTTTCAGTGGACAGTGCCAAATGGGAGTGACAAGGGTAGAAATAAGTAAATATACCAAAGCTGATGACATTTTAACACTGTCTATATGAGTATGAACTGCAAAATATACAGAGTATAAATATGAAATTACTTGGTGAAATGGCCACTTGGAGAGATAATTATTTATTGCATTATTAAATCAATAATACTGATGCATTTCTATGGTTGAGCTTGGGCTAGCTTTTACAACTTCATATACCATGCCTTTGGGAATTTGTTTTTGAAGATTATGTTCTCAACTCATGTTCATCAATTGGTTTAGAACATGTCTACAAAAAAGACCAAGTGTCACAACTTTAAGGAGAACCCAAATGCAGCACTCGAGAAACCAAGGAAAATTGGTGATAAACTTTATTGGAGATTCCACTGGATCTGAGGAATACCAACCGAGCAGTTTAACGCACCGGAGGACAGCGGGCAGAAGGTGAGTCAGGGACAGGCAGAGAGTCAGGGAGTCAGGGAGTAAGCGAGGCGGTCAGCGTAGATACAGGCAGGGTCGGATAACAGGCCAGACAGGATAGTCGAGGGACAGGCAGGATCAGGGAACAGGCAGAGCAGGCAGAGCAGGCAGAGCAGGCAGAGCGAGGACAGGCAGGGTCGGAACCGGGTAGGCAATTTAGTATCAAACGTGGGAAAGACAAGCATGAGGCAAAGTACAACCTGGCAAAGAGTGTGTGTAAGGTGCAGGTTTAAATACTGGCAGAAGCTAATGGGTGCAAAAGAGAAAGAGAGTGAGCTAACGAGTGGGTGTGGAAAACAGGTGAGACAGGTAAATGGAAAACTACTGGTGAATGATGGAGCAGACTATGACACCAAGAACCATCTTGCAATTTCCCTAAAAAACAAGTTGACACATCGAAAATGCTTGTTATGTCCAACCAACAGTCCAAAGTCCCAACAATATTGAATTTTCCCATCAAAGAACCAAGCAAAGCAGCCAATTGTAAAAATTGAGAGGCTGAAACCAGTTTCTGTTTTTTTCTTAAAATGTGTCTTCATGTGGTTAATCGATTATGGAAATAGTAACCTATACATTTTGTGTCAATTAACTTATTGACAAACAACCAATCGTTTTGGCTCGAATTATTAGCATATGATTGATGATCTTAGTTTTTAGTTTTTTTCTATACTCCACCATGAGATCTCTAAATCTGGATATTTTCTATGGAACAGGTTTTTCAGTGTTAGGTGCATGATGCCTATCAAAGTGTGGATTTTGGAGATGTAATGGTATGACATTTGGAGAAATTCTCTTATTCGCTTCATGCTATAGACTTAGACAAGCATATTCATTTTCTTGTTGTGCATCAATGACGAGTATAAAGACTGGAAATAGGAAGAAGGCCTTAACTTCTAAAATGTATAAATTGGGTTATATGGGGAGTTAAAGGGTAACTATTTTTTGGCAGGTCCGACCTAGTATCTTCTGGGGCTGCTGTCTTATCATCTACCAGCAGCAAGCAAAGCAGAGGCTAAGAGAGGCCTGAGAGAAGAGAGAGAGGCCCCAAAATGTAAAGAAAAGGTCAATAAGGTCATATAGGATGAGTATCTTTACTATCCTTCCGATAATTAAGCTATATATCTAATGTCAGTGTTAAGCCTCAGCGCACATGCAACAAGCTGGACTTCTGAGTCAACTTGTTCATCGCCACAGCTCAGTCTTTTAACCACAGACAAAATAGCAGTGTTTACAACTCAAGGTTTGAGTTATTCGAAGCACTCTCCATTTACTCACATGCCTCAGTCAGCTGTTTGAGATGGGGCAAGGACAGGCATGCTGTCAAACAAGAGCCGCACCTCACATTCATAAATATGAACATACACAGAGAGAAGGTGGGGAGCAAGAGAGGGAAAGAGAGAGAGGGGGAGAGATTGTTGTGACCTTTCACCTATTTCTCCATGCAGCTGTGGGAATTCTGTGAAGCAGGCAAATTCAGTGAAAGCTCTGTGATGGATTTAAAGAAAGAAAAGGAAGTTACACAATGGAAAACCACAACCTCTTCAGCTTTTATTCGTGAATGCAAGGTTGTGATCCCATCCATTAGGGAAATTAAGGATAAAGACTACACACATCTTGAATTGTATGCATTGTGCATCACAACCTAACATGAAGACAAGAACATGACATAACAAGTTCCACCAGGCCTGCGACTTCTTCTGACTCGTTTGAGAACACAAACTTTAACACAAGCACAGATGCACCAACTGTTCTTGTTAAATGTTTGTGTTCACTATGATACTGGGGATTACATATCATCATCGCTGCAGGGTGATTGTGTGTGCTTGTGTGTACATGTGTTTGTGTTTGTGTGTGTGTGAGTTGCCTAGCACCTGGTAACTGAATAGCCGAAACCTTATCGTCTTGCCTTTAGAGAGTTCTAAAGGCAGGACTTTTGCTATCGTCACTCACCACTGAGGTAATATGATGGCAAAGTGTATGGCAGAAAAATTAGCTTAGAGAAGCACGAGACACATCTGGAGATAGATCTCTGTTAGTTGGAATATATTTGTGTGCAAATTGTGTTCAAAACAGTCAAAGAGGCCAGACCACTCCCGAGTTCATTTGCATGTCCATTATGACATAACACTCTGTAAACCAAGTTCAATGCATGGTCCTGAAACCATTTTTGGCACACAACCTTATTTGAGGTTAATGTACAGTAGGTTTTACTTACATTTGGTATACTACCATATGCATACAGATGTATAAAATGGATATTGTCAATAGTTTCAGAATAACCCCTATTGGGCAGAGTTCCAGTTGTCATGGGGGATATCCAAAACCTCTGTACAGTGAAGAGTTATGTTTGTGTAAAACCTGAGTGACTCATTAAGATTAAGCTATACATTGTGTAGATTGCTCCAAGCTTTACTTAAAGAATTCCCTCTTCCACAATAACCACTGTCAGCATGTTACAACCATATATAAACTTGCACATAGCGACACAAACAAACTCATGCATGTGTGTGCATAAACCCATGCAAACTGTGAGTATTGGCCCAGAACCCTCATAAAGCACACTTCCCACACAAATACACAATTATGTCCACAGTCATTATTTAACACAATTTCTGTACTGTCCACTGCCTTTTATTGTCTGCAATAATAAAAGGCAGTGGGTATTCTCAAAGCTGACTGCAGATTATGAAAGTGACCACCAGGGGTTTTCAAAGCATCTCTGCATCCTATTGGCTACTCAAATGCTGCATTCAGAAAAAGCACGTCTGATTGGCTGACAAGATTGACTGGCACATCGAGGTCCCACCCACAGGGTGAGTGAAAACATGGATGTGGAGGGGGAGGGGAAAGAGCTCTGTTTACAAACCAAAATTGTTAGTAACATCTACAGGATCACTGGTCATCAAAAATTATATGGTGTGTGTAGTCCACCTATTTAATTTTAAATATCAATCCAGGATTTCATGGTTGACAGGATTTTTTTTCTAACTCTGCCACAAGAGGACAAAATGAGATGATGAGGTTACCCTGTCTTTTTCATTTTTACCATGTTTAAAAAAAAACTCAAATTAAAAGATGCAATTTGACATTTGAAAAAAACCATCCATGAGGTAACATGTACGACACAAAGATACATGTATCCAGTTTGCAGTCCAATGTCTATTCAGGAGGTGATATAACAGGTTGGTTGCAACTTTTTTTTTTTTTACAGTCATCAACAGCAACAGATCAGCTCTGTGCTCTCTTTTTCTCTAGCTGAACTCAGCACCAATTTGAAAATGTAATCACTTTTCTATCGACAGATCTTCATAATTCCCTGTTACAGATGGCTTGTATTAGCAGCTATCTGAGCACAGTATCAGGATCCGTTTACCATCCCCCAGCAGGGATTCCAAACAGCAGGGATGGTGAAAGCAGAAGCTGATCATGGATCAGTCTCTGTGAAAAGTCACCCTTTCCATCTGGGTGCAGGTTGACAGCTCTTTTGCCCAGCCCCCACCCTGTTACCTAGAGAACCGGCTTGTGGCTTGTGTAATATTCTGATTGGCTGTTTTTCTTGAGGTGGGCGGAGAAAGGGGCGTGGCCAACGTATTGTGATCTCACAATCAGCTGTTTTGTACGTTTTACATTCTGATCCGAGGATCAGCTGGAGGCAGCAATAAACAGAAGGAAATTCTGCAGCGGAAAAAAACTGAGGAGGAAAAAGCTGCAGATGTTATAATCCGAAAACATCAGTGTAACATTTTTACACGAAGCCCTTCTTCTAAGAAGAAAGCCTTTTATTTTTGTATAATAGTGTTTTAACTACCTCACTTAAAGACGATCTTAAGCTGTGCTTTAAGAATTGTTATCGTTTCTACTGTGTTCGAGATCTCGTTTACAACTTGAATAATATTGCAAAGGCAGGTAAGCTTGTCTTGTCTTTTCTTTCTTAATTGTTGTTTGATGTTGGTTTTAGGCTATGTGTGATCTTAAGAGGTATCAAGCTACATACACATTCCGCATATGTTAATCTGAAGATCCCCAGAAATCATGAAATCATAAAACAGGTAGAATAACATTGTCTGACACTCACTCGTTAAGATGCTATCTTTGACTGTTGTGATATAATAGGGAATTACCTATTATTAGGTCACGAATACATTAAAGGAAGCAGCAGCCCTGAAAAAAACAAGCTAAATTAGGTCGATTCGACATTTTATGTCTCAAAAAATACATCAACCTGCATAAACCTTATTACAGGATCCTAGCGACGTTTTTTTTTTCTTGGAAAATGCACCAAATGGTGATGTGGAATCAAATTCGATGGCGGATGTTGATGTTTTTCTGGGAGGCGGACCTTGTAGGCTCAGGTTTTCTGCAAATTATAGTCACTCATTTTATATTTTGTAAAAATACCCTGTTTCGTGGTATTGTGAGAAGCCTATGCAGTCGATGTATTTCGTGCACTGTCGCTGAGCCACAACTGTCATTGCTTTGACCCTTTAGCTGTACAGCTTATACGGATAATTCATGTTTAACCTGGATACTCTAAAAGAAAGTCCTGTCTCCTCTCGGCTGATCAGCTGTCGAAAATTCTTAGGCCGAAGATTATGTTTTATCGTGTAACATCAATGTTAAGGTATTTTTGTGTGTTTCAAATGTAAACATTGTTGCTGTGGGCAGCATTTTTTTTTTAATAACGTCAATGGGTTTCAACTACAGACGATGACTGTCGATAAAAGCAGATTTTCACATATTGATCGTTTTCAGCAAAGTGATGCAAAATGCAGATGACACACAACAACATATTTAGGTCGAATAAAAACAGCCATTATATAATATATTCTCGCTATGTTTGCTATTCAGATGTCTACTTGTCTCCGGTTGCTGAAAAAGCCTCTGTTGGCGTCAGTGACGTATGCATTACGTCACAGGCGTCTTGTTTTTATTTCGTGAATCTCCTCCCACCCTGCTCCGCTCCTCCTACCTTTTTTTAAAAGGCCAATGTCAAAAGAAAGATCCATGTTTCAAGGTCCTTTTTTATATCATAGATGGCCTGCTTGTAAAATAATATGTATTGTGTGACATTTGATTCACAACACAAAACATGACCTGTCATTGTTCCTGATGACCATATAGGCAACGTCTCTCTGCTGTAGTGTGTGTGCCAAATATTAAAAATACATCCTAATATTAGAATAAAATCGTCTCATTAATAACAACAGCATGATTCATATGCACAGGATACTCATGTAGACATCCACAATGTATTATTACCACAGTGTCCTTACTATACTGTAGTTGCACCAGCACTACTAAGGACAATTAAGGGAAAACAAGGAGTGTTTTCCAGACAGAAAAGACAAGGCAATATATCCAGACTTGCATATTATCATGCTAACATTGTCATGACTATAATTCAAATGAAAAAATAAATACACATTTATTCTTCTGCTTTTTTATGTGATAGATTTTACTTCAAAGGACATTTATCAGTGTTAACTTGTGGAAGTTGTTAGATAATGCTTTTTCGCAACCTATGCCATAGGAACTGCCTCCTCCAGGATATACGCCATTGGTGTATCAAAGCTATATTTACACTTGTCAGATAGCCCTAAATTAGCAGCCGCCAAACTGATAAAATAGTTTTGTAAGGGAAGTGCTGCATGTAGTCAATGTTAATGTTGCGCCGTGTGTGTGTGTGTGTGTGTGTGTGTGTGTGTGTGTGTGTGTGTGTGTGTGTGTGTGTGTGTGTGTGTGTGTGTGTGTGTGTGTGTGTGTGTGTGTGTGTGTGTGTGTGTGTGTGTGTGTGTGTGTGTGTGTGTGTGTGTGTGTGTGTGTGTGTGTGTGTGTGTGTGTGTGTGTGTGTGTGTGTGTGTGTGTGTGTGTGTGTGTGTGTGTGTGTGTGTGTGTTTTGTGGATGTCTGCTGCACCTTATGCAAAGCAGTCTTCAGGGTTTTTTACCAACATTTTGTGTATCTGGATTTGATGTGGTCCGATGCCTTTGGTTTCTTTAGTTCTTAATTTCAGACACAGTTTTTGTATCTTTTGGTTTACCCTTGCAATATTCCCCAAATTGAGAACAACCATGGGCCTTTTTATTTAATTGACTGGATAGGATCTTTATACAGCTGAGATGTTTTTTATCCAGAAGGCGTAATGAGTTATTCTGGAAATAGGCTACATCTGCGGCTTTTCGCGTCAAAGGTAATTTGACTCTCATTTTCTCTTGTTAAGCATACACCCATGCAAACTGTCTCCTTGAAACTGATTGTTGAAAATATTCCTATTCCATCTGACATAGAAATCTCAGGAGCATGTCATGTATGCTTGCAATTATGTCTCTTCCCTTAAATGTGTGGTGTCCATGTTCATTCTCCAAATAAGTGAAAAAAAAGTGTCTGCTTTGCAACAGCCACTCATGCATAACTCCGTATAAGAATCTCATGCTCTTAGTTTCACCATTTTAATCTGAGCTCATTCATTAATACCAACCTCTGTCATGCCTCGTGTTGTTGGTGACATAGTTAAATGTCTGCAGAACATATCGGATTCCCATGAGAAATTAAAGGAAGATCAAGCCATCGGTCAGAGATCATGGATTGAAATTGGTTATGATCTATTTAAACCACCATTGAAACTAGTATAAAAATGTATTATTTATATATGTATATAAAAAATATAAGCATATCAAAAAGAAACAGAAGAGAGCAAAGATATATCTAGTGTGTCAACAATTATTAGCAGAGGATTGCTCTCTGCGGTCTCTTCAGTCATTACTTCTGCACTCACATAGTTTAAGTAAATAAAACTCACACTCACTTTGTTTGACTTTTTGAGAACCAGGGTCTTTGTATCACCTCATTTCACCTCCTCCTCCTCTTCTTCTCTGGCCTGTCCATCTGTCCTGAGACTTTGCTGATTGGTTATGTAAACTACTATCGGGGGAGGGGAGTGCAGTGCAGCCATTGTCCACCAGCCTTTTGCATCCGGATTTAATTTAGTTCATTATAACACATTCTTCTACCTAGTTCTTCTGAAATTCAAAGCTAAAGACAAACATGTGTGTGTTTTCCTCTTTGATTAAGAGTCTAAACTAAGTATAGACAGGGTTGAAAGAACTGTCAGCAAGTGTTTAAGCTACTATAATAAATATTCTTTTATATGGGCAATGTGTCAAATGACTATCTGAAACAGTGCACTCATATTGATAAAACCAACCTATATTTTATATCCAGACCAGACTCCTCGCAGCTCTACAGACTATCTTTTAGGTCATTGTTTTGTTATTTTAATCACCCAAAACCTTTCTGTTTTGGTTCACTGCTCTGATCAGCATTTTGAAATAGTTACTTACCACAAGCATTGCTCATTGTACTTATCTAATCTGCCCTGACATAGTGGCAGGAAATTAACCCAATAGTGGACTGAATGTGTTGACAGTAAAGTACATTACTGTATCTTCTGATTACCACTAACCACCCTCTTCTCTCTCTCGCTCTTTCTCTCTCTCTCTCTTGTTTTCTCTCTCTAGGCCTTCGCTCCAAACCAAGTCAACCTTACATTTGCACTAGAGAAGCCTGTTCAAACCTGCTTGTCAAAATCGAGATCCAGTAAGGGCTTTAGGTGGAAAATAAAAGAGACTCAAAATATCTAACAAAGTATTGCTTAGAACAGCAACAAGTGATACTTAAACACAAATAAGAAATTCAATAAGGCAGCTACAGCTTTTTCTTTGTGGACAAACAAGAAGTACCTGAGTCATCACCACTTGACGAAACAAGCAGTCATGTTCCAACGTTTGAGCAGCCTGTTGTTTGGGGAGGTAGAAGAAGTGGCGGCTGAGCTGAAAGGACCCAACCCCTGTGTGACAGAGGCCGACGAGGAGGGATGGATGCTCGTCAACCTGCCTGGTGAGTACCAGCACAGAGAGTGGAGTGGTCGGATTTTAAAGCCTTACCAAACTGGGAAACAGACAAATTGTGTTTTATGAGTTAACAGCAAAATATATATGTTCCCTCTTGCATGTCAATATTACGGACTAATGTTTAAAGTGTAGGATTATTGATGGGGATGATGGGGTGAGGTGAAGAATCAGTAGGGGCGCGACGCAAAAACACTGGTGCTTACCCATATGGCTGCCATATCAAAAGTGTTGTCTGTCAGTGGAAGGAAACACATAATTCTCTGTTAACATGCATCTCCTTCTTCTTTGTTTATGAGCTCAATCATGACAAAGACAGTTATTGAGAATGAAAACTTGCTTTGGGGCCTTTCCAGAAGCCACTCAAACATTAAAAGCAACATAAAAGTAGCTCTCAGGAAAGTCAAGACAAACATTATGTCACTGACATAATCACAACCTTAGAGGGTCAACACAACTAATGATGTGACTCTTTTATGTTTTGTGTTTCCTTACCCCCTCTTCTTCCCCACCTCCAATTTTGTTTAAACACCCCTACATTCCCCACACTGGTATGTGTGTGCGTGCGTGCGTATGTGATCCTTTTAAAAATGTCCCCTTTCAACCCGCATGGCTTTTTGGAAATCTACCATATTTGCATCATTTGTGCAACATCCCCCTCCCACCTCAAACATCTGTCTTTATTGGCCGTCTCATCCCCGATCTCATCGCTGCCTCAGAAGAATCTGACTGCATGATTCAGGCAGACGATGAGACGGGAGAACCATCAATTGCACAATCATTCCCAGATAGTAACCAATCAATTCAAAAAGGCATAAATTCAAGGACTGAAAGCCTGGCCCCCATTTCCCACCCGTCTATCAAGCGACGTAGAACACATAAAGCTCGGTCACGAGGTGCAGTAGCCCCATCAGACCCACTGTCTTGTCCAAGCGCTAGCCCTTCAGACTTGGGTGCCACTACACCTGTGACCCTGCCGAGACGGGCCAGGCTGTCCACGCCCTCCTCAACCCCGTCAATGTCCCCTGGCTCTGGAAGTGAGTGTGGGCGCAGTGGGGGTAGCAGTAGGTCAGGCCAAGAGAGAGGCTGCATGGATGAGAGCTGGTTTGTCACCCCTCCCCCCTGTTTCACTGCAGAGGGAGCCACAGCGGAGGCCAGCCCGATGGAGGACCTGCTCATCGAGCACCCCAGCATGTCTGTGTACGTCTCTCCGAGCAACTTCTCCATGGTCTCCCACAGCAACCTGTCCGTGTTGGGAGAGGAAAGCATTGTCAGCCTGGCGAGCAGCGTGAGGTGAGAAATAGCATTCTTTATGCTGGCTACACTTGACCTTTACCTGCTTTTTCAGCATCAGCACAACTATCACTACATCACACCTTCAGGTTTTTCTCTCTCCTTGCAGCAGAGTGGCAGAACCAGCTGCTGCCCTGGCTACCCGCAGCACTATGCCTACCAGGGTGAGCCGTGGAGCCGCTGCCCAGGCTGGAGCTCTGGCCAAGGTCACCCAAGTGGCCAGGGTCCAGCGTAGCAAAGCCCGCATCGAGCGACGCCATCTGGGCCGCAACCGCATCCAACGCCAAAACCGCACCCGGGAGCAGGTCCCTCGCCATGCAGGCCACGCCAGAAACACCTTCCTTCAGCAGCCCACCAAGCGTAACATCTGCCACTAAACTCCACTACACCAGGGGGCAGCGCGTAGTCTTAGGGCATTAGTAGTGCATAGTCAACTCCAAGACACACAGGATTAAATGTCTTCACGCACCACATATTTGCTTTCTTTTCTGCACATTATATCATAATTCGATGCCAGTAGACCAGTAGCTTTTTTGTTTTGGTCAAGTTACAAACTGGCTCGACCTGGTAGTTTAATGCCCCTTTAAGATGTCAAGCCCTCTGAGAAGATCTGTGTAGACGTTTATAACAGTTGTTATCCATTGCAGTATCCAAACAACAACAACAAATATAAGAAATATGTATACAGGTTATACTTGGTAACAATAATTATTAAGAAAAACAAAAAAAACTATAGCTCTTTTGATTTTTTAAACTATTATTTTTTCTTTCACTTGTCCTCAAGGCATGTTATTTTTAATAATTCAATCATTAAATCCCTTAAATTGTTTATATATTTAGAGCGATTTTTTTATTGTAATTACCAAGTGTACTTTAAGACATTTCCGGTAGAAACCATGCAAGAAAGAGACTTTCTTGTTTCAGAGAAAACAACTCATCATGTCTTCGAAGCTTTACATTATGGTGACTATATTTTCAGATAGATAGAAGGTTATACTGTGAGACGAGTGAGAGAGGAAAATCACTTGACATTTGTTCCTCTTCAGTTTGGTCTGGCAAAAGACAAAGGCATTCAGACATGAGGCAACCTGTTTCATCACAGGAAACACATATTGTGATATTTCTCTTTTCTCTCTGTGAAGGTTAAGAGCAAGTAGAAGATGATGAGAGTATGAGCAAAACAGATTAAAGAGTACAAATAATGTCTTGACGTAGAATTTGACATTATTAACAGGATTATTGAAATGAAACAGTTAAAGGAAAGTGTTATGTAACCCTCTGAGCAGCCCATCAGTATCTAGAAAATGGCTTTTGTTTTGAATATTTCATCGGTGTAACTCTGGAAAATTAATAAGGCACTTTCTTTCTATGAAATGAAAGATTGGCTTTATGGGCAGAGACATATCGATAAAGAGTATAAATGGATGTGAGATGAGAGGATACAGGGCTTGCCTTTGGGTTACAGGGTATGGCAAGTTATAGTAAGTGCAGAGCGGTATTGATGGCAACTCTTTATTTTGTTTTGTGATATTGTTTTCTGCCATTATTTCCTTTTTAATTGTAATATTATTTAATAGTCTCTCTCTCAGCATGGTTTCACCAAATAAAGAAATAAGGCCTGGTTCTGTCAGACAATGTACACTTGTAGCTTTTAAAGTAAACAAATAAGAGAATCTCTCTGTTGATCATACGACAGCATGATTATCATTAAATGTGTGGTCTGGAAACTAAAGTGATGTGCCCGGCACACATCAGACATTTTCATCCTCAACGTGTGCTGTGATCTTATGTTATCCATGTGAACACCAAAAAGATAGTACGACCTATTCACACGTCAGTCCCTTTCATATAAAGGTTCCTGGGGAAAAACATCTCTCAGCTGAACAAAACCCATCGTCCCTCTTCAACACATCCAGAACCTTCATCTTGAATCTGGTCGTGCAACCCATTGCTCCCTAACATCATCTGTCCATTTCTACCCGTCCCTTTCTCATTAGCACATCCAGCTCTAATAGTTTCCACCTAACGATCTAGCTTACTGATATGTATTCAACAACAATAGTAAACAATGGTGCTGAAGTGTATACTAATGTTTGTAAATTATTTGAGACATGGATGTAAGTTTGCACTGTCATACTTTTTGTGAGTCAAAGTTTTAGCAGTGTGCTGTGTGCTTGTTTTTGTGGTATATTTTTTCTTTTTGTTTTGATTTAAATTGTGTGTGAGAAGGTGTACTGACACGTTAAATGCTAGAAACTCTTTAAAAGAACATGATTAGTGGTCATTTATTTTTATTGTAAATATTACAAAACAATTTATAACGCACTATTAGATGTCAGAGCCTTTCAAGACTTGAGTCCACAAAGTTGTGTCTAATGAGACAAATCCCCTCTCTGCCTCACCTCTGTGCTCAATATCAAATCAAGAGGGCATTTCAGTGGACAAAAGCGTGATGTCTTTGCCTCAACTTCGGTCTCATCCCTTTGAAGTGCACCATAAAAACAGCACTAGACTCAGGGTTGATGTGTCATAGGCAAACACTGCCCTCCAGAGGGTCCACTTAGCACAGCTCCGGCTGTATGGAAGCTGGTGAGGATACAGTACAAGACCTGGTTTTAATATAATCTGTACCAGTGTGTAAAGGAAATATTGTCTGGGTATTCCTGTTCCTTGTTTGGAAATTGAAATGTCCGGTCCCATCTTAAAATACATGTTTCCACCCCGAATAACCGACCACAAATTAATTTCTGCCAATATAAGTCTGTTTTATTCAAAGTATGTTAATATTTGTTAATTTATGATATAATTATGAATTGTATCTTTTATTGTGTTTAAAGATTTTCTATCATGTTGATCAACGCTGAATGGTGCAGGAGATGGATTTGAGGTGATGAGTCCAACATGCTCAGAGACATAAAGAAACACAAAGAGATCTCTGTTGAATGAATTATGTCTGCCCCTGTAATAAAGTACATACAGAGTAACAAATTGTGGGCGTGAATACAAAATGTAATGACCATCACAGCCTTTTCCGCTATACGTTTTTTCCATCATTTTATTTCTTCCTTTCTCTCCCTTATTATGTAAACAGGAAATGTGTTTTCAGTATGTTGTGTGTGATTATTGAAAGGTAGAGTTTAAGGAGCGACAGTCAACAATGGGGAGCGAGACTGGTCATATGATGTGGACAGGGAAAGAATGAGGCAGGAGATTTATATATTTAACAAAAATATTAAATATACCCTCAAAAATACAATAGAATATGCTTGTATTTTCCCATAGTATCATAACAGTTGTTCACCAATAGGATGTTTTAAATAAGAGGCGTTGAATGTCTGGGGAGTTTCATATGTGTTATGTTATGCCCTGAAATGGCAGCTTAAAAACCCTTGGAGTGTTTGCCCATGTTAAATCTCAATTAGTACACATATCCCCTCGTAAAAAAGAAATATAAAGACGTAAAATGTGGTGTATCTGATATCTACAGTATGGTGATTGTGCCTTTCACTATTTCTGCATGGTTTTTGTGATGTACTGATTTTTCCATCCCCAAAGTGGACCTACTGTATGTCCACTGACAGGCAAGACCTATGCAAAAATTAATGGATGGGTTTCCAGCATCCATTCAGAAAAACACAGGTACCCGCCAAAAAAAACTAAAAAAACCATCAACAATAAATACTCAGGTTAACACCTGAATCTTGTGTCATTATTTTCCACTGTGAGGGCATAAGGGGATTGGAATAAAGCATAATGGAGGCTATGGAATAGAGTAGTTAGTGTGTTATCAGTGGGGGAATGTAAATCCTTGAGTAAAAATAGAAATGCCACAATGTTAAAACAATTATGCTTCCAAGTTTTTCAAAGTAAGTATTAACGGGAAAAGATTATACAAGTTTCAAAGCAAAAGTACCATGTCAATAGAATATTTACATTAATTATAATATTTACCTCAAAAGTACCTGAAATGTGTTATTGAGTAAATGTACTTTGTTACATTCCACCACCTTTCACCTTGCAGGTGACGCTTTAAAACTAGGCGGAAGTTATGGCAGGCCAAAACAAAAGGGAAGCATTAGACAGACGGGTGTAGTAATGGGGTGTAAATAGGCTATTATGTGTATTTAATATGGGCGGGGTATTATCTTGCAAAACATAGACCTACAGTGGCTTGAAAAAGGGAGAACATAAAATGAAGGCAAATAAAGATGATGTAAAAGGGTAAAGCAAAAATAAGAATGACATCTATTTTTGCAGCAGAGTGGTCCAACCTTTGTGGTGTGAGGCTGAGACAGACACAGAGTTCCCCTGTAGACCTCTGAACTTTCTTTCAATTGCAGCAAGAACAACATCTACTTAAAGTATTGTAGTAATATTGTGTAGTGGTGTATTGCATAGTATTGAGTATTTGTTCACTGTCTATTAGGACTGTTAGTGATGTTCTGCCACTTAAAAAGGAGACACATTAAATACATTATTTATGGGAGGGACAGAGGTTTGTAATTGGAGCAGGTATTCTGCATACCTTGGCCGCGTCTAACCTCTTAAAAAGTAATACAATACTCAGCAGAGAAACTCAGGTTGCTGGGGGTAGTTTTCTTATTAGTATCTGTCATAATACTGTGTGGGAAAAGGCTTGAAGAACCGGTGCTGGGGAGAGGATTTGGTCATCAGCTGTTTGGATGAGATTTATGGACCTAACGCTATCTACTGTGAAGTAAGTCTGATATTGGTACAACACGGCCATCAGCCTTATTTCTCTATTTCAACGTGTAATTCATAAATATTTCCATGTAAGTCATTTTGTATAGGTTTATTTTGGTATTAAGGTGACAGATAAAATATGTGCACATTTTAACCAGCTATTGTCCTGAGTGACTTGTCAAGTCTTACCGGTTTCTCTAGCTGTAACACGAAGCCGACTTCCCTGCCGTTTGCAGGTGTGGTGAATCAGAAGCTCTGTGACGGCAAAGCTACACTCACCCGGCAAAACACCTAAAATAACACTGTCAGGATTGTTTTTTTATTTGACTGCGAGTATTTTACGACAACGGTAAGTCACATTAACGTCGCTTTGATCCGCTTTCAGCAGCAAGATTTTACGCATTAGCAGAGACAAGCGTGAACAGATAGTGTACGTAGGATAACATGGGCCCTACTGCTGGCTCTGTGCTTGTTTTTAACACTGGTAATGTCATTTTATAATATAATACTATAATTAACTGTTTATCTGCGCCATAGACAGACCATGGCAGACGTATTGTCGTATGTCAATATTTGCGGTAGGTTATGTTTACCTAATGACCAGGCTGGTTATAATTAAATCCGATCATTATCGCAGACAAACCTTTCTCTAAGGAAAGCCCATGTAGTTGGACCCACAGGTTTTTTTATATCTGTTGCAGGTGGCATCTTACGTGACTGGAAAATGCATCATCATGGGAGCAACACACCCTTGTCTTGGCCTATCCAAAATATTTCACAAGAAGAAGGAATCGCACTGATCTCTCTGTAAGGGTGCTTATGCCATACAAGAAAGCTACAAATTCCTGTCCGGGGACTTTGGACATACTGTGACATTAAAGATCCCATCCATTAGATTTACTTAATTCTTCAGCACCACAGTGCAACCTTGAATTTGCAATTGGATGACAGTAGCAGGATGTTTGACTGATCATCCAGGAATAAAAACAGATGTGAATGGAAACATGGATATCCTGCTCTAACTCTCTTCATCACACCCTTAAAATAAAGATAGATTAATTGCGGATCAACAGTAGTCATGCACAGTCCATCTCCTGACATTGTGGCTGGGTACCCCAGTAGGTGTGTGGCGGATAAAGATACCAATCCAGAGACGACCCTGGGCAGTGCCTACTCTCCTGTGGACTATATGAGCATCACCAGCTTCCCCAGGCTGCCTGAGGACGACGCGCAGTCTGGGGAAAACACTTTAAAATCTCGAAAAGATGATGACAACGTCCTCAGTGAGCAAGATACAGGTGAGTAAGTCAGGTCATACACTCAATTACTAGAAAAACCACAACCCAAAGACAATATTGTCACGGGTGTTTACGTTTCTGGATGTGGAGTTATTATCCATGAATTCATTTTTCATTGAAAGCTCAAGGAGTTGTTTAAATATTAAAAGTCACAAAATCAATGTGTGAACTAGGACTGCAACAATTTATTATTTTTCTTAAATTGGACTGTCTTTTTTTCTCAAGTAATAGGTTACTCTATTAAATTCAAGAAAGATGATTCTGCCAGAGCCCAAGCCGATCTCCTTAAATGTCTAGTTTGGTGGGACTACAGTACAAAATGCAAACATTTTACTTCATAAAGAAAAGTAGCAAATCCTTGCATTTTGGTTGCTGGAACTATCAATGCTGTTAAAATATAAAATGAAAATGTAATTATCCAGACTTCTTATCTTTGTACTATAAAGTAACATTGAACTGACACTTATTTTAATGGAGTTATGGTTTTACAAAACAGCACATATTACTTTGTACTGTTTAATAAGCCTTTTGGTTTGTGTTGAATGTCCCAGACCCGGATCTGTTTCTGAAATCGGCTCGTCTGCAACGTCTCCCCTCCTCAGCTTCTGACCTGGCTAGCCATGATATCGCATCCCTGCGGGAGACCAATAAAGACCCTTTTACAGAAGACTGTGCCTGTCAGCGAGATGGACTCACGGTCATCATCACAGCCTGCCTCACTTTTGCCACAGGAGTCACTGTAGCTCTTATCATGCAGATCTACTTCGGAGACCCACAGGTATTGGTGCATGTTTGTTACCTGCAGTCGTATCTTTGTAACAATGTTGACTTAGGGTTGCTAAGTTGTTCAAACAACTTCAGATGATAATTGGATTATGAGTAATTCTACATGCTCCTCCCTGTTTCCTCCCACACAAGCCAAAAGTCAAATTTAAAGGCATATAGATAGTCTCTACCTTTATGCTTTGTTCTCCTTTCTCTTGCAAGATCTATAACCAAGGCGCAGTGGTGACGGATGTGGCCCAGTGTACATCTCTTGGCTTTGAAGTTCTGGGGAAACAGGGGTCCAGTGTCGATGCAGCCATCACCGCTGCCCTCTGTTTGGGAATTGTCCACCCTCATACTTCTGGTATTGGAGGGTGAGTCATTGAACCATATGTATCTGTTATGAACAGAAATGTATAGATTTAGTTGATGATACAAGGCCTTTAAACACTTTTTCTTCTATTGATGTTTAGTGGTGGAGTTATGTTGGTTCATGACATCCGAAAGAACGAGACGAGGATAATCGACTTTAGAGAGACGGCACCATCTGCCATTCAGGAGCAGATGCTGCATATGGACCTTGATCAAAATGTAAGGGATTTATTTTCTGTGCATACTTTTTCTAACAGTGAAATGTAAAGTATGAAAACAGAAGACAGGCTACTATCATTTATGTGAATTGGCCCCCTAAACATAGTTTAAAGACTATTTATAACATTCAACAGCTTAATAGTTACATTTCAATAATTGACTTGTTTGAATTTGTTTGATGTTGTTTTTTAGATGTCTAACAGAGTATACATTGACCATAAACATACCTACATAATATCAACCCGATATCACGGCAAGACGTGAACATGTGACGATTTACCATGCTGGGAGACGTGAAGATGTCACGATTTCGTCCCTTCAAACGTGACAGCTACACGGTATTGTTAACCAGTGGAGAAATAACCGGAAATACCAAGCAAATGCTACTCTGACGTAATGGTTTATTTTTTAATAGTCACACTCGATTACGCCGATTTTCTTGTTGCCCCAGCTGGTCGACACCTCTTTTAGCAGAAACAAAGGCTACATTAATGTATTAAATCGATGTTAATCCATGTGTGTGGATGTGGAATTAACGGACGTGACGTTGTGCGATTGAGTTGCCAAGCAACAGCTTCGGTTCATGTTAATTTACAAACTCTTCAACTACAACCGTAGTTATATTTAAAAACATGTTAGAAGGCCTCACAAAATACTTTAATGCAAATTAAAATATAAATGTGAAGGGATGTGTGTATAACAAAATACATCGGTGATAAACGAAACCGGAAACAGACGTAGGCAAGATCCTCAGCTCGATGATTGGATGGTTTAGCCGCAATGCATGCTGGGATTTGGTGTATGTGGTGTGAAATCTGAAAACGTTTTTTAAAAATACAATAATACTTTATTCCGAGTGTGCTTGCTTTTCTCTTTGAAAGTCATAACATAACGGCATTGTAATACACGGTTCGGCTGCATTAAATATTACACATCTGCCGTAATTCTCTATTTATAGAGCCCTGATGAGAAGACTTCTGGACAAACAGGAGAACTGCCGCCAAAACTGAAAACGTGACGTGGATCATAAATATAAAAGAAATTAAACAGCATTTTACATTTCTTTTCACACAATACGTCTCCTTGCAGTATCAACACTAATTCGGCTGACTTTTATATTTGATCCAATTGGTAGATAGGCTGTATTTACACCATAAAGGTGCAGAGCTGATAGAAAGGGACACCTGGTGGGTAAAGCACGTTTTTGAATTGTATTATTTTATTATTAGATATGAATAGGAGGATGTGCAAAACAGACAAACTAATAAGGCTTAATTTAAACATTAAAGAGTACTTTAGGTTAAGGTCTTCTTTTGAATAAGAAAAAAGCTTTAAGAAGAATATGGAGGGATGAAACCCTCTTGAAACCGCAGGTCCTTCCTTCCTGCAGCGGTCAGACTTTACAACCAGCAGAGCCCCTAGTAGACCCTCCTACACACACCACAACACAGACTATAACACCCCTTGCTGTTAAATACAAACCAACTTTGTGCAATATGTGCTATATGTGCAATATATATATGCCGTTAATAACTGTGTAATTTATACCTGGCCGCTAAATAAATATATATATATGCCGTTTTGTTTTTTATCTGTATTTTTGAAAATTATGTAACTTTTTATCTTTTTTTTTAGCATATTGTTTATTATATTATAACTTAGTACTTTTTTAACGCATGTAAGATATGCAACACTAAGCTGTCTGTGGCTCTTTCCTGCTGTAACGCTGCACATTTCCCCTCTGTGGAACTAATAAAGGTATTCTGATTCTTTAATGGTCACACATGCAGAGCACACAGCACACAGTGACATTTGTATCTACAGATAAATATTAAGCCTGACAAAGTACTTAACGTCTAATATATTGCTTTCCTGCAATGTTAACTATGTTTAAGCACTTATTTGTTTATTATTTGTTTATTATTAAACTGATATTATACGTATTATACTCTTATAAGATGTATGTAGAAAGTATAAGAAATTTGCAGAATGACAGTTTAATGGTGGAGTATACACATATTGATAGATGTCTTGTAATGCACTGTTGAGGAACCTGAGACCCAAGTTTTTCATTCATTGCATACAGTAGTTGTGTATAATATGATATGTCAATAAACCTTAGCTTAGAAAATCTTGAAAGGGATGTGCAAACTAGTCATTATATACAGTCTTTAATGAACTATTAGTAGAGAATAACGAGTAATGAATATACTTTATAGGGATCCTATTAATATCTAATAATAAAATTCAATAACGTTCTTCAACCACCAGGTGTCCCTTTATATCAGCTGTGCACCGTTATGGTGTAAATACAGCCTATCTACCAATTGGATCAAATATAAAAGTCAGCCGAATTAGTGTTGATACTGCAAGGAGACGTATTGTGTGAAAAGAAATGTAAGATGTTGTTTAATTGCTTATATATTTATGATCCACGTCACATCTTCAGTTTTGGCGGCAGTTCTCCTGTTTGTCTAGAAGTCTTCTCATCAGGGCTCTATAAATAGAGAATTACGGCAGATATGTAATATTTAATGCAGCCGAACCGTGTATTACAATGCCGTTATGTGATGACTTTCAAAGAGAAAAGCAAGCACACTCGGAATTAAGTATTATTGTATTTTTAAAAAACGTTTTCAGATTTCACATCACATAAACACCAAATCCCAGCATGCATTACGGCTAAACCATCCAATCATCGAGCTGAGGATCTTGCCTACGTCTGTTTCCGGTTTTGTTTATGACCGATGTATTTTGTTATACACACATTCCTTCACATTTACATTTGAATTTGCATTAAAGTATTTCGTGAGGCCTTCTAACATGTTTTTAAATATAACTACGGTTGTAGTTGAAGAGTTTGTAAATTAACATGAACCGAAGCTGTTGCTTGGCAACTCAATCGCACAACGTCACGTCCGTTAATTCCACATCTACACGCATGGATTAACATCGATTTAATACATTAATGTAGCCTTTGTTTCTGCTAAAAGAGGTGTCGACCAGCTGGGGCAACAAGAAAATCGGCGTAATCGAGTGTGACTATTACAAAATAAATCATTACGTCGGGTAGCATTTGCTTGGTATTTCCGGTTATTTCTCCACTGGATAACATGGGTTAACAATACCGTGTAGCTGTCACACAAGCATGGTACATCGTCACATGTTCACGTCTTGCCGTGATACCGGGTTGCATAATATACTCACTCAAACTGTGCTATACACGTTATCAAAGGTTTAATTAATTCACAAATTGTCACATGATCTCATACTATATAGATAGATGTTAAACATCTACAGACAAAGGAAATAAAATATGTTGCATGTACTCAATAGACAATTTCGGAAGCGGACTATCCAATTAGAGTGTTACGGAAAGTCTCATTGTTATTGTTTAGTACTGAGGTTAATGTGTGCTCCCTGTGCATTTCAGCCGGGCCTGCTGGTGGGAGTACCAGGCATGCTCAGCGGGATGCATCAAGCACACCAGCTCTATGGCAGGTACGGATATTGCTGTGTAATCCATTGTTTTAATTGTTCAATCTCTTCCCATGCCATGCTATATAATTAGAGTCCTCATTCTGCTTTTTGTTTTTTCTACATTCCTTACTTCTTTGGTATTGTTTTTTTCACATGTGGGCACTCCTGTGTTTTATGATACATCTATAAATAGAACCTTATTTATTATATTCCTAAATTCCTCATTTAATAAACACAAGCATTTTTAAATCTTTGATAACATCAGCTCTGAAAGCAAAAGGAGTGAGATCTCAATAGTCCCAAGCTGTGTTAAAAATACATTGTTTTGTTTTTTGAACACGGGTCATGGGCTGCAATTACTCTGACCCTCTATAATTATCATGATCCTGATGCTTCAGCTGGTAAGAGGCTGATGTTACACTAGCTTTTCCAAGTTTGAAAGTATTGTGAATGGTTATTTTTAGCCCCAAAGATCTCTTTAAAAAAAATAAAATGTAGAGTATATGATTTTTAAACATTCTCAGCAATCTTTCTGTACTTTTTACCCAGAATGCCATGGAAGGATGTGGTTACCATGGCAGCAGATGTGGCCAGAAATGGATTTAATGTAACTCACGACCTAGGTAGGTATAATAATAATGTTGAAACAATCCCTGGGTGAAGTCACTTCAACTTGTGACACTGTGATTAAAAGTAATCAAATCAAAATCAAGTTTTATAGCACATTTATAAACGATTTTTGGTCGAGCCAAAGTGCTGTACATATAATAAAAATAGCCTACAGTAGAGACACTTTACAGCAAATACAACAGCATAGATTGTTCAGAATATCAGTATGAGAAAAATCAGCATTATAGCCTAGCCTTAGTGTGAATAATAATAAATAAGATTTGCCGTGATCTCATCTGCCTTTCCTCTCTCTCCCTAGCTGAAGCACTGGCAAACGTTAAGGACCAAAACATTTCGGACCTATTTCGGGAATTGTTCCTTCCAAATGGCCAGGCTCCGCTCCCTGGGCTGTTCACCACACGTCTTGATTTAGCAGCCATCTTGGATGCAGTTGCAGCTAACGGGATGTCGGAGTTCTACAGTGGCAACCTGACGCAGGAGATGGCAGCAGCAGTAAGGAAGAATGTTTTTCCCCCTGTCTCCATCTTTGATGATATAAGTGGTCATGAATTCTTCATGGATCCAAGGGATTTTACTTTTAGTCCCTGATGTACCATGGCTTGACTGGGTGAGGTAATAACTATGAACTGTCATAATGTGAGAAAAATAATGATGCTAGGTAACTATGACTTATATTGTTAAAGCCAATATTCCTTAGTTACACAAAATAATCTTACAATGTGTTTTGAAGGTAAGTTAAAAAGATGTTGAACACCAGTGCTGTTTATTTAATCATTAATGAACAGATATTGTCTTATTAAAATATTAATATGATCTTATTCATTTATTCATTGTATATATATTTCCAAATACAAATCTTACTCATTACAGTTAGTGGTGGTATTACTTTGAACTGCATTATATTGAGAAGTGTTTGTAATCCTCTGACCCCTTCATGTAAGTAAATATTTAAATATAAAGGACGAACAATTTGAAAAACCTTTCAATATAAAATATTCCCATACAAAACCACCTTTAACCCTCATCAGACCTGCTGGATCGTAGCAGACCCGGCCGACTTTACTGTCTGTCCTAGAACTAACATGTGCATTTTTAATAGGTGCAAGCAAGAGGCGGGGTGCTCACTGAGGATGACTTTGGAAATTACAGCACAGTCTTAGAGCAGCCAGCAGAGGTCATCTATCAAGGTAAATATTTGTTGTACTGCACCAAACATTTTAAGATATGAGCCTCAAAGTGACAGTACAGCAAGCCAACTGCCTTATTAACATTACAATAGTACTGAGACCATAATTTCAAGGTGGATGCAAAACAAAACTGGGCCACTTGGTTGAATTTTACTTGTCATTAATTACATTTAGGGTATTTACTAACATATACTTGTGTTTAGAGTGTTTGAATTGTGGCATAAGCAACTGTTGAACCAGGAATGCAAATATGACAGACATGACACAGATCCTGTATAGGCTTTATCATTATCTTTCCTTATTCTTCACACCTTTTCCCCCCCATTTGCTAGCAATTATCACATATATTGGATATACTGTCAGTTTCCGTTAAAAATGAAAAATGTCTGTTAGTGTTTTCAATCTTATGCTTTGTTGGTGTTTCTACAGGACACCATGTGATGGTGGCCCCGGCACCACATGCAGGTGTTGCCCTGATCACTGCTCTAAACATCCTGGAAGGCTACAACATTACCAGCCAGGTGCCCAGGAACAACACCTACCATTGGATTGCAGAGGTAATAAACTGCGTTAACTGCTTCACCATTGTCAGCATTAACAGTTTGAAAAGTACAGTATGTTGTTTTATTTAAGTATTAATAATGCATTACTCTCCCAGGCTGTAAAGATAGCTCTTGCCCTGGCTAGTGGGCTGGGAGACCCCATGTATGACACTTCTGTCTCGGAGATTGTCACCAAGATGCTGAGGTAGAGATCCCTATACCATCTTTAAATGTATACAATACAACAAGGCATGTTCATGTAACCCTACCATTTGTTGTTCCCATCTCAAAGTAAATCACAGGCCTCCATACTCCGCCAGATGATCAACGACTCTCAGGCCTTCCCTGTCGGCCATTACACTCCATCATTTACCATGGAGAACAGTGCAGCAGCTGCCCAGGTCATGGTCATGGGCCCAGACGACCAAATTGTGTCAGTCATGAGGTACATAATGCTAGAACTAAACTGATATTGCACATTGGTAAAGTAAATCGCAGTGACAGTTAGGAGTGGATTGATTTCACTCAAAATATTAAACTAAGACCACTTTTTTGTGTGACTGTTTTAGCTCTCTAAACAAACCATTTGGCAGCGGGATAGTGACTCCTTCAGGAATCCTCCTAAATAGCCAGATACTGGACTTCTCCTGGCCTAATAAAACACAGGGCTCATCACTTAACCCGGTAATTGTGCATTCTCTTTTCTTACATTGATTGAAGTATTGATACATTTCTTGTAGCTGCTCTAGGTCCTCATGATTTGTGTTCCTTTGCTGTAGCATAACATCCTCCAGCCTGGAAAGAGGCCCATGTCTTTCCTGATGCCCACAGCAGTGAGGCCTGCCGTGGGGTTATGTGGCACATATGTAGCCGTTGGATCTTCCAATGGGGAGAAAGCTCTCAGTGGCATCACACAGGTTATTACATTACTGGAAAGATTAATGAATTTTCTTTCATTAATATTACATATAGATTTCCATTTAACTCATTTGTATCTTAATCTCTTTAATGATCTTTCACAGGTGCTGATGAATGTGCTGTCCTCCCGTAAAAATATGAGTGACAGCTTAGCATATGGAAGGCTCCACCCACATCTGCAGCCCAACACCCTGCTGGTAGACTGTGAGTTAATCCTTCTTATCCATCTATACGATGCAAACATAACTGAATCTCTTCAAACACTATGATTGCAGCGTTGCTGCTAGCTTTTTGGCCCATTTTTATGACAGCAGTAATTTCCTGCTATAACGTGCAATATGCTCTCCAGATAAAAAACAATCCAATAGTGCCCTTGCACCAGTATTTACATTGCACTTAGGTCACCTGTATGTGTACACTATGCAAAGAGGCAAAGTAGCTGGGAAGGAAGCAAGTACCTTTATTGTTGTCATAAACAAAGGTGGCAGGTGCAGGGTTTCCATGACACAGAAAACGCCTACTTGAGTTTCTGTGCTGTGGAAAGAATAATCTTATTGTTGATTTTAGAAAACATCATGGTAATGTGTTATCAAATATTGTGAACCTCATACTGCAAACATCACATTTCTGGTTCCAATAATGACATGAAATGTCTGTTTCATTATCAAGAGTGCAGAAAATACTGTTTTGGCTGAGATCTAAATATAATCTAAGGATTTTACTTGGTCTGCCCCCTGCAAACTGTTTGTGTGTGCTTTTAAACATGATATCTTATGACCTACATGGCTGAAAATCACGGGGAAAATGTGCTGTGTTAACTCACTCCGAGTGTTATTCTCCTCTATCAGAGGAAATTACATTTAAGTACCAGGTGTAAATAAGAGCTAATTCAGTTTGTTATATAATTATTTGGCTAACTGACTGACCTCAGATCATCCTTTCCCTTTGTCTCCTACAGCTGAGTTTCTAGACGAAGACGTGGAGCTGCTGCAAGCTAAAGGTCACAAGGTGGAGAGGAGAGATGTTCTCTCACTGGTTGAGGGAACCCGGAGAACCAATGACCTTATCATAGGGGTGAAAGACCCACGTAGTGCTGATGCCTCTGCCCTCACTATGTCCGTGCCCTAGTCCACCCCCTTTCCCAATACAGTAACACTGTATGATCGTTAGTGAGGGAGTAAGGAGGCTGCTCATCACTTAATACACTAAATGTAGGTTAATGTTGAAGAAAGGTTGTTTGACAGAAAGAAACTGTGACAAGATTATATGGAGCCTAGTGTTTTGATCAGCTTACACACAGAAAACTACAGAGGATCAACATCTCACATGCTGGTGTCTGTATTACTTCCTTCACAGCCTAGAGTTACGTTCAGTTGCAGTGTAGATAGTGTTCAAAATGTATGTAAGACATCACTTAATGGCATTAGTCAAGTCTGCAGCATGTATTGTGCAGAGCAGGGTGTGTCCAAAAATGTAAATTTGATGCACTCAAGGTCCACTTGAAGAAAGCAATACACTCAATAGGTTTAGAGTGGATTTACTTAGTGGGCAAGAGAAAAAACAAAATGGAAGTTTATCACACTGAATATCGCCTCAGGAATTGTGAGGGAAATTAATAATGAACAAATAGATTTTTATCAAATACAGGATGAATGAATCTAATTATGCTACATCATTAAGCCACTAATTGTATTATGTGCATGGCCCTATATCTTTCTGCTTTTTGATTATTCTACATTTCACCATACTTTGAAAGAACACATAGGTTCACATGGAATGTTAAAGGTTATATGTAAACCACTAATTAAGCCTTGTATTGTCATACCTAAAAATATACTATCTTAAACCAAACAAAGAGGCTAAACCATTCACTATCCTTTTCTTTAAATAGTGTTTTAACTGTGATTAGATGTTGTTTGGTATAGCTGCTGGAGTTTTAACCGTTGCAAACAATCTGGCGTTACGTACTGTAACCCAGCTTCTATGAGTATAGGCGCAGCCCTCTAATGGCGCGTTTCCACTGCAGTCCTCGCTCGGTTTGGTTAGGCCTTATTAGGCCCGGCTCACTTTAATGCTGCGCTTCCATTACAGTTTAGGAACTGGGGTAGTTACTATAGTAACGCAGTGTAGGCGGAGCCGTGACGTCATCTTCAATGAGTGCCCCAAAAAAACAACAACAGCCGTTAGCTCTTAGCACTCAGAGCTCACAGCTCCTCATATCTGTTCAGAAACTAGACAAAAGTTAAACAAGTACAAACCACAGACTGCCTGTGTCATGGCGAATACAGTCGCTGGTTTATATAGGTCTGTATAGGCCGTTGTTGTGAGTGTGGACGGTCGGAGCATATATAACGTTAGCTTAGCCAAGCTCCATTTAGAAAGCACGCATTTTAAAAGGTTTTTCTCCTGCCGTCTGTCTGCAGACTTGTCAAAGCATTAATTCATGGTTTTTACTAACCGGTATCAGTATGTTGTTACTTCGGCATCATTTTGAAACGTGTATTACAATTAAATCACGGTCAAATATGTTCATCTTGTTGTAGTTGTAGCCCCCTTGCCAGCGATTCTCTCTCTAGTTTAGCATACTCAGCCCGACTCAGCCTGGTTGTTCCTGGCCCTAGAACCACGATTTAGTCGGGCCAGAAAAAAGGTGAAAAAGTAGCCCCGGGCCAAAATTAGGCCAAGTGGAAGCACAACCAGAAACGGGCCCCGCACGGCTCGGCACGCTTAAAGCGAGCTACCCGCTGCAGTGGAAACGCGCCATAAGGCTATCGCTATTGGGTAATCCCCACTGCACGTGTGCAGCACTGACAGACTTATTCCACGCCCACCTATGACGTGGGCCCCACCTCCGGGCTCACTTCCGTATAAATAGGAAGTAGGCCCTACAATCCACTCCAACAGCTTTTCTTCAGCTATTCGCGGAGCCAGTGGGGCCCGAACCTTAGAGGGCTGCGCCTATACTCATAGAAGCTGGGTTACAGTACGTAACCCCAGTTATATTTCGTATAAGGCTTCGCCCTCTAAGGCTATCGCTATTGGGTTAAGGGGGCGAAGCAGGATGTAGTCTACGCCCCACTGGTTCCGTCCGTTACCAGAAGCACAAAAACACACCTACTCAATTAATAACCCATGTCCATTTCGCCATGCGTAAATGGAGCATCACATTCCCAGGGAATATAGCATTAAAAAATGAATATTCTCCATCAGGGAACGAAGGTAGGCTTACTCGGGCTACCTGTCGTTTATAAAAAGTAGAGATCGAGTCTCACTTGTTAAAAACGATCAAGAGAAGGGAAAAAAGGCAGCTCTCTAATTGCCGACAGGCAGGAGAGAGGGCATGCAATTGAAAAACCCCGACATTACTCATTCTGGCAGGCTATTCAGTACTGAATGTGTCAGAGAGGAGTGGGAGACATCCCTCAAATAAAAATGAATAAAAGAACAGGGTGAAGACCAAGATGCAGCAATGTAAATGTCTTCCACTGTTATTCCTCCGTGCAACGCAGCAGAAGTTGATATTCTCCTGGTGCTGTGCGCTTTAATGTTTTCCGGGGGATCCAACCCAGAGGAAACATACGCCTGTGACACCGCCTCACACAGCCAGTGTGACAGGCGCTGTGCAGATAGAGGCCGCCCTAATGAGCGCTCTCTATAATGCACAAACAGACGCTGGGATTTGCGTAAAGCAGCCGTGCGTGCACGGTGCAACATAGCATGCCAGCGCACGCACGGGACAGAGGAGATGAGATGTGGCTTCTTCCTCTGATATGTGAGAAGGAGGAAAGAAGCCATCCAAGGTTATCACTCTCGATCTAAACGAGCTTGTGATCACCTTTGGCATAAAAGCCGGGTTCGGGCGCAACACAGCTGAGCTGCCATCTCCTTGGATCTGGAGACATGACGGAACCACCGAGAGAGCAGACAAATCACTCACCCTTTTAGCTGATGTCAGAGCCAAGAGCAGAGCTACTTTGGCTGACAGAAACTTCAGGGGAACCTGATCTAATGGTTCAAAAGGAGCTTTACTTAGTGCGCGCAGCACTACAGCCAAATCCCATTGAGGCGCTAAAGCGCGTGATACTGGTCTGAGTCTCTGTACTCCTCGCAGGAAACGTTTTGTCAGAGGGTGACTAAACACCGTGCTGATCTCAAAACCTACATGGCATGAAGAAATGGCAGCAGCATATGTTTTTATCGTGCTATAGGCCAAATTCCTGTCCAGCAACAGCTGGAGGAATGACGGCACGTGAGGTAGGGGACACGCAACGGGGTCCCAGCCTTTCCCTACACACGCTGGAACGCTATCCATTTGGCTGTGTAAGACGCCCTGGTGGTCCCTGAATAGTACTCACAACATCTTGAGAGAGGCCAAGCCCCTCTAAGTGTTCCCGTTCAGGGGCCATGCCCACAAACGTTGGCCTAACACTGGGTGACCGCTGATTGCTCCCTCCACCTGGGAGAGAGCATCCCCGCGCCACGGAATTTCCCACGGTCTCCCTGACAGCATCTGCTGTATGCCGGGTAACCAGGCCGCAGACTTCATAGTCTCCACCATGGTGTGGAACTGTGGTCCAAATAGTCCGTCCGGACTGATTGGAGCCTCCAGCAGATCCTTTCCTGCACCCTCCAGTATATTCCCCTGCTGTAGCCAGAAATACCGGTGGACCTGTGTCGCCCACGTTGCAATCCGCGCCTGTGAGACTGCGACTGCTGCGCACAGGGTAAGTGCAGTACTGGCCGCCTTACCTATCTCCTCAGCCTCCACTGAGGACATAGTTTTTGACTGTTCGGACATTTCCACCATGGAGTTTGACAGAAACGCTATATTGTTCGCCGCCGCTGACGCCTGAAACGCACACTGGTGCATTCGGTCAGTCTGTCGGGCGACAAACCAATCTTTGGTGGCAGCCAACATGGGTTGCCGTCCGGTAACCGTGCTGGCCTGCCTAGCCCCAAAGAACGCTGTGAGGTTCGGCTCTAGAGGAGGCACGGTCGGGAAACCCACATCCGTGAATCCAACCCAGTCTCATAAAAAAACGTGTAATAACTACGTTGGTCCACAACGTAGGACGTAGTATTTCTACAAAAACGCCTCTGAAATTGTAAGATCCCTACGTTTTTTTTCACCATTCATTCCAATGGCTGGCGTCTATGTCACGTGATCTTCACATTTCTCCCTGCAGAAAAAAAAAACATGGCCGAACTTCGTTTTATTCTCGGTGTAAAATGCCTATTTTAAAGTTAGTTTGGCCATTAAAATGTGTTTTGATGTCATTTGATGCGAGAAATATGAGTTTTTATTTCAGATTATGTGTGCAGTGGATGCACATGATCTTTAGTTTGCTAGTTATTACGAAGATTACTTCAGGAAATTGTGTCTATACAACGTTTTCATTGTTACCAAGGTGGTTGCTAGGGACGCTGCTATCGATATTATTTCTGTTATGTTGTGTAACAGTTTAATGGTGTAATCTTTATTGCTACCCCCTTCCCCGTGACTGTATAGTGTTGGTCCACAGCGCAAACGTATTAGTTTAACAAAATCCGCATCTAAAATTGTGGCATAGATACGTTATTTTCCCCTGTGCAATTCCAGTCTCACATCTCACATCACATCGTCATAAACAAATACCGGAAACAGACCGAAAACACTTTATTCCGAGTGTGCTTGCTTTTCTCTTTGAAAGTCATCACATAAAGGCATTGTAATACACGGTTCGGCTGCATTAAATATTACATATCTGCCGTAGACTTCTAGACAAACATGAGGAACTGCCGCCAACACTGAAAACGTGACATGGATCATACATATATCAGCCATTAAACAACATTTTACATTTCTTTTCACACAATACGTCTCCTTGCAGTATCAACACTAATTCGGCTGACTTTTACATTTGATCCAATTGGTAGATAGGCTGTATTTACACCATAAAGGTGCACAGCTGATATAAAGGGACACCTAGTGGTTAAAGCATGATATTGAATTTCATTATTTGTATTATTAGATATTAATAGGATCCCTATAAAGTATATTCATTACTCGTTATTCTCTACTAATAGTTAATTAAAGACTGTATATAATGACTATTTTGCACATCCCTTTCAAGATTTCAAGATTTTCTAAGGTTTATTGACATATCATATACACATATAGTGGACCCGTTCAAATCCAGTTTTGGACAGTCTGCCGTGGTTCCATCCCATTTCAAGTGCTGTTCGACGCTCGGCACACTCTCCAATCACAGAGCTTGAGGACTATCACAGGGTTTGTCAAGCAAAGCGGAGAGAATACTTACTTCCGGGTGTAATATTCTGTAAAGCAAATGAGCTGCTCCGACCCTCGGTCCTGACGGACTCCAACTTGTGTTTATTAATCAAACAAATAAATAAACACAAGGATAATTAATGTGTTATTGTTGAGTAAATGGAGAATTGCACAGGGGAAAATAACGTATCTATCCCACAATTTTAGATGCGGATTTATACGGAACTAACACCATTAAACAGTTACACAACATAACAGAAATAATATCGATAGCAGCATACCTAGCAACCACCTTGGTGACAATGAAAACGTTGTATAGTGTAGTGCCGAGAGATATGGAGTCAGAGGCGGTGCATCGAAGGTGCAAAAGGGAACTTTAATGAGGAGCAGAAAAGGACATGTTGTCGGGTCGCAGCCCGGGTCGACAAGAGACAGAGCCAAGAGGGCACACCTATTTATAGGTAACCCATAACATGTCCGTGTGGGAACAATAACCGCAACTGTAGTTCCAGGTTTGAATTATGACCCAGTGGTTAAATAGGTGGTCACCACACAAGCCCCCCCAGAATTCAAACATGGCAAAACAAAATATATCCCCACGTCCGTGGAGGAAGCACCACAAGGGCCGAGGAGGGTGGGGCCGCAGGTGAGGACCGGGCCATGGAACGGGCCACGAAAGGGGGCCGCAGGAGAGGGCAGGGGCCCTAACGAGGGCACCCACACCGAGGGCGGGCCGTCGTAAGGGGGCCGCACTAGGTGTTGCGGAGAACCCAGCAGGAAAGAGGGCAACCCGGCCGCAGGCAGACGCACAACGGCGGCGGGCATGAAGTCCTCGGCAGGCGTCGAGGTATCCCCGGAAGAGAGGGCAACCCGGCCGCAGGCAGACGCACAACGGCGGCGGGCATGAAGTCCTCGGCAGGCGTCGAGGTATCCCCGGAAGAGAGGGCAACCCGGCCGCAGGCAGACGCACAACGGCGGCGGGCATGAAGTCCTCGGCAGGCGTCAAGGCATCCCCGGAAGAGAGGACAACCCGGCCGCAGGCAGACGCACAACGGCGGCGGGCATGAAGTCCTCGGCAGGCGTCGAGGTATCCCCGGAAGAGAGGGCAACCCGGCCGCAGGCAGACGCACAACGGCGGCGGGCATGAAGTCCTCGGCAGGCGTCGAGGCATCCCCGGAAGAGAGGAGCAGTCCCCCCGGGAGGAAGGAGCACAACCCGGCCGCAGGCAGACGCACAACGGCGGCGGGCATGAAGTCCTCAGCAGGTGCTGAGGCATCACCGGGAAGCAGGAGAGGCCAGACAGGGTCCCGGAGCGCGCCACCCATGGGCCGATGGAGCATGGGCGACGTCCGGAACTGTCGAGGCGAGAGGGGGTCCAGGAGTGCACCACCCAGGCGTCGATGATACCGTGAGTGGCGCCTGGAACCGCCGTCGAGGTGGTGAAAAAAATGAGAGTGTCCACATGAGGTCAACCAGCTGGTCGAACCTCCTCTCCGGCACCGGAAAAAAAATTGTTAACAGTCAGATGTCAACACGTCGTTAGTTGCTAGCCGTTAGCTGCCGCTGTTAGCTGTCGTTAGCTGTTAGCCGTTGTTAGCTGTTAGCTGTCGTTGTTAGCCGTTAGCTGCCACTGCTAGTTGTCGTTAGCTGTTAGCCGTTGTTAGCTGTTAGCTGTCGTCGGTAGCTGCTAGCCGTTATTAGCCCCTCGTGGTTAGCCGCTAGTCGTCGTCAGCTAGCGCAGCCAGGACGTGCAGCCGCACGCCCCGAAGAAACAAGCCCACAAGGTAGCAATCGAGTTGCTGGTCGACCCAGCAGGTCGTGCATCGACCCCCTGTTGGATGGAAGGCTGATGCGGGAATGGCGAGCAACGTCCCAGCTCTTCTGCGGGGCGTGCACCGAGCCTCAGTCCGCGTGCCGGTGGCAGCCACGGACGATTCCAAAACATCCCCGGCATTTCGAGAAAGAAACTTGAGTTCCTTTTGCCGTGTTCGGGTCCGTCCCGGAAACTTCTCGAGACTTGTCAGGGTCACCAGTGTAGTGCCGAGAGATATGGAGTCAGAGGCGGTGCATCGAAGGTGCAAAAGGGAACTTTAATGAGGAGCAGAAAAGGACATGTTGTCGGGTCGCAGCCCGGGTCGACAAGAGACAGAGCCAAGAGGGCACACCTATTTATAGGTAACCCATAACATGTCCGTGTGGGAACAATAACCGCAACTGTAGTTCCAGGTTTGAATTATGACCCAGTGGTTAAATAGGTGGTCACCACAATAGACACAATTTCCTGAAGTAATCTTCGTAATAACTAGCAAACTAAAGATCATGTGCATCCACTGCACACATAATCTGAAATAACAACTCATATTTCTCGCATCAAATGACATCAAAACGCATTTTAATGGCCAAACTAACTTTAAAATAGGCATTTTACACCGAGAATAAAACGAAGTTCGGCCATGTTTTTTTTTCTGCAGGGAGAAATGTGAAGATCACGTGACATAGACGCCAGCCATTGGAAATGAATGGTGAAAAAAACGTAGGGATCTTACAATTTCAGAGGCGTTTTTGTAGAAATACTACGTCCTACGTTGTGGACCAACGTAGTTATTACACGTTTTTTTGTGAGACTGGGTTGGAATCCCTCCACTCTCGTGAGGGGCACGTATGTCCCTATCGGAGCCCTCATTGCTCCAGGGTCCGCCGCCGCCCCCTCCTGATACTTCCTTATGGCCGGGAAGCGTGGCCAGACCGGGTCACTCCTGACCCTGTGTACCCGGGAGAACACCCCGGACATATCATCCGGAGGCGAGCTCTCCTGAGCTAGGGGAACGGGGAGATTTCTCCAGGCGATTACCCAATAGCGATAGCTTTTAGAGGGCGAAGCCTTATACGAAATAGAACAATGGCTTCTTGGGACTGTGTACAAACTAACAAATTATTAACAAATTATACGGCATTCAAAATTATCCATTAATTTCCTCTACGGAATTTGCTTCAGTTTTACAGGTGTAAAGTATTCCTTATGATAGAACAAGTGTATTTAAATATATTATTTAAGATATTTTAGTTGTGGCATGATTTTGCTCTTTTAAGCTTGTTTTTTACATTTTTCATTTTAAATTTAGACCAGGGATACTTGTTTTTAGAATAAGAATAATCTGATTCTTTACAAAAGGATGAATGTAAACTGTCTATTTTTATATGAACATTTGTTTGGGCTGTAAACATTATTTCTACTGTTGTAACACAATTTGCATTACTTCAGCTCATTTTAGAAAAGGCTGTAAAGTTTATCTTTTGTGTACTTGTGTAATTATTGTTGGTAGAATATTTAAGGAAGAAGCCACAGCTTTTGTAAAGCATTGCATTCTAAAAGTGATTCAATTTAATTTAATTCCAGGATGGCAGATGCTGAAAATGAGCACTTAACCTTTCTGTCTGTTGTTTGGAACTAGTGCAATATGACTGTTGATGCTTTCCCCCCTGTACTGTAGAGTACCATGCCTCAAGGCACGCATTTGCACAATACCTGATGTTTAATTCCATATGCATTTTTATCTGATTTGAATAAAAATCAGCACTGTCAACCCAAAAAATAAAATGTTTGCACACTTCTTAATGTGGATGAATAGTTTCCCTTTTTGCCTCATACATGTATATATATATATATATATATATATATGTGTATATTTTTGATCATCTAACCTACTGTAGAGTATGTGAGCTTGCTCTTTAAATACACTATTCTTTTTTAAAGAATGATTAGAATTTTAAAATTGAGCAGATGTATTTTACAAATGTATCAATGCCTGTTTAAAACCTGTTATTACCAATACATGTGTACACCTATTAAAACTATACTACTGCCTTCATTTATATAGAGAGGCATTGAAACAATAAAACGTAAGTGTCTCTTTCAGTAGAATCCATAGCTCCATACAATAGTAACCTGTATACAAGTATTTAGGCTTACACAAGGCAGTTCTTCCTAATATTAATACATTTTTTATCATGAAAGGGACGTTGCTTCTTCCTTAACTGGGATTTTATTTTGGAAAGTAATACCGGAAATAGTACTGTTCGATGTTCGTCTCTAGCTTGACATTGTTTCTTGCTTGTGGTTCATGTTTTGTTAGCTAATCTGGCTAGCAGATGTCGAATGGTCGAATTAAGTGTCAGATGAATATATGTGGTAAGGCTTTTACTTTTCTCATGCGGATTGTACTGCTTACGATATGCGGCAAGTTAACTCATTTGGAAGCCAATCGGTTGTGTTTCAATGCATTCATGATGAATTAACTACAGTGCTACAAGGCTAACTTGGCTAACGTTTGCTAACTGGAGCGTTCAGAGAAACCAGCAGGAACCGCCTTGACATTTAATGTTTATCCTCATTTGTAATGCAGTGACTGCAGGAAACATATTCATTTGAATTATACGCGGTGTTCATATTGGCACGGGTGTGCACACTCGCATGGGATGCAGGATATTTGTGTTCTCCCTGCCGATTTATATTTCGTTACGTTAGCTTACGTTTGCGTCAAGGCCCGTGCTACTGCTGCTGGGCCGATCGTGAAGCTGCTCACCGGTTATACAATGCAACATTATTCGACATTAATGCAAATCACACAGCAGTTAATACCTCTCAACCACCTACAGTCACTTCTGTAAGATGTTGACTTGCCTGCTGTTATAAATGTAACATCACCGGTCACAATGATGTCACTACTAACGTGTGTTATTACTGCGATAACGTCATCTATTTACTTCACGAGTATGCGAACAAATATTTATTTGATGTTGTCTCTTTTGAAGCTTGCAGTGTAAAACGTATACCTGACATCCTACTGCCTATTTATCCAGCATATGTTCTACTCGGTGGTGTAAAGTAACTAAGTAGATTTACTCATGTTCTGTACTTAATTACAATTTTGATGGATGTGTGTTTTTCGTACATCTACCTCACTACAATTCAGAGGTAAATAGTGTATTTTTAGTCGGCTACAGTTACAAGCTTTGATAACACTTTAATGCATCAATAATTACACTCAAAACATAATTAATTTTATTCTGAAATGGGCCAATTTGCATGATAGATACTTCTACTTTGTACTTTTACTGGTACTCCTACGTTTACAGTAGGTACAAGATCCGAGTACATCTTCCACCTCTGGTTCTAGTGTATAAGGCATCTTCCACTAATTCAATTCTGATTGTTCCCAATTTGAATAGCCATCTCTGTTGTTTCTGACTGTGACATTACTCTTGAATGAGATGGACTAGTGATCTGTTTCTGTCTTGTGTACAATTTCAGCTTAAAACGGTCAAAACGCCACTCCTAGTAAGAAGGGAGGATGGCGCATCGACGTACCCCACCTCCGCTGTCTCAGAGGACAGAGTACCTGGAACCCGATAATGACTCCGACAGGGACTCTGGCGTTGGGGAGGATGCAGGGGAGGATGCTGACAGTAGCCATGAAGCCACATTTACGGAGGAGGAGAACGTCAACATACAAGATGGATTGGAAGAAAACGGAGGAGAGAGACGAGATTTTACAGTTTTTGTAGCCTTTCAAGGGAATATGCAGGATGACGACTTCGCTCGAAAACTTGACACTATCCTCAGTGGGATACCCAACATGCTTGATATGGGTAAGTTCTGGTTCTGTAGCTATCATTGTTATTGGGGGAAAACAGCACAGGATTTTTTACTGTTAAACCTAACATTTATAAATATAATATTGAAATAAATTGCCATTGCCAAGTGTGTTGCAATTGCCACACACTTAATAAATAATTTACAGCTCTGGAAAGATCCTAAAAGTATGTTCTACTCGGTTGAATACATTATTAAAAAAACATTTATATTCTTCAATGTAATTTGGTGTTTTGACATTGATTAATGACTGATGACACTTGAAGTGAATATGTAGCCATGTTATAGATAATTGGGTGGTATTTGTATTTGCTGTATATGTACTTAGTTTAGATACACCTGCAGAATTTGTACATTTGAAACATTTCTTTATGGAATATAGCAGCAAGAGTTTTGTTTTTCCTTTCCTTATAATTTTCCAATCAATAGTTTTAGATTTGTTATTCCAGCTTGCACTTCAATTGCAACTTGTATTCTTTGTCATTCTTTTAGGCTCTGATAGGCTACAGCCACAGCATGTGGAGCCGTGGAACAGTGTGCGTGTTACCTTTAACATTCCTCGGGATGCTGCTGAACGACTCCGACTGTTGGCCCAGAACAACCAGCAGCAGCTCAGAGACCTGGGGATCCTCTCTGTACAGATAGAAGGTAACAACACAGCCTACACACTCCAACAGCATGCAAGAGACAATGTTTATTACCTATGTGGCACCTTTGAATAAAGCATACAAATTAGGACCCTAACATCTCCCCTCAATTATTGTTCAGGGGAAGGAGCCATCAATGTGGCTGTGGGACCAATTAGAGGACAAGAAGTCAGAGTGAATGGACCAATTGGAGGACCTGGCCAGATGAGAATGGATGTTGGATTTCCGGGTCAGCCTGGTACAGGTATGAGTTTAATACATTTATTTTATATGTTGCCTTTATACCAATCAAAAAATAAAATACTGCACAGTAATTATTTTATGTTTTTTTTTCTCCTTTATTCCACACACGTATGCATCTGTAAAAAAAAGAAAAGCTGTAAAGACAAAGCCTAACTGAACGTGTTGCTTGGATGTTTTACTTTTCTTTAGTGTGTCATAGCAACTCATTAGTTAGTGACTATAATTCTGTTATTTTATTAATCAATGTTTACTGACATTATATATATGAGTTATTTGCCTGTTTCTACAATATGATTCAATTTTCACATGTTTCCGGTAAGGAGGAGTGAGGGTGGCTAATCCAGCGATGGTTCCTCCCGGGCCTGGAATGGCAGCTCAGGCTATGATGCCAGGCGGCAGTGGACAGATGCATCCTCGTGTTCCCAGACCATCTTCACAGACAGGTTCAGGTCTTTATTTCTTGTACGTTAAATGATAGGTGTTGTAGGTTTAAATATCTTACAGCTTGGATAATACAATAATGGAAATGTCAATCTTCCTGTCCCACAGATGTTATGGATCCAATGATGCCAGGTATGTCCGTTCAGCAGCAACAGCAGCAGCAGCAGCTTCAGCACCAACAGGCTGGCCCACATGTCTCAGGCCCCATGCCTCCTCAGGCTGCCCATCACATGCAGGCTCTGCAAGGTGGCAGACTGCTTAACCCTGCTGCACTGCAACAGCTACAACAACAACAACAACAACATCATCATCACCAACAGCAACAACAGCAACAGGCCCAGCAGCAAGCTCAACTGGCCCAGCTTGGACCTCGACCTCCATTCAACCCATCAGGCCAGATGGCTGTGCCTCCTGGCTGGAACCAGTTGCCCTCTGGGGTGCTGCAGTCACCAGCTGCCCAAGGAGGCCCTGCCTGGAGAAAGCCCCCACCACAAGCCCAAATGCTTCAACGTCCACCCTCCCTTGCTGCAGTTCAAACTCCCAGCCATCCCCCACCCCCTTACCCATTTGGCAGCCAGCAAGCTGGGCAGGTATTCAATGCCATGGGACAGGGACAATTACAGCAACAACAACAGCCAGGAGTGGGTCAGTTTGCCACCCCCCAGCCTAAAGGCCCACAGGCTGGCCCTGGAGGTGTCGTAGGACAGCCCAGACCTCCTCCACCCCTTCCACCTACATCTGGACCGCAGGGCAACCTCACTGCCAAGTCCCCTGGGTCCTCCTCGTCTCCTTTTCAGCAGGGTTCCCCTGGGACTCCTCCTATGATGGCTCAGAGACCTACAACTCCACAGGGTTTCCCTCAGGGCGTTGGATCGCCAGGAAGAGCAGCCCTTGGCCAACAGGGTAACATGCAACAAGGATTCATGGGAATGCCCCAGCATGGACAGCCTGGGGCTCAAGTTCACCCAGGTGGGCTACGTTTGAAACATTGTTTATGTAGACTAAAATTAACATTAAAAAAGTGCTTTTTTCCCTCTGTACTCTGATATCGACAATAAAAAAATAATTGAAAAAAATAATTGAATATATTTTACAGGCATGCCGAAGCGTCCCATGGGCTTTCCAAACCCCAACTTTGTCCAAGGTCAGGTGAGTGCCAACACTCCAGGAACCCCTGGTGGAGGAGCCGGTCAGCAGCTTCAGAGCAGCCAAGCCATGACTCACTCAGGTAAGATATTTGCTGTTTACACAATCGAAAGTATTTTTGACAAAAATCCCGTTTATAAAATATTTACAAAGGCTCTTTGACTGATAAAAACAACTGCTGGAAAAACCATTACAACATGAATACTGAAAAATATACACTACTGAATTGATGTGCATTTATGATATAGTTTAGGCATCAGCAAACAATAATTATTGTTTCTAAAAAGCATATATTAATACAAAAATAATAATGCTTTAATTTCACAATAAACATGTTAAGATTGAGTCGTAATTTAGACATTATTTATATATTTAATATATATATATTAATTATTACTAATGCTGTTTCACTCAACTTGTCACAGGAACATTCATTCAAGTTCAGCTATGTAGTCTGCTTTTTGTTTATATGTGATGAACTGCTTTATTGTGTCAACAGTCTAATTTGAAATGCCATGGTTTAACAAGCAGTTAATAGAAGGTTATTGTATTACTTGTTGTGAAAACTTTTCACCAAAAGTGATTATTTTTCCTCTTTGTTTAAATCAGGAGCTCCGCCAGCCTCCACACCAAACTCAATGCAGGGTCCACCCCATTCCCAGCCAAATGTTATGGGTATACAAAGTGGCATGGCGGGTCTTCCCCCTGGTACAACCGCTGGGCCTAGTATGGGCCAGCAACAGCAAGGCCTCCAGACCCAGATTATGGGCCTCCAGCATCAGGCCCAGCCCGTGTCTTCGTCCCCCAGCCAGAAGGTTCAAGGCCAGGGTGGTGGTCAGACTGTCCTCTCAAGGCCCCTCAGTCAAGGGCAGAGAGGAGGGATGACCCCACCCAAGCAAATGATGCTTCAGCAAGGCCAGGGGGTGATGCATGGGCAGGGTCAGATGGTTGGAGGCCAAGCGCACCAGGCCATGCTCCTGCAGCAGCAGCAACAGCAACAACAGCAACAAAACTCCATGATGGAACAAATGGTTGCCAACCAGATGCAAGGTAATAAGCAGGCATTTGGAGGCAAGATTCCAGCTGGGGTCATACCCGGCCAAATGATGCGTGGCCCTGCTCCAAACGTTCAAGGTAACATGGCTCAGTTTCAGGGCCAGGTTGGCCCTCAGCAGATGACTCCCCAACAGCAGCAGCAAATGGCTCAACTCCAACAGCAGCAGCAGCTACAGCAGCAGCAACAGCACCAGTTGCAACAGCTACAGCAGCAGCAGCAGCAACAGCAACACCAGCAGATGAATCAGCAACAGCCACAGCAGATTCCTATTGCTGGCAATCCTAATCAAGCTATGGGCATGCATGGTCAACAGATGAGGCTCCCCGCTGGCCATCCTCTTATCCAACAACAGTTGCAACAGCAGCAGTTACAGCAGCAACAGAAACAACAGCAACAGGTCATGTTGCAGCAGCAACAACAGGCAGCTCAACAACACCAGCATCCTTTAGGGGATCCTAACAGTGGCACAGGGGACTTGGGGGTCCAGCAGATGGTCCCTGATATACAGGCACAGCAGCAGCAAGGCATGATGGCCAGCGCACAGCACATGCAGATGGGAAATGGCCACTTTGCAGGTCATGGCATGAACTTTAACTCACAGTTCCCAGGTCAGATGCCAATGGGCGGACCCTGTGCACAGCAAGGAGGCTTTCCTGTCAACAAGGACGTAACACTGACTAGTCCACTGCTGGTCAACCTGCTGCAGAGTGACATCTCAGCCAGCCAGTTTGGGCCAGGAGGAAAACAGGGAGCAGGGGGTGGCAACCAAGCCAAACCCAAAAAGAAGAAACCAGCACGAAAGAAAAAGCCCAAAGAGGGAGAAGGACAGCAGCAAGTAGAAGGACTTGGGTAACACATTTTATTTTTTATAGTTATTTCCTTCTATAGTGGACAGTTTAAGTTAGTGGAGTCATTGTTACATGAATTAGTTTATAAAATTCACCTATTTACCTTTTTTAGTGGTCTTGATGGGGCTGCTGGCATGGATGATCCCGAACTGCCAAATCTGGGTGGTGAACAGAATTTGGGTTTGGAAAACTCTGGCCAGAAACTCCCTGATTTTCCCAACAGGCCTGCAGGTAAATTCAATTAAAATAAATCATTTTGGCAATCATTTTGTATCTGCATTCAGTTAGTGATTTGTTTACTTTTTGCAAGTTTACAGTCTTTTCAAAATGTGTGTTTGATTTGTATATGTATGCCTTTCTACAGTTAACGTAGGTTTTCCCGGACAACCTGGAGACCAGAGAGTATTGCAGCAGGTACCGATGCAGTTTATGCAGCAACAACAACAACAACAACAACAACAACAACAGCAGCAGCAGCAGCAACAACAACAACAACAAATGCAGCACATGCAACAGCAGCAGATACAGCAACAACAAATGCAGCAGCAGCAACAATTACAACAACAAATGCAACAGCAACAAATACAGCAACAGCAGCAGATGCAGCAACAGCAACAGATGCAACAGATGCAAATGCAGGGTCTCCCAAATGCTCAAGGACAGCAGGGGATGACGGGGCCGCAGACTTCTGGTCAAAGCCAGCCTCAGATGAACCCTCATCAGCTGCAGCAGCAGCAGCATCAGCAACAGCAGCAACAACAACAACAACAACAACAGCAGCAGCAACAACAACAACAGCAGCAGCAACAACAACAACAGCAGCAGCAGCAACAACAGCAGCAGCAAACTCAACAGCCACACCTGCAACAACAGGTATATTTAATATCATGTACTTAAATGACTGCGTGTTCTATCAAAGCAATGGTTAACTGTTTATTTATTTGTAATTTTCAAATACTTTCATTTTTAGCAACAACAGCAAATGTTGATGATGCTGAAGATGCAGCAGGAGCAGGCAAAGAATCGTTTGTCCATCCCTCCAGGGGGGCAGCTCCCTCCGAGGGGCATGGGCAATCCACCGGAGGTGCAGAGGCTGCCTGTCTCACAGCAAGGCAACATGCCTGTAATGATCAGTCTTCAAGGACATGGAGGGGTACCCCAGTCACCTGATAAAGCCAGAGGGATGCCCCTGATGGTGAACCCACAGGTGAGAGCCATGTTAACACAATATTGACAATCATATGGCATGATTTGGGTTTAACTTGTGAGTGTGCTGTTTATTTATTTTCTTTGGAGTAAGCTGTACATGTTTGTGTCTGTTCTCCTTTCCAGCTTGCAGGCGCTGCACGAAGAATGTCCCATCCTGATGCAGGACAGGGTCCTCAAGGCTCCGGTTCTGAAGAGCCCATTGCAGGGGCCCACATTAAGCAGGACAGGCCTACTGGCCAAGAAATTGGGGTGCAGCCTGGAAATGGAACCCAACAGATGATGGCCAATCAGGGCTCTAACACTCACATGATGAAGCAAGGCCCTGGTCCATCAATAATGCCCCAGCACACTGTAGCCAGTCCCCAGCAACAGTTACCCAGTCAGCCTCAGCAAGCAGGCCCCATGACTGGCCTTCATTTCCCAAATGTCCCCACAACCTCTCAGAGCTCTAGGCCCAAAACCCCAAACAGAGCCAGCCCCAGGCCCTACCACCATCCTCTTACCCCAACAAATCGTCCACCCAGTACTGAGCCCTCCGAAATCAACCTTTCACCTGAGAGGCTAAATGCCTCTATTGCAGGGCTTTTTCCTCCCAAAATCAACATTCCTCTGCCTCCCAGGCAGCCTAACCTTAACCGGGGATTTGATCAGCAAGGTCTTAACCCAACAACTCTGAAAGCCATTGGGCAGGCCCCTCCTGGCTTAACTTTACCAGGTAACAACAACAATGGCAGTATGGGTGGAAATAACAACAACAGTCAACAGCCCTTCTCTACTGGTACTGGAATGGGAGGTGCAGGCACTAAACAGGACAAGCAGCCTGGAGGACAGGGCAAGAGAGCAAGTCCTAGCAATAGTCGGAGGTCGAGTCCAGCCTCTAGTCGTAAATCAGCCACCCCAAGTCCAGGGAGACAAAAAGGGACAAAGATGGCCATCACCTGCCCTCCCCCCCAGCAGCAGTTGGTCAACCCTCAGGGGCAAACGATGATGCTAAGCCCATCATCAGTACCCCCAAGTCCAGTATCTATGCATTCACAAGTTAGTGGGTCCACGGAGGCACAACAAACCCAGAGTCCTTTTCACGGGATGCAAGGTAACCCTGCTGAGGGAGTCAGGGAAAGTCAGGGAATGGTGGCAGCGGAGCAGCGGCAATTGCCTCAGCCTCACCCCCAGCCACAGCCTTTGAGGGAGTTATCAGCTCCCAGAATGGCAAGCCCTCGTTTCCCCATGCCTCAGCAGCCTAAACCTGACCCAGAACATCAGGGTGGCACAGTTGATAGGCAACAAGCATACAAAGCACCCAATATGCAGGACTCCCAGGTCTTGCCTACTCTCAGGGCAGGGCCAACATCCCTCAACCAGTTACTTGATAACTCGGGTATTCTAATCATGCCTCTTCGGCCCATACAGAGTAACACTGTTAGGGATTTAATGGGAAAGGACAGCCCTAAGTCTGCTTTGGATCCACGGCGACCACTCCACAGTAACTCCCAGAGTACGGAAATGTCAGCTGCTGTTAGTACTTCTGCCACTATAAATGAATTGGCAGCTAAACCAAAACCTACTGTTCCTATTTCTACCAGCAGTCCTAATTTGCAGCCTACTTCAATTCCCATCTCCCACCCTAACACTAACGTGACCTCTAATACTACCCCTAGCCTTAGCCAAAACCCTATCTCCAGTCCTGGTGTCAATCCCAGTCCGAATGTAAAGCCAACCCCTTCCTTCTGCCCCACCCTTAGTACTAACACTAATGCCACCATGAGTTTAAGCCCCAACACAGTCACTTCAGGCCAGAGCAGTCCTGCCTCGACGGTTAGTACCAGTTCCAACTCCAGCGTGGCTCAAAAACCAAACCCTAGTCCCAAACCAGGGACAAGTGTTCAATCGGTCATACAGATCCCAGCCTCTTCTAGCACAATGTCCCCAAACCAGATAACTGTGTTTGTGACCTCTAACCCCATGACCTCTGCCCCCACTCCCCAGGCACCCACAACTATGGTCTCCACCATGGTGGCTGTCCCTAACAAGAACATTAGACCTCAGGACAACCGGCAGCAGGCCCCGGTCCCCCGACCACAGTTTATCACCACCACCCCTGTATTTATCAACCCAATTTTCCAAGTCCCAGGTGGATCTGTGGCTCCCAATACAACAATGGTACCACAGCCGCTCACCATGGTGAGGCCTATCCAAGTGTCCACTACAAACATCCAACTTTCAACTGCTCCGACCTCTACCCAGTCCTCAGGGGCTAACATGGGCAGCACTCAGCCTACCAGAAGTATTGTAGGACAGGTACAGTTTTCCACTAGTGTGTCCTCATCAGTCCCAGTTGGTACTCCCCCAGCTTCTCATCAAATTAACCCAGGGCCTCCAAAACCAGAGAATCTAAGTGAGGCCGGTTCCGATCATAAACCTAGTCCCCCAGTGAAGCAGCCATCTCCCAATCCAAGCCCTTCAGCATCATCTCCCTTTCAGCCACCCCTGGCTTCTCCTCCTCTTTGCTCTAGTCCTGGGGCTGCTAACAACATCCGAAAGAGCCCCATGTCACCGTCTCCCACTGCCCTGGGGAAAAGTAAACCTGCACAGGTTGCTGCAGCTGTTTCTGGTACAGTTGACTCGCAGCTAAGTCCCGTAGAAAGGTCTGCAAAGGGGCCCTCCGGAGCTGTGCAACCACAGACCCTTCATGTTCCTGCTATTCCTGCCACTAAAATTGAAGCACCAAATCCCCAAAGTACTGTCGCTGCTTCTAACAACATGACACTGCCTGCTGTCTCCTCTCCAATCCTAGTTCCTGCACATGTGGCTGTTCCCACTCAGATTGTTACCCAGGCTCCAGTGACTGCCACATCTTCAGTTTCAAGCAAGGCCCAGGAGGTTGCATCTCAAGCTGTTATTGTCACGGTAGTCAGTGCTAGTACAGGTACCTTGCTCTCTGCAGTTGCCCCCGTGCAAAGTCCTGTACAGTCCATTGTTCCAATTGTTGCTGGATCTGTACCTGATATGGAGGTTGCCTCCACCACATCCCCTTCAGTTGCTAACCCCAGCGGACTTCCACAAGTGAAGCCTGATGCAGCTGTGGAGCCCCCCATGCCACCTGCTGCTGAATTTGTTGAAACCACTCAGACAACCCCAGGTAAATGCACAACTTTCAAGCTAACAGGAAAATTGCCATATTCTGGCCGTGATCCTTGCTCAGGTCAAGCAAGTGTCATACAAACTAAAGTATAAAGTTTTGCTTTGTGCGATGGCTCACAGGTGGTAATAGTTGAGGAGAGACGGTTAAACTTATATTAATAGAGAACCGCAGTGCCAAACCCGGAAATAAACTCCTTCCGGTTCCTTCGACAAAAATGCAATGCAATTTCTATAATAGGATTTTGGAAAATAGCTCGAAATAAGGTCTGTGGTTGACACACATTTAAGAAACGGATCACGTTTTGTTTAGCCGGATAATATCCACATGCCTACCCTACTTTCATAATTTTCAAATCATAAATCTAGTCGCCAGAAGCAAAATGCTAACGTTATGCTATAAACTAACTACAGCAGGGTCGCTGCTTCAACGTCACGCCGACTTAAGATCCATATTCAAAACTACATATTCAAAATTGTACAAGTTGAAGCTTTTGTTTTAACAGTTTGCAAGAGCGCAGGTACTTGCTTTCAAGCAGAACAGGGCAAACAAACTTAGCGGGAATGTTTACGTGTTCGGTGTAATGACGTAAAGCGGCCTCGACATCTTCTGTAGTCCTATTCAGCCACTTGTTAACAACCATCGTTTTTCAGACACGTAAACTGTTCAAAAATCACCAGCGGGGTCACTGCTGGTGTATTTAATGTCGTAGAACAAAACGTGATCTGTCTCTTCAATTTGTGTCAAACACAGACATTATTTCGAGCTATTTTCCAAAATCCTATGGAGAAAATGCATTGCGTTTTGTCGAAGGAACCGGAAGTGGTAAAAATGCTAACTTACTTCCGGGTTTTAGGACGCGTCACTGCGGTTCTCTAATAGAGTTGACAAACTGTGAAATTCTTTACTGACCTAAAACTGGATCTTGACTTTGATCAATTTAATTCAATTGAATCAGATGTTACTTTGTTGTTGCATTAGTTTCTGTATTGTTTTGTCTTATCACTATTTTGATAAGCTCTGTGGATTAATGTAAACACCTATTTTTGAGTTTCTGCCTTGTGTATTTGTTGTTTGTGTGTATGTATTTCAAAGGCCCATCTAGGGCATTACAAATGAGCTTAGACTATAAATGTTGTGTTGTGTATGGCATTGATTTATGTTATAGTACGTATCTGTGCAAGTAAACATTAAACTTACATAGCCAATCTCTATATGACCGTGAAAACAGAAAAAAGAGAATGTCGAAAAGCTGAACGCAGGTGGCGAAAAACAAATCTCCAGGTTCACTTTGACATTTATAAAGAGAGACTTGGCCTTTATAATTTGGAATTGAAAAATGCACGACAGTCTTTCTTCTCTGACATCATTACCAAAAACAACGCACGTGCCTTGTTTGCTACCGTCGACAGACTAACTAACCCCCCAGTGTCAGTAGCCTCTGAATTTCTATCCACCAGGGCGTGCAATAATTTTGCCTCCTTTTTCACTGACAAAATTCAGAAAATCTGACAAGCAGTCAGTGCCTCTGCATCAGGAACAGCAAATGTGTTGTCTCTGTGTCCACTTAACATCAATTCAGACATCATGACACAATTCCATCAGATTAATGATAAAAACCTAGAGGACATTATACAACTTCTGAAATCCTCCTCCTGCTGCCTTGATATTATTCCAACAGGATTTTTCAAAGATGTTTTGCCTTGCATGGCCTCAGATCTACTTCATATAGTAAACAAATCTCTTCACTCAGGTATTTTTCCACAGGCCCTGAAAACTGCAGTCATTAAACCGCTCTTAAAAAAGAATAATCTAGATGCTTCAGTAATGAACAATTACAGGCCCATATCAAACCTCCCATCTCTAGGTAAAATCATTGAAAAAGTTGTTTTTCAACAGTTGAGTAATTTCTTGCATTTAAATAACTGTTTTGATGTGTTCCAGTCAGGCTTTCGTCCAAACCACAGCACTGAGACTGCTCTTGTAAAGGTCTTTAACGACATCCACTTAAACACAGACAGTGGCAGAACTTCAGTGTTAGTATTATTAGATCTCAGTGCTGCGTTTGACACTGTTGACCACAGCATATTACTAGACCGACTGGAAAACTGGGTGGGACTTTCGGAAACAGTTCTAAATTGGTTTGAATCCTACTTAAAGGACAGAAACAACTTTGTTTCTATAGGTAAATACACATCTGAGTTGACAAATATGACATGTGGGGTTCCTCAATGCTCCATCTTGGGGCCTCTTCTCTTTAACATCTACATGCTACCACTGGCTCAGATAATGAAAAACAACAAAATAAGTTACCATAGCTATGCAGATGACACACAAATTTACGTAACAATTTCACCAGGAGACTATGCTCCAATTCAAACACTAAGTGCATTGAACAAATCAATGACTGGATGTGTCAGAACTTTCTCCAATTAAACAAAGATAAAACTGAGGTAATTGGAGCCAAGGCAGAACGTATCAAATTTAGCGCTGAGCTTCAGTCTGCAATGTTCAAAACAACAGATAAAGCCAGAAATCTAGGTGTAGTCATGGACTCTGACCTGAGTTTCAACAGTCACATTAAAACAGTTACTAAATCAGCCTACTATCACCTAAAGAATATATCTAGGATTAAAAGACTAATGTCACAGCAGGATTTGGAAAAACTTGTCCATGCCTTTATCTTCAGTAGACTCGACTACTGCAATGGTGTCTTCACAGGTCTCACTAAAAAATCTATTAGGAAGCTGCAGCTGATTCAGAACGCCGCTGCTCGAGTCCTCACTAACACTAAGAAAGTGGATCACATCACTCCAGTTCTGAAGTCTTTACACTGGCTTCCTGTGTGTCAAAGAATAGATTTCAAAATATTGCTGCTGGTTTATAAAGCACTGAATGGTTTAGGCCCAAAATACATTACTGACCTCCTGCTAAATTATGAACCATCCAGATCTCTCAGGTCTTCAGGGACTGGTCAGCTTTCTGTCCCCAGAGTCAGAACTAAACATGGTAAAGCAGCGTTCAGTTATTATGCTCCAAATATCTGGAACAAACTCCCAGAAACCTGCAGGTCCGCTGCAACTCTTACTACTTTTAAATCCAGGCTGAAGACTTTTCTTTTTGTCGCTGCTTTTAATTGAACTATTCATATCTTAAACTGCACTGTAACTTTTATCCATGTATTTTTTTCTTTTAATGTTTCTTTTATTAGCTTTTATTTTTTAATGCTTAATGTCTTTCATTTTTTGTAAAGCACTTTGAATTGCCTTGTGTTGAAAAGTGCTATATAAATAAACTTGCCTTGCCTATCTAGTTTAAGTTGAGTACATATTAAAATGTGAGTTGAACTATTTCATATTTGTTCCCAGCATCTATTCAACAAGAAGTCTCACAGTCTCAGGAACCTGTCGCCAGTGAGAAGACGGGTGAGTGTGGTAATCTTTGTTTTAAGTTGTTGTTAAAACATGCTTGTTTATAGAATATAACTACTTTATAGTAAACCATATCTCTTGGGACTACATGACATATAATTAACAGTTTTCTTTGTCCTGTTCAGGTGAAGAGGTCTCGACAAGTTCTGAGCAGGGGTAAGGCTCCTCATAACATTTGGATTATTTGAACTGCTGTTTGTTGCTTAGCTGCAAAATGCTCAGAGTGTTCGGGGCTATTAAGCTTTCCCTTACTCTGATCTCTGAAAGTTGGACTTGGAGAAATGCTTAGACATTTCTAACTCTACTGAAACTCAGGGAGTGCATTTGGTTGGCCAAGAGGTACATGGCGAAAACAATGAGCCACGTGGCACTTGGTATGTATGATTGGCATGCAACAATATAAATATACTTATGCATGTCCGAAGTTAAAGCAAAAAACAGCCAAAGCAGATGGCACCACTCAAGTGACCTTTTTAGCCACATCTCTTTTCCTGGGGTTTTTCATATGATGGTGGGGGAAGTGAAGCCATGTTTGTTCAGCACAGTTTATAGATTACCGCTGTTTTTCCACTTCTATCACAGATGGGCAAAGAAAAGAAAGACGCCCATCAACTTAGTCCCAAGGTATGTATTTTAACATGTTTGCGCTGCAAAGGCAAGCAGTGATCATGTCGACGTAGTGGAAGCTGTCGGGATGAAGATGGACAGTATCTGTGGTAGACGAGGAAAAACAGCAGAGTCCTGAGTGGTATTATTCCTTTCTCTGAGTAGAGCAGAGTTAACGCACACCCATGCATCTTTAGTAACAAACCCTTGTGTTGTTCTTCCTTTCCCTGTCGTTGTTTTTCAATCTGGTCCTCCCAGGGCTGCTGTGGAGAAGCCCAAGGGACCGAGCAGACGCAGCTCCCGGGCAGAGAAGGAGGTGGAGGAGGAGCCAGTAGCAGACAGCGGCATTAGGAAGAGGTCAGCCAGGCCTGGAACCAGTGCTGCTGTGAAAGGTAACTTAACCACTCATGCAGCTTTAAAATAATATATATCATTACGCCTAAGCTTCACATACCTAAGCTCAGGGGCAGATCTACGGGGGGGCAAGGGGGGACAGCTGCCCCCCCCCCCGCTGTAGAGTCTTGCCCCCCCCAGCTGCCCCCCTAACTTTTGTGTCCCTAAAACTGTACTTGTAGAAACAAACCTACACTATGTCCACAAGCTTCTCAGGCAACAAAACAAGCAGTACATTAATTAAAAGTGAATCATTTAAAATATCATCTTAGGCCCGTTAAAAACGCAGCTACGGCCCTGCATTAAACTGCGGAGCGGCGTTCACACAGACCGCGGCTCACGCAGCTGCAGAGAGACCGAGCTGTCCCAGCACCTGAGGGTGGATCAGCCTCCCCTTGGAGCATTTCCCCTTCCACTAGTTTTTTTGTTTACTAAGGACGAGAGCTTGAAACAAGATATTAATAAAGTGCTGCCGTTTGAATCGATAGCGTTTAACAGATGGGCGCTGTTTGGGGCGTTACGTTACAAAATAGTCACTATACAGACAGCGCTAGCTGTGAGATCGATCACTTTTATTTGCTAAACTATGCCGTACTATTAAATCCACGTAAATTACTCTCAGACATCACAGCAATGAGGCTGATAAATGAAACCAGGATACATCCTTTACCGTCAAACTGGTTCTAAACACAGCTGTCTGTGTGCGTTTGATAAATATTTTCTGATTTTATATTTATTATATGCTACTTATTATCTTCATGGCCCTAACGTGTAAAGTTATACAAGCATTTGTACCAGTGCTTTTCACAAGTCGACTCTTGCAGGCCAGAGTAGCTGGAGTGATTCAACAACAAAAAATACATATCAATCAATCAATGTTTCTGTCAATCACATATCTGAGAAGTGATCAGGACGAACAGAAAGAGGAAAAGAGAATACACTGAAGAGACCTGGAGGGTCAGAGCAGGAGAAAGCCAGGAGGAAATGAAGACATTAGTGAAGAAGAAGACATGTATATGAGGAATAAAGATGAAGTGTCAGAAAGAGGGACAGAGGCAGTGATCAGGAGGCAGATGAGACTCCAGCTGGACCACATGGTATGTTTTTATTCTCCTTGCATACATATTCCATCACAGCAGCACAATCTAGCGGCTCTTAGTATTGACAAATATGTATTGAAATGTGTTGCTGCACAGGTCACCTTTAGCTCTCTTAAGAGATGGGTGATGTCATTTGTGTACTTAATTATAACTAAGTACTTTTACTGTACTTACAGTAAGCAGAATTCATGAGTATTTTCTGCTGTTTTATACTATATTTGAGTTTGTTTGTCTGAACATCTTGTTTCTCTTAAGCATTAAGAACACTTAGGGCATGATTTAACGATAAAAAGGTTATATACAGTATAAAATACCACATACTGTACGCCCTCCCATGCCACCTTGGCATGACCTCTTGCCCCCGCTTTGCAACCCCATGTAAAATGTTCTAGAACCGCCACTGCCTAAGCTACTAACTTTACCTAATATACTTTTTTAAACAGAAACTGGAGCGAGCCCCACCCAGGCAAAACGAAGGAAGTCTAAATAGACTGCAGTGATGGAAACCTGTGAACTGTACTGTAAATGTGTTTGTTTCCGCTGTGAATCAGTTGATATTGGTTTCTCTGTCCCGGTTTATGAATGGAGGAAGAAACCATGTACAGATTGTTTTAAAAATAATTATGCTATTGTGTTGTCCATGCTATCATGTGAGATTGTAGTTAGAATGTGTGCAATACAGTATGTGTTTGTGTGAATGTGCTTTTTATATTAAATGCTGGATTAATCATGTGAAGACTGATGACGGAGCTTGTCATGATTGTATAATTATGTTGTAAAACTGAATTAAATTTTCTACTGCTTTTTTGTTCTGTGAAAGTGTGTAAAAATGATTCATGCATTGTCCTAACGATTACCGATCATTTTGTGGTCAGTCTCAGTTTGCTCATTCTGCTCATTCCTACCAGAACTGCATTATCGGCGACCTTGAGAGCCTTGAAAGGCGCCTATATAAAATAAATGAATTATTATTATTATTAATTAAAGTAGGCAGAGTGTGATGTAAACACTCAATACCTTTAGGTGAAAATAAGTTAAAGCCCTGATAGAATATGATGCTCTCAGACATATTTTCCCTTTACGAATGTCATAAAATGGTGACTGAATTGAAAAGAAAATATAACCACATTGACGTACCTTGACATTTTGAGTGGTTCAGGTAGGGACCAGCATTTTCTCGGTGTGCGCATGCGCATTCAGTACACATTGGGACTCCATTCCAGTCAGTGAGGGTTCCCCGAGCCTCGCATCCTTAACAGCTGTCTACCGAGATAACTTCACCTGCTCTACAAACAAAAACAACCTGACCATGAGCGGAGATCATGGACATGGAGACTCTCAGGTACCTTTTGCTTATCTACCCTTTTTTATGTCAATTTGTGTTAATTCCTTTGTAATATCTCAGCGTATTAATCGTCATGATATTAAACAAGGGTTAAGAAACGTTAGTTTGCGTAGTAAGTTGTGCCGCTTTCTTTGTTCTTTTAATGAACACTTTTAAATTATGTGCAGTTTTTGTGGGCCTATGTTACTGTAGTTGAATGCATGCATTTCTAGGGTAAATGTCAATACCAATTGAAACTTGAATAACCGTGCTACCGGCATTTTCAAAATTGAAATATTAAAATCATATTTTTTCACAACTTTCAGGTGAATTCTGGATCCAAAGGAAGCGGTAGGTCCTCTGTATAGGATTTGTATTCATAGTCTGTCTTATTTCCAGTCAGAATCGTGATCTGTCTACTGTTAGTTTTTAAAGCACAGAAATGGCGTCCCAGAGACTAAGTCCCTTCTCCTCCACTCTCTTGCGGCTATTGTTCAAAAAGAGGGTCTAAAATGTACACTTCCGGCCCTCTGTTTTTTAATCTGCTGGGGTATTCTCAAAGGACCTGGCATCGTGTTTATTTTGCATGCTTCAGTTTGATAAACTGTACGTGCATTTATAACGCATTTTGGAGCCGAAAGTAGCAGAATTGTGGCTGAGGACTTAGTCTCTGCGCCATTTTCTTTTTCTGGATGTAACAGCCAGGGAGCCGACCACAGAGCCAACTGTCTGCCGTGATATGGAGGCGAGAGGCGGGCGCTTATCGCCTCACCCTGCCCGTATTTCTCCACCAGCTGCACTCCCTGCTAGAGACATTTATCTTCACTACCAACAGGGAATCCTCATACATGAGCATAAAATGTCAGGTCAGAGAAAATAAAGTTGCACTATATTATTAAAAGCATATGCCTTCAGCAGTCAGTTTTGCAAAAATGTGCCTCAACACAAGAGTATCTGATACTCCTGCAGAGTTGAGATCACTTTTTTTCTTGTGTTTTAATTTCCTGTCTGATGATATGATGGGAAGCAAAAGCAGTCTATGGGAATTGATTGGGTTTATAATTGCGATGTGTATTACAATTTCCTATAGCAGATAATAATACCCTTATTAAACTGCTATGACAACAGGGCGCCACGGGGTGATGATCAAGCCAAAACAGGTCTACCTCGGGAGGAATTTAACTCAGCAGGAAACATTTTATTATGAAAGCCGAACAATAATTGTCAAAGCAGAATCACATGACTAGCTGCCCTGAAAAAATAACCTACAATGTTAGAGGGGAAGAAGTCCTTTGTGTGAAGGAAATAGCATATCCAACATCACATCACAGGTGTGGCCTGGAGGTTGAACCTTAGGGGAATGGTGGGTCAGCTACAGCAGGTGTGTTAGCCATGATCCTCAAATAAATGCAAGGCACATTTCAATGGATATTAGGATATACATTTGGCAAAATGTTTTTTATTCAGCTTTTCTTTGTATGCTGCTAAATAAGTTGATCTCTCCTTGGTATCACAGACTCCCATAAACATAAAGACAAGGAACACAGACACAAAGACCACAAGAGAGACAAGGAGAGAGAGACACTCAAGCACGGCAACAGGTAGGGTATCTTCCTCTCGAGTTAAGGTTTTCTGATATACAACTGACCAATGGAGGTTTTAACAGCCCCTGAAATTATAGGCTATCAGTGTTACCTCGACCCCTCACATGTACATATCCTCCAGTATACATTATGATACCAGCTCATGATTTTTTCTATCATATCTAAACAAAGTATGCATTTGGATAAAGATTATGTCTGTTTTTAACATAAAAAAGGTTATCTTTTCAACAAGAACATGTCAAGAAAGTTAAGCTGCTGATTTGATGGAACGTCAAAGAACCGTGCCATGTTAAATAAGCAAACATATATCACAAAGACTCAATGAAATCCACTTTTATGAATGCATTTGTAATCTGAACCCTTATGGGACGGTGGTTGTACTTACTTTTTATGTGGATGAAATGCTTTCAGGCTAGGATGTGTCACAAATTGGGCCAATCTCACCCTCTGTTGTCTACGAGAGTCTTATTGTTTGCTAACCGTTTTTAATACTGGTAGTTAGCGACATAGTAACTTTTTTGTCTGCGCATCTGGACCACGTCTGACCTCTTGCACTTGATCTCTGACCTTTGGTGGCTTCTTTCTCTAGCGAACATAAGGACCACTCTGAAAAGAAACACAAAGAAAAGGAGAAGCTGAAGCACAGCAACGGCAGCTCAGACAAGCACAGGGAAAAACACAAAGAGAAAGACAAGGACAAAGAGAAGAGGAGAGAAGAGAAGGTTTGTTGTCAGTCTGCCGCTTATAAAATGCCGTAGGGATCTTAAGTCTAAATGTTTTTTTCTCATTACTTGTCATTATTATTTTGTTAAATTAGGTTAACAATTTTTGTTTTTTCATGATCATTAAAAAGGTCAACACCAATGACCTCTGTAACATTCCAGCAACGTTTTACAAATAGCAACAGTGAAAACAGTCTGAACATTGTTTAAAGGTTTGAAAGTTTGTTTAAATGACATTTGCTAATTTATCTTTCTCTGTTTCTTACAGATTAAATCATCCCATGTAGACAAGCCTAAAAAGGAGAAAGAAAATGGATATGTGAGGTAAAAATGCATTGCGTTTTCTCTGACTGATGTACAAATAAATTAGTTGGTTATGATTAATACAATATTACTTTACTAAATTGCATTTCAATGTGTGACTTAGAGATACAAGCCCTGCTGCCATTAAGAGTGAGCCCGAAGAGGACAATGGCTCCTACCCTTCTCCCCAACACAACAAGACCTCCAAGCGAGAGCATGATGATGAAGAGTGGGTATCATACAAATTAAATAATAATCTGTCACTTTCTTATTGAAATGTAAAACAGTAAGATTATCAATACATCTGTTCACAGATTTGAATACAAGCCCAAAAAAGTCAAGACAGAGCATGACAAAAAGGCCAAGAAGAGGAAACATGAGTATGAAGAAGAGGAGGACGAAGAGGTTCATTACATTTTTCATTACTATCTTTAATGAATATATTCTCATGTGTATCTGCCGTTCTTGTTCTCCAGAGTTATTCTGTTTTCTGCACTTGATCTAGGACATAAAGCCCAAAAAGAAGACAAAAGATAAAAAGGTAACCGAGGGAAAGAAAGCCAAAAAAGAAGAAGAGGAGAAGTGGAAATGGTAAGATAATGTCAGGGAGAAATAGTTATTTTTCTCAGGAAATCACACAAGGGTAGTTATAAACAGCAAGTAGATACCATATTTGTGTTTTCCCTCATGGGTCGCACTTTGTTGTTGTTGGTGGTGATTAGGTGGGAGGAGGAAAGATCTACTGATGGCTCTAAGTGGCGCTTCCTTGAGCACAAGGGTCCAGTGTTTGCAGCTCCGTATGAACCCATGCCTGACAAAGTCAAGTTTTACTACGATGGTGAGTATATCTTGGTAAAAAAAAACAGGTCATGTTTTTGTTTATTTTTCATTTTACACCACAATGTGATTGTTCTGTTTTTGTAGGAAAACCTATGAAACTTAATGCTCCTGCTGAGGAGGTGGCTACATTTTTTGCTAAGATGTTGGATCATGAGTACACCACTAAGGATATCTTCAGGAAGAACTTTCTTAAGGACTGGAGGAAGGTGAGGAGATAAGACTCAAGCTTTGCTATAAAAGTGTCCCGAGCAAGAGCCTAAAGAGGGTACAAAGTTGAAGTATTTATGTTATACATGTCTCAGATGACTCTTTACATTTAAGGAAATGACATCTGAGGAGAAGTCCAAGATAACCGACCTGAACAAGTGCAAATTCAGTGAGATGAGTGAGTTCTTCAAGGCCCAATCCGAAGCAAGGAAACAGATGTCAAAACAGGAGAAACTGGTATGCCTGGATTCATTCCTTTAACCCTGAAAACATTCTGCAATCTTTTGTTGTATATTAATGTTGCCATACACTTTGTAGAAAATCAAAGAGGAGAATGAGAGACTCCTCCAGGAGTATGGTTTCTGTATCATGGACAACCACAAAGAGAAGATCGGAAACTTCCGCATCGAGCCGCCAGGCCTGTTCCGGGGACGAGGCGATCATCCTAAAATGGGCAGGCTGAAACTACGCATCAGACCTCAAGACATAATTATTAACTGTAGCAAGTGGGTAATCTGACCAACACTGTTATCACAATCACTGCCATGGACTTTACATTTTAAGCCAAATCCCAAAGCCCACACTCACTGACAGGCTTTGATGTAACGTTTCTGGTGCCACTGCTACGTGCTTGAGTGAGCTCTGCAAACATTTTGAGCCTTTTATATACACTACCATAAGTCCGCACATTTTCTCCACAGGGAATTACCCACAGTTTATAGCTTTCTGACTTTAAAAGCAGGGTTACCAGGGGAAGCACGGAAGGGTTAAAAAAAAACAAATTTTGTCAGGCTGGCATATTAATTTCAACACTGTTGAACACAAACACTGAATTACCTTTAAGGATTTAAATGGGACATAACAAATGCATGAAATCAGGGAATCATAGGCTATCTAATCAACCATTACATTAAATTGTGCTGAATTATGTTTTGACACTAAACAAGTAAATAATTAATTTGACAATTCTTCATTGTCCACTATGTATGTAAGCCTGCCTGGAAGACATTTGAATTAGGCATAAAAAATGAATTAAAAACCCACAATTGCACATAACATGTTTTGTCACTAACCTGATGTTATGGCCCAGCAAAGTGTTGTCCCATTTGTATCTAATAATTTCAGGCCGTTCCAGCCTCTCACATCGTTTTACCAGGTGATGTTTAGTTACATTTTTAGATACACAGGAGGAACATAACGAGGGGTTACGTATGGTAACCCTTGTATATAAACATAGGCGGAGCCCTCTACTGGAGTCTATGGGTACTCCCCTCGATCCTATCATGCAAGCATTCATCCACTGAGACTTTCTAGACGTAGCCGGCTCCTGGGCGGGCCTACCTGAATGCGCGCGCATCTCACTGCATAAAAGGAGGCCTCGCCTCCTTACTGCCATCCTTTACTTCTCTTCAGCAAGCAGCATAGGACAGACAGGGCTGTCCTATGTAGAGAGCTCCGCCTGTGTTTACATAACAAGGGTTACCATACGTAACCCCTCGTTATATCTCTCACAGGCCGATGTATACACGCGCTGTCGTCCCACAACAACACTGCTGTTCCATCTCACTGTTTCTGACCGGCTTTCTGGTTTGCAGCCGCTGCGCCTCACTCACCTCTCCCTCGGTCGTAACCGTGGAGAGAAAAGAGGCTGCGGCTGACAGAGCACACCCTGACGCGCTTACCCCGCGGAGGTGTACTATAACGTGGAGGACGTTCCTTCCTGCCCTAAAGCAGGGGGAAAAGAGTCCTCCAGCCCCTATGGGCCCATGTGTGCGTCACGTCCCCCGGGGCCGGGGAGAAACGTAAGCGCATTATGTCCCAGGAGGGGGTCAGATGCCCACTGACCCACAGCCCCCCTCCCTCCTCACCAGTCCTGCGTTGCCCCAGCAAGCACAGACGATGAAAAGGAGCCAGACATGTTCAAGAGATAAAACTTTATGAAGGGGCCTGACGTTGACCAAGATGCCGCCGTGCATATGTCCTCCACACTCACGCCGTTAAATAAGGCTGTTGACACAGCCATAGCTCGTATAGAGTGTGCACGGACCCCCGTGGGGAAGGCTCTCGCCGCCTGTCCGTAGGCATGTGCAATACACTCGCAGAGCCAGCCTGCCAGGCGTTTCTTGGACAGAGCTTTTCCAGTTACCCCACCCCCGAAGCACACAAACAGCTGTTCCGTGTGTCTTAAGCCCCACCACACGAGGACGATAACGGTCGTATCTGCTACAGTTCACTATCAGATAGACGGTTCGGCCACAACGATAACGGGTCCCAAGGTGGGTAGATCTGCAAACGAAACGCTCTGGGGGGGCAAACGGTTCAGTGTTTACGCCTAGAGTCGTTATTCATTTGCTTTAAAGCTCAATAAATAACAAAGAAGACCTTTGACCGGCACTTTTCAAATTTTTGTCCTGAGATTTAAACTTTAACGGAAAAAAAATCGAACTGAAACACGGCTGCACGGTCCCCTCGTCCCTTGGAAGAGGCGGAGAGGTGGGTGTTTTTCATCTGCTGGTGGACTACCGGAGAGATTTACAGCGCCCCTCCACTGAGGGGGGGGATGGTCACCAGACGCCGTTTGTGTCTCTTGAGATCTAAACGCAGGCTGGAGAACCACCTCTGCAGGCGGCGCATATGCAGTAACCCAAGCGGGACCACAACGTGAGCCGCCACCATGAGACCCAGGGTCTGCATGACAGTCAAAGCTGTCACTGTTGCCCCCTGTCGCAGTCTGCAAACTGCCCGAAGCAAGGATGCCTGTCTGCTCTCTGACAGGGTGGCGCGTAGCCTGCCTGCATTGAGCACCACTCCCACATACAACGCCTGTTGGTGAGGTATGGCCTCACCAACTTTTGATCTTCCAATTGATCGCAAAACCCAACTTGGTTAGGTGTAGGATCAATTGGGCTGTATAAAACATTGCCCGTTCCCTGGACCTGGCCATAACTATGAGGTCGTCCAGATAAAAGAAAACTCATGCCATGGCCGCGCAGCAGCTGGAGCGCTGCGGCCACACACTTGCTGAACGTGCGTGGGGACAGGGAGTAGCCGAACGGCAGCCTGTTGTACTCGTAGGCCACCCCCTGGAAGGCAAAACGCAAATACTTTCTGTGTTTTGGTCCCAGTCCCAGTAACTGTTTTATACTTAACATCCGGAATTTTCTGCGTGCAATGTGGAGATTCAGACTGCGAAGATCCAGAATGGGCATGAATTCGCCTGTTTTTCTGGGAACCAGGAAGTACAGGGAATAATGCCCCCCCTCTCTGTCTTGCATGCGCACAGCAGAAACTGCCTGTTTTTGCACCAAGGCCTGAACCTCTGCTGAGAGATAATGATCTCCCCTCGCGATGATAGCTTTGCTTCTCTTATGCCTGTGTACGGATGAGGGATGCTGCAAAACTGGAGTGAATAACCCAGTCTCAGCGTCCTGTCCATCCACTCCGTTAACACGCATCTGCGCTTCCATTCCCTATAACACTGTGTTAGGGGATGTGCGATCAGCTGTGGGGCCCCAGCAATAAAGCTGTGGTACTCTCTGGCGACCCGTCCCGCCGCAAAACTCCCTGTGAAGGCAAGCTCTGCCTATGGGGGGTCGACACAGAAAGGGCCGACTCTCTACTGAGGTCCTTGAACGTGCCGCGGCGCACTCTCGTGGGAGCGCGCACTCCGCCATGATGTTTTCACCCAAACAGTGAAATGCATCAAGCAGAGTTTTTACACTCGGCGTTAATTGTTTCCTAACCCTGCTACGCCGGCCATAATGTCCCTGTACCCGCATAGCGCGCTTTATCACTCTCACCCGCGCATGCGCACTAGCTGCCTCCTTTACTGGAGTTACAACCTGGGCAGCGAGTGGGGAAACGGTACTGTCAACATTATGTGGCTGTGTGGGTGTGTGGAAAGAAGAGACACTCAGACTGGAATACAATTTATCTTTTTTATTTTTGAAATATGACTGTAACCAATGGGTCAAACAGGGAGGAGGCAGGATTCGCCCTGCCCGGAGAATTCCCCTCTCTCCGCCGGGACGCTTCCTCCCGCCACCAGTCAACTCCTGGAAGACGGAGCTCCCCACACAGTACCCCTTTGCTGCGGCGGAGCCGGAGCGGGAGCCCGCCGGGTTCGACCAATCTGTCCTTGTGGGGGCCGGTACTGATCCGGTATCTCAGGACGGACCGTGGAGGCAGAGGGCGCGCCAGGAGCTCTAGGGGCTCTGAACCGGCGCCTCGCTCTCTGTCTTAACACCGCCGGGCGCTCTCCCCCTCCAGGCGACTGAAGCACTGGGTGACCAAGGATATCGATCCGAAGAGCCCTTCTGTGGCAACGGGGGCCCCAAGGAGATCATCTCGGTCTTTCCTGGTCAGTGCGGTCAAACCTAGCCACACGTGACTCGACGCCACGGTGGTCAGGGCCATCACCCGACTGGCTACGGTAGCCTTACCGTGGACCAGATTATTAATCTGGCCCACGCAGCGGTCCGAATAATCACTCCCGTCCTCCGGCGGGGGGGGGGGGGGGGGAGTGTCCTGCTGAGGGGAAATCAGTGACACTCCCAACACACCTAGATTATTGGCCGCCGCCATCTGCGCCCCGAGCCTGAATATCTTATCCAGATATTCAAGCATCTCGTGGTCACGCGACAGCAGGGGCAGGGGCCTTCTCCCCTCTGCCCACCCGGCTGTCTGCGGAAGCAGATGGGCCGCTAGGCTTTCCTCCAGTGGGGGCACACCGGGACACTCCATGTCCGAGTGGCCCTCCACTCTGAGGATTCCAGCCCAAGTAGCCACCGGAGCCTTCGTTCTCAGTGGCTGCTGCCACGTGGCCTCCACACACCACCAGATGTTTGGCAGAGGGGGTGAAACGAAGACCGGCTGTGCTGGACAGGCCGGGCCGTAGAGGCCCTGACGCAGGCGGCTCACCAGCCTCGGTGGCAATGGTGGGGGGGAGCGGCAAGCCTGCACGCTCCGCCGCCATAGCCATCACCGCCGAGAAGTCCTGTCGTGCAGACCTGTGCTGATGGCCTTCCTGGCGGTCGCCGTCCCCGACGCCCGGTCCGCTGGGATGGCGAAGACGAAGGGCACTCTCTGCTCGAGTTCCTCCATCTCCACCACGTCGAGCTATGGGTCCTCCACCGGCGAGACGTAGCACCCCTCAAACAGCGCCAGCCTTTGATGGTGGCCGGGTCGAGGAATCTGTCAGCAGGAGCTGCAGACTGCAATCGGAGCCAGGTTTGCCGCCGCGTGGTCGGACCCCAGGCACTCGATACACCGGCAGTGGGGGTCGTCACCTTCAATGGGGCCCGGACACGAAGGACAGGGGCGCTCCACAGGTGAGTCCATTTTTCTTCATATGACAAAAGTTTCTTTATCCGTCTCTCTTCACTCAGTTGTGCACTGCCTTGCTGAAGAGAAAGGGATGGCAGTAAGGAGGCGAGGCCTCCTTTTATGCGGTAAGATGCGTGCGCATTCAGGTAGGCCCGCCCAGTGGCTGGCTACGTCTAGAAAGTCTCAGTGGATGAATGCTTGCATGATAGGATCGAGGGGAGTACCCATAGAGTCCAGTAGAGGGCGGAGCCTGTAAGAGATATAACAAACATATGGGCTTTGATTTAGTATTAAGTTAATTTTTGAAGTTATTATTCTGTCTAAGTAGACAAATAGACTACAATCTTTATCCTGCTCTTAACAACTCTATCAACCTCTTATATTCTTTTACTTTCTTTTCCCTTTATCTCCCGTTCAATCTTTTATCTGCCATGTTGTGATTGCTGGATTTATTTAAAGACAGTGGACATATTTAACTTTTGATGTCTGTCACTTAAGGTCTCAGGGGCTGTGTGTGTGTGTGTGTGTGTGTGTGTGTGTGTGTGTGTGTGTGTGTGTGTGTGTGTGTGTGTGTGTGTGTGTGTGTGTGTGTGTGTGTGTGTGTGTGTGTGTGTGTGTGTGTGTGTGTGTGTGTGTGTGTGTGTGTGTGTGTGTGTGTGTGAGTCTTAATGTTTAGCATTAATTTGCCATCAAAGAGGAACGAGCTGAATGATGTACTAAGCTAGTATGTCAGATGTTCAGCATCACTGAGACACACTCGCACACATGCCGGCACTGTGTTAAAGCTAATCTTCCTGTCAGAGTATGCTGTGTGCAAACAATAACACGACCCAGGGGGGACTGTTTAACAGTTATATGTAAGCTATTGTCTCATTGCTGAAGTGCTTACAATATAATGGTTTATCAAAATAAAAAAAGCCAAAGTATTTTATGGAAGCATAGTCATTCTTATTTGTTTTTTAATATTATATAAATAAGTAAACACAAATAATAAAATGAACAGTCTAATTTAAATAACTTTTATTATACAACTTCACATAAACAATATAAATAAACAACTTCAATAAGTATGTCCAAAAAGGAGTAGGAAGAAGTATACCTTTATATCGTCCTTCTCCTTCTGAATAGCAATTAACTCAACATTTATCACACAAACAGCCTAGAAACAACAACCCCAATGCTATTATGTACAAACCAAATATTGACCAAGTGTCAATCAGATATGAATTAAACAAATACCCCATGTTAAGTATCAGGTCTGTAATAAATGAAATGAAAACACCTTAATCAACACAAAGGTAGAGACACTACCTCAGTGGACGCTTCATCCAGAGAAAGTAAATATTATAACACATGAGAAAAAGGTTGTCAACTTCTTTAAGGTTAACCTGCATTTTTTCTGTAGGGACTCAAAGCACCCTAAACCTCCCCCAGGGACAAAATGGAAGGAGGTTCGCCATGACAACAAGGTGACCTGGCTGGCTTCGTGGACGGAGAACATCCAGGGCTCCATCAAGTACATCATGCTGAATCCCAGCTCCAGGATCAAGGTAACTGTGCTCTCACACCTTCAGCTGCAAAACTAAAAGCATAATAAACTCAATCCTACATGTAGATAATTCCACAGTTATTCCTTGATGAAAAAAAAAAGATCTGTCTGATTTTTCCATATTGCAAAAAACTGTTTGTGTGTGCAGGGGGAAAAGGACTGGCAGAAATATGAGACTGCTCGACGGTTGAAGAAGTGTGTGGGTCGCCTCCGCACCCAGTACAGAGACGACTGGAAGTCAAAAGAGATGAGGATCAGGCAGAGATCCGTGGCACTGTATTTCATAGACAAGGTGAGGAGAAATACACTAAAACTGTATGGATAAAATAGAAGGAAACACATTTTAAAGGTCACCTATTTTGAAAATCCCACTTTTTCATGTCTTTTATACATAAACATGTGTCCCCTCTGTGTAAAGAGATTCTGAAAGTTTCAGGAACAAAGACCCCCTCTCTTTTTGTCCTGATCCATTTATATAAAATCTGATGAGATTTGAGCCACTTTGTGATGTCATAATGTTTTTTTGGGTTGTGTAACCATTAGCCAATAACCAACTAAGGTAACACCCACCTGCCTTATCACCTATAATCTCCTACTAAAGTAACAGACACAGAATCAGCCATTTTGAAACAGGGCTGAAACAGAGGAGTTTATGGGATGCCACAATGATCTGTTTGGTATTTTGAGCCAAACACTTCAGAGACACGTTTTGTATATATCTGAGACCTATAATATAGTTTTGGAAAAATAGTATAATAGGGGACCTTTAAACAAACACTATTTTATCTTGATTATAACTAGTTATGCATATTAAAAAAATCGGTGAAATGAAATCCAACATAGGTGTAATGTTCCCAACAATGATACTTTGCAAACTGGCGATCAAATGCTAAAATGTACGGTTTTACTTTAAGTAAGGATCCTATTTTATAATTTTGCATTAACCACACGGTTTACCTTTATCCCAGGTCTCTAAATACCAATAAACTGCAAGTGAAAAAACTAATCCTGAGATCATGTGTGATAATGTTTCCCCTGTAGCTTGCATTGAGGGCGGGTAACGAAAAGGAGGAAGGTGAGACAGCGGACACAGTAGGCTGCTGCTCGTTGCGGGTCGAGCACATTAAACTCTACCCCAAGATGGACGACCAGGAGTACGTGGTAGAGTTTGACTTCTTGGGAAAGGACTCCATCCGCTACTACAACAAGATGCCCGTGGAGAAGAGGGTAAGAACTGGAAATGTGGGAATGTGTGGAGAGAAGAGTTAAAAACTTGAAAAAATGCATTAAAGGACAAGACTGTGATTTTACGTGTTTCTATGAGGGTGGTGCTGGATGTGCATTTGACAGATATGATCATTTAGTGTTAATGAGACAAGAAGTTGCCACACTGAGAAGGATGTTTACACAGACAGGTGATCAGGCACAAAAGCTTTCCGTCAGCACTGCCTTGGAGGGTGGTCTGTTTCCTGCTATTACCGGAGTTTACAGACACACAAGCGCACACTTGTGCACACATACACACGCTACACATCTTTCAGTCACACATTCTTCTACAGGCCAGGGCACAGGCTACACTTCCTCTCTGCATACCCCATTCCACACTGAAGTACATTCTAAGACACATTAACCTGTTATAGACCACCATCACTTGTCATCATGAACAACAACTATTATGGCGCCTCCATGTGGCAGAAATGTGATTGTGCATCCCCAAACACCATCAATAATATCAATAATTATCATATTAATAAAAATGTTTGAGCTCCTACATTCACGAACAACAAAACATTTTTCTGTGACTCTTAGCACATTCTGCATGCCTAAGCTGTGTCAGGGTCCCAAATTGTAATTTGATTATCTTTTATGTATTGTTTTATTAGGCCTATATTCACCACCACCTCTTCTCAAACAATGAACACAAAAGCACATATTTGAATAACATTAAATGATTATACAAAACATTTGCACACAGACGGCATTGACTCAAAAGAATTCAGTTTAATTTTAAACTTCTTGAAAGTCACAATGTTTGCTTAGTGTAAGAACAGTCTTTAGAGCAGTGGTTCTCAACTGGTGGGTTGCGACCCAAAAGTGGGTCGCGGACCCGTTTCAAGTGGGTCGCAGATGTGAGTGAAGAAAAAAAAAATTAGAATTGTTTTATTTTTTTGGGGGGGGGGGGAAGTCAAACTTTTATTTTGAAGGCCCGATTTTCTAACGCTGTGCATGCAGTAGGCGTTGGACTGGAAGTACCGGAGACCATGAACGGTTTTGAGAACTTCTGTCACGTAGTGATCATCTTCTCAATAAAACATCTTTGCTGATGTTTTTCCGAGTCTTCTGGCCTTTGATCAGAATCAAGATTGTTGCCGGAAGTCCCCACGGAAAATAACTTTGCGGTAGAACTATTCTTTATACATCCATGGGTACAACTTCAGATAAAAATGAACACAAAATGAAATATGACCCCCAGTTTGATGATTGATAGGTCACAGAACAATGGGGGCTATCTACCCTTACCCACAATTTAAAGTAATTCACACAGACTATCTCCTCTTTGCTCTTCGCTCTGTGAGGAGCAGCAAGCTGTCAGAACAAAGTGAAAAACAAACAATGGCATAAAATATTATTAATATGTCTGGTAGTAATAGATTTATTTATTTTCTTCTCAGAGTGTACCAGAATGGGTAGTTTATATGTTAATTATTTCAAAAAAGGCCTGACCAGTTGAGAACCACTGCTCTAGAGTATCCTATGCAGTAGTTGGGGGAAATGAAGAATCTTCCTGACTTTGAAAACGAAAAATGAAAAAGTTCTGCATATGGAGATTGTATTTACCGTAATTCCAATTTGAAAAAGGAGAAGATAAGAAGATAATTTTTAAACCATATTATTATGTTATAGATCATTTCTACCAATAATGGCTGAGTATAAAACCCAATGGTGAGAAAGAGATCCACAGTTTGTTATGAATCTTAGAGCCCTGATCCACGCTGTCCATTTTTCATTTAATTTCAAATCTTTATTTAACCAGATTGGTCCCATTGAGATCATAGATCTCTTTTTCAAGGGAGACCTGCAGCAAATAGGTTCCACATGAAACATAAAACAACATAAAACAATAAAAGACATCATACATTATATTTACAGGCTACATTTACATAGTTATCGACATTTACAAGTACCCATAGTATCAACGAGCATTTCATTTAGCCTAGCTTTAAAAACATGCAGAGGAATGAGATTGCTCAGTTTAAATTCTAGCTGAAGATTGTTCCAAGCAAGTGGAGCTGCGCACATAAAAGCTGTGTTACCTAAGACAGCCCTTGCTCTTGGCACATGTAACAACACTACTTCATGCGATCTCAGACAATAGCTGCTTGCAACTCTCTTTGTTATCAGAGAGCAGATATAATACGGGAGTTTACCCAACATGGCTTTATAAATAAGCGTGTACCAATGACTGAGCCTCCGTACAGTAAGTGATGGCAAACCTGCCTTGGTATACAGGGTACAGTGATGAGTAAGTGCTTTACAATTGTGACAAATCTCAGTGCACTGTGATAGGTGGCAACTAACTTGATCAGGTAATGGGCAGGTGAATTCATATAGACCAGATCACCATAGTCCAGCACACCATAGTCCAGCACAGGTAAAAAGGTCACAGTGACTAGCCTTTTCCTGGCCTCAAGCGAGAAACAGGACTTGTTTCTGAAAAAGAAACCTAGTCTAACCCTCAGCTTTTTAAGCAGGTTATTGACCTGAAGTTTAAAAGTGAGACAATCATCAAGCCAGATACCTAGGTATTTGTAACAGGCAACCACTTCAAGTATTATTCCTTGTGCAGTTACAATATCCAAAGCAGTCTCTGGTGTCTTTTTAGCTTTTGAAAAGAGCATTACCTTAACTGGTAACTGCTAGAATTCACTTCAAGACACTGGTACTTGCATACCATGCTGCGAATGGATCTGGCCCTTCCTACATCCAGGACATGGTTAAACCGTACACCCCAGCACGTGCACTCCGCTCTGCATCAACAAAACGGCTCGCTGCACCCTCGCTGCAAAGGGGACCCAAGTTCCCATCAGCAAAAACACGTGGGTTTGCTATCCTGGCTCCAAAATGGTGGAATGAGCTCCCCATTGACATCAGGACAGCAGATAGCTTACACACCTTCCGGCGCAGACTGAAAACTCATCTCTTTCGACTCCACTTCGAGCGATAGAACTATTAACAAAGCACTTATATACTAATAAAGGACTGGCTTATCTATAGCCAGTGGAGTAGCACTTGAAATGTTTTTGCTCTATGAAACCTGATGTACTTATATGATTCTGTTTTCTTCAAGTTTGTATTTTGTTGGTCGAACGTACTTATTGTAAGTCGCTTTGGATAAAAGCGTCAGCTAAATGCAATGTAATGTAACCTTAGTTTTATCAACATTTAAAAGAAGCTTAAGCTCAGCGAGCTGAGTCTGAATAATGTTAAAAACAGCCTGTAATTTAACAACAGCCTCCTTAATGGAGGGACCTGCACAGTACATAACGGTATCGTCCGCATAAAAATGTAAGGTTGCTCCATCCACATTTTCACCTAAACTGTTGATGTAGATGGAGAATAAAAGTGGACCTAAAACAGAACCTTGGGGAACACCATTTGTAATGTTTAACCACTCATTGACAGCCCATCAAAGTGAACACGGGACCTTTCAGAGAGGTAGTTCACAAACCACCCCACTGCATGGCTGGATATGCCAATACTGACTAGCCTCTGCTTCAAGATGCGATGATCGACGGTATCAAACGCTTTGGAAAGGTCAATAAATAGAGCTGCACCACTCTGCTTATTATCTAAAATACTCGCAATGTCATTCACCACTTTCATTGTGGCAGTGATGGTGCTGTGTTTCTTTCTGAATCCTGACTGATGTTTAGACAGGATGTCATTTGTACATAAAAACTCCTTTTCCTGTTCACTCACTAGGCGTTCAAGAACCTTAGCCAGAACTGACAATTTAGAGATTGGCTTATAATTATTTTTAAATAGTTGCCTCCCCTCCTTTTAGTAAAGCCAGGACATAAGCTGACTTCCATATTTTTCTAATTGTGTTTGTGCTGAGGGAGAGGTTAAAAAGAGTAGTGAGAGGAGGACCAATAAAATCTGCAGCTATCTTTAAAAAGAAAGGTTCTACGTTGTCCGAGCCAGCCGGTTTCTTAGGATCTAACTTGGATAAGGCTTCATCAACAACATCAATAGTAAAAGGAGTAAAACTGAAAGGGTTTTCCAGATCACATTGTTCAGAGTCCAGCATGTGAAGACAATCAGCAGAAGCTTTAATGTAAAACATATTAACAAATGCATACTCAATGACCATTAGAAAGGTAAAAAGGTTTTACAACAAAATAAAAACGAGACTTGTTTCGGAAGTAAAATCAAATAAAAGCTGTTGCTTCTTTGTTCTTGGTGTGGAAGGCACTTTAGTCTCAAGTGTCAAATCAAAGTGATATCATGCTAAAACAATCTTTGCCAACTTCCTTTCAGGTTTTTAAAAACCTCCAGCTGTTCCTGGAGAACAAGCAGCCTGAGGATGACCTCTTTGACAGGCTGAATGTAAGAAACACACACATGAAGACTATCCGCCCTCTGGGCTTCAGTCTAAGTGATCTGTTTAGATTCCTGTAACACTTGTATGACTCTGTTTCCTCTGCTTCTCCTAACTACACCCCCTTTCCCTCTTTTCTTTCTCTGTGTCTCCTGCAGACTTCTATTCTGAATAAGCACTTACAGGAGCTGATGGATGGCCTGACAGCCAAGGTCTTTCGTACCTACAACGCCTCCATCACCCTGCAGCAGCAGCTGAAGGAACTTGCCTGCCGTGAGTAACAGCAGCTTCAGACAGTCACATGCAGCTCACTTGAATGTCACCGCAGTGCTTAAGCTCTTGAGAGTTTATCAACATTGTCTGGCAATTATACCAACACTAGATGGTTTGAATTTCTGCATTGTCAAGTGTAGGACAAACAGGTACGATATGAATTTACAAAAAATATTTTTGATGTGCTTTATATGTACTAAAAATGGTTTAAGAAGAAGAGGGGATGTCGGAGAAGAGATGAGATGAGGAGAAGGTCGGGCTTTGAATGCTATATTTCGACAGATTTTTTCATAATTACATTTACAACAGGGCTGGTAACTGTAATTTAGTGTACTAAATTAAGACTTATTGTTCCTTTTAAATGCATAATCACAACAACATTTTGGTCAGTGATTTCAAAATTGCAATAATTTGATGATACTTCTCCTACCCTGTTGTGTAATTGTTGGGTCTCCAGCTGATGACAGCCTTCCTGCTAAAGTCCTGTCGTACAACCGTGCCAACCGGGCGGTGGCGATCCTCTGTAACCACCAGAGAGCTCCGCCCAAAACCTTTGAGAAGTCCATGCAAAACCTTCAGACCAAGGTAAACGCCTGTGTTCCACCTTTCTTCGGTTTTGTTGTTACGCCACAAACTATGATGCCTCTGTGTTGTCATTGTTGCCTTGGGAGTATATTGGGATTATTTCGTCATCATGAAAAATATAGATTTTACCTCTCTACATGATGCTGATTATCTACGTTACTCAGCGTTTGTTTGTTGTGATGCAGATTATCTACGTTACTGAATGTTTGTTTGTTGTGATTGCAGATTGACGAGAAGCAGAATCAACTGTCAGCCGCCAGGAAGCACCTAAAAGCTGCCAAGTCTGATCACAAGGCTTCGCATGATGACAAGAGCAAAAAGTAAGTCTGATCAATGCTCAACAGTGTGAGACTATTATGGTAATATCTGTTAGTTACGTTAATGTGATGTGTCTGAATAAACTCCCAGACGTCATTATGTTTAGGACATCTGTTATTTCAGGCCATTTATGTATTTATTCCTCTCTCTGTTTCTTTGTCTCCCTACCTGTATACATATCTGTTTTTCTCTCTGTATGATTTTCTGTATTAATCTTTATTCCTCCTTCTGTCTGTGTCTCTCTCAGGATCCTGGAGATGAAGCGTAAGGCTGTCGAGAGGATAGAGGAGCAGCTGATGAAGCTCCAGGTTCAGGCCACAGACAGAGAGGAGAACAAGCAGATCTCTCTGGGCACATCAAAGCTCAACTACCTGGATCCACGCATCTCTGTCGCATGGTATTTATGTGGCACTGCAGTAGCTGTTTAACTCTGTTAACCACTAACTATTATTGACAGGAGTACGCACTTACTGTTTATTAGGTCAGCTTTCTCTGGGTGGGTGAGTGCGCAGGGTGCATATCTACCTTGGGGACAGAAAGGCAGGAAATGCTCTTGCATTGTAGGAAAAGGAGCAGCACAAGCAAAAAAGCTAACGGCTGCAGAAGGAAAATAAGAGGAAGAAAAGCGTGAGCTTCAGAAACAATGGGGTTTGTTTCTGAAAGCCAGGGAGCGTCCCCAAACAGCGCTCCTTCCTCCATGTGGGAAGTCAATGAGGAGCTGTCTGAGGCTGAATGGAGGGCCAGGCCACAGAGAGAGGGAACAGTGGTCAGCCCTTTCTAACCCGTGCCCCACAGCTATTTATGGAAGGCCACCTCCTCATGCACAATGGATACAGGAATGCTCCGTGTTTTGCCTGATTGTAAGGCGAAAGGGATGGGGTCCCCCTTTGTAGGGTGGTGCATGGGAACTTACATCTACACTGTAGTGGTATGTGTGAATGTGTGTAATAGAGATGAAAACATTGAGTTTAATCAGGTTGACTGCTAGCAGGGCGGATGTATTATTATGTTGAAAATGCTTAAACATGCTGCTGTCCTTGCTAGCAAAGTTGACTTAACTGTTGAAAAACCTGATTCAATTAGTAATGTTAATATTTCTCAATATCACCTCTATAGTACAGAACATGTGCTAACTGAATGAAGATGAATTATGTGGATTTAGGTTTAGCAAGCTTAACAAAAATTGAATTCATGGAAAAAAACCTACAAGACAGTCAGAACTAAAAAGTAAGTATGAATATAAATTCATTGAAATAGTCATAAGTCAAGAGGTAGTTATTTATATTTAAATTAGGAACCCGAACCTTAGCTCTTATAATCACCTGTTATGAGTACCTGCTTCATTTCTACTATTAACACTGGACTCAAAAGCTAAATTGAAATGTCTTTGATATTTTTCTTTTGTGACCACATTACATTAAAAAGTTAAACACATTTCTCAGTTTGAAATCTATGGAGTGTAACATCAGTATTTGTTTGCTGCGTATCTTGGTACATAGCTATGATGCTGCTAACTTTTAAAACAGAGAAGTCACTTGTAGTCCCTGCTCGCCCTTTGTATGGTTTGGCATAATAGACAGTTGGACAGTGGCGAGAGAGTGATGAATAATGGTCTGTCCAGTCAGGCTTTATAAAAAATTGAGTAAACAAGTGCTTCTCAACTAATATGTTCAGAAAAACCAACTATAAATGAAATGTACCTGATGGATCAAGTTCTCCAACAGGCCTTTTGTTTATTTGTTTGGTCCAACTGTATACAACACAAAGAAAAAGTCAGAAAAGGCATTACATACAAATAAATTACGTCCATGTCGAAAACAGATTTGACTTAAACGGCAACGGTGGATATTTTATGAAGACCAAATTATGAGTTGCTTTAAATGTTGCCACCAACCTGCCACAGGGAAGCATTTTCCCCTTTGCTTTAATAAGGGTGACAGTAGACAGTGTACCCTGGCCTGTGCTAAAGGACATAAGTAGAAATTAAAGAAACTTTCCTTTGCATAAAGAGAAATCAAACACTGTTTATGGCTGGCTGCCACTTAGTGTAATGTGTAACTTAGTGTAATGTGTAATTTCACTCAAAGTATCAAAGTAGAAATTAGAGAAGATATCACACTGATATAGTAAAAAAAATGGGGATTTTTCCCCAGTTCAATACAAAAGTAGTAAACAAGAAATGGTCACTAATGAAGTCCCAACAACATTAATACAATGCACATGGGCCGAGTAGTTGAAGATTTTCAGTCACAACTGGCTCCCTGTCACTTCTTAATTGATTTCTTAACTGACTAATGAGCAGTGTTGCAGCCAGTGAGTGGATAAGCTCAATATCTTTTCTATCTTTAACTGGTCCGTCTTTCCTCCTCTCCAGGTGCAAGAAATGGGACATTCCCATCGAGAAGATCTACAACAAAACCCAGAGAGAGAAGTTTGCGTGGGCGCTTGACATGGCTGAGAAAGACTATGAGTTTTAAACATGCTTGATGTTTTTACCTTATTTTAACATGCCTTTGATTGTAGAGATGGTTTGTAGTTGATGTCAAATGACTCCACTGTGTGGTTACTGCAGGGCTGTGAAGGAGGAGGCTTTGTTGCAGCTGCTACCACCGTTTAATAATTGTGCTGTATATATATGGATTTGTTTGTGAATATAGGAAGCCAAATGGCACATACAAATTACAGTAGTGTGTATGTAGCTGCAGCTATCTGCCCATAATAAAACCCCTATGAACACATTAGTATTATCTTTTGTCAGACATGACTGCACTGAAATTTGTAAGCCATCGGAAATATTGAGACATTCTATATTCTCATAGAATAATGAAATAATAAATGTTTGTATGGGAGATTGTGAGGGACAACATGAAAGACAGTAGGATGAATATCAATGTATGTAATCGTGTGAAAGATTGGTATAATAAAAGGACAGACTGATGACAGTGTGAAGAATAGAAACCCTGGCACTATGATAATATAATTATTAGCACACAGAATGTCATCTTACTTTCCATTTAATTTAGCTGTTTATTTCAGGGATGTACATATGTTTTGTCATTTTTCAGTAACTGATTCAGTGTTTTTTAAAACGTGTGCTGTATGCATTGTCCAAAAGAAGCTCTTCATTGCCTATATGCAACTTGTGTTTGTCTGTTTCCACAGTTTCACAATGGTGACATTCCTCTTGGTTACTTGAAACAGCTGTAGTACAGGATCATGTCTTTTGTACTAGAGCTAAAAGAGACAGACGCTTTTCTAAAGAGGTATGTGGATTTTGCCAAAATAAATCACAGCCTGTCTATCAGTGTCCTCGTTAATTTCCAAATGTGAATGGATATAACAACTTTTCTCATTAATATTTATTGGTATCTGATCATTTATCACACAGCGATTGGTTGGATGCTTATTTTGTTTGGGCTTTGTAGTTTTCAAAATAAAACATCGACCTTGTATTTTTTGTCCTTGTGTTGTCCTTTATACATTTAAATGGATTGAAACAAAACAATGTTTCGTGAGTGTACAAAGAGAAACCGAGAGAAATATAATCCCATTAAAGATCTAATCAATAGTGATTAGTCAAGTCAGGGGTCATAGTCCAATTCACAATTACGTGTCTCACAATGTATTTCTCAATTAAATTGAAAAAAATGTAATCCCCTTAATGAATGTAATAACTTAAAGAACGAAACCAATGACTGGCTGGTATTGGTGGTACTGCTGTTGCATTAAATTACTGTATTTGTTACAGGGGCGGATAGCTACCAAGCTACCTGTTAAATTGACATATTGTGATGTTAGGTTGAGGAGTGAGTTTATTATGAAGTACAGTATCAGCAGTATCAGAAGGTATGCATCTTTAAGAGGCCGACAACAGACTGAAGGCATGAGATGCGTCAAGCCAACGGGTGACACGCAAGATTACCGGAAGTAAGCTAATTGTATGAAATTAAAAGAACCAAATTAAAAGCACATAATTAACACCAGCAAGAAAAATTGAAAATATCAAAAGTTAACATACTTCTTGAAAAGGGGTCAGAAAGGGGCTTTCCAAATGTACTGATGTAAAAAGTACAATTTGTATCTTTGTAATGAAGTGGCGTAGAAGTATTTGGTAGCAGAACATTGAAATACTCAACTTGTCTCAAACGCCAGACTTAAATGACCCAAGCCAAAAATAACTGATACCATATACTGATAGCAAGAGTCGTGATACTGTTTTTGTTAGTCAAAGTGTACTCGAGTACAGTACTTAAGTACCATTTTGAGATACTTGTACTGTACTTGAGTATTTAAACATTTTTGCTACTTTGTACTTCTACCCCACAACAAATCAGAAGTATATCTGTGAAGTCTATCAGAAGCTACTTTGCTACTTACTACACAACAACAAATTAGAAGTGTATCAGAAGTGTATTCCACTGCAATTATTTTATACCTCTAGTTACTTTGCAGATTTGGACTAATAAAGTGAAGTATAAACAACAATTGAATAAGACTTAGTTAAACCTGGAGTAACACAAGCCAACCTGCAGTATACAAAGTATTTAAAAATAGCTGTACCTTTACGAGCTTTGATAAACAAATTAATGCATCAATAATTATAATCAAAACATTTCATATTATACTCAAATTGGCCAATCTGCATAGTGAGTAATTTTACTTTTGGTACTTAAGTTAAAATTGTATGCCAATACGTTTGAACTTTTACTTGAGTAACATTTTGAATGCAGTACTATGACTTTTAAAAGAGTATTCTTAGAGTTTAGTACTTTTACTTAAGTACAATATCTGAGTACTTATTCTTCTTTTAGATAAGACAAGATATGATGCATGAATCAGAATCTGCAAAGGGTTCAGTTTTCTCCTTCCAACAGAAGGCTAAACAAGTTCCTCGATACGACTTTTATTGTGAAAATCCGCAGCGGAAGCCTGGTTTCTGACTCTGGCCAGAGTGATGCTGGTTGGGGGGGAAGGGCCTGAAGAGCTGGATCTGAGAGCAGACAAACTTGCGTAGTCTCTCCACGGTCCTCGCTGTCTGCCTGCCTCTCTCTATGGACGACTGGAGGGCACAAGAGGAAACGGGGATTGTTGTCGTCGGGACCGCAGCGCTTTTCCAGGGCCCAGCTATGATTTAATCTTGGAAAACTGGGGTGTGTGGGGGGAAAAGGAGAAGGGGAAAACCGACGGGAGCGTGAGAGGAGATGTGCGGTCGGGCCGAGATTGCGGCGGTAGGTACAGCACAGCAGCCGACGTGTTGTTTTCTAGTTTAGCTGAAAAGAGAGAGGGGGGACATTTCAGAATAGCTATTGCTACCTGATCCCCTTTTTTCAGGTTTAAAAACCCCACTGTGATCATTCCTTGTGGCCCAGCGAAATGCTAGCTCTCACCGGCCCCATTTCCACGCTGTGAAAATAGCCTTCTTGTTATCCCACTCTCTGCTGCCATTCGCCTACAGCTTTATTCCTAGTAACGTGAAGCTACTTAAATCCAAAATGAAACTTTATTTTCCCTGTGGGACGGACGGCAGCAGGTTACAGGCCTGTTGGTGTTAGAAATCAGTCTAAATTCGATTAAACCTCCCCGCTGCTAATGTAGGATTAAAGGTGCAATCATGTTGGAGAGAAAGTTAAATCAACACGTTTTCTCCTTTCTCGCCTGATGTTTTAATGTTGCATGATGCATCTGTCATGTATTGACATCACTGTAATGATCGATCAGTTTATTTTGGGATTTAATACTGTACTTAGTGTTGAGTAACCTTATACATAACCCACCCTAAAATCAATACCATACTATATGTTATGAAATGTTATCGGCCTACTTTACTCACGGTTTTATTTCGTTTTAAAACAAAATTATTACATAGCTTGAGGAGATGCTTTCTAAATGCTTATTTATTTACCAAATGATGTTCTTATTTTCTCTGGGTTTTTCAGTTTGATCCCAATTATGACATAACCTAAAATCAGTTCATGTAAAACTTTCATTCAAAAATTATATTAAAATCTTTATTTATGTAATGTCGAACTATTTTACAGTATTACAGTATTTTAATCCCTGGTAGCATTCAGAAATGAGTGTCAAATGTGCTCCTGGTCATCTTTTTGTCGGAAGTGCCTAGAATGATCACTCACAATATATTTGGGTTGAATATGATTTTATGAACGAGCATGTTTCAGGCTTAATGCCTCTAATGGCCAACTTTACATATCTTTCAAAATATGCGTAGAAGAAAAACAATAATTGTAGAAAATGTGTTTTTACAGGAAGATTAAATGTATTTCAAATGTCTAATAATCAGTTTTCTCTCATACACTGTTGACATCTTGTCTGCAAGTGCATAAACAAGTGCTGCATATGTACGGTAAAGTTTCCAGTATTATTTAAAACGGGCCCCCCTGACCGGCCATACTGCTGTATAATGTGTGTGTGAATTACTGAGAAGTCCCTTGTGAATTGTTGTTTCATGCTCCCGCCCCCCTCCGCTTCTTCTGCTGTAGGTATCCCTAGGCCTGGACTGAGCAGATTGTTCTAAAAGGAAACGGACAACAAACGGGGGAAGTGAACATGGCGGGGACCTCAGGCTTCTTTTCAAACGGACCCGTCCCGTGGATGGACAACGACACAGAGATGAACAACCTGTACCGAGACCTGGAGCTCGGGACTGTACTGACACTGTTTTATTCTAAGAAGTCCCAGCGGCCAGAGAGGCGGACATTTCAAGTCAAGCTGGAGACCAGGACTATTATCTGGACTCGTGGCACGGACAAAATAGAGGGAGAGGGTGAGTAGTGTGCAGACACAAACATACACACAAACAGGTAGTCATGCTCCAGACTGCTGTTTATAAATGAGAAGGTATTCATGCCTTAACTGGTTGGTTTACATACACTCAGGAACATGGAAAGTACACAGTGTTGTGAGCTTGTTTGAATGGCACACAAAATACCTGGTTAGTGCTGGCGACATGATGGGGAATGATGTTACATAGAACAAAAGGACTTGGTGAAACTAAATATCACTCTCTGACTTAGTGCATTAATAATTGCGACCACAAGTTATTTACATGCTGTAAAATTTGAAGAAATGGGAATTGTTAATGTGGAAAGGAAAAGGTAAACAAGTCATTCAAGACCGCCTTACAACAACACCATTGTTTATTATTAAAACAGGAAAGATTATATTACTCTGATTAGCTCCTGAAAGTATTCCATCTCAATTAAAAGCATAGGATTATAAAATATATTGACAGCACAGCTGTGAATCTTGGCAGACATGAAAGGAAATGCCGCTGTTGTCCAGCAGTGGATACATCACATCTCTGGTATAAATGCAGGGTCGACTACAGGAAGAAAGTACAAATCCGGAAACTCTTTTTTTACATTAAAATTAATATACTGTAGTTTACCAGGAATCTGAAATTCAGGTTAATCTTCAACCAAACAGCCCGTCACACTGAGGACACGCAGGCCTTCAGTGAGTTGTTAAGTCGTCTGTCTCTCGGTAGCAGGATGCTTTGTGCACAGCTGCACTCTGCTCCGGATGCAGCAAAAAGAGCATCATTTTTTCACACAGCGGTATGATCTTCTCTGCTCACACATGAGCTCATAGCTGCAATTTGATACTACTGGAGAAGTGAAATTGGCCCAAGCGGCTCATTAATGGACATAAATAGAATATGAAGGGTTTTACTGGAAGTGTGTGATCATTTGAGAACATTTTGGCCCGCTGTACTTACCCCTTATCGATGGCAGTGTGAGAGTGATGTGCATTAGCTGTGGAAACGGCTCTCTAGTTTGTTTCCAAATACAACATTCTGAGAAGCTTTTTGTTTTTTAATCAAAGTGGATTTTCCATGTTTTCCCACCCAGATGTATTTATTTGTTGAGATCTTTTCTGCTTGTTTTTTGCTCATATGTTGGCCTATCTTACTCAACTTGTGTATATATTGTGACACAATAAGATGTGTGTCTGGCTTGACAGAGCAGGATGTGGTCTTGCAGAATAACTGGTGATAACAGACGTTAAGAGTGTTTGCATGTTATAAAACACAAAGGCTGGATATTTAACACGACCAAACTCCACATAATGCTGCACGTGAGTGTTTGTTTGTTTTGATGCTGGCAAGACTGTAGTTAAACATCACACAGGTCTATTGTACATTCACTGAATTCCCGGAGGACCATAGCAAACTTCTGTTTTCCAGTGTATGTTACTGATAATAAAGTAAAACACACATGACTCAGAATCATGTTTGAATGGTGACAAATGTTTTTGCTGTTTCATCCTCCTGACAGTAAACAGACACATACTTTACTAAATTCATTCATTCAATTCAATAATAAATAATGGTGCAATAAGTCTATATACATGTAAATAGAATATGATATGTACAAGAACAGAATATGAAATTAAATAATGTACATTAAATGTGGTTTATTGCGGCGATAACTATTTATATAAATAGGTAGATTGTAAAAGAGCCTTTTCTGGGATTTTTTTATGAATGAGCTTCCACTTGTGTTTTTACACTCTCAAGCTATAATTAACTTTGCTGCTCTGGTTGTGATACCTCCCATCTTGTTCCGTGGAGCCCACCACAGCGTCAGATCCTCTTATGTTTACAAATAGTTTTCATGTCAAACAAAGACTGCAGGAGCTGATTCCACTGCCTAGCACTGCTTACGTTTAACGCCACAAAGTAGCTATCCGATGAACAACTCTGGTTGTATTTGGCCATGATGCAGAGGGATGGACGATATAGTATCTGTGATTATTAGGAGCACTCAACATAAGTCAATTGAGGAAAAATGGTGGTGATCATTTTTGAACCTCTTCACATGACATGAGTGACTTAAAAAGCCTTCTAGCTTGATATTACGGTAGAGAAGTGAAAAATATAACATGATTTATTTTGAAAAAAGTTAAGAAATGATCAAGGCAGAAAGAACAGACGCACTGTTGATATTGTTTTTACGATTTGTTCAATCAAAATAGTTGTTTTCACTAAAAGAGATATGTGTCCTGCTTTAAAAGTATTTGGTTCCCAGCTAAATGTAAGGTAAAGTCAGTCCAGTATGTTTCGTGCCATTGGAAGACCTTTTTAAAGCTTATTTTGATGATCCATGAGATAATATCATATGCTGCGACTGTTTTGGTGAGGGTACACATAACATGACATTCTCTTATTGTCCAAGGTCTAATGAGCAGTACTGGTATTTTGATGATCAACATAGCTTTACATAAATGAAGAATTTGCCTTAAGTACATTTAGCTATATAACAGTAAATCCAAAATATCTTCTCGGCGTAAAGCTATATTCTTCTGTGAGGTGATTTTTCTTCTGTAAAATGTCCCACTTAGTTTGTATCTCGTTCGTAGTTCTTTAAAAAACACATCTAAGATATCCATATCAAGATTCTTTTGTGGTTAACCAATTTCTTTTTTTCTTTTCTTTAATATCGCCCTTAATAAAATAAGTCAGGCTGAGCACATCATATATGTTACAAGAATATAAAATGACAAATACCCTGATATATTATGCAAACAATCTTAAACAGGACAAGGAGAACGTTGTGTATATGGTATACAATACGTTAACAGTTCTTCGTGAATGTGCGTGACAAGAACCTGAATTGTGTTGAGCACATTTTTATAATGTTACAGAAACACATGTCGTTGATGAGTATGGGCCTGAATGTGGCTCTGTGTGTTCACATTTCAACAACACTTCTCTGGAAAAGCAGCGAATAAGAACTCAGTCTGTATTTCCAAGTCACACTCAGAGCTCTGTTAGACCCCGACTCACACCGAGAGTCCCCTGCAGAACTAACCCAACAAACAACTAGGACAGCTAAATTACAGACCACAGATTTCCCCCACAGCTTTGAGTCATGATGGCATGCTATAACTCCTGTAAAACAGATCTGCTAATGTCGCAGTAGCATATCCTCTGTCATATAACTGTAATAGTTGATCATTCTGAACATTAATGGCTTTATATTACGAGACTATTAGTCGATCAATTGATTTGGTGATAATTGGTTAAACCTTAATTAGAACTTCTCAGTTGTATTGGCTGTTTCATATTGTTGTAAACCTTAATCTGTGGACTGTGACACCGGGATTAAAACTTTTACCCCAGTGTTTTACAATCTATAAACTTAATGATTGATTGAGACAATAGTTTGCAGATTCGCCAATTAAATACCTCTTTGCTCACTATAGAGATACATATTCTAAGGTAACAGTTTCAAGTGGTTATACAGTAAAAGTTAAACGGAACAATTGTATTCCAGTTCTGTGAATAGTTATTTATAACGTTAACATTTCACAATAATAGATATTAAATGTCGTCAGCTTTTTCCTGGACATTTCTTTAGAAATTAACATTGTAATGAATTAATTTACCTTCTTGTAATATTGTCAATGTGGGTTGAATTCCCAGCACACATCTGTCATTTCTGAGGCTGTCATCTAAGCTGCACTTTCCATACCTCCCACAAAAGTCTGATGTCATTTCCGAATGACACAGGTTTTTGTGATAAATATATCGACTAATTAGTTAGATAATAGCCTGCAGGCATCAGAATGTACTTTAAAAATGGTTTATATCTGTAGGAAAACATTGATGGTAAAGATCAGATTGTGACTGGAGAACATGAGCGGTTCCACAGCTGACGTGCTCCATTTGAAATTTGTTGGAAGGGGAACACAATCCATGTTTTTTTGGCAGCGGGGGGGAATCCTCTGTTTAACTTTTACCAACATGATTTCAAAGGAGCTGATATGGATCAGCTGACGTGTGAACACACAGTGAAACATTTTCACTCGCTGGGTTGCACAGGCGATGAAAATTGCAATACGAATGTCTTTATCAGCTTCAGTCTAATGTTAGAAAATATACAGTAAAGCTTTTTATATATTCTGTGTTTAAACATGTAAAGTAGCTATGGCTGTAACTAATGATTATTTTCATTATTGCTTAACCTGTTTATCTATTTTCTACGAATAAATTATTTGTAAGACTAAAATCAAAATGTTGTGAAACTAACACGATAAGCATTAAAATAAGTGAAAAATATGAGTAAATAAGTTTACTTTTTTTTAGGCAATCAGAACATTGTGGTCTGCATTTGCATTCATCACAGTCCCTTGCTCACATTTAGGAAACTGGAATTTGAAAATGTTTTGACATTTTTCCCTGATTAAAGACTCAAATAAAGAATACCAAAACAGTAAAAATAAATGAACATGACCAACGGTTAAGCCGTGAGTTTCCGTTAGAATTCTTTTTTGCCGGTCAACATGTCCGTTAAAGTTTAAATCTTCCGGACAAAATGAGAATAGTGCCGGTCAAAGGTCTTCTTTGTTATTTATTGAGCTTTAAAACAAATTGATATGATTCGATATTAAACAAACTGATTATAGTAGATGAACTACATTATTCAAAAGTGTACAGTAAAGATATAAATATAATAAAAATATACATATCTATAACTAGTTACGGTAGTTTGAGAGGTAATTAAAATAGCTACGTGTGATATTCTAACCTGAAGTGTGTGTTTTGTTCCGCTCACCGCTGCATGTGATCATGCAGAGCTGCATCTCGACTTGTCAGCAGCAGCTGATCTCTCTCTCCCGTCAGATTAGACTTCACTCACGTTTATGTCCATATCGATCAGATCCAGCTAGTTCTAGCTAATGATATGACTACCTGCTTATTAAAAGACACCTAAACAATAAGCGTCGCTATGCAACCGGGTGAGGCCACAAAGTATAGCGCAGCATTATGCATTTGTTTATGCATTTCTTTCTCCACATTAAGTGTTAGACATTAGAATTGACTATTCTTGTCTGTCACGTACTATTCTTGTAACTGATGCGGTATTGTGCCAAGGGGAAATTATTTGGACCGGACATTTGGACCGGAGAGATTTAGATTTGCCAGTCTTCAGCATATTTTACCGGTCAAAGCACAAGATCATTTATTGTACTCTTTTGTATGTCTGTATATGTTTAGACATTTAACATGTGAAAAGCTCCCAAGTAATGAATCCGAAAATCAGCTATTGAATAGCCAGTAATATCTGACAATGTAAGATAAAACCCAGCCCTGGCAAGGAGTGATATAAAAAGTGTGAAAGACAGGATGGAGTAAGGAGGAAGTGTGTTGCAGGATACCTCCTCTCATCTCCTTTGGTAAGGATATACCTCTGGCTATCTCTTTATTTCCTGCATCTGTCTGAGGCTGCCTCCAAATATTTGGACTCAAATGTCAAAGTGTTTTCTAACACCTGAACCTGTCAGAGCAGTCTTCCTATCGGCAACACTCATCTGGCAGGTGAAGTCAGTTTGAGATATGATAAACGATTGGAGGATTAGAAACTTTGCAAAATTATGTGTAAGAAGATATTCTATTTCCTTTCTAATGCTTGAGAAAATAACACGCACATGATCACCTACACACGAGCACAGATGTGGTGTGTAGGCGACAAAAGCACAGGATGTGTGGTTCTGGGGCAGGAAGAGGAGCAGGAGCTGAAGTGTGTGTGTGTGTGTGTGTGTGTGTGTGTGTGTGTGTGTGTGTGTGTGTGTGTGTGGTGTGTGTGTGTGTGTGTGTGTGTGTGTGTGTGTGTGTGTGTGTGTGTGTGTGTGTGTGTGTGTGTGTGTGTGTGTGGTGTGTGTGTGTGTGTGTGTGTGTGTGTGTTGTGTGTGTGTGTGTGTGTGTGTGTGTGTGTGTGTGTGTGGTGTGTGTGTGTGTGTGTGTGTGTGTGTGTGTGTGTGTGTGTGTGTGTGTGTGTGTGTGTGTGTGTGTGTGTGTGTGTGTGTGTGTGTGTGTGTGTGTGTGTGTGTGTGTGTGTGTGGAGTCCCTGCTGTAGGTCTTAAACTGTTTTATAATACATGGCTGATAAAACCCTTTGAGCTACTTCACAGCCTACGCTCTTGTGAAGTTTGAGTGCATATTTCTGCCGACAAGACAGGCAATTGTAACATGTTCTTTTTTCACTTGCATAATTTCTAAAGATAAACCATAACAACAACATCTTGGACTATGCAGTGCTTCTTTATCCAATGTAGAGGAAATCTACTGTATATAGAGTAGCTTTGTAGGAAGGGTTCTTAAGTTGCAAAGCACTTTTATATGCCTTGTCAAATGCCCTTTGCTCCATAAAATATTTAAAGCATTGCAAGCACTCTTAGTCGCACTTACCCAGGTACAAAATGTTTGAGATGTGTTTGATCTCTATTGTAGATACTTAACCAGGCTGTGAAAAATTAGTCGTCTCTTGTTTTTCGCATTAGTAATCTGTGGTTTTGGTTGATTTCACTTGTGAATTGCAAACTGGGGTTTATTTAGGGTCAATAACTTCATCATCTTGATTTGAAAACCATATCAACAATGTCTCGACTGAAGGTCTTTGCTGGAAGTCTACCTTATTGTGGTTTATGTCGTAGCTTCAGCTTTTCATGTGGTCGGTGGTCCTTTAGATACTGTGTTTGTCTCTATGCTGTTGCTGTTCGAGGCAAATCAAAATCACTTGTTATTAAATTATTTAACAGTGTGCTGATTGAAGCAATTTAGTATTGCATTAGTTATGGACTTTATGGACTTTATTTTTGTTTTTGTGAAGATATGATCAAAGGGTTCCATTGCCAATTTCTGCCATCCAAATTAATATCTCCCGATTGTGACGAATCATAACAAATCAGTTATTTAGGGTTCTGTTTTACACATAGGAACAGTTTCATCGGGTCTAACAGTTCAGCGTATTGAACATCATTTTGATTATTTACATTTTACAATGAAGCCTATTAAAATCAAAGGTTTCAAAGGTTTTTATTTTTTTTAACACAGCTACAGTGTAGTCATGCAATGAAAGTCTTGGGTCCAGAGGTCGCGTTAACCGAATATTTTCCGTCTATGACGGATCTTTTTTAACAATGACGGAAAAATCTGAAAGCAGTCCGTCATTTTGACGGATTAGAACAAACTCGGAACAGCGCCAACGTTTCCCCGCAGCGAAGCTCCGGTGTTAAGCATGCCTGCCAAAAAGGAAATGATACCGTTTCCAAACCCAACTTTGTCGTACAAATCATTGAAATGTCTGAGTTTCGCTTTACGCTTTACAGCGCTAACAGTTCACAAGCGTGCGCCCCGTTGACAGTTCTTTACCCCCCCCCCCCCCCCCCAGAGTGTAAAGGCCGACGGGTAATACTGAATTTTGACGGAAATGTTACGATCCTGTCTGTCAAACTGACAGGCAGTGCAAAAGTCTAGCGCAACCTCTGCTTGGGTCACAGGTTCCGAATATTCCTATTATTGTGATTTTAACCATCATTTCATGACGGGAAAGTTCTGTCTTTTTCTAACTGTTTCTTTCTGTGTGTGTCTGCCTCTCTAGTTGACATTCGAGAGATCAAGGAGATCCGTCCTGGACAGAAGTCCCGGGACTTTGAGCGTTATGTGGAGGACTCTGCGACGCGGCTGGAGCAGGCTCACTGCTTCGTCATCCTGTACGGCACCGAGTTCCGCCTTAAGTCCCTCAGCCTGGCAGGTAAGCACAGCAAAGGCTTACATACTTTCAGTTACACTTTCCATCCTATTCATGAACACTTCTGCTAATATGGTCCTGAGCCACAAACTGCCCACAGGTTGTATGATTTAATGTGTTTTTGTTTCTGGACCTGTTTTTTGTAATGGTGAGACTTGTGTTCATGACTAAATACATCCTTAATGTTGCTTTAATGAACAATCAAGTCAAATTATATTGTAACAGTAAATCACAACCCTGCCTCAAAGGGCTTCACAATTTACACAGTGTGAGACCTCCAAGGATTAGTGACAACAACAACAAAAGATCTGCAAAAACGTTGATAATCACTTAATCTTTTCAGTCTTTTTATTATGCAAAATGCCCCAAAATTCTCGTGTTCCAGTTTATGAAATTACTATTTTATTTTTCATATACAACATTAAATTAAATGGTAAGGGTTTTAGTATGCCAGTCAGGCAAACAAGTGTGTTGTAATAGTATTTAGCCTTTCATAGACAAGTAATAAGGAAAAGTATCACCCGATTCATTAATGATGATCTGTAGTTACAGCCTGGAACAAAAGCACAGTCTTCCACTTTAAAACCTCTGGTAGGATCATTGATTCAGAAAAGAAAAAACCTTCCCATTAAGATATGTTAATTGTAACCAAAAGAGAAGTAAAGAAAGTATTTCTAAGTCAAGTGTTGATTCTCCCTCAGCAACATCAGATGAGGAGATGACCATGTGGGTGAAGGGGTTAAACTGGCTTGTGGCCGACACACTGAAATCTCCAACACCGCTCCAGATCGAGAGGTAAACAAAACACATCACATCTCAAGCTGTGACCACCATGAGATAATGTAATGTCCTTTTTGTGTTCAATGCATTAAACCTCTTAATTCTCTTTTTATTTTTAGATGGTTACGTAAGCAGTTCTATGCCGTTGATCGCAACAGAGAAGACAGGTAAGCAAACTCAATTTAGAAGATTTAACCTTAAGAGATAATCAGATCAGCCTCACAGGAAATGGACGTAATTTGTTTGCTGCACCAGTTGTGTGTCCTTTGCCTAGTTTAACATCTTGAGCGGGCAGACTATCTGCGCTGGGCTGGTAGGTGTCCGAGAGAGAGTTTTGTTGAGGTGTAGTGAAGGAACTAACCCCTCAGCCGTACACCAGCACCTCTTCCTGCAGCAGGAAACAGACTGCAGAGGATGGAGATGTACAGCAATGTTTGTCTGTTACATCCCTGGTGAAAGAGCAAGCCTTTGTTACGCTGTAGGGCTATTGTCTCCTCTAGCCAAAAATTCCAGGCTGTGTAGTAAAAAATCAAGCCGGCAAGATTTTACAAAGCACGAGCGGTGTGTGTTTGCAGGGTTTCCACTTGTAGTAGATTAAAAAAAAAAAAAACGACTTCACCAAAACCAGGTCTTTTAGAAGTCTTATTGTACGTGCGTATTAATGTTTGTGTTGGATTTCTCAACAAAACCTGTTAATTGATGTGATGTGTTTAGGATATCCTGTAAGGATCTAAAGAGCATGCTGAGCCAGGTCAACTACAGGGTGCCCAACATGAGGTTCCTCCGAGAGAAACTTCCGGTAACCTCGTTCTGCTTATCACAATCCACCTTCCCACTCCATCTCCCTGCCCACTTCCCCCTTCAATATGATGTTAGAGATTTATGATGTGTCGTTAACAGTCTTTCTGCCCCGCCCTCCCATTTCTCTGCCTGTCTTTTTAGGACTCCGAGTGAGAAATGGAGACGTGTCCTTCAGCCAGTTCGCTCAGCTCTACCGCAGCCTCATGTTTGATGCTCAGAAAAAAGTAAGTGCATTTTATGTTTCCACGGATAGTTCTGTCCCAGCACTCTCAACCCCCCCCCCCCCAACCCCCCCCCCATCTGTCTCTTCTCAAATGGCTGCGAGATCATATGGACCAGTTGAAAAACCTACCAAACCCCTCTGGTGGAGGCCATTTAGGACACACTCACATGGATGAGGAGGAGGCTGGCTGGCTGGGCTCGGATTAAATGGATGACCTCAGTGCCCCCCACCCCCCTGTGGACTAACAACCCAGCCCCTCTACTGGATGTCAATGCCAATCTACATGACTAACTACATACACTGAAAGGACAGCATGTACATTAATAAACTGAAATTTCCCTTTTTTTGCCCCGTTCTTTCAGATGGAGATCCCGTTTATGCAGAGGTAGATCAAAACTAAAGACACACAGTTAATCTCTATGTTGTCACACACACGCACATCTGTACTGATGCAAACCATTGCTTTCTCTGCCAGGTTCATTGACAGACCAGAACAGAAGATCTCCCTCGAAGACTTTCAGGGCTTCCTCCTGGAGTCTCAAAAGGTAATGTCTCTGGGTCCTTTTGAGATTTCACACAGATTTTTTTTTATTTGCTTGCTCCAATACGTATGTTTTGTATGTGAATCCAGGAACTGTGGGCAGCAGACAACAGCAAAGTTCAGGGAGTTCATGTTCGGCTACCTGAAAGACCCCCCTGAGAGAAGTGGAGCAGCCTTATTTCACCAAGACGAGGTAGGTAAACACGCATCACAGCTTCCCCCCACTTTCTGTTCCCCCTGTTTCTCACTCTTTTGCTTACTAATGGAAAACATTTTTGAGTTTCCGATGCCCCCCTGTGTTATTGCCGTTTGTGGGGGGATGCTCATAAATTAACATGGATAGTCATGATCTCGGCCTTAAGCACCGCCTCCCACACAGCCAGAAAAGATATTGACTGCGGCGCCGCATGAGAGCTCTGCTGAAAGCGAGGGGATGCTTTTTGTGGTCACCATAAAGCTATGATTGAGTAAAGAGAAGAGGAAGCTGCTGCCAACCAGCCTGCATGAGTTGGTAGTACTGTCTGGGCCAGGGGTTATGTTCTATTAGATCGAGATATATAGATATGGGTCATATTAAGAATAAAACATAAAGCAGACTAGTATTTAATGTGGTCCACTTAAGGAAGCCGGGTGGTAAAGTAAAAAACATCTGCTGCCTCTTTTTTGTCTTGATAAGATGGCCAAATGTCACCACTATTTGACTTCAAATCCAAATGGTCAGAACTCTATGTGTAAACTTATAAATTCCATTTGACTGACTGAGGCCATTGGAGAGCACCACTCACTAGGACTGCGTCCACTTGTTAAGGTATGCCCACCAGAACTGCTTTTCCAAGTATTTAGGTATATGTTTCTAGTGGTGTTAAGCAAACTGCATGGTTACAATTAATGTGCAAGCTCCATTGTGATATCTATTATTTTGTACTAAATGTTTGTCTCTTAAGTTATGAGAGAACAGGCTTAAGACAACTTATAACTCGTCACAAAGCCACATATTTAGAAAGGTGTGGTGCAGACACATGCTCAGTTATCTGCATCGTCCAAAGCTCACACATATCGAAATCATACAGAGGTAGTCTTCAGAGTGAAATCTGGAGTTTGCTCTCCAAGCACATTTTGTGAACAACCTTAGTTCATTGCAGAAGTCCTGTAAAACACATCGCTTGAGGCCCTGCTTGTTGTTAAGTCATACATTTGAATATGCCTAATTCCACTACTCTCCTTCTCTCCTGTATAGCTCCTGACATACCTGTTCTCCAAAGAGAACAACATTGGGATCCTCCCTGGACCAAGTGCTGTCCCTGACCATATGAACAACCCCCCTGTCCCAATACTGGAATCTCCTCTTCACACAACACGTAAGGATAGAGCTTTCATGGCATACATTTCATTATGTCTAGCTACTGTCGAGTTCAAAATGTTACGCCTTCCATTACTGTGGTCTGGCAATCAGCTCTGAGAACCTCTTACCAAAGAGGGCTGAACACTGTCGTTCATACTTCAGAAAAAAGTGTATTATTCAACAATCATGTCACAACAAGGACCCCAGGTGTGTTATTTAGAGGGAAATGTATTTTTCCCTCCAATTGAAAAGTGTTGTGAAAGGCAGTTCGACGTGCTGACCTTCTGTACGAGGAGCGATAACAATATTCATTGGAGCAGCGGAATGAAAACTCCCATGAACCTTTGATTAAGTTTGAATTGACGGACTGAATGAGTCAGAAGTGTTTACTCCAGTTAACAAGAAGAAAGAGAGCCTTTTTGATAAAGCCGTATCAATGTGTTTGTGCCACCACTATAGAAAGTGTTGTGTGTTTCTGGCCTGAGAAGCCTTTTTAAAAGACTGGTCAATGCGAGTGTGTTTTTTTGTTGCAAACAATAACGTAACATGATTATTTTTAGCTACCTGACGGGGAGACCAGTTTTCCAGTGAGTCGTCCCTGGAGGCGTACGCTCGCTGTCTGAGAATGGGCTGCCGCTGTATTGAAACGTACGTAACCACGGACATCCACACGCTAGACTTTGTGTACAGTAAATCATGCACTTGACGTTCAACCTCATAATTAACTGTCTTACCCACTTCTTACCCCTGACAGTTGTACCTTTATGCAGCTGTCACACCCTTACCCACACACACATTTGCTGTTACCTAACCCTGTTGTATATGGCGTTTAAACAAAACCCTTGTCAAGCAGGTTTCTATGAATAAGCCTGGTTTATAGTGTGTTAAAGGGTCGCATTACCTCATAGAAAAGTAAACAAACCTGTGAGTCTGAGTGTAAATCTCTTATAACTACCTGACAGAATAGAAATCATCTGCCATTTTTACCATACTTACTTTTGTATTCACAGCAGGTATATAATAAGTGTGTTTATTTTCAGTGGACTGCTGGGATGGTCCAGATGGAATGCCAGTCATCTACACGGACACACCCCTCACAACAAAAATCAAGTTTTGTGATGTCTTGACCACCATCAAAGAGCATGCCTTCGTCACATCTGAGTGAGTCTCCTTGAGCAGAATTCTTTCCGTTTCTTTTTAAAAGCTGTCAGGCGAGAGATCATGAACAAATGAGAGATGATGGAGATAAGGAAATGGCACACACTCTAAATCTAAATCAGAAGCATCTGTGTGGCTGCGCTGACATCATTTCAGTGTGGTTGGTGGTGAGAGAAAAAAATAAGAAAATCACACCTTAACAAAGATAGTTATTAGTTGGAACCTCATTTATTCTGATCTTCGGTCATCCTGCAAGATATCCCATCATCTTGTCCATCGAGGACCACTGTAGTATCGTGCAGCAGAGGAATATGGCCACCCAATTTAAGAAAGTGTTTGGGGACAATGCTGCTGACCAAGGCGGTGGACATCGCTGCAGACGGTCCTGCCATCACCCAACCAGCTCAAGAGGAAGATCCTCATCAAGGTCAGGAGACACCTCCAACTTATACAAAACTCATTTGATTTTTTTTTTCCTGTATTTTATTTATTTTATTTATAATCGGAAGAATTCAGAATCAGGTTTATTACCAGGTAGGTTGACACGTACGAGGAGTTGACTTGTTGCATACATAAAGTAAAACAAAAATAAAAAAACGGAGAACTATTTTAAGAACACTATAATAAAATAAAAAAAAATAAGAAAAAAAGTATAAATGGAGGCTTTTTTATTTTTTTTTATTTTAACAGGGCCAGTGCACAATTAATCAACATTTCTGTAAATGTGCCCCGAGGTTAGCCAAGAGGCTATTTTTCATCTGTAGTCCCTGGACAGATTTAGTAAATCACCCTAAAGATGCATTTCTAAAGTAATTAAATCAAATAAAAGCATGCAACATGCCAAGTACTGGGAATGTTAATAAAATGAAAATAAAACGGAACAATAAAACAAAAGAAAATGTTAAAACCCAGGCAGTGTAGACATACAGTGGGTTGTAAGGTGCCAGAAGAGGTGTCAGTGTCGCGCAGAGCTTATCCCTGACTAACCATGTTTTGAATTGGGATTTAAATCAACTGAACGTTAGTCTGCTCTCTGATTGTAGCTGGAATTGAGTTCCATTGCTGAGTAGCTTCAACCGAAAATGAAAACTGACTGAAGAACTTTTCCTGAGTGGATATACAGTGTTCTGGTAGTGTAATCTTTTTGATTGCAGGTACTTTTCTTCTTCTGTGTCTCCTCCTCTTCTCGTGCTGCCAGCATAAGAAAGCTTGCAGAAGGCAGTGCCTACGAGGAGGTTTCTACCTCCACTCCATACTATGAGAACGATTATCAGCAACATCAATCAAGAATGGCATCCTGTACCTGGACGACCCCATAATCACGTGAGCATGTTTATCAAATGTAAATAGCTTCTCTGCTGAGTTTCAGCACGAATGCAACGCTTGAAATATGATGCACTGAAGCTTTTATACCAAGCCTGTGTCGTGTCATAATACCTAAGTGTTTAGATTGGAGCTATATTAAAGCACTGACACATCATCATCTTGTTTTTAAGAACCAGGCCTTTACTTCATAAATGTATTTTCTTGTTAGATTAGATTAGATTCTTTGTAAGAAAGCAGCTTCCTGTGTATTTTGGCCTCTTCTCAGTGCAACACATGGGTCTTATGAATATTTAATCTAACCGTCGATCCCCTCTCTCCCCTAGGAGTGGTACCCTCATTTCTTTGTCCTGACCAGCAGTAAGATCTACTACTCCGAGGAGACCTCCAGTAACCAGGGCAACGATGATGAGGAGGAGCACAGAGAGGTTAGTAAGCCGGATCTGCTGCTGATACACCATGGAGATGAGAATCACTTGTGTGGCTACAGAGCTGATCCCGGATTTGCAACAGGATCTGTGCACAGACATTGCACTTGGTGGAAAGAGACCAAGTACATTTACTCAAGCATTGTACCTCAGTACTTTTTTGACATATTTGTTCTTTACTTGAGATTTCAATTTCATGCTATTTTATACTTCTACTCCACTACATGTTCTACATTTATTTAACACTCGCAGTTAAAAATGACACGATGTGCACGATGTGCTGATATGGTATAATGCAGTACTGTACTACTAATCTACACAGTATCCAAGTATGTCCATTTGGTCCACATTGACAAACTACAATACGAAATACTCTTGCATGTATAAAAACTGTTTAATATAATAACACATAATATAAAATACCCATTCTGCGTAACGTATTAAAGTAAGTCAAGTATTAAGTTATGTATTTTTTAGACCGTAGTATTTGTAATTTTACCAACACTGAGCTCACATCAGTTGACCAACTTCTTCTTCTCTAATCCTCCAGCCGTCCAACGGTATGGACCAGCATGTGACGGAGAAGTGGTTCCACGGGAAGCTGGGCGCCGGGCGGGACGGGCGGCAGATCGCCGAGAGGTTACTGTCCGAGTACTGCCTGGAGACCGGAGCGCCCGACGGCTCCTTCCTGGTCCGAGAGAGCGAGACCTTCGTGGGAGACTACACACTGTCTTTCTGGTACGTCAACCATGATACTACCATCAGACTTATTTGTTAAGTCTTCTATGCGTTTGTTTCTAAGTTGAAAGATATTTGTTTGACATTAATAAACTGAATTGAAAATATAAATTAATCACATAGATAGGAAATGGTCATGAATGCTGTTTACTGTACTATAATGTATATGGGACTAGACGAATGTTTTATATTTTGTTGAGCTTCATTCGCTACATTATTTCAAGTTTCCAACAATTTGCAAACAAACCAAAGCAACAGTATGTCTCATTTGGTCGCCTATAACTAGGGTTGGGTACCGAAATCCGGTTCCGGTTCGGAACCGTTTCCAACATTTCCATTCCATCGGTATCGTTTAGAATGTTAGTTTCGGTTCTGCTTATCGATTCCTAAGGAAATGCATCTCACCACTTTCTGTAACGGGGCGTGGCGGGGCGTGTAGCGAGCACAGTGGCAGGTTTGGGAAGCAAAACGCGGTTCAGAGTAAGAAAAAAAATAACAATTGTCCGGTGCCTGGATTTATAAGAGTTGTGAGGACAGGAGGACCCCCAGCTCTCTCTCTCTGCTCCGGATCAGCTGATCGCGGTGCAGCTCAGCGTCTCTCTCCCTCTCCCTCTTTCTACACACAGCGGCTCCGCTGCCCGTTTAACAGCTTCATCTTTGTCAACCTTTCTTATGTTCTTTCTCTAACACGTAATGAAGGTTATTAAGCATTTTAGCTCTGCTGTAATATTGACCGCCATTTCCTTTATGAAGTGAACCAGCCTCCCTGTCTGTGTCCTCGCGCTGTCCTCACATCCCCGGACTGTGAGACAGACTCGGAGGAGCACAGGGATGTCAGTATTGGTTTATGAAGCAGGGTATAGAAAATACATGAATGAAATTCAAATACAATGTACTTCTACAACAGTGGAGCAGCTGGGCAGCTGTAGCATGTGTAGGCTATTGCAGGATGTGTATAGATGTGTAATAGAGTGGTACAGGAATCCTTTTATTTTTAATATAATTGTATTCAATAACCGCAACAAAATGAAACAGTATTAAGTGATTTGTAAATAGGATACCAGATATGACTTAATGTTTTCATAAATATGTTTTTCTCCCAGTGAAATTGGCATGGGACTTATTTTTACCCTCTCAAAGAACCGGAATCGAGAACCGAAAAGAACCGGAATCGAAAAGCAGAACCGGAATCAGAACCGGAATCGTTAAAATCCAAACGATACCCAACCCTACCTATAACTGTGTCGTAGTCCCTTTGAGAATGTTGTGAGGCCCCTAGTGGTGGGAAATTACACATTTGTGGGTTTTTATTGTAGAGAATTATAGTTATTTGAAACATTTTTGATATTTACAAAGAGAATTTCATTTGTATTTGTCATCGACAACACAAGATTATATCAAAGTAACATTTATTTTTCATGATCATTTCATTAATTGGATTATTGCCAGTTGCCATTGTTGCCCTTATCTTTGGCTTCTGTATATGTAGTGGAAAACTCTCTGATGTATTTGGTGGGGTTAAGCCTGCAGTGCAAATTAACAGTGACACAGTGGCAGATCAATCAGTGCCACTCCGTCATTGATTGAATGGGGTTGTGATCATTCACCTTCTCTCTGCTGTTATGCAAAGAGGAGTTAACGTCAAAGCTAATCAATCGGCATGTATGTGATTGACCACAATGTACGGGAACAATGCTCATACGCAGAGGGCATTATGTTCAAGGTTACCAAAGGGGGTGTTTGTTTTTCATTAACTTGTCTGTCATAACTATTACTTTACTTTAAAAAGAATCACAATTTTCGATTGATTTTTTTCGTCTTACCAATCGTTGCACCAGGCGTTCGGGGCGGGTTCAGCACTGTCGTATCCACTCTCGTCAGGAGGCAGGCAGCCCCAAGTTCTACCTGACTGACAACCTGGTGTTCGACACGCTCTTCGCCCTCATCAACCACTACCAGCAGGTGGCGCTGCGCTGCAACGAGTTTGAGATGAAGCTGACAGAGCCAGTGCCTCAGACCAATGCTCACGAGAGCAAAGAGTGAGTCTCATCAAGAAACAAATATTCTCTACAAGGCTACAACAATGCCTGACAGCTGTTACTGCTATATCCATTTTATTATTTGATTTATTCATTTTTATGTTTTTATGTTTTAAATCAATTATTTGTATTGACTCTTTTACTTGGAGTTGATTTACATTGTAGACTGGTAGCTGTGAACGTACACGAGGTGTGAAGTGAAACATCTGTAACCATCTGCCGCCTGTCTGTGTTTTGTTGTCCAGATGGTACCATGCCAACCTCTCCAGGAGCCACGCAGAAAACATGCTCATGAGGGTCCCTCGTGACGGGGCTTTCCTTGTGAGGAAGAGGGCGGAGGCTAACTCGTTTGCCATTTCCTTCAGGTAACTTTTAATATCCTATTCCTTTGAAAGGTGTGACATGTTTACATCATAAATCATCATTTATTTTCTAACTTCCTTGTTCAATACAAGGTTGACTGAAGAGAAAGGCAATATGTTTTATTAATATAGCGCCTTTCTTAACAATGTTATAAAGTGCTTCACATCAAGAGCAAGAAAGAAAATAACAAATACATATAAATCACACAGAGATAAAAGCTTTTTTCAGGCAGAGATTTTAAAGCCGTTATTAATTAAGCAACCCTACTCTGAGAAGGTTATAAATTATAGTAAAATTATCTTGTTTTTTTAAACTTCTGATAATCCTGGCAGCAGCATTTTGAAGGAGATGTATGGAAGCCTGGGTAATACATGTGTGAAGACCATTGCAGTAATCAACAAGAGACAAAATAAATCCTAGAACATCATTTATTCACTGTTAAGTTACGAATCCAGATCAAAGACATAATGTCTGTTTCCTTCACAGGGCCGAGGGAAAGATAAAGCACTGCCGGGTGCAGCAGGAAGGTCAGACCGTGGTGCTGGGCACCTCAGAGTTCGACAGCCTGGTAGATCTCATCAGCTACTATGAGAAGCACCCTCTGTACCGCAAAATGAAACTGCGCTATCCCATCAATGAGGACACACTGGAGAAGATAGGCACTGCTGTGAGTACCGCCACACAATCAGAGGCTCACTGGTTAGAAATGCACATAATGTTGTCTGTGTAAAGTAATATAAAATCTTAAAAACAACAAATGTCTGTCTGTAGTTTGCCCTCTGTTGTAAAACCTTCTGCAGCCTAGTGAGAGGGCTTATTAACATAATCTGTTGTCCAATAGGAGCCGGACTACGGGTCACTGTACGAGGGCAGAAATCCAGGCTTTTACGTGGAGGCCAACCAAATGCCAACATTTAAGGTGAGTGTTCAGTCTGGAGGAGTTTGTGTTGAGAAAATCTGCAACTGGACATGCATATAGAAAGATGTGGGTCTCAACCTTATGTCTTGTCTTTCAGTGCACAGTGAGAGCCATGTACGAGTATAAAGCCCAGAGAGACGACGAGCTCTCCTTCATTAAGAACGCCGTTATCTCTAATGTAGACAAACAGGAAGGGGGATGGTGAGTGACTCTTAATTATCCATTAAGATCAATTATATTTGTGCAGGTAGAGACAGTGAAGCGTTATGACGGGGGGAATTATACAGGGTACGACTATAGGATAGGATAGAGAAAATCCACCATTTTAATATCAACCCAATAGAGTGGTGCAGGAATCCTAAAACCCAGAAATGATTCATCATTTGACCACGTCCACTCTTAGTCATACACATTGTTTGTGGTTAGATTCCTGATATAAGATTTGTGGCTAACGCAAGCTTCAGAGTTTTTTCACATTAGTTCTAAGATGTATTTTCTACAGTACTTAACCCACTCGTAAATGTCCAGAAGTAACAAAATAAACGACTAAACGTCATCATGCGCTGGTGATGCAGGCATGCGACCATGATGTATTTCGTTTTTTAGAGTAATGATAGCGTTTTACTTCTGGCAACAGATTTACACCAAAGAAATATGTGGAGCTGATCAGAACTTGTTAAGTATTTTTGCCACAGAGCTTACAAACAAACCTCATCACTGCACCACTCATTTTAGGTATACTTTGTTTCAACTATCATCTCCTCCCATTGTTTTTCCTCTCAGGTGGAAGGGTGACTGTGGAGGGAAGAAGCAGCTGTGGTTTCCTGCTAATTATGTGGAGGAGATCAGTCCATCAGCAGTGGAGCCCGATAGAACTGTGAGGAACACACCCAGTATATTTAAAGTGGAATCGGTGCACCTGCAACCGTCCACAGAACGTTTGGGTCGTCTTCTTTCCTAATCCTCATTCTCCCCATCAATGCAGGAGATGACAGAAAACAGCCCCCTTGGAGACCTGCTGAGAGGAAGTGTGGACGTGTCTTCCTGTCAGATCGGTGAGTGGCTTCTCCGCTTCCTGTTCGACTCTGTCACCATGGCGCAGGGTCAACCCCCTTTTTTGGCTTCGAATTCATGCACAACTTTTCTGCCCTCTTTATTTTACATGAGCAAAGTCACCGCTTTATCGTCATTTGTGTCCATTATCAACCTCTTCTATTATTCATTCTGCACCATTTGGTTTTATTTCTATCCTTGCTTTTCACCCAGCTCTGTATCTGGTATTTTATTGACATCCTACTGTTTAGTCAATACACACCCATTAGTGTTGGCACATGCTGTCATGTGTTGTTGTAGCCTCTTCTAACCACATTTAATACCTGAGCCCGCCGCTCTGCTTTGGCTCTTTGGCTCCATCTAGTGGTGGTCCGGGGAAATACTGAACAACATCCTCTCGTACACTTTGTTCCTTCACATGACCACTGGCACAGTCACAGCAGTTGAAGCTATTGTGGAGAAAGTGATGACGGTGAACCTTGTGGCAGAGCTGCTGTTTATCTTGCACACCACTCGCTGATGTGCTCAGAATCAGAATACCTTTATTAGTCCCACAGAGGGGACATTTACAGCAGAAAAGAGCCAAAGATGGCTTAATGTTTCCTAAGATGCATGCATAAAAACATATTAAAGATACAAAAATTATAATAAAAAGGACACAATTTACAAAATACACATCCTGTAACAGTTCTGAGATATAGCAACCAGGTATATATTATATATTAACGGCATATATATATTGCAAATATTGCACATAGTTGGTATTTAACAACAAGGGGTGTTATAGTCTGTGTTATTGTGTGTGGGGGGGTCTACCAGGGGCCGTGGTTATACAGTCGGACCGCTGTAGGAAGGAAGGACCTGCGGTATCTCTCCGTGAGACACCGCGGGTGCTCGAAGTTTATATTATTTAAACTTTGAAGGCACAATGAGTGATGTTCCAACAAAACAATATATGGACCAGGGACGTGCACACAGGTACGGGCTATTGTTGCCCGGGCAACGGCCCGTTTCCCCTTTTTGGCTGACCTGCCCCTCTGGAGAGAGCGAGAGGTTTTTTTTTTCTGTTGTCATTACATTTCATTTCAAACCTTTATTTATACAGATAGATCCCATTGAGATCATTGATCTCTTTTTCAAGGGAGACCTGCTCAAGTAGTTCCACATGAAACATAAAAGCATAAACAAACAACAAAAGGACATCATACAGCATCATTTACATAATTATCCACATAAAACAGGTACCAATAGCTTCTGATTGACTAGCATCCAACCGAGCTTTAAAAACATTTAGTGGCACCAGATTGTTCAGTTTCCATTTTAATTTGCAGACTATTCCAAGACAGAGGAGCTGCGCATCTAAAGCTGTTCTTCCCTAAGACAGTCCTAGCAGTTGGCACATTTAATAAACCACTGCGATCTCAGGCAGTAGCCACTTACAATTCACCGAAAGATCAGGGAGCAGATATAAGATGGAAGTTTCCCTAACATGGCTTTGTATATAAAAATGTACCAGTGACTGAGCCGCCGTACAGTTAGTGAAAGCAAACCAAGCCCTTGCATACAGGGTACAGTGATGGGTTAATGCTTTACAGTTTGTCACAAATCTTCAGTGCACTGTGATACGCAGCATCCTAACTTTGACTCAGGTCAATTGGCAGGTGCATTCATATACATCAGATCACCATAGTCCAGCACAGGTAAAAAGGTCACAGTGACTAGCCTTTTCCTGGCCTCAAGTGAGAAACAGGACTTATTTCTGAAAAAGAACCCTAGCCTAACCCTCAGTTTTTTTAGCAGGTTATTGACATGAAGTTTAAAAGAGAGACAATCATCAAGCCAGATACCAAGGTATTTGTAACAGGCAACAACTTCAAGTTTTGTTCCTTGCGTAGTTACAATATCTAAAACAGGCTCTGGTGTCTTTTTTGCTTTTGAAAAGAGCATTACCTTGGTTTTATCCACATTGAAAAGAAGCTTTAATTCAGAGAGCTGAGTCTGAATAGTGTTAAAAACAGCCTGTAATTTAACAACAGCCTCCTTAATGGTGGGACCTGCACAATACATCACAGTATCATTCGCATAAAAATGTAAAGTAGCTTCATCCACATTATCACCTACGCTGTTAATATATATGGAGAATAAAAGTGGTCCTAAAACAGAACCTTGTGGTACACCATTAGAAATGTTTAACCACTCAGAAGACAGTCCATCAAAGTGAACACTGGGACCTTTCAGAGAGGTAGTTCACAAACCACCCCACTGCAAGGCTGGATATGCCAATACTGAGTAGCCTCTGCTTTAAGATGCGATGATCAACGGTGTCAAACGCTTTGGAAAGGTCAATAAACAGAGCTGCACAACTCTGCTTATTATCTAAAATACTAGTAATGTCATTTACCACTTTCATTGTGGCAGTGATGGTGCTGTGTTTCTTTCTGAATTCTGACTGATGCTTAGACAGGATATCATTTATAGATAAAAACTCCTTTACTTGTTCACTCACAAGTCGTTCGAGCACCTTCGCCAGAACTGACAATTTAGAGATTGGCCTATAGTTATTTAAAATAGTTGCCTCCCCTCCTTTCAGTAAAGGCAAGACATAAGCAGACTTCCATACTTTGGAATTGTATTTGTGCTGAGGGAGAGGTTAAAAAGAGAAGTAAGAGGTGGAGCAATAAAATCTGCAGCTATCTTTAAAAAGAAAGGTTCTAAGTTGTCCAGGCCAGCCGGTTTCCTAGGATCTAACTTGGATAATGCTTCATGAACAATACCAACAGTTAAAGGAGTAAAACTGAAAGGGTTTTCCAGACCACATTGTTCAGAGTCAAGGATTGGAGCGTTCACAGAAGCAGAAGTACAGTCAGTGACAGAATCAAACATAGAGCCACAAGACACAAAATGCTTATTAAAGCAATTGAGCATCGTAGCCCTGTCTGATATAGTGCCAGATGCTGTGGTAAGGCACGGAGGTAGCTCATTTGGGATATCACCAGTGGAAATCGATTTTATGGCTTTCCAAAATTTCCTAGGATTATTCAGGTTTTCTGTGGTAACCGACAAATAGTACTTTGATTTAGCACTTTTTATTTGAGATGTGAAGCTATTTCTTAGCTGCCTAAAACATAGCCATTCTACCTCTGAGCCTGATTTCCTAGCCTTAGCCCAAGCATTATTTCTCTCATGAAGGAGACTGGACAGCTCAGCAGAAAACCAGGGATTGTTTCGTCCCTTCACTCTAAATGTACGCAGAGGTGCATGTCTATCTATAATTTTCATAAAACCAAGATAAAAATAAGACCATGCAGTTTCTACATCAGCACACAGATTGATTTTACCCCAATCAAAATCAAACAGATCATGCACAAAACCCTGCTCCACAAAGTGTTTTTTGTCTCTCTTTGTGATGACACGAGGTTTAACCTTTTGGACCTTAGTGTCCCTAATTGTGGCTAGAACACAGTGGTCACTCACATCATTAGCAAATACTCCCACAGATGAGTATTTATGTGGAACATTTGTTAAAATTAGATCAATTAAGGAGGATTTATTTGGGGACTTAATATTTGGGCGAGTAGGACTGTCTATAATCTGGGTAAAATTCAAAGAGATACACAGGTTTTTAAAATCCTCTGACACAGAAGTTAACCAGTCCCAATTAAAATCACCAAGCAGCACTATTTCCTTGTAGGAAAGTTGTGATAACAGTTCTGCCAATGACGATAAAGAGTCCTTGACAGCCGAAGGGGCCCTGTAGCAGCCCACCACCATGACCTGTGACCCTTTGTTACCTCAATATTCACGGCTAAAAATTCGAGCTGTTTACTAACAGATTTGGAAACCATATTAGTTACACAAAACTTATTTTTCACATAAATGGCAACGCCACCACCTTTTTTAGGCCGGTCAGTACGATATACACTGTAACCATTTATGTAAATGTCAGAGGCCAAAATGGATTTATCTAGCCACGTTTCTGATAAGACAATGACATCAGCATCAGTAGAACTCGCCCAAATACGGACAAAATCTAATTTAGGTAACAGACTACGCACATTTAAATGAATTAAACCTAGCCCAGATCTAGATATAAGATCAGCAGGAGTAGCTATTTGACTAATACTGCTAGGTGGACCTGGATTTGGCTGTACATTTTCTGATAGTCACAACAATAAAAATACCAAGCACCTTTTCCTCTTAATCAACACACATACATTGTCAGCTGTTCTAGAGTCACCAGCAAACTTCGCGAAAGTGAGATTAGAGTTTAAAAAACAATTCTGAAGGACCATCGTGGCAGGCATGTGAGAAAGACAAACATTTTCCGAAATGAATGTCTGCGACATGCAACAGTGCAACCAGCAATTGTTTGTGCAACACCTCCGAAACTGTACAGGGGATGTCCACTGCGGGCGGCAGAACATACCCGAATCCAGTAGATTTTTCAGGACGACTAGCGATCTTCTCCTTGTCCAGCACAGCCAAGAAAAGGCACAGCAGAAACACGACACCCGCCATTCTCCCAGTCCAGCACAACAGTATCCACGCTGTTCCCGGAGCAAGGTGGAACCAGGCCTCAGCTACAGCAGCACAGCAGAGCAGAGCAGGTGGAACCAGGCCTCAGCTACAACAGCAGAGCAGAGAAGGTGGAACCAGGCCTCAGCTACAGCAGCACAGCACAGCACAGCAGAGCAGAGCAGGTGGAACCAGGCCTCAGCTACAGCAGCACAGCACAGCAGAGCAGAGCAGGTGGAACCAGGCCTCATCTACAGCAGCACAGCAGAGCAGAGAAGGTGGAACCAGGCCTCAGCTACAGCAGCACAGCAGAGCAGAGAAGGTGGAACCAGGCCTCAGCTACAGCAGCACAGCAGAGCAGAGAAGGTGGAACCAGGCCTCAGCTACAGCAGCAGAGCAGAGCAGGTGGAACCAGGCCTCAGCTACATCAGCACAGCAGAGCAGAGCAGGTGGAACCAGGCCTCAGCTACAGCAGCACAGCAGAGCAGAGAAGGTGGAACCAGGCCTCAGCTACAGCAGCAGAGCAGGGGGAACCAGGCCTCAGGTGGAACCAGGCCTCAGCTACAGCAGCACAGCAGAGCAGAGCAGGTGGAACCAGGCCTCAGCTACAGCAGCACAGCAGAGCAGAGCAGGTGGAACCAGGCCTCAGCTACAGCAGCACAGCAGAGCAGAGCAGGTGGAACCAGGCCTCAGCTACAGCAGCACAGCAGTTCTAGCAGCACAGCAGTTCTACTACTACTTCTTCTTCTTCTTACATGTAATTGCCCGCATGGTGAACTCCCTCGACGGGGCCGCTCGCTCTCTTTTCTAGATCGCCCCCTCTCTCTTCTCTTGATCGCCCTCTCTCAGAGAACACTTCACTGCCCGCTTCATTGTAGGATTTCTGCCATGTCTCTACTTTAATTTGACCATCTCTGTTATTATGTGATGGAATACTAAATAAATAAGTAATTAGATGCCTTACACATTACTGTGCTCATAAAGAATAATAAGAATAATGTGTATTGAACTGGTTTAATTAATTAGTGAATTTATTTAAGGTAATTATAGAAGCCCTATTTTATCAGTATGTCTGCAATAGTCAAACTACATTGAATTGTCCCCATTTTTTCTTTAGTAGTTACTAACATTAGATATTTTAATGAGATATGGACCGCAAAACCAAAAATGTCCCTGGTTTTCATTTAAAAAATCAAGTCACCGAATGCAAGTAGTTGCCTTAGCTTATTTTGTTATGAGATGATGATGTGAATTACTGTTCAAATTAGTTAATGTAATAATCGTTTTGGTCTTATATTTTTTTTCGGGGGGGAGGCCCTTTTTCCAGTTTAGAGCAATAGCCCCTCCAAATGTCTGTGCACGTCCCAGATATGGACTCATACAAAAAGAATCCCTTTGACCCATCCATTATGACCCACCAGAAGTGATTGGCGGTGTCTGTATCTGCAGAGAAAGATTTGTATATTTTCTTAAGTATGTATCCAAAGTCATGGGGGACATGGTATGGACTAAAAACATTATTTAATATATTGCTTTAACATATAGAGAGGTGAAATGCCAGTGCCAAATGATAGTGTATCTGGGGTCGGCTTTCCCCCACTGTGGAGTACCATAAGCCTTGCTGAGCCAGGGGGGAGGGGCCTACTTTGAGTGTTGTGTTTACAAACTGAAAATGAAAAATGCAAGTACCTATTATGCTTGACCTTGTTTGCCTCCAACCTTTTTAAAAGCAAGTCCAATTCAGATTGCAAAAGACTAAGATGTTTAAACACAAAAAAGCAATTCAACAGTAGTTTAAACTGATTCTGTAAAAACAATTATAACCTGCAGACAAAAGCATTTTCTCTCTATATCTGCCATTGCTCCTTTTCACTTAAATATTTGTTATTTGTTAGTATTTTATAAAATGTTATAACATTTTCATAGATGCAAGCAAATTAAAATGATTTTGATATTCCTGATGGTAACACGGTCTGGTCTGAGCTCAAATAGGAAAGGGAACCTGTGTTTGTCCTCCTCATAGCAAGTTTTCAACTCGTCTTTCTTACATTTCCAGTTGTGCGTCCTGATGGGAAGGGCAGCCGGCCTCATGTCTTCTCCCTGGTGCCGAGCACCTCCATGCGGACCGGCCCGGTGCTGGACGTCGCTGCCAGCACCCAGGAGGAACTCAAGGAATGGGTGTTCAAGATCCGTGAAGTCACAATGACATCAGAGGCCAAGGTAAATGGATATATATCTACCACATGGCTGACAGAGAATGCCGGTCAGGACTCGTGTTTGCCCTTTAATACCGATAACCTCACTAAGCAGTGAGCTCATATGGTGTTTGTCAGGAATGCCATTCTTCAAAATCACACCGTTACACATTTCACACCTGGAAGCTTTCTTGTTTTACGTGAGCAGTATTTGTTGAGGGAGGAAAAAAGCTTTAGGCAGTGTTCGCGTCGGTGATTTGAAATGACATGCGATACTGTTGGAACAGCTGTATTTAAAGTATGTGTCCCTCTGCACAGCTGGAGGAGGGGAAGATGATGGAGAGGAGGAAGAAGATTGCACTGGAATTATCCGACCTGGTCATCTACTGTAGGCCTGTGCCATTTGACGAAGACAGTAAGGATAATGCACACTTATTGGACTGTTAACATAACACATAGAAATACTAATAATACTTAATACTGAATAGTACCAATTCAGTATTCAATTCTGTCCTCTGTTTCTGCCTCCTGTAGAGATTGGCACAGAGCGGGCCTGTTTCCGGGACATGTCATCCTTCCCTGAGACCAAGGCAGAGAAGTACGTCAACAAGATCAAGGGGAAGAAGTTCCTGCAGTACAATCGACTGCAGCTGTCCAGGATCTACCCCAGAGGACAGAGACTAGACTCCTCCAACTACGACCCTCTGCCCATGTGGCTCTGTGGGTCCCAGCTGGTAGCACTCAACTTCCAGACAGCAGGTAGAAACCGTCCCGTAGGAGCAGATGAAATTCTGGATGTGTGATAATGGGTATCGGCAAATAACGGCTTTAAAATCAAATCTCAGCATCAGCCAAAGCCTATTTCAATATTTCCTCATCAAAGCATCATCAAAACCTGTTAAAATAGCACGACATTTGGTATCGCAATAAAGATGTTTAACATATAACCTAGATGGCAACAGTTTTCTTAGTTTGCCCAGGGATGTGTATATTTTGAAATGTGTTGTATTTTTGCCCGCATCAGCCATCACTATAATAGTAACCATAGTAATATGTTAAATCAGCTACAGGGGAGAATTGTTGTTCTCTGAAATTAAGTGGAAAAAGATATGTGCATGTATCGGCATCAGACAAATCTGATATCGGGTAGCAAATCCTTGTATAAAAAAGCAAAGATTATGTTTGTTTTCTTAATCTTTTTAACGTTTTTTATTTACCTTTCCTCTTCCCCCCCTGTGCAGACAAGCCCATGCAGATGAACCAGGCTCTCTTCATGCTGAACGGAAAGAGTGGCTACGTCCTGGAGCCGCCCATCATGAGGGACGACAACTTTGATCCCTTCGACAGGCATACGCTACGAGGCGTCGAACAAATCACCCTCGAGATAGAGGTAGAGCAAAGACAGATTTGGACTGTGTTCGCACGCACGAGTGATGCCCTTCAGTTGTTTTCAAACTGCGAGGTGCTCCTCTCCAGCGGGAGAGTATAAGAGACACTGCATGAGGTGAAATGGACGGGTGCATGCGCGTGTTCTAAAAATAGCGCTAGGTGGTTGTTGGCCGGCCACTGATTTGAGTCGTTAATTACCAAGGTCAAGTCCTGCAGCAGCAGCTGTGAAACACAACTCCAAATAAGGTCCTTTTAAAAGCCCTGCTCACACTCCTCTTGATAAGAACTCGGTTACATCTGAATATACAGATATGACACACATATTTTTAGATTCAGCATGACACTTCACAAGGATTTCAAGAGCAGTTGTCTGAATTGTGTGTGTGATGGTTTGCCAACAGTGTCAGACTGCCATAGGGGATGTGTTTGTATTCATGCTCTGAAACAAGTGTAAAGATCTGAAGGAGCAACCTGTTTTCCTCTCCCTCCTCTTCTGAAGGTTTTGGGCGCCCGGCACTTGCCCAAACACGGACGCGGCATAGTTTGTCCTTTGATCGAGATCGAGGTGTGCGGTGCAGATTACGACAGTGCCAAGCAAAAAACTGACTCAGAAGGTGAGCGTTACTCTGACTTTTACTATGGGTGTTTCTGCCAGTAATGAAGTGATACTCTGCCAAAACTGAAGGAAGGAGTAGTTACTGTTTACTGGATACATTACCCTCGTGCAATTTCCTGCTCCAAGAAAAACAGGAAGTTGTACAAACAACTTAGCCATGTGTGGGAATACAAAGAGAACACATCAGACACAGTTCAAACTGCTGTAATCAGGATTTAGACGGATAAGTAACATTGTCCAATACGTTTTTACAAATGTGTTTCTTCGCTTTGTGTTATTGATGTTCTTAGCCACTTACTGGACTCTTGTTATTAAGAAAGGATGCTAAAGACAAGTATTTACACCAAATTCAAATGTAACTTTACAAATAACCTTAAACCTTTTAACAGTGATAACATTAGTTTTATATAGCATACATTCTAAATAATGAGTATGCTTTTATTCTCTGCTGTTTGCTGTTCATTTATGGTTGTCTATCTGCAGTGTGGTTCACAATTAGCCAATGCAAAAAAGACTCCTTGAATGAATGAGTCCTAAAATCCTTAAATCAGTGTTTTTGAACTTGCAGCTCCTTTATCTTGAAGTATGTATTTTTTTCAAATGGGTATAGTCAGGTGTCTAAAAATAAGGTCTGTGGTTAACACAAGTTTAAGAGATTTTCAACTTTTGTTTACCACATGTCAGTAAATTCCCCACCACACAAAAAGTATTGCCGTCATCGGGAACATTAGACGTCAACACAACAAACACTAGTCTGTCTTTAGCTTGGTGGTGGGACATCAGCTCATGGGACAGTGGAGCGGGTGTGCTTGTTGGGCCTGCATTTACGCTTTAAAATTCATAAAAAGTGTTTTTCATTAGTGAAGAACATCTTGCTGAAAAAACATGTAATTTTCCTGCTTATTTTGTGTAATATTAAAAAGTCTGATGGCTTTTTCTTAAAGGAATCAGGAATCAATAATATGTCATCCCTGCAACACTTCATATCCCAGGGAGTTTCTTTCAGTGCCATTTAGTGTAATTATACTGAATTTTTACACATGGATGCAATTGTCTAGATATTTTAAGTTATTGCTGAATGTTTTTTTTGTCACTGCTGTTACTTGGGGAAAGAATTGTTATACTGTTACTGTTATTGTTACAGTCTAGACACCAGTGATGATACATATTTGACATTTTTCAATCTTCTCTGTCCATCTTCTTCTTGTCCTCTCCAGCTGATAACGGGCTGAACCCCACGTGGCCCCGAAAGCCATTCGAGTTCACGATATGCAACGCTGCCTTTGCCTTCCTGCGCTTTGTGGTTTATGAGATTGACATGTTCAATGACCAAAACTTCCTGGCTCAGGCCACATTCCCCATTCACAGCCTCAAGACAGGTACACACAGATTTAATGTGCTCTCAGAAATTACCCTTATATCCAGGTGGGAATCATTGCTGTAAGATATGTGTCTTTCTGCAACACCAGGTTACCGGTCAGTCCCTCTGAAGAACAGCTACAATGAGGATCTGGAGCTGGCTTCCCTGTTGGTCCACATGGACATCATCAGTGGCCGGGTGAGTGACTGTTCTTTACCAAATCCTGCTCAGTGATGCTTCCGCCCACAACAAACCCTACAGGCACTGAAAACATGAGCAAAGCTAGCTGACACATTTCACATTGTTGTGGTCCTCTCCAGTGTTACTTTAGTTATTGGAAACTATGACTAGAAGACGAGAGGAGGAGGAAGCAGCACCAACGTCTTTAAACTCCAACTTTGACTACATCAACATGCAATATGTTGATGTAAAAAGGCAATCTAGGATGTAGTTTAAAATATGAATAAACTACCAAATTCTCTCTTTATTTTTGATGACAAATAAGAGGAGACAAAGTTATTACACATTTGATAAAGCACTAAGAGTTAAAGATTCTGGTGAAAAAAATAGACCCATCATTTGTTCATACTGTCTTAAAGAATGAAGTTTAAGACGGTCAATTTGAAGTTGGATGTTACATAACATTTTGTTTTTAGACCAGTGTTGATCTCTGTCGACAACAGTCAATATACAAATGAAACACATTCGATAATATGTGTATTTTAGTAGGTTTTAGAGGTGCTGATAAGATGATTTGGTTACTTTCATACAGAGCTAAGTAGGCCGTTTCCCTATTTTCTCAAAATATATAATATATATCTTCTAACTATTCCTTCAAAATGAGCCTGTATGTTAGTTCTATAGGATACAGTCCCAAGTGTACAGATAACCACAGTCCCATGAACACTGTAGAGGTCTGTGGAGTTGACATTTTGTTTCGTCTCCCCCCCTGTTTCTCTCAGGATGAAAACGGGGAGGTTCTGAGCCCGTTCATCGCAGTGGGGGCTGCGTCAGTGACGGCATCCTCCCCATCTGGGCGGGAACGTTCGGGGGAGTCCGTGTCCTCGACGTCCTCCAACGTGTCCCCTGTGCCCCAGTCCCCGGCCCAGGCACAGGCCTACAGGGAGGGCTCCTTTGAGTCCCGATACCAGTCCCCTGTGGAGGACTTCAGGGTGTCCCAGGAGGCCCTGTTGGACCACATGGACCCCCAGAACAGACAAACAAGGTACATATGAGGTGATCTAGGTTTTTTTAAGCCTGTGCGGTGAGTTTTGTATCGGTGGAAGATTCCAGACATCCTCCTGTCTTTGTTTTTACCTCAGGATGCTGCGGAGGACCAGAGTGGGCGGAGAGAACCGCGTCTGAGTCCAAGCCAATCAGGACACATTTCTGTTGCACCCCCCCACTTGTCTACCCCCCCCCCCCCCCCCACCCAGTCGCCTCTCCCCGTACTGATGATGTCACTGACTGCTGTGAACACTGTTTCCATGGAAACGCCCACCACCGCTTTGGCCTACATTTCAGGCAGCTCTCTCACCCTCCATTCTCCAAACCAACTCCTCTCTCTCTCTCTCTCCCCCTCTCTCCCACCGCCCAGCCCTCTCACCACTCGCCTGATGGGAAGGAGGGACTCCGACACAAGAGTAGAGGGAGGACCGCTGAGAGGAAGCTGACCGTTGGGACAGGAAGAAGAAATTGACATTCATGGGAGAACAAAAACAGGCTGGAGTAGAGTCCCGCTCTGGGCTGGTTGTGAGAGGACGGGCTGCCCTCTCTTGGTTTTAGGTTTGCCCAACATCTGCCTAGTTTGAAGGCTAAGAAATAGAGAGTTATAAAAGGTATCAGTTTGAAACTGTTCCCCAGTTAAGTTTCTTCGCTCTTCTCTCTATTAGTCGTATATGAATATATGTATTTATTCCTGCTATGCTGTTGGCCGGAGAACAGCAGCAGCTGACCTGCTCTCAAAGAGCTTCTTTCTCCATGTTTTTAATTATTCTAATTATTTAAGCCTTTAAAACATTCATAATGTGACTTTTCATTTTTTATATGTGTAAAACACGAGGGCTCTCTACGGCTATTTTAATGTCTCTCTGCTTCATAGAGGAAATTACCGCCTCCAGTCAAACTCACACCATAACCCTGGGGGAATATCTCACCCTTTTTTTGGCATCAGGAAGAAGTCATAGCCTGTTTGTGTTGGAAGAAGTGAGAGCGTATTATCTGCACACACAAACACACATGCATACATTTGATTTCTAATTTACATTCCAAGTATCTGCACATCATTCTATATTCCTGCCTCGCAGGCGCCTTTACAAGCCAGTCTGACACACTCCTGAGTTCCTCCTATCATCAATCATGTCATCATCACACTGTGATGAAGCCGGACCAGGGATACATGTTGTCCTACGATAGGTTGAGGTCCAAGTGATATTTTAGTTTATAATGATCAGGGTAGGATCTGAATGGTTACCCTTGATTAGCGAAGACTTAGTGAACACTCCCACAGGACTAATCCTTACCTAAATACAACAAAATGTTCCTCCTTACGATTTTCAGCCTGCATTCTCTTCCAAAATGTAAATGGGCCTTATTAAGTGCTGCACAGTCATCTTGTGTATCAGATGATAGTTCATTGGCTGCAAGGTTACGGCTAAAATAACAATACTGATAACTGATCATTTGATCATTTTTAAAACAGCTGGTTTGAGGAACACAGTTCTAACCTCTCATTTGACATGAAACATTGTAAATGTGTCACTTTCAAAAATGTACCATACTGTAAATACAGTCAGGCTATTAACATTGCAGCCTTTTGATTATGTGATTTATGATTGAATATTTCAGAAATGTGGAGATTTTTACTGACATTTCAGGCGTAATAGAATTTATGGCCGCTTTTTATTCTGTATTTTTTATTTGTTGAGCATAACTATTCCCATACCTAACACAGCTCTTTGACTACAGTGAATGAACAACGATCACTGTTTCACATTGTGAGTTTAAGTTTAAACAGATGTCTCTAAGAAGAGGTTTCGAGGTCCAAATGTGTTTTACTGCAACCGGCTTATTTGTTTTTATTTCTCAGGTAGGAGTTCCCTGTGTTTGAAAGGAAATTAAGTGTTGTTGACCAAGTGGGAGCATTTGCATTGCCGTTGTAAAGAAGACATCCCATATACACATCATGAGAAACGTTTTGATGCAGCACAAAAACATAAGGGACCTTTTGTGTTTGTGCTGCCACGGTGTTTTAGTCCTGGGGGAGTTCTGTCGCAGCACAAAGCTGCTTCCCAGAAAGCTTTGAGGATTTTTTAAGTCGCACTGCTACAATAAACATTAAATTGCAACTGCCCCTGAATTTATCTGTGATGAAATGTGCAAAATTCAACGTGTAAGCAACTGGATAACAGCTAAAACATGAATGTAAAATGCTACATGTTGCAATTCGTTCCCAACTTTAAATTCCCTTTCTAGCTTCGACTCATAAATATTTGTCTAACTTGCTAATTCAAACTTCTCCTGAACAAAATGTTGGCGTGTTTTAAAAGTGCAGGGTTTTTCATGTCCTTCGTTTGTGGAGTGAGTCTCTTTGGGTGGAGCAGAGTGTAAGCTTCAGATTTAGCAGTAGCTGTGTTTCTGTGGCTGGCGGAAGACGCATATATAACCAACGGTGTTATCTTTCCAGGTTCGTATCAGAAACAGTGTTTCCTCTGCTTTTATGTGATGACTATATGATGTAAACTCAGTATTCTCAGTCAGTGTTTGACCACTGAGACACACCTAAGCCATAGGGTATGATTTATGCTAAGGTTAAAGCAGGGACAGGAGTAAATACTTAAGTCTCAACTACATTCTTTTAGCATCTTGTGTTTGCAGCCTCATATTGATTCCAAGGCTACCCCATATTAGTGGTTTTTTTCTTTCCGTTGTCTTTATGGAGAGCTCTCCCTCCAATGCTGCATTGCTCTTATTGCCATCTGCTCATGTCTGTGTACACATCATCACAGCCACATCATTCACCTCGTGCACAGCCACGCTACGCCCACGCAGCCGCTCTCCCTTACTCTCTCTGATCGGCCTCCTGTCAGCACTGTGAGCGAGCGACTGCTGCTCAGTTTGTCGTACCGGTTATGGCGGGACATCGTGAACTCTCAACCTGTAAAATGGTCTAGATCAACCAGACTAACTAAGAGCATCTCTGTGGGTGTGCAGGGCCCATTAGCCTAATTTGTTTTCACTTTTTCTTTGCTCCAATTATGTGTTTTGTTACCGACAGTCTCATTTACTATCGCCTTTCTGTAATGTGCCTAAACTATGGAGAGGGAAAGTATTAATTTTAATTTTGCCTTTCATATGAAACATATTAAATCCTGAAAAGTAAATAAAATACTTACTACTTTATGCCGGTGTCTTATTTTCATTGCATTTTTTTTTCTCAAGTTAAATGTTCAATTGCATCACTGAGAATTATCAACCTCAGATACTGCACCTCTGGAAGTGTGTAAACAGCTGCCTGAGATGATTAGAAGAAACGATCATTACGTTTTTTTTGTGCATGGTCCTTGATTGTAAGGACGTTATTTTCTTGTGGGTTCAGACAAATCAAGCAGTTTTAAAGTTGTCACCTTGAGATTTTGGAAGGTGTCGCTATTTGTTGTTCTAGTCGGCATTTTGTGCTATAATTAACGAGCACAGCCAATGATGGGTGAAGGAGATGGGGAGGTCAAGGAGCCAGACTTGTTACAATTCCTCAATGTATTAAACCCTCAGGCCATGTTTCATATACTAAGTTATCAAGACAGATCTGTATATCAAATGTAAATTATTGTTAGTAGCAAACTTAAACAAGAGGCTTTTTGTTGGCTCCCTCATAACTAAAGCATTATTGTTTATAGTCATGACCAGGCATAACTTCCCCCCCCCCTCCCCCATCCCATTATTGTACACCATTAGGAAGCGTCTTGAAGTCACATATTTATTACATTCTGTTTATTCTGCAAATGACATCTGTAAAAAGTATACATCAAGCCTAAGTGTGGAAAGTTCAGTTATTTTACAGTACATTTTTATTTCATAGGAGAGCCCCATAAAAACAAATGTATGTACAGGTGAGTGACAAAGATGCACTCGATGCTACAGCACAATCCAGATTCCATATAGTCTACGTGTCGCATTTTGTTTAAACAGGGTGCTTGCCTTCTTAGGATAACGGAATTCAAAACATTTTATTTTCACTAAACTGGACAATTTAAATGTCCTAGATATGAAAAGTAAAAACAAAAATATCTAAAAAAGACAAAGTTGAAATGATCAATGCTGAGTTCCACATTTACACTATGAACAGCCTTGCTAGCACATTTAAAGTAAGCTGCAAGCATGAAGACAAAGTGTATGAGTGCAGGTTGTTGGAAAAGGGGAGTATGAAGATGGCACAATGGAAAAGGTCATTTGATCTACTTTAAGGCCTTTAAAAGGCAAGCACCCTGTGGCTAAGAGCTGTGCAGTATTTCGTACCCCAAAACAAACTATGAACAGGCTGTTAACACTCTTTCGATCCTTGTCCGAGTGTTGATTTGGTCGATGACTGTCCAAAATCCCACCCCATGCTCCTAATCAACATCTGCTGAGGTCCCGCCACTTTCTCCCTTTGCTCCCTCCAAAACCACCCCTTCCTTTCTCCCGTCACAGCAGGCAGGCGGAACAAAAACAGTAGAAAATATTCGGGCCCCTCCTTCCTCTCCTGCACTTCAGTCTCTACTGGGACTTCCTTCTGAGGAGAAAATGGCGGACGGGAGGGTTCTGGAGAAGGTCTGTGTAGCGGAGGGGTGGATTCAACAGCAGGAGGAGGGCAGGGAGTGGGTGGATAAGAGGGGGGTTAGTGGATTTAGTGTCCATCTCATGTGGTGGGGGATGTCATGCCTACCTCTAGGGGTGTGAGAGAGGGATGGGTGGGGATGGCTTCAGGGTCCATTTCCCTCCAGTGATCCCGTTACAAGCACATCTGCCGTCTTATCCTCAGACTACCGACACAAAGACCACCTGCGTTGTGAACTCCATCCTCAGAAAAAAAGAGCCACTTCAATCTGTTCCTGTAGTAACAAAAAACAAAAAGAAATTAGAAATCCATCGCCCTGACAACATGCTCCAGAGGACAAGAATAAATGTTCTTTATTTATACACAGTGTACTGGTGGCAGGCACCACATGCCTGTCACAGCACACCTCGGTACACATCATTATGAACATTGTGTTTTTTCCTGTTTCACCTTAGACAATTATCCATGTTGTGATTCATAGATCATATAACCAGTGTCTCCCTAGCTCTATCACTTTCTCCCATCACAATTGGACAACCTAATTTTGTATTAACTCGTAACAAAGCCTAAATAGTAACCCATAGTATGTTTTTGGGAGAAAAGGTTGGAAATGTAGAAAAGATAGTCAGAGTGGTAATGAATAGAGAACGCTTGTCGAGTGGATATCAAGTCTCCATGGTGTCTGAATAAATATTTCAGTAATCGGTCGATTAATCACAGATGGTCCATCGAAAAATAAATAATCTGCAGCTTTTCCAATAATCGTTTCAGTTAAGCAAATTTGTTAAATACTCCAGTTCGGTTTGTTGCTTCCTTTGTCACATTTGATAGCAAATTAAATATGTAAAGATTTTTGAAAGGTTGGCTTGCACTTTTGAATGCCATTTGTAAAAAAACGACTTTTTGCATTTAATAGATTCATCTAGAAAGAAAAAATGTGTTATACTCTGCTTGTTGACTTGCAAGGATTTTATGACTGTATGTAACACACTAAAGATTGCTCGTGAAACGAAGACTACCTTTAGTGGGATTCACAGTCTCGTCAGTGTTGGCCTCCTCTGCTTCTGTTGCGACACCACACACCGACTGCTCCATTTTCTCCTCCGTCCCTCCTCCTGGCTGCGGCTCCGGGGGGGAGGATCCTGTTGTTCGTGGCTCAGCGTCTGCTGCGACTGCTTTGGGTTCTGTCTCCTGAGCAGCAGCCGTCTGTTCCAACAGAGGCAAAGACGCTGTGGTAGAGAACCAGTGTCGTACCAAGTCTGCTGTTAAACCACTAGCCTGAGCTAGTTCCTGCAACTGTGCACAAAGAATAATCTGTGTTAAAGGACAGGGAGGATACATTTTTTTAATTAAAACCTAATTAAAGCTTGTCATAGCTTAAGAGCAGCCACCGTTATCACAAGTGACAATTACAGGTTGACAGTAAATGCTAAAAACCTGTGTCCAAAAGCATAATGAGGCATTCATAAAAACGTTGCTTATAATCAAAAGTTCTCTTATTTGTTTATAACTCACATTAAGTAGGAATGATTTGCTTTATTTCAGAAAATAAATAATTGTGAAAATCAAATCCCATAAAAAAATTGAATTGCTCCTCCGTTCTAAATGTGTTAAAGGTGGGGTATGTAATTTTGGAGAAACCAGCTCGAGTGCGCTAGAATTTGAAAGTACACAACCGGAGAAAATCTGCCACTTCCTTCAGGCTTCCTTACAGAGCCCCTCCTCCAACACACACGAACGCGCACATGACCAATGAGGGCACGAGATAAGCTTGTGCACAGATGGAAGGCTGACAGGCAGGTAGGCCATCCAGTTACTTTAGCCAGGCCGGCTAAAATGATTGGTTGTGCTTTTTACAGTACTACGGCTTCCACAGATGACTTTTTTTATGTATTTATTGTCAAAGCATTTAATGTATTCATTGCTATCGGGATGTTAAGAGCATTCCATGGAATATAACAAAAAGTGTTTCTGAAATAAATGACATACCCCACCTTTAACACTATTTGTTGTCTCCTTACCTGTGACTCCTCCAGGCTGCTGTAGGTGTCGCGGTGGGCCTGCAGGATCTCTATGTTCTCCTTCTGGAGGTCCTCTTCCAGAGCCATGGTCTGGTAAGCCTCCAGCCACTTCAGCTGGCCGTTCTTCTGCACATAACGGCAGTCTCCAAACCAGCGCACCACCTCTGGTCGGGGCAGTCCGGAGCTGCAGATCAGGTCATCGTACTGCGTGGCGCTGGGCCACTGGGTACGAGCGTACACTTGTTTGAGCTGTTGCAGCTGCTCCGCGTTCTTCTTACCTCGTAGGGCTGTGGGTTTGGGGGAGTTGGATGGTTTGTGTGTTGGGGTGGAGGGTTGGGATGGTTTGGGGGTGGTGGCTGGAGTGAGGCCTGGGGAGGATGCAGGTGTGTTACTGGAGTGCAGCGGGCTATCCAACCCTTCACCCTCTGCTTTGCTGTTGGCCTCCGTCACCTTTAGCATCTTCAGGTTGATTTTAATAGGGTTCACTTTCAGTTCTCCTGAGCCTTCCTCTTTCTGTCTCTCCTCCCCATCAGCTTCCATCTCCCCCTCCTCCTCTCTCAGCACCCGCTCAGCATCCTCTTTCTTTTTCTCGGCTGCCAGCCTCTTCCTCCTGTCAGCGAACCAGCCATGGATCTCCCTCCTGGTCATCTTTGTCTCAGATCGCAATCTGTCCACTTCCTCTCCTGTCGGGTCTGACTCCTGGAAAAAACTGGCCTCCAGAGCTTTCAACTAAACATAAGACAGGAATGGAAAACGTCAAAAAAGGACTGAGTAGATTTAGCAAGAAGGATAATCGGCACAATTTAAGATGTTTCTTTAGGCACTTATCTAAAGGCATTTCATCGTTTTAAAACTGTATGCAATAACACTCACCTGATGAGGTTCTCTCTCCTTGTAGCGGATAGCTGTGAAATCTGGAGAAGGAGCTCTGGGGAGTCGACGGGAAGGTGTGGTGGGAGAGGTTGGAGTCTGTGATGCAGTCGGGCTCAGGGGGGCCGAGCTGTGCTGGGGAGTTTTTGATTCGGAGTTGCTGCTGCTCTCAGACAGATCCACAGGTTGGGCACCGCCAGCAGCTCCGCCCCCTGCCATACCTGAAGCGCTCCCTGCTGCCCCCGCCTTACTCTGCGCCCCTGTGCTGGAGCGGGACCCTTTGAGGTTGCGGAAGTGGTAGCGCCGGTCACTGAACCACTTGCGGACTTCTCGTACTGTGAGCCCGGTCAGAGCGATGAGCCGGTCAACCTCCTCCTGGTCGGGAAACTGGCAGACCAGAAAACTGTCCTTCAGGTGGTTGAGCTGCTCCTGAGACTTTTTGCCCTTATAGAAGCTGGGGTCCAGGAACGCGTTCACAGACATCCGAGATGCAGGTGAGGGGGAGGGAGACTTTGAGATGGGGGAAGACGCCTCTTCCATTTTGATGGCTGGAGAGTTGCTGGTGGTGGTTTCGACATCATGCGTGTCATTTTTGATGCTGCTATCGTTGGCATCTTTGCTCTTCTGTCCCTCTCTGCTGCTTTCTGTGGACCCTTTGTTGTCACTCTTCACAACGTTGGTCTTGTTTGCTTTACTGAAATCAGTGTTCTTAGCATTTACATAGCTGGTGACATTACTATTGCTCTTATTATTGTAGTTTGCACTGCTTTGTTTACCATTGACACTGCTAACCCTAGCATTACTGCCCCCTAAACTAAGGTTGATGACACAAGCCTGACTGCTAGTAATAATACTGCTTGTGCCCCCTCTCCCACTCCTACTACTATTACTGCTGCTAATTATGTTGCTCCCAGTGCTACTGCTGCCCCCCGTCCCCACCACCATGCTGACGCCTTTGTCTGCCACCAGGGCGGCAGCGGGACGGGCCTGCATGGGGCGGGCTGCTGCCTGGGGCTTCGGTGTGACAGCCAGGGCCAACGGAGTGCTGCTAACCTGGATACCATTTGCCATGATAACCCCTCCTTGGCTGAGAAGAGAGCCCTGCAGGAAGTGAGGGATCCCTGTCGCCCCCAGCGAGGCAGGCAGGACTGTGAATGTGTGATGGGTCGAGGTTTGGTGACTATGGATGTGGTTCTGCGAGCTGGCAGGTGCAGTCTGTATGATGGTGTTGAACATCTTCCTCCTGGCCTCCTCTATCTCCTCAGGAGACCAGCTGATGCCTTGTTTGAGTCTCTGGGCCGTGAACCAGATCTTGATCTGCTCTTCTGGGAACTTTGTGACCACTGTCAGGTAGCAGAGCTCCGCCTTTGTGGGGTAAGGAAACTTACTGAAGGAGGTCTTCAAGAAGGAAGAGGAGTCCATGGAGGCACTGTAGGTAGGGATGCTGCTCAAAGGAATCATCACCTGGGAGGAGAAAGATTATCGCATTATTCAATCTCTTATTAATCTCATTACACTGGGACACAAAAAATTCATTAAAAAAGTTACCTTGGGGAGATTTTTGGAGGTTGAATGCGAAGCCGAGGAAATATTTGAGGAGACTGTGATTGGTGCAGATTGATGAAAGTTTCTGTTTTGAACCATTGAGACCACCTGTAGGGAAAATATTTAAAATGTATTAAATGTTTTTCATATCTAATATAAGTCAATTATAAACCAAGTTTTCCAAAACAGCCTAATGACCACCTACCTGTGTGATGGGAGTCTTGAGCATTGGTAAAGCTCCAGAGCCGTTGACTATCTGGATTGCTGAAGGCAGAGTGACTTTTGTGGTCCCATTGTGGACGATGGTGGAAACATGGGTGACTGTGACTGCAGGAGGATCTTTTCTCTCAGTCTCTCTAGGAGAGGAGTCTGAGGAAGGCTCATCAGAGATAGGGTGAGACACCACTATCCGTTTAGACTCTGATTTGCCCTTCAGCATCCTAATCATCGGGGTTTTGGTGATGGAGATCTCGCTTTCTTTCCCTGTTTCTGCCCCAGTTAGCAGATTCTGCTCCACCACAACCCTCCTGTCCTTCTTCCTCAGCTGCAGAGTTGTGTTCAATGTGCAAGGGTGAATCCTGGCATTATGCAGGGCCAGCCCCTCAAACTTGGGCGCTGAGACCCTGCAGCTTACACAAAAAAAGCTGGGGTCCGCACGAAAGTCTGGGTGCCCAGAGTACACATGATCCAAGAACAAGTTAAGGTCATGGGTTTCAAAGTTACAAGGCTTACAGGTGTAAGTGCCAGCACTGTCTTTGATGGCGTCCCCCGCCTCTGGTCTGAAAGACTCTCCTGGGTCGGGAGAGCTATGTCTGCCACCACCAGAAAACCTGGATTGACAGTAAAAATCCGGAGAGTCCCGGTCAACCTCATCTGTTGAGCGTATGATCTTGCTGGGGATCATACAGGGGATAGTGGTCTTCCTCTTGCTGGCCATGGTGCGACCACAGGGTGGGTTCTTCAAATGGCTGGGAACAGGGTGTGAGTGAGATTATGGGCTGACTATAGACCATGCATGGGGGAAGGAGGACAGCGGGACATTTCCATAGGTCCACTTGTAGTTCTCACTGCAACTTCAAAGAGGGAACCTGGAAATGAAAGAGAGTAACACGTTTTAGAACAAGTCAAGTTTTAAGATAAGAGGTAATTTATTGATCTCAAATTGGGACATTTTAGAAATTTCCAAATTTGGGATCAATAAAGTACCTCTAAGTTTTGGATTGTGGCATAAAATGTTTCAAGTACAAATGACGGAAGAGTCGTGAGAGGGAGAACAGATTGCAAAGAGAATAAATTAGATGGGATATCTTACGCCACTCAGTACAACCCAGATTTCTCAGCTGGAAGAAAATCACCCATGGCTGGATTTTTCCAGGTAAAATATCAACAAAACAGGTCATAATAAGCATTGGTGTTAAGATTCAGCCCGAAGCCTTTTAAAAACTAGAGTGTTGCTTGAAGATCTTTAAATAAAATCTAGTCTTGTCCTCAACTCCCATGAAACTCAAGGCTATCTCTTTTATGAGGGCATTCAACCCACCTCAGTCTGCTCCTTCACTAAAGGCTTTTTAGGAGAGCTCCTGTCCTACCCTCCTTTCCCCTCCCCCACACAACTCTGCCGCACTTCCCCTCGTTCAGACACACCCCCACAGAGAGAGCACATTCTGTATTTTTTTTTTTATCTAAAGCCTCTGTAGCTTCAGTGAATACTTTTTATGAAGATTTCCACAGAAATTCTCACTTGTGAATGAGTTGCTTAAGATAGAGTCTACTTGATAATTGTGTTAGTGGGTAGATCAACAGATGTTCCTCAGGAAAATGGCGTTCTCGTCCAACACTAGCACAGACAGTGCAGATTGAAACCGTAGGCCTGCGTAAGTGTGAATGTGAATCTTCAAAATGTTCACATCACCCCTAAATCCTTTGTCCCCCTTACAAAATGGCGAAGCTTCCTGTGGAGGAGTGTTCCCCTCCCTCTGACAGAGAGGTAGTGATGCAGAATTGGAGGACAGCTCTAGGGCAATTACTCTCCCAATCACTCTTCACCGACATGACACCTCACGCAAAGAGCAGCAAAAGCTCACAAAAGTTCAGCAGCTAAAAGACGTTTAACAGGAAAACCCTAAAACCTTTCAAAGTCCAGCCCCTCCCTTCACCAACAAATCCAAACCAAATGCAGCTTTTCTGGTAGGCCGCCAAATCTAAAATAATCATGCTCTTTCAAAATAGAGCAGTCCTATACAAAAAATGTTAAACTTGAGAGGGACTTGTTTCAGATTTAGCATAACCTCTTGATGCACAATAATGCTGCAGCACCACTATGTCCCTTTCAGGTGAGCAGCACACTACAAGTTGTCATCATACAATTAACCAAACCACCAATCAAATGTAACTAATTCAGTGGCAAAGGCACTCTTTCTTTTTCACACACACACACACACACACACACACACACACACACACACACACACACACACACACACACACACACACACACACACACACACACACACACACACACACACACACACACACACACACACACACACACACACACACACACACACACACACACACACACACACACACACACACACACACACACACACACACACACACACACACACACACACACACACACACACACACACACACACACACACACACACACACACACACACACACACACACACACACACACACACACACAGCTTTACATAAAGGTCATGGTACATTAACTCAGAGCCCAGTTAACCGTCACAGGCCTGGGGTGTGACGGATGCCCTTTCACACACTTACCGTGCTATTTGTTATATGTATCTTAGTTTGACGTAATGCATCTGAGAGTGAGGGGTAAAGAGGCAAAATAAGTTTGCTACTGTGGGGGGAACGTGATGCCCCCTTGTCCCCCCGAGCATGCCTCAGAGAGAGTAACTGCCCTCAGCTCGGGCTGTTGTGCACCCCTCCTACTGCCCTGCCATTCAGTTCTGCATCAGGGGGCACCGCTCTGCCAAGGCAGGCTGGTCACATGACCAACACAAAGGCTTATGGGGGGGCAGTCTCAGCCATCCATCACGTGGTTCGATTGGGTGTGGGGGGGGGGGCAAGCGAGAGGAGAGGACGGTGGGGGATGGGCAGACAGTTTGGGGGTGAGGAGGCAAGGGAAGGAGGGGTGTTAACTGTCGTGGAGGAAGCACTGAGGTGTTTCAGTGAGGAATTTCTCCTCCCTGATACCCCCCTCCAACCAGCCAACACCACCCCGCCCTGCTAACCCCCGATCTTCAACGCCCCCTTCTTGCTCCAAACTACAATCACAGTCCTTCCCTCCTCCCTCCCTCCCTCCCTCCCTCCCTCCTCGCTGCACCGACTGGAATGTTCCAACCCGAGCTCTTCAGCCAGTGGACACAACCTGAAGTTCAGTTTGAGTGTCTGTATGTGCACACTCATGCGTCTCAGTGTATCATGCTCACCAATTACTCAAACTAAAGACAAACACATAAGGTATCACAAATTATCAAAAATAAATCATGTAAAAGCCAACAAGCGGTTACACCGAAAGACAGCGCTACGATCGCAACAGATCTTGCATCTCACACTGATGGCATGTGAGACAAATTAAAACACTGTGACCACATTTGCAGATAAAGCTTGAGTCTTTGCAAGGCGAGTTACCAGCGCAGACCCAGAGGCCTCACACAGGTGAGGACAGAAACAATGCACAATGCAGGCCGAGCTATTATCGGCAAGTCGACATGTGCAGCTCATGTCTCCGCAATGCCGGGCTCAGACAGAGCACTGTTGACTCACGGGTATGAGCACATCGGCCAGAAACTTTAATTTGAAAGCTACACATAGATTGACTGACCATGTGGTGATGGTGGGTTTGTGTCTGTTATGCGTGTCAGCATTTGCATGTGTGGGTTTCCTGTGAGATTGAGAGTGGAGAGAAGGGGAGGTGGGGGTGGGCGAGTTGAGCAAGTGTGCTCACGTCTGTGTGTGTATGTGGCGTGCGGGGGTGGCTGCCTGCATGCCTGTGTGTGAGGCTTGTTTACCGAGGTAGTGAGGCTGCCATTTTTTCTGCATGTGAGAGTCAGATCTCCCGGTGACACATAAAGGCCATGTTCTTGACTTACTGACTCTCGTCTAGGCCCGGGCTGTGTCCTTCGAGTACAGGCAAATGATAACACACTCTAGAAATCCTACAGCTCGGATGCTTGGCGTAGCAGTAAGCTAACTCCTCACCTATCTGAGAATACAGGTGTAATGTTGATATGTTTACATGTGTAACAAATGCTCTATGGTGTACAACACAGGCAGTCTTTTCCTTGTTTGCTCTTGCTTCCACATTTGTCTTTTTTTCTCCCTCTTCCCCTGTCTCTTCACCCTCACTCCCCCCTCCCTCTCCCTCTCCAACAGTCTCTGCACCCCTTAACTCCCTCCCTCCCTCCCTCCCTCGGTTTCTTCTTCTCCTCCCTCTCTTAGCAAGTTTGGCCCAGGGAGACAGGTCGGCAGCGCCACTGGTGTGTTACTGTCCCTATGGCAACCACCTCCTACCCCCTCTCTCTCCCACCAGCTCCTTTCTGTAAAGCACATGCATGTGAGTAAACACACACAGACATGGTTACTCAAACCTTGGCGCACACACACATCTCTTATGCATCCAGTCAGTCCCCAACTTGTTTGTTCCACACACCCCTGTGAGTGGTATTTGGCGAGTCCCTGCCTTGCTCCTATTTCAGTGCCTACCTCAGGCGGTGTTGATGTCTCCCAGCTAGGTGTGGTCGCCGTCGCCTGGGCATGCTATTGGCCAGAGCTGATGGCGTCTCTTCCTGTTTAACTCTAAGTCCCCCTCCAGACATACTGCCCTGGCTCTCTGTGGCTCCCGTGTTTGGCCTCAACGGCCTGAGGCATGCAGGGCTTCTGTATTCACTGTAGGCAACAGAGGCATGGATACATAAACAGGGCTGGAATCTCTTTCAGAGACGACTGAGGGACCACCTCTATCCCCAAGGGTGAGCCCCCAGGCTAATTATAAAGTCTTCACCAAAGCCTTTTACCATATACTAGTCTATGTTCCTAAACCGTTGCTTTTTCTACTATGTACCAAAAGAGAAATCCTTCGCCATGTTTTCTTCTCTCCCAAAACAGAAATATCTTGACAGCTACTGATTATACTCCCACCTTAAAAAGACATGGCTCCAATATGACTCCTCTTGTCAATAAACTCTAGGGTTTTCACACACTTGTGAATCTGCTGACGCTGATACACGCTCACAACCCTCAACGCTTACACGTTTTGTGGGTCTGAACTTATTACCACTACCATTTCATCGCCAATACAATAGTGGCAACGGTAAGGAAACCTCAATGACTGTGTCCTACGGTGTCATTCCATCTGCTACTGAGTCCCACTTGGGCTGCTCTCAGGTCAGGGAGCGGATGGCTGTGTGGGTTGCAAACGGCTGCAATACTGTGGCCACTGCCAGTGCAGGCTTTAAACTGGGTTGCTGAGAGGGGAGGGAGACAGAAATGGCGGAGCACCATGCTCTGTGCTGTCCAACCTAAAATGGCTGACATCCCAAGCTGTTAACCAGCCAAGCAGAGCAAGAGGCTGCTGCTGCTGCTGCTGACCCAAACCGCTCGCTGTGTCCGGACATGTGAGTGGATCACACTGCTACCCCACAAAGATTGAGAAAAGGCTCTAGAGTCACATCTGACAATATTTGTTGTTGTCAAACTTGGTAGAGATCTGGAAGTAAATTGTGGGTCAACACAGAGAGAGGAATAAACTCACTGATTACTGAATGACTATCACACACACACACAAAATAACTCATTTCCTTTTAAGATGTTGTTAGATGTGTAAAAAGGAAACTTGAAAACACAGAAAATCATTCTCACGATGAACAGAAGTACAAGGCCAAAATACAGTTTACGTAAATGTTCTTATGATTCATCCTTTCATAGAAAGCAGCTCAACCTTTCCTAAACTGAGGGATAGAATGGGAGAAAGAGGGGAGGGGGGGGTGAGACTTTTCAGATTGAAATGTACAGCCATTGAGCTCAAGCATCACCACAGCAAGAAGGGGCATAATAATAACAATAATATTAACAACAAAAATAACTGACTTTTGTACCTATTGACAACAACAACAACAAACCTACATAGCCACATTGATTATTTAATCAGCAATAGTATAGGAGCTGACCTCTTGTATACTGAGAGATGTACCACTGTGAGAGATAAATATATAGGTGGATTAAGCTGCCTGTCTATGCTGGGGACTCACGTGGACATCAGACACAAACGAGCTGTCTGGGAAAGCTTTGCTCTAATCCCTGGAGTCACACACTCATGACAACACTGACATGATAGAAATCCAAGACAACAACTTCAGACTAGTAGGCAACATAAAAGCATTAAGTTATGAAGCTTTATGAAAAGTGTGTATCCTTGATTAAACCAATCTGTGAACATTACACTTTTATATGACAAAAACAACAAAAATATAGGTTTTATAATCAGGACCTTAAGGTCGTGGGTAAATCATAGTTAATCAGTTGCACAATTGTCCAAAATAAACTCTGAAAAAAGTCATAACTGATTGTCTAAATGATTTCTAACTTCATTTATGGCACAGACTGAAAATAGGGAGTTTAAGCTGAATATATTAAATGTATGAATTTAATGTAAAGCGACAACATATAATAGCTCCTTATATAAACAATACATGTTTTAAAAAGATGAGGAAATAGCGGTATTATGTTAAATGGCACAGAGTGTCTGTACTGTAACGCTAGTCCCAGAGCGCAGCGGCGTCAAACATTTACGAAAATGATGCGTGTTCATCTTCCGCTCAAGTTAGGCGGAGTGAGCCCCAACTTAATAGGCTTGTCTGCGTTATAGGTTTTAAACATTGCAACCAATTCAGAGTGGAGGAAAAGGCAAGCCCCCAGCCCAAAAAACTACTCTCTCTCCCCCCGCTGTCGCCATTTTAAGCAGGCGACATGCAGCTGAGCCAAAGCGCAGCCCGCAAAGGTAAGGCTGCACTATTATAGCCCGCACAAGTTTTGGGAAAGGTGAAACACTTGTGTAAATGTGTATTATAAAACCACACTCACCTCGCTTTGTCGGAGCTCAGTGTATGCAGCGCAGGATTAAAAAAAAAAGTTTACAATGATATGGGCTCAGTGGAGGCAGAAACTGACGGGAGGCTTGGGCTTCACTGATGGCAACTTAGAGGTGTAAGCCCCCTCTGTCCATAGGCTGGTGATAAACGTGACACTGGAGCCAGGCTGGTCCCTACAACGCTTGTTTATTTCGAGTGGCTCTCTGTGTTAAAGCAGGCAGTGGAGGGGAGGAAAATACGACGGACGTACCGAGGGAAGAGACGCACACGTGACTCAGACGTCACTGACGGTGGAGTTGGCGTGAGAGCTCGAGCTCCGCGGTGCAGAGAGCAGCAGAAGTGAGTCAGACATCCCGTCCTGACTTTGACCCAACAATACGTGGGGGTCCTGGTCAAGTTTTAGTAAGCAACAAAAGATTCTCCTGTCTAGGTGAGACGTCATGTGTTACAGCAACTCACACCTGTCCCTCTCTTCCAGGTGACCCCTCTTAAAGAGATAGAAGGCTACATTGTGTCAAAAGTTCATTCATCACACCTAAACTATACTAAAGAACTACTATCGAACGATTGCAAAACAATAACATATAAATGACTGCTCATCCGTATGTTCAGTATGTAAGGCAATGAGCCTTGTTGTTTTGTCTCCAATACATTTCTAGAGGTGGGAGAAGTACTTAGATCTTGTGTAAAAGTATAAGTACCAGAATGTAGGGATACTCTGTTAAGTAAAAGTCCTGCATTCAAAATGTTATTCAAGTAAAAGCATCAAAAATATACTTAAAATACCAAAAGTAAAAGTACTCATGATGCAGATTGGTCCATTTTAGAATACTATATATTATAGGTTTCGATTATAATTATTGATGCATAAAGTGTTATCAAAGCTGGTAAAGGTGCAGTTTTAATTACTTTGTATGCTGCAGGGTATAGCTTGTGAATGTACTCCAGGTGTAACTAAAGTCTTATGTATGTGTTGATTATATTTCACATCATTAATCCAAATCTGTAAAGTAACTAAAGGGATTAAATAACTATAGTGGAGTAAAAGTACACAATTCACCTCTGAATTAGTAGAGAACAAATTGATCAATTACTTAAATTAAGATTACAAGTAATCTGTTGAAGTACATCTTGAAAAAACACCTAACAAACTAGCAACTGGGTGTATACAGTCAAATCAAGTTTTCACAATAAACTTGTCTTCTGCTAGGTTTGCTGGAATTTGAACCTCATTCAAAATATTTACTGTCTGCATAGACATAAAAGGTAGTTGGAGATTGTACAAGACCATGGCTCTTCTACAAGTAGGATATGTAGATGTATTGCTATTCAGTTAGTAAGAGCACATGGTTTCTTTCCACTGCTTCTCAAAGGAATTTTACAATTCAACAGAAAAAGCTTTTCACTTATCATATAAAAGTGTTATTGATTTACCATTAAGCTGTGTTTATTATGCAGCCATGCAATGAGACACAAATTAAGATGTTCATCACACATCCCACACATCTTCCTCAATGACTCATTTAGTAAAGATGCAGTGGGTCAATTTGAAGACTCAAAAGAGAAACTGAAATTCCCCAAATGGTTCTCGTATGTGCATGATTACAAATGTTTTCATAACTACACTGATTTTAGCATATTACATCTGTCATCAATACAGATAAATTCATGAGAAATATATTCAAATATCATCAGAATACATTTGGGAGTAAGAGAACATTGATATTTTATAACAGGCAACTGAACATTTGTTTCCATCCTAATATAATGTATTCTAATTATCTGTGTTTTAAATACTATTCCCAGGGGCATTTCCTACTTCAATCAAATCTTATCACTCAAGTGTCAATTTTCATGATGTATTTGTCCGACTGGTTTAAGGAACAAGGCTATGGTTGGACAAAGCTTTATTGGATTAGCCAAATGTCTCCATTCACACCAGTTTATTAGGTAGTATAACAATCATGCTTATCTCAAATCAGAGTGATGATCTGGAGAGGATGTACAGGGGCTAGATAAGGCTTTCACCAACTGCAGTGAAGCTCACCTTCATGAAGGGAACCCTCTGCTGGACAGTAGAGAGAATGACTGAAAGAAGAGCAAGCGAGTGTCACTTAAGGGTAAAAATGTTTTTTCATTATTTCAGATGTTGCTTTGTTTAAATAAAACATGCACCTATGTAAATGTTGAAAAACTGCTACTTTTTAGGGGAAATTTGATTTCAGAAATCGTTATCTTGTATTTTCTTACAATCAAAATGTGTTTATTACCTTTATTTTGTCCTCCTTTAAAAATGTGTATTATAAATATATATTTAGGTAACTCTTGGTTTGTTAATCATTTTGCTTTACGTTGTAGTTGTTCACCTGTGGTTGATGTTTACTTCAATGTTCTCTGAAAAAACTGAATATATAGTTTGAGTTGTAGCCAATTGACTTGAAACCCCTTCTGATATAATCAATTTGAGATATGTACATAGCTGCATTGATTATTCAATTCAACAATTTCTCAATCGAAAATTAATTTGTTTAATAAAAAGACATAAATGCTCAAAAGATTTTGCGCCCAGCTTCTGAAATGTATACGTACTTTTTGTGTTTTCTTTGCCTCTTTGATTATCAGTGCATCATATCTTGATTTAGCACAATTGGTTTGAATTATATGTTCTTTACATATTATTTTATTCATTTATTCAAATGTGACTTACAATAATATATACAAAATACTCCGTGCACAGTTTATGTTTCTTTCATCATATATCGGATGATGTAATGTAAAAATGCCTTACATACTAATTAATTAACCTATACGTTTACTATTGCTTTCTTTATTAACAATAAAGTAAGCAATATAGTAAACTACTTAAATCCCTTGGCAATGGTGTCACAATGTTTTTAAGGAGAGATGAAATTAAATTAAAGACTGATTTTAAATACTTGAATGTCTGAAAAACAACTTTGGCCTTTGTGAATGTCATGTTTTCTGATAAAAAGTGATCAACTTTACTGTTAATGACACTTCTGACATTTCATTTCTATGTAAAATCACATCTGAGATACAACCCAAAACAATATGAGACACCCAGGTTAATGAGATAATGTAGAATCAGAATCATCCCACAGAGGGAACATTTACATTGTTACAGCAAAGTATAAATAGAGACGAAAAAAATTAAACAAAATTGGATAAAAGGCATGCACATAATATTTCAATATTCATATTTATTAAACTTTACATAAGTACACATTCAGGTAGATAAGTAAGTAGCTGAAGTATTTATAAAATGAAAATAAGTGTAATATGTATGCTAGATAACAGTATTACAATGATATTTTGCAAAGAGTTATTAACAGATTTGTGTTACAGTAATAGACGGTCTAACTAAGAACATGCAGTAAGTCCAATAGCCAATGTAAGTCCAAAAGTTGTTTGAATGAGTACATAGGTTTAATAAATTACAAAAACACTCATGAGGGGTAACCCAAAAGTATTACCACAACCTGCTTTGACAGTTCTGAGTTGCATTACACATCTTGACCACTAGCTGTCGCTGCAGATTTTAAGCACTTTCTGCCACGAGCGTTGCAGAAACGTCGCACTCGCTCATTGGCTGTTGTAGGCCGGGGTCAAACTGCCTTGCGCATGCTCAGATGCCCTTTTTCGGTTCCAGACTGAAATTTGTCAGATCAGCGTAGCGTACGTTGCCTTAATACCTTCTAATATTTCAGTACTTTCTTCCCCTAGTCTGCGCTAGAGACTTTTATCTAGCCTGAAGGGTCCTCGGATTTGGATTCTAACCTTTTGACGTCTACAGCTGAAGGAAACAGAAAAGAATGACGACCAATTTAAAGCGGAAAGAAGAAAGTCATCTGCAGAATGGGGGTGTAAAGCAGCCCACATGGAGCAAAGTCTTCAACAGTACTGCTGTATGGGAGGAGAAGGTCAGACAGCTTTAAAATGTAGCTCAGTTGTTATGTTGTCGCGATTTGTTGCCATAAAGTTATCAATTCACCTGATTTGTTGTCCGGTGTTCATAAAGACGGCTATCTGGAGTTAGCCAGCATGCTAAGGATTATGTGGTTTGCCTGGGTTACTTGTCATTTGGAGAAAAAAAGAATGCTAGGCCTGACGTTAATTTTCTTAATAGATTTGTTCATAACAAAACTACTGGTCTTGAAGTCGAATATATGTATAAAACGCTGAGATGTATTACTTTATATACGTTGGATTTGAAGGGATCAAATTACTAAAATGCCTTTTACATTTCTCAATACGTCCTCTCACTGAGTAATTTGCTTTAAAATAGTCTAGTGTTGCATCCAACACTACATGTAATTATACACACTTAATTTAAGCAGCTGCAGCTCTTGCTAACTTAAATTGCCTTAAGTTACATTTCGGTTTATTGGCTCATCAATTACACGATTAATATTCACAATCACAAGTTTTTTGTGTCAGTGTTTGTCTCCCTAAATGTTACCTAAACCCAACCTTAAGTCAAACCCTAGCAAATCATCGTATAGTCACCCAACCATAACCTCAGATAACCTTAGTGGAGCCCTAAGCCAATGGGCGACACTTATTATAAGAGAAACAGGCTTTGACAAAAGATTAGTGATGCATCAAGCTATTTTAGTCAAAACAATAGATTATGCATTGTGTTATAAACAGTTTCTCAGTCTTTTTTTTCTGTGGAAAGAACCATCTCGCGCACACACCCGCACCCCCCCCCCCCCCCCCCCCCCCTTGTAATACATCCCCTAAATAGAAAACATAAACAAATTAAATGAAGGGGATAATAATGCATTACTATCTTTTCATTCAAGTATTTTGTTCTCTAAATGAAGTTTCTCTCTTTTCTTTTACAGGATGAGTTTTTAGATGTGATTTACTGGCTACGGCAAATTATTGCAATAATCCTTGGTGTGATATGGGGAGTCGCACCGTTGAAAGGATTTCTGGCAATAGCCATGTAAGTGTGCTGGACAGACTGTCTTAAAATATATATTTAACTGAGCATTGTAGTTGATTCATATCTCATTGAACCAAAGAAAACACAGAAAAGTTAACATGTTTATGTGTTTGTTTCGTTAGATTCTGCATCATCAACGCTGGCATCCTGTACGTATACTTCAGCAGCTTTCAGCAGGTTGATGAGGAGGAGTATGGTGGCACGTGGGAACTCACCAAAGAAGGCTTCATGACATCTTTTGCTCTCTTTATGGTGAGTATGCTAATATGTATTGAAAGACTTGTTGGCTTTTCAGATTTCTTTAGAATAAGAGGTTCAAAATATGGGCTAAAGGCAAATATACTATATAATTACGGTTAACTCATGTTTTACGTCATATTCAGCTGCATAGCATTTGAACACCGCTATATAGGGTGGAGATGGCTAACATGTGCATGGCATCTTATGCTTTTGGTTATTCTCCTTTTATAATTAAATAAAATCGCGTATTCTGGTTTCAAATTCGTCATCAAATCAAAGACCGGATATTTGTATCCGGACATTCTCAAATGTATGATTTGAAATAATAAAAAGTTTAATTTAGTGATGCTTAACACTCTGTGGTTTACTTAATCTGTGCTTAGAACACCACTAAGAAAATATGTGAGAATAAAACTCATATCAATAGTCCCCTTAACAACAGTGTGTATTCACAGTTTTAATAATAAATTGTAAAAATGTATGATAATGCTAGAAAAGGGGATCTACAATTAAAGTAAGCTTAAAACAAATTGTATCGATAAAAAATAACATTATTTGGAACACAAAATTCTTGTTTTTGTAGGAGTTGTGCTCAGTCAGTGTATTTGTCCTTAACCAGTTATTATTAGTCTGCTTGTAATTGAGTATACTGTGCTGCTAACCACTATGACCTGCATCAATCTTAAGTTTAATTTGATCATTTGTATCTTTAATTTCTTTTTCTTTTTCCTTTACCAGGTGGTGTGGATAATCTTTTACACAGCACTACATTTTGAATGACAGGGATCCATAAGACACTAAATATGAACATTTCTGTTGAAGTAAATTGCCAAGAAAGAGGAACCCCACAGCTTGAGGGGTCTCAATGCTCCTCCATACAATATGACTTTTTCAGTGTGCAGTGCATCATGGGAATCCTTGTTTGATTAACAGGATCCTGCAAGAACACTGTGATGAACAACAAAATGTACATCTGTCTAATTCAGGGGTTCCTTTTAAGGCAGCCTTTATCACACTTCCCACATGTTTATATTTCCTTCTTCATTTTAATGTCATCATCTCTTTCAAAACACTACCGAAAAGGTCAGCTGAGATTGGTTGCAATTCAATGTGCGATGGAAGATTGCCTTGATGTGAATCAGAATAGAAATCCCTTGGTTGGTTTTCTACAGGACCTTTCGTCTGCTTTAGAAGACATGAACGGACATTTTAGACTATATAAGCAGCATGTGTTTCATCCCAGTTGCTGACAACAAACTGTTGTCATATTTATTAAGGATCAGTCAATCCATAAGTGTGAATTGTTACCTTTTTTTTTTTTTTTTTTTTAAATGTAGGGACAAAACACATCATACCGGATGTAACTACCAGTAATGAATTGTTCTTGTGGTTTTTACTGTTAAATACCATCTCTTAAATTTCACTCCAAACTTTATGTTTTGTCTTTTTCTTTTTTTGCTCACTCGATATAAACGTAGCATTTTTGATTAAAATCTGTCAATAGTCATTTCGTCTTAAAGGTCTGGTGTCCAACAAATGTGAAAGTTCTTAGGCAACCACACAGCTGATATCTCACTCGTGCTAATTTTAACATCAAAACCAAATGCCTGCTCGTAAAATACACATCGGCTGATATTCAATCCCGATGGCGGGATCTGCCAGTAGTATCAATATGCTGTTGCTAAGGACAGGAACTAAACACTATCCAAGCAATCTGTCCATACAAATGATTTCCTCAAGGCAAAGAGGAAACATGCATGCCCTTTTCAGATGCACATGTTCACAGATGATTTAAGCTTAAAACGAGTCTGTGCACTTCCATGACTAACTGTTCTTATATCTAGATGTCATTTATTAATGGCATTACTTAGGAGGGTAGACCTAATTTAAATTTGATTATTCTCACTTGTAGCTTCCAGATCAAAGTCTTACCTGTTGTTTTTGAAATTAATTTAAATTTGTTTGTAAATTCTGTACAATGTCCGTTTTGTCAAATCCACCTTGTATTAAACAGATTTATTTGTACGTATGTTATATCTTGTTTAATGTAACATATTTCTCAGTATTTTATAGTGAAGAACTTTTAAAGCAGTTCTTGCAAAGTTATTAAAATTATAATGTCATATTAGATATACGCAGCTGGTGTTTGAAAGGATTGTATTTTCTGATCAAATCTTTTGGGAATCATTAAACATGGGCTTTATTTGGCCTCCATTTTCAAAGACATGGTTTTTGTGTTTTATTTTTAATCCAGAAGCTATTTTAGTGTGTAAGATTATTTCAGTTTTGATACATTTTGGAAATCCATTTCTGGCAGCAGAATTCAGGGTTTCCCACACAGACTTTACTTGGGTGGGCCGCCCAGGTATATTTCGTGACCCATGTAGTTTTTTGTATGTATTGTGAACGCAATGCTGCACAAATGTGGGTCTGCCTCACACAGGGTGACTGGCTGTCTACATGATGTGGGCTGCCGACATGGCCACTGTCATACAGATCATAAATCAAAGCCCTTGATTGGTCTATGTGTATCATTCAAGCTCGGGATAACTACAGCTCAGGTGAGGTTAAGGACTCTGAGTGTTTAGATAGTTAACTTAGTCTAAGTTCTCAGTGGGTCTCAAACGGTTTGGTCACCATTTATGTAAACACATATTTCCATTTGAGAGGGTAGTGATTAGTAAAATATGCATGAATAAAAAAAGAAAAATAAACTAGGTGAAAAAAGGTACACTTTTAAAACTTGTTGAGAGCTAAAACTACACTCTAAAAAATGCTGGGTTATTTCTATAAACACATTGCTGGGTCATAATTATGGGTTATTTGGGTACTGTAAACACACTGGTGGGTCAAAGGGGTTATTAGGGCTTCAATTGCAGTTGAACACCTGCCTGGGTTATTTTTAACCCAGAGGTTGCATTATTCATTTTCCCACTTCTGAATCATTCTGGAACCATCTTTTTGTCATTTCTCACATACCATAACGTATGTAACCTATATTTTACCTATATTTATATAATTATACAATTCTGTAACTTATTGAATCACTAAGTGATTTTGAAAAACCACTACAACCACTGTGGCGATTTTGCAAAACCACTAATCAGCCAGTGATTTCACATAATCACCAGTGTTTTTGCACACTGTAAGACCGAACATTACAAGCTTATGAAAGAAAATGGATTGTTTTAACTCAAACATTTAAAAAAGTTAATTCACCGCTAATTTTCTGATGACTATGAACTGATTTATTATTGTGTAGTATACAGTGTTCAACCACTTAGGGTCATATTGGTAATAGTACTCAAATTTTTTTACTGAATCTGTCTGACGCTGGTCTGACGTCATCACGTATGTGCTCCGCCCCCGACGTGCCTAGACGTTCTACCACACATGCCTTCACCACATGCTTCACCAGAGTCCGCCCGCCATTAGCTCCTCGCCTCTGTTGAAATCGCTCAGACTTTTAAGAATACTTTGCCCACCGTGCTCTCACTGCCGGAATCGTGATCCTTTTTTGGCCGCACTACTCTGGTGAGTTACGTCTTGCCTTTGCACAGTATTTAAATGTGTTATTCATTTCTGCATCTAATGCACTTTGTGTCACATGGTGTGTTAGTTTGATTGGAGCTCTTGTTAGCTAGCCTACATTTAATATCTGCCTCACATGAAAAATGATTTAACTTACGTGTAAGACAGTATTTTTACATTGTTTTAAGTTATATCTCAAAGTGGAACGTTTGTGTTGCAATAGTTTTCTGGAAAAGTTGAACCTAAAATGGCGGCAGGCGGCGTGTTTTCTTTCTTCTTTTTGTTACCGCATGTTTTATTAACTTAGAGGCATAGAGGCTTTACGTTCATTTGATCCACTACAAGCAGTGGCGGCCGGCCCATAGGGGCGCCGCCCCACCTCTTCCCACATACAAAAAAATAAAATAAAATATATATTTAAAAAAAAATATATATTTTTAATGAACACGGTAAATATCATACAATTGGTATCAGTAAAATGTATAATCTACAATAAAATCTCGTTTAAAATTGTGTTACGATGTCTAGAGTTACTGATAAGTCACATGTTTCCTGCCTGGCCTTGCCCGTGGCATTAGTTTATCATTACCAGGCGCCGTGGAAGGAGCCCCCGAGCCAAACAGCAGCAACCAGCACGTTGCAAAAGTCTCAATAGTAAACTGTGCCGCCGAAACATAATTTCAGCCAATCGGCGGCGTCAAATATTTTTGGTCACGTTGGCGCCCACGTTGCTTACTGCGTTGACGTGAGTTGTTTTTTAGACTCGTGAGTGACCAAGGTGATGAGAATGGCTTGTGTGCAGGTGGAGTCGCCGGACCTCGGTCCCCGCCCAATTCCGTTCAAGAGCTAATTAGGGATCGACCGATATGGCTTTTTCAAGGCCGATACCGATTATTAGTAATCAAGGAAACCGATATTTGGAACCAATATACATTTGCAGTAAAATCAGAAAATCTTGGTGTCAAAATGTAGAATAACACAACTCAACACAACTTCTTTGAAATGCATTTAAGCATATATTATGTTTAATTAACTTTTAAACATCTTACAACTGGTTTCCTCTCTTGCCCCTTTCACACCAGCGCCTTTTCAGCTCCGGCTCGGAGCTAGAGCCTGAAAAGCGCCGGGTTTTCCTGTTCACACCGCAGCGGCGCCGGCTCTTAGCTCCGGAATCCGCTTCATTTCCAGCTCCAAAAAATTGTCGGTCCAGAGGCAAGAGCTTTGGAGCTAAGAGGCGACGTCGCTTACGTCGAGGCGTGCAGGAAACTAAACCCACCTCCCCTGAACATGGGTCGACTGTTATGCCTGCCTACAAGCAGTAGTGCCTATAAACACACTTTATAAAGTCAGGCAACACGAACCAGGCTTCGTGTGATTCTGTTTATTTGTACCTTACTTTGACCATCCGTTCACTGTTATCGATCATTGTGGAGAGAGGCAGACGTGTTGTTTTGTATTATTGCAGCTATCGGATGCAAGTAGTCAGTTTAGCTTCGGTTGCTATGCTAACATCACCCGTTTTATACCAGAGAAACTTTCATAACAGCGTTGTGATACCAAACGGCGTCAATTCAGACTGACACACATTCACTGAGGCTAAGGGGAACTGGGGATATGCATCAGCTGCTTGTGTGAGTCGGACAGTGAATACTTTAGAGCGGCCGCTGCAGTGTGAGCTAACCGGGAGCTAACGGGAGAATAAACTCCAGTGGAAGAGCAGCCAATACTGCAGCGGTCGGTAAATGCTGCAGAAACACATTAATAAACAATGAACCACGGCACTCTGGAGCAAAGTATAAGGTTGAAGTCGTTATTCAATTTATTCTGGCTTCGTGTGATTAAAAGCAACACGATCATCGACCCGACGCAATTGTTGTTGTTGTTGTGAGCGCCGTAATGGCTGCCGTTGGGGATCAAATCAGCGATGTAAACGGTGACGTCATGACGCAGCAGGGGCAGCTCTGGGACGCCAGTGGGCGGTGTGAACAGAGCGGGAGCTGAAAAGGGAAACCGGAGCTGAACCAGAAAAGCTCCCGCTCGGAGCTAGAAACTGAAAAGCGCTGGTGTGAAAGCCGCATCTGTGCCCTTTTCTTTAGTGCAGTCATCTGCAATGAGTTAGAGAGAGAGACAAGAAGTGGGGCTGCAGGCTGACATGCTTAACTAACAATAATGCTTAATTTATTATATCTGTCTATCTAGCATAAAATCCCAATAAATTGCTAGCAACTGCAAAACACTAGTGCTAGCTAATGTTTTGCAAACTATTAAAAGTGAGGCTATTACAGTAGACCTAACGTTAGTCTAGTAACCTCACTTCTAATATTTTGCTAAACATTTGCTAGATACATGTTGGCTAGCTAATGTGCTTCACATATCAACCTGAAAAACTGCGAGGCTCCACTCGCAGCCCCCCCCTCCGCACCACAGTTACTCCGCTGCGAGAAGCTGCACGCACCCCCAACTCTGACTGACTTCCCGCGTCCCTGTGTAACTGGGAAACTGATAGAATTGGATCATAAGATCGTGGTGTTTTTGCAACTTCAGCATAGGGGATAGGGATGTTTATTGAACTTCGGTTTAACACATGTATGGCTCTGCCGCTCAGCGCTGCTGCTTGCTTCAGTCTGTGTCTGCGTTCTTTCGCACCTGCCTGTAATCTGAAAAGGTCCCGCCTCTCTGGCTGGCTGGCTCCCGCCCGGAAAATCTTCTGTAATAGCTTATCAAATAGCGCTGTGGGCGGGACATTGCTCGTGTACACAGAGTGGTGACTGCAGCCAGAGAAACGGCCGCATCAGAGCCAAAGTTTTATCGGCAATTTGATAATAAAAAAGGCCGATACCGATAATCAGTCAAATGCGGAATATCGGCCCCCTAGAGCTAATCTCCAATCCTTTCGAAAGGAGAAGTTTGGGAGATAAACTGTTGCTTAAAGACCTTGGACCGGACCAACCCGATTTGTATATATCGCAACAAGCTCGTGAAAAAGACAAAACGTATCAACGAGGCTTCTCACGTAGCTGGTACATCAGAAAGGCATGGCTAGCTGGATGAAAACAGGTTAATGCTGTCTTTTGTTTCCCATGCTTGCTCTTCAAACAGCCGGGGACAGATACGATCTGTTCAGAAACTAGACAAAAATTAAACAAGTACAAACCACAGACTGTCTGTGTCATGGAGAATACAGTCGCTGGTTTATTTATGTCTGTATAGTCCGTTGTTGTGAGGGTGGACGGTCGGAGCATATATAACGTTAGCTTGTCCAAGCTCCATTTAGAAAACACGCATTTTAAAAGGGTTTTTCGCCTGCCGTCTGTCTGCAGACTTGTCAAAGCATTAATTCATGGTTTTTACTAACCGGTATCAGTATGTTGTTACTTCGGCATCATTTTGAAACGTGTATTACAATTAAATCATGGTAAAATATGTTCATCTTGTTGTAGTTGTAGCCCCCTTGCGAGCGATTCTCTCTAGTTTAGCATACTCAGCCCGACTCAGCCTGGTTGTTCCTGGCCCTAGAACCACGATTTTATGGGGCCAGAAAAACTGTGAATTAGGACCCGATAGCCGGTACTAGGCCAAGTGGAAACGCAACCAAAAACGGGCACAGCTCGGCACTGTCTGTCATGGCGAATACAGTCCCTGGTTTATTTATGTCTGTAGGCCGTTGTTATGAGTGTGGAGTGAGCATATACAACGTTAGCTTAGCCTGGTCGACCCAATCTCCATTCAGAACACAAGCATTCTAAAAGGATTTTCGCCTGCCGTCTGTCTGCAGACTTGTCAAAGCATTAATTCATGGTTTTTACTAACCGGTATCAGTATGTTGTTACTTCGGCATCATTTAGAAACGTGTATTACAATTTAATCACGGTCAAATATGTTCATTTTGTTGTAGTTCCAGAGCGCGTCTGGCAGCCGCGGTGAAACTCGAGCGACTAGAGCGATGCGATAGGAGAGTTGAGAGCGGAGCGAATATTCGCATCGCGTCCGGTCTGAACGCAACATTAAAGCGAGCTCTGCGCTGCACTGGAAACGTGCCATTACATCACCAGAAGTCCTAATTTAAGGGGTCATTTCTCCCCCAAAAAATTATTTTACTCACTATATCAACAGCCCCACCAAAATTATTTTACACCAGCCGCCACTGACTACAATGTACCATAACCGTGCGTTCTGCATGTTTGTAAAAGCAAGCTAACTTGAAACACTAGACTATTCATTTTACAAGGTAATTTATACCCCCCAGCGTTTTCAAATACATGTAACTCGGCAAAGGTAATGATCGCACAGTGATACTAATACTTCTATAATATGTGGAATTTCAGTTTTAATCTATCTTATCTTGGTTTTTAAATGTTAAGAAGCCCTGAGACAAAGTTTCGTGAACAAGAACCCCTCGGCTGCCGGATTTAACAGATTAATAGTCTAGTGTTTCAAGTTAGCTTGCTTTTACAAACATGCAGAACGTACTAGGGATGCACGATATTGGTTTTTTGAAACCGATACCGATAACTTCCTGCTTCTCAAGACCGATACCGATAACCGATAATAAAAAAGATTTACGCCATGTGTATTTTTTTCCTCGGCCGCCCGGTAGTTTCAGTTCACTTTGAATGGGGTGACGTCACGCTTAGCCGAACTGCATTGTGGGAGCAAAGCGTAGCTTTCACGTGATTGGTTGTTGGTCTAGCTGAAGTTCAGACATGCCCGCCGGCAAGCGTCAACGCACGCCGCCGTTTGTAGGGGCTGTTACACTGTAGGTGCGCCGCGTTTGGGGGTGCTGCAGCCCCTTCCCCCGTCCATGTTTATTCCACATGGTTACTAAAATGTGAATGAATATTTAGTGCTCAACACGGAATTTATATTTGTGTTGGTGTCTGTGAATATTGTTACGTTTTCCAATTGCTTGGAGATGCAAACTTTGTGCTGCTGTCTTTGAGTTACTTGATCATTATAACATTATTATTCCCTTGATTTAAAAGTGAATGCAGACTACCTTTGCTCTGCGGCGTAATGAGATCATCAATGATGAGCTACCTGGAGAGATCCTGGAACGCTGACCTGCCTTGAAAATGCAGTCACAGGTGAAAATATTTTATTTATTACAACTATATAATTATTTTGTGTGCCTTTGTCACTGATAACTTTGACATGTTTACTCAGATTTAGCATGTTATGTTTCTGTTTATCTCTGCTGCCTTCAGTCCACATATACATTGTACTGTGAATTAAATGGTCGTTTTATATTTTGGCAGAGTTTCACAGGATAACAAACCTCAACCTGAAGAACCACTTCTATGCGGAGTTGGATAGACATGTCTCCCCCCCCCCCCAGGTGAGTCGGTTATGCCTCTTGGTGTTTTATTCTCATACTAGAGTGGATTATCTTTGTCAAAATGATAATCTCTTCAGTCATGGAAGAGCCCTTTCTTGTGATATCAATTGTTGTGTGGTTATACGGTTTAGCATCCAAAGTAAAACAAAGATATGTTCTCACACTCAAGGAGCAAGGTGACGTCCATGTCCGACGTGCTGCTGACCTCCGTGCTCTGCCTGCATATCTGCATGAAGATGACTCCACGTTTCTGAGGCTGTGGCATGTAAGTCAGCATAATAACTGTTTTGAATGTGACAGATCATCCAAAAATATAGTTTATCTTGTTACATTGTTTCAGGAGCTCTATCGCAGGAAGACAATTATTTGAATTTTTATAGTGAAAAAATCATAATAAATGATAGATTTAGTTTGAAAAAGTATGAACTGTCCTGGTGTCATCAAAGCTTGATTCTGTCACTGAGGTGTTGTTAATCAAACATTATATCTTGTGTTGCTCACATCCCATTCAGGTTCTAGTTCCAAGATTTGAATATTGCTATAAGAATTGTAATTATTGTAAGGTACACAATGGACATGTTGAACATAATCTCCCTTTACTTCAACACTTCAGAGGTGTTGAATACGATTTCTACTTAAGGATTTATTTGAAATTAAGCTCTAGGTTTCAGTGTAAAAAATGGTCTCACGTGATTTAATAAAATACACAATCAAGAGGGCTTTCTTTCCTGCAGCACCAGTGTTCAATACAAAATAATCTCTAGTGTTCCCCATATTTTTTTGTATGTGCAGTAGGGAGAGATTATACTGTAAATATATATTCAGTTGCCAGTTTATTAGGTACAACTAGCTAATAGTAACAGTCTAATACAGTGATAAAATAAATCCTACCCTTATGAAGGTTATACATGTTTTTTTGTTGAAAGCATTTATGTCAACTGATTGGTTATTTTGGAGGCTGACGTTTCTGGTGCTGTAACATTATGTTGTGCAATGCTAATAGGCGTTTCCTTAAACCCACATTATGCACAAAACATAAGGTTATTTGATGTGATATGTCATTGATGTATTTTTCAGAAAACACATTTCTGAGATAGGCAATTTGGGTAACGTTTATCTGTTCTTGTCATCAGGTGGAGCAGTCTGATGATCCAGACACAGGACATCGCGGTCGGACTTCTCATGATCAGTGCCAGGTCAACAGATACCACGCTCTTCTGCCCAGAGAGGATCGCTGTTGTCATTGAGGGTAACTCCCCACACTGGCTGACGCATTCATCCTGCTTTTTGCACTGACCTTTGCCCTGCATCTGAGCTACCCAAAAGACTTGGCCAACACTTTCGACTTCACCCAGAAAGTGTTGATGGGCCTGGATGAGGGGACCTTGAAGCCCAGGGTGTTGAGCCTGAAAAAGCTTTTGGCAGTTTAATCTTACCAACAAAGTTGCACTTTAACAATCACACACACACACACACACACACACACACACACACACACACACACACACACACACACACACACACACACACACACACACACACACACACACACACACACACACACACACAGTTCTCCTCTGTTTACATCCTGCTGCTTTACATCTGTGTTCTGTTGTGTTCATTGACAGATTTGTTACTGTTCAGCTTCAAGTTGAAGGACTGTTCGTAGATGTTGTTCTATACTTTTATATGTATTGGGTCTTTATGGTCCATGTGTTAAATTAATACGCAGAACTGTTCCTGAAAATTGTGTTCACTCATAAGCAGTGTTGTGCTAGTTACTGAAAACCAGTAACTAGTTACCATTACTAGTTACTTCATTTCAAAAGTAACTCAGTTACTTTACTGATTACTTACACCAAAAAGTAATGCGTTACTGTGAAAAGTAACGTTTTAGTTACTTAAAAAAGGGCTCCCATTATATTAATGCCCTTATAGCCTTCATTTCAGTACTGTTATTGCATTGGAGAATAACACAATCTGTTGATCAACTTGACATGCATTATATGCAATTTGGATAGCATCGATATTAGCTGGCTTTACATTTTTGTATATTCTTTCTCCAGGTAGTTGGAAAAAGTTTTCCGTCCCATATGCAGTGTGCCGCCCGGACATGCTATCATGCTAACTAGCTCCCTGGAAGCGGGTGACTCCACTGTAGCAATAGCCTGCATGTGTTCTACAACATACCGTGCAATGGCTTTATCGACTTTCCCCCGGCTAGCAGTCCCATGGTTAAAATCCAGCCGCTGTTGCTTAGGTGCAGGTGCAGGTGGAGTGGCGTTGGCTGAGTCTCTGTGGTCTTAGCTACTAGCTTCGTCCCAGCATGTTGTTTTTGCAGATGTTTTAAGAGATTTGAATAACTGGTTTGGGCAGTAGATAGGCTCTTTGACCCGCCAGGACACAACTTACATTTAACTAAAACGTTCTTTTACTTGTGCTCGACAAAAGTGAAATAGTGAGAATATCTCCAGGTGGAGAAACTAGACTTGAGCTCCGCCGCCGCCATGATAGTCTTGTTCGTAAACAACACACACACGCCCACAGCCCGTCTCCGCATGTGACACGGGAAGTATTTAAGTACATTTACTCAAGTACTGTACTTAAGTACAGTTCTCATCTCTGTTCACCTGGCTGTTGACTATATAAAAAAACTAACGGAGTAACGCACCATGTAGTAACGGTAACTGAGTTACTGAATTGAAAAAGTAATGCGTTAGAGTACTAGTTACTGCCAAAAATAACGGCGTTACTTGTAACGCGTTAGTCCCAACACTGCTCATAAGTGATGGTTAAAATACACACAGATATTTCTCAAGGTCCTAGCACTGTTTTTAAGGTGTTTTTTTAAATTTATTTCAGAGTTAAATATATTGAATTTGTATTGTGCTAAAATGCATTGTTCTTTTATAGTGGAAATGCAGTGCATGACATTAAGGATTTTGGTAGGTGGCCCTGTGGGCCATCGAAGCTAATTTACAGATGGCCCTGAGCCCAATAGAGATTGCCCTGAAAAATGCGAGCTGACGAAATTATGCACGAAGGGTTTGGGGGGGGGGCTCCCCCTAGAACATTTAGATTTTTGCAGGTCTTAGATGCTTTCTGGTGCATTCTCTAGACTGAATTATAAGATGAACAACCACAATATTATAATGTTCAATTACAATTGTATTCTTAATTTCACTCGTTTGTTCTTGTTTGTGTTTGCTCGCTTGCATGCCCTGCATAGCTATAAGAAACACTTAAGTTGTTGGTCAAGACGCTTTCCATCTGATGAAGGCAAATGCCTTCCCAGATGTAAAAAAGTAGAAAACATACATTCAGTTATAACTGCCAAAACAAACGTTATTTACACTATTATGGCCCCTGTTTGTAATGTTATCTACTGTAAATTGGTCGAACGAATGCCTCCTCATCCGGAAGCTGACCGAGCAGCAGTCGAGAGGAGCCGAGCGCATCCGCGAAGCACACAAAATGGTGACGTCAGAGTTCCCGTTAGCCGGTGTAGGCATAGAGTCTAGACCATAGGCATATAAAGATTCAAATTTAAATCTTGAATTTAAAAAAAATAGAAACCGGGTAGATTTTATGAACAATTTTAAAATTAGTTTATTTTGCTTTAGGAGAAATAGGCCATTTTATAAAATAAGATAGAGCTTTTTCCATTACAGATAAAGTTGTAATGGATGTTTTTAGATGTGATTTGATGTGTCGTGTGTCTCCCAACTCCTCTCCAAAGTTCAGATACTATATAAAAATACTAAAAGATAAATAAAACATTAAACAATGACAAAATAACAACCTGAAAGATATGTATTCTATCTACACATTTCGTAATTATCTAATCTCGTGGCCTTATAAAAGTGTTGGCTAAAGTAACGCAGAATATATATATTTTTTAATTGTAAATAATTAGAAACATTATTTATGTGCACAAGTACACACACATAACAAGCTGTACCGAGTTCCTCCGGCTGCAGTTCCGCAGACGGCCGGTGTGTGGCAGCAGAGCGCTGGGAACAGAGGGAGGTGAGTCGACGGATATGATGGATGACGGGAGCGACGGAAATACACCCGAACACATCCTGGGCCCTTTCTCATTTCATCAAGGCTGAAGTCGAATAGTCCATTTAGCTTAGGAACCTTCCTAAAGGAGTGAAATGACCCGGAAGTCCCTCAGTGGCAGCCATGATAAGTGCCGTTCGAATACTCTAGAATGATGAGAATGATAGGAAAGGAGGTTTCAAACTTCCTGTATAACCTCCTTTAGCTTAGGAACCACTGGACTTCCCTAACCGGCAGGAGAAGCGAAAATGCTGCCCCACAATTCCTTGCAGCCGCAGCATTTGCCGTCACTCAACAGTCGGCCGTTCACGGAAAAAAAAACGATTATGACGGAGAAATTATATCATGAAAGTTACGGTGCTTATTAAGCTTTTTAAAACATAGGTGGTAAGTTGCCAAAGGGCTTTGTTTTGAACGTTCATCAGTATTATAATCAAAGAGAGAAATATGAACCTTAGTTTTTACTGAAATGATCAAATAAAGTCAACATTTCAGTCTTCACTGAGCTGTGTGGGGTTTGTTCAACTTTTAAAAGATGTTTGAATGGTGATATACACAGTGATAGATGTTAAGGACTAACGTTTATAATAAATACATCTGTATTGATTTTAAGATCTTTAGTTCATACAATCATACGTATTGGGATCATTTGTATTAATGTGGACCGGAGGGAGAGGGTGACGAGCAGTTTCACTTTCCTTTTTTATTTCAATTCCAACTTTGGTCCTGAAGAATATGTTTCTCTGTTGTCCACGTTCATAAAGCAAAGCAGCAGCATCAGAGCACGGTGCAGAGTCTCTAGATGAGTTTACAGTAGTCCCTCGTTCTTATTAAACATCCATGTTGTCGTCCGCTGTATAGAAAATTGTGGTTTCCATAGTTTCCCCACAGCAGCAGACGCACACAATGACGTCTGCTGGCGCATCATAAACACGTCGGATAGTGAAAGTGCATTCGGATTCTCTAAAGTACCGCAGTCTCTTCTCCTAAGTCCTTTTAAATTCTCCTATCCACTATCCCTTAACCCCGTGACGTTTCACTCAGAGGTCAAGGAATAGACGATAGGGTTAGAACTTAGGAGCTGATTTTTAAACTATCCGACTGCAGCCCAAATCCCCCTCCTCGACTCCTCGGTCCTCCGGTAGTGACCCGGAAATGAATTTCAGCGCGCCATGTTGAAGGACATCTAATTTCTCTAAATGCACATCGAGCATCCTCTCTGGAGGAGCTCTAACCGAGGATACACTGATGGGTCCTCCACGGTCCTTCGCGGATGCATTTCCGGGAACGTTGGGTAGAAAAGAGGCGTAACACACAGCTGGAATGATTTCAAAACCATGGCGGGAGCGATGCACAAATGTAAGTGTTGATAATGATTCGTTGTATTAGTTATTTAAGAAGTGAAATGCGCGATCCAACTCCGCCCGTCTGTATGCAGTTAGAGCCCTCTAACCACATTCCTTATTGACATTGCACCTGATATTCTTTATGTTTTTATTCACATTTTAAATACACCCAATCCTGCTACAGCATGCCATGATGTTTAAAAGTGTAAACGTAATTTTTTTTGTAAAAGTGTTCAACTTTGTTTAGCATTCAGCACCATCATTTGGTTTGGGCTATGTTGTACATAGGGTGGCCATTTCCATAACACCAAAAAGGAGGACACTTTGGGATTATCTTTTAGTTTTTATCCTGGCTTCACAGAATCCTTCACACTCAAAACACAATGAGACTAGTGTACTAACCACAAGTTGAATGTCTATTTTCGATACTTTTGCCCTTTCCTGGCTGCTTCCAAGAGTTTTTTGTTTGTAAGGAGTCTCTGGTACATGTCTGTGCACTCAAATGTGAAGTTGACACAAATTTGCAGCTCTGCCTTGACACTGTCCACATCCAGACGATTTCTCTAATTTCTCCATGCTGAGGTCATCATTGAGAACACACGTTCTGTATGGGCATTGCTACATGGGATGGAGAAGATATAGGCGCTGACCTTCCTCAGATTCACAAGTGGGACTTCTGCTTTGGAAAACAGTTTGAGATACCGCTCCTCACTGTGGCATCCTTCCATCTCTGAAGAGCTGAGGACCATGCCATATTCCTCATAGAGTCCATCCATGTCAATGTCTTTCAGGCTGCAGGCTTGGACTGCATCACTGTATTCTCCATAGGACACAGCAGTTGTGAGGCCAAGCTTTGACACTTTACTATGAAAGCTGTTCTCAGAGAAGTCATACCTTTCACTCACGTATTTCTTGGCTCTTTCATAGAAAACAAGAACATCAGCCTCACATCTCTTTGCCAGATCAGGGGTTAGCTGCTTGAGTTTGTTGTTCACAGCAAAGCCAAAATATGTGTCCTTTAACCTTCTCTCAAGTTTCCCTTTCAGTTCAGTCTTTACCTTAAACACAGAGGTTATGCTGAATGATTTGGCCTCAAGTGCTTCAATGCAGTCTGAAAACACTTTCAGAATGTGACTGAGGAAGAGAAAATACATCTCAGATACTTCGTTACCATCCTCTCCAAAGCATTTCCACAACATCTTGGAGCATTCCTCCTCACCTAGACTCTGAGAGTAGCTGGTCAGGGGTCTCCAACACTTCAGGATTCTGTCAATAGATGGCAGCAGAGACAACCATCTCGTGACAACGTGCCGCAGCAGATTGCATTCCTCCACTTCCACAAACTCGCAGAATTCCTTCAACTGCGCCGTCCTGCTAGCTGAGATGCTAAAATGGCTATACACCTTAAGCACAACATTTTCAATGTCAATATCCAAGTTGCTTGCTGCATATCTTGTTGCATTGTGCAGACTATGGGCTAAACAGTTTGCAGCGAGCACGTCTTTTTGAGCCAGTTTCCGTTTCTGATAAACACTGTTGTGTTTTCCATAGTTAACGCTGGCGTTGTCTGCTGCATATGCTGAATTTTTTTTCACATCTAGTCCAGACATCTCCAGTTTAGATAGCAGCCGATTTGTTATAGCTTCTGACTTTTCGTTGCCATCACTGTAAAAATCCAACAGTGCATGTTTCACGCCCTCCTCAAAGTGAAACTATCTCAGTACAATGGGGAAACACTTGATCGTACCTTTGTTTGATGCATCACTTGCCACTGAATAATGCAGTTCATTTTCTTTTATATAATCCACATGCGTCTGGACAGAGTAGGGTGCTAGGACATTTTCGCACAAAGCTTTGGCCTTTGTTTTTCCACAGGTCATCCCTTTTGCTATTGATGAGTCGTAGATTGTGCGATCAACTTTTATTCCACAGTCTACACTCCTGTATGACTGGTGATGCTTGACGGCATGATACACTTTACAAAGTTCTGCAGCAGAGATTTTGTCATCTTGAGGCGATGAAGCTTCACGGAAAAACGATAAAAGTGAAGAGGCACCTGCGCTTTGATCGTTGCTTTTGTGCTTATCTGTGTTAGCATGTCTGTCGACGGCACCTTTTCCTTTGCTGTTTACGTCCACATCGCAACGACACAACGTGCAAAAAGCATGGAAGTCGTCCTTTCGGCTTTTTGTGAGGAATCCATGCTCTTTCGTTTCGGCATTTCTGCGGTTTAACCCTACCGCTAACTAGGTGGAGTTGGCTCATGAGCTAGTCGGCTAGCGCTAACGTCACTCTGTGCCACAGTGCCCTGCCATGAACGTGAAGGTGAGGGTCGAGAAAGACAACCTTTTTACTGGCCGAAGGCACCATAGATATATATATAAACACTAGATGGCTCATGGGAGATTTTCCAGCGTAGCTGACCGGCCGCCATCTTGCTACAGTCAACAGTTACTCTGATTCGCGTTATGGTAGCTGTTGTAAGGTGAGTGATCTGCACAAAAATACTCTTAACTCACTGACATCTTGACTGATTTACAAACGGTTTGGTTTATTATAAACATGATTAGCATGGCTATGATACAGGATGCTTGGACATGTTGAAATTGCAGCTTTTCTTTGTGTATGTGGTTGTATTTATTAGCTGGCTAATAACAAGAGGCTGTCAGTGAGACCTAGTATTACAAAGTTGACCCAGCAACTTTACACCAGTGGGAGAGGCAGAACTGCTCTTTCTTTTCAACACAACTTAAGTTACACATGATTTCTTCCAAGTGGTTTGGCTTGCATTATGATACAGGAATTTGCTGGCTTTGTGTTTACAGAAGTACCTGACTATGCCGGACTTTTGTGCAGCCTACGGATGCTCTAATCACCGCAGTCTGGAAACAAGAACCCGTGGGATCACCTTTCACGTGTAAGATATGACAATATTATGACTACAATTAGGATAATCGTTAATTACTTAGTGGATGTATGTACATTACAAGTCCTGCTACACAGGATCAGTGGGGCTATGTGAGATAATAGTATTGCAAGATTGTTGTTGACCCAGCCTCTTTAGAATATGTTGTTACCATTTCTTTACACAATTATTTAATGTTTCTATTGGACACCTTTTGTATTACTCTTAGTGTGGTTGTCTTATTCTTAAAGTAGGCATACATACATACATGCATACATACCAAAAATATGATAATTTCGGTGTGTATTTTTGTCCTACCCTTAATGTTAAAGGAAAGAAGGGAGGAACATGTTGACAATAATTTATATATCTGGCTACCTTTCTCATGTTTTTAAGGTTTCCCAAAACCAAAGAGAGGAGGAGGCAGTGGGAACTCGCCCTAAGAAGGGACGGTTTTGTTTCCTGTGACAGGACACTGCTCTGCAGTGAGCACTTCAGGAGTGAGGAATTTGACCGGACAGGAGACGCAGCACTATGTTCCCCACATATGTTTATGTTTGCTCAGTCTAATAAACCCATAACATGGTTGTGAAAGAATACCAAAGCTGAGGCTGGACGGTGATTGATTGTTGGTGTGCCATGTGTTCTTCTTAATAATAATAATACATTTATTTTGGGGGGCCGCCTTTCATAACACCCAAGGACACATAGGATAGTTTGTTTAAATTGTTCCCTATATTGCATAGGGGCAATATAGGGAACAATTTAAACAGTGGATTTTGTGATATATCAGCCGGGGTGAGACAAGACAAACCACAAATGGACTACAGAAGGACACAAAAGGACACATGGTACAGTTTATATTATTCTTGGTCTTTTTTCAATAACATATTTCAAAGGTTCTGGATTTGTTTACAAATCTAGAAACTAAATACAAAACTAGGATGATATGAAGATCTCATGTCAAAAATAGTTGTGATAAATTAGACAGAACTGGCCTGTCTGTGAGCACATTTTATGTTGGTTTGGTTCTTCTGATAAAGGTGTGAATATCTAAATAATATACCAACATATGCTATTGTCATTAGTTGTGTCCCTGTTCTTAAAGCTAAGGCATTGCTAAATTAACAACTCTTGGCTTACAGAGTGGTAACATGAGACCGATTTGTATATATAAAATATAAATGTATTTTAATTTTATAATTTATTTGAAATATTAACAATATAATAAAATAAATGGAAATATATACACCGGCAAATATTTAATATAAATACCTTGTGTGTGTGTGTATAGCTATTGCTTTATCTGATTAATGTTATTTTCATATGAAAGTCCATGATTATAAGTATGCAGTATCATAACTACATCTTTGATGTTTATAAAAAACCAAACCGTTTGAAAATTGGTTGAAAATTGAGCAAGCTATGGTTATTTAAATAGTAAACCATAATGTTATGAATGAGAGAACTGCCTGTAGCAAGATGGCGGCCAAGTGGCAACGTCGGTCTCAATTGGCCAGCAGCGCGGGTGAGTCATCTAGTGTTTATATATATATCTATGGAAGGCACACTGCCAAGAAAGCCTGGGAGTGAGTGACATTTTTCTGCTTGGGAACATATGATCCTTAGCATTTACATATTGGTGGTTACAATTGGTATTTTAATATTGTCTGCTGAACCTGTGAGTTTAAATATCGATAGCTTTGTTAGATGACACCTGTTGCTGCAGACCTTATTAATTGCTGACCAGCTTGAAACATCTCTTGTATCACTCAGGGAAATTCTAAAGGCCCTTGGCTTGGGCGGTTCTGTAACCCCCATGCAGATCGGGAAAAAGTGGGATAACCTGAAACGGAAATACAAGGTAATGTGTTATCATTCTTTCGTTTACTCATGTGTGTCAGTGAAACCATGGTTGTGTCTGTTCGCTGCCTTTGTATAACTTTACCTCTCGTTTTTGTAGGAGTTGAGATGCCCCCCAACCGGGTCAGGGACCGACAGGGGAGAGGCCACAGCAGCCACATGGCCGTTTTTTTACGGCCATGCATGAGGCCATCGGTGTCTAAGTAAATAGGCTATGTGGGAGAACAATGTTCAGCTGATCTGACAGAGATTACAAAATACAGCGCTCTCACAAAACACTCACAGCTGATGCAGCTGTTACCACGTCATAATTAACGGACGGCGCTTTAATATGACCGCGCAGAGGAGAGGAGTTCTCATTTCTCTCACCGCCTGCTGCTTCCCCTCCTCTCTCCTCGGTTCCCCTCCTCGGCTCCTCGGCTCGCATCTCCTGTGGGCGGGACTAAGTATCGAGGATAGGAGTCGAGGAGGGGAGTTCGAGAAATGAGAAAGGGCCCTGGTACCCCGTGTCACCATAGATGTATATAAACACTAGATGGCTCACACGCGCTGCTGGCCAATGGAGACCGACGTTGCCACTTGGCCGCCATCTTGCTACAGGCAGTGCTCTCATTCATAACATTATGGTTTACTATTTAAATAACCATAGCTTGCTCAATTTTCAACCGATTTTCAAACGGTTTGGTTTTTTATAAACATCAAAGATGTAGTTATGATACTGCATACTTATAATCATGGACTTTCATATGAAAATAACATTAATCAGATAAAGCAATAGCTATACACACACACAAGGTATTTATATTAAATATTTGCCGGTGTATATATTTCCATTTATTTTATTATATTGTCAATATTTAAAATAAATTATAAAATTAAAATACATTTATATTTTATATATAAAAATCGGTCTCATGTTACCACTCTGTAAACCAAGAGTTGTTAATTGAGCAATGCCTTAGCTTGAAGAACAGGGACACAACTAATGACAATAGCATATGTTGGTATATTATTTAGATATTCACACCTTTATCAGAAGAACCAAACCAACATAAAATGTGCTCACAGACAGGCCAGTTCTGTCTAATTTATCACAATTATTTTTGACATGAGAGCTTCATATCATCCTAGTTTTGTATTTAGTTTCTAGATTTGTAAACAAATCCAGAACCTTTGAAATATGTTATTGAAAAAAGACCAAGAATAATATAAACTGTACCATATGTCCTTCTGTAGTCCATTTGTGGTTTGTCTTGACTCACCCCGGCTGATATATCACAAAATCCACTGTTTAAATTGTTCCCTATATTGCCCCTATGCCCCTGTAAGGTGTCCTTGGGTGTTATGAAAGGCGGCCCCCCAACATAAATGTATTATTATTATTAAGAAGAACAACTTGGTGTGGTGTGGAGGGGATGTAGGAAGCAGGAGCAGGTGGGGAGAGATGGGGCTTCAAGGTTCAAGGTTATTTGTTTTAAATGTGTCTTGCACACAATAAAATAAAATACAGTATACCACAAAACCAATAAGACACACAGTGACACATGGCACACTAACAATCAATCATCGTCCAGCCTCAGCTTTGGTATTCTTTCACAACCATGTTATGGGTTTATTAGACTGAGCAAACATAAACATATGTGGTGATCCCACGGGTTCTTGTTTGCAGACAGCGGCGATTGGAGCATCCGTAGGCTGCACAAAAGTCCGGCATAGTCAGGTACTTCTGTAAACACAAAGCCAGCAAATTCCTGTATCATAATGCAAGATGTTTTTAACAAGCCAAACCACTTGGAAGAAATCATGTGTAACTTAAGTTATGTTGAAAAGCAAGAGCAGTTCTGCCTCTCCCACTGGTGTAAAGTTGCTGGGTCAACTTTGTAATACTAGGTCTCACTGACAGCCTCTTGTTATTAGCCAGCTAATAAATACAACCACATACACAAAGAAAAGCTGCAATTTCAACATGTCCAAGCATCCTGTATCATAGCCATGCTAATAATGTTTATAATAAACCAAATCGTTTGTAAATCAGTCAAGATTTCAGCGAGTTAAGAGTATTTTTGTGCAGATCACTCACCTTACAACAGCTACCATAACGCGAATCAGAGTAACTGTTGACTGTAGCAAGATGGCGGCCAGTCAGCTACGCTGGAAAATCTCCCATGAGCCATCTAGTGTTTATATATATCTTTGCGTGTCACTACCATAGACTGTATATATAAATGGACGTAGGGTCCGTGACGTCACCCATAGGAATCTGCAGAGTTGCCGTGAAGCCCTTAGTAGGCGGAGTCGGCCACTAACGGCTCGACAGTGACGTTAGAGTTCAACTCCCGCCTGTTCCAGCCTGCTCCAAATAAGGGCAAATAGGCGGAGCCGAGGCGGGACCTGCTGCCACCGAGCTGGAAGTTCCAGAGCTAGCTGAAGCTACCAAGCTAAGCTAACATGCTCCCCATCTGCACACTGCCGTCGCATTTTACGTTTCTAAGGTAAGCGGACATAAAACTATTCAGCAAAACTATAAATAATAATCTAAGTTATTGAGTTTTTAGCATAATACTTCAGAATCTTAAAACCCCTTAATGTTTGTATGCAATTGTGCTAAATTCAACACTGGAATCAAGCAAATATTAATATGTTTGCATGACATTAGTTATTTGTATTTTGATATCACTTAATTATACGTTTAAGTCAAGCTAAGGTACATGTGATGGTAGCTAGTTAGTGCTCTTACCTGTGAGGCCTCCTCCAAACAGCATAATAACCAGACTGTATCATTAAAACTAAGTACCAGTTCTAGATCCTTGACTTTAGACAAACAATTCAAAAGACAACATGTATTTAAAGACCAATCTTTATTTGAATGTGCCTCTTAACCTGATATATTAGTTATACAGTAATAGTATTGACAATCTAAAAAAACTGAGCAACTCAACAGTCAACTTGATGTTTCTTATTGTCTAAAGCATTTATTATTTTCATTTTCCCCCTCTCATATTCAGTGTGGACGGATTGAGACAGCATGGTGTCCAGAGGGCTGCAGAGACTTCAGGGAGAAACCTCCGTGTGATGGACGTCCCGTCTGTTGGTGTGGAGAGGACTGAGGGTCTTTCCTCAGCGAGGAGGACCAGGGCTGATGGAGGAGCCCATGCTGGGCACAGCTCATACCAACTGCACAGGCCTAGTCTGTCACGTTATTTGACTAAATGTGTTTACTTATAAATGTAATAGGTTTACACCTTCTGTCCATATGTGCTTTTTATTTAAAACATTTGATTAACTTTTGGTTCACATTTCAATAAATTGTATTTGTATTTGCATTCCTTTTGTCCATTATTCTTACTGAACATGTTAGATTACACATTCACATCTGACTGAAGATTGGCCCCATTTATTTGTGATGTTGCAAACTCTGCGGTACAAGGCACAAGCAATGTGAAGCTCATAAAGTGAGGCAAATAGAAATAATCAGCTGATGGAGTGTCTCATAACATCAGCTTTTAATGTTCCTCTTGGATGTTCTTCTGGACCCTCAGAGAAGGAGAAGATGTCGTGTCTTTCGGGCATGTCCTTTCCTAACAAAAATGACAGGAAACATAAAACATATTATTGCAGAACAAGTGTGTTATTTATGAAAGCGTTGTGTTTGTGTGTTTAGGGGCTGTAGATATAATTATTTTGTAATTGTAATGGTTTTTTGTTTTTTTTAACAGTGAGCAATCAGATTATGAATGAACAGTATGAAGTTCATCAACATTGAAATATATGTTATTATCAAAATAATATTTAACTGTTACAAAACGTAGTGCAACTGTAGAAGCTTGCTCTGTTGTCTCACTGAAAGAATAACTTTTACCACGTTTTTACAGACAATATTGAGAGATAAATAGTAGCAGTTCTCACTGTGTTAAATATCTTTGCCTTCAATACATTAAATTAGAAAGCTGACAAAGTCATATTGCTAAATATCTAAAATGTAACTTTTTGCATGGAATAAACCCTCAACTTAACTGATGTGTAGGTGATCTAGTATTTAGTATTGTTTATTGGAATGTATATCAGTGTATTCAAGTCAATACTTCATTCATTTAAACCAATATCTTTCTTGATTCTTTGTACAGTATGAAAAAAAGAGTCTTTGTACCTGAGCTGAAGTTCACTGCTGTGAGGAGTCCAGTTCTGTCTCTCACTCTCTGGTCCAGCCTGTCTGCATCACCTGGACACCTTAAACAAACAGATATATATGTAAAGTACCATGTGTACAAACAATATGACTGATTCTCTTCTGTTGAACATGTTGGATTGTGTATTGTCCGAGTCAGGGTCCTTTTTATTTTACTGTAACTTTGGAAATTGTGTTACCAATGCTTACTGTTTATTTGATACCCATTTGGTAATGCAATTAATAAAAACAATAAGGTTTGGGTTCGTTCTTCAGATGACTGTGACGTTAACTAGGGGTCGACCGATTATCGGGGCCGATATTCATCATTTGACCGATTATCGGTATCGGCCTTTTTTTTATAAAATTGCCGATAACACTTTGGCTCTGATGCGGCCGTTTCTCTGTCTGCAGTCACCACTCTCTGTACACGAGCAATGTCCCGCCCACAGCGCTATCTGATAGGCTATTACTGAAGTGTCAATCAACACTGAAGATTTTCCGGGCGGGAGCCAGCCATAGAGGCGGGACCTTCTCAGATTACAGGCAGGTGCGAAGAACGCAGACACAGACAGTGGCAAGTAGTGATGGGAATTCCGATTCCCTTCGGGGACACGAATCTTTTGATTCAGTTCACTTGAAAGATTCGTTCACTGATTCGTTCACCGGTTCGCGAACGACTTCTGGTGATTTGCACGTTCGCGAACGATTCGTCTTTGTACTTAATTCGTTCAGTGAGTCTTCACTACTGCCGAAGTCCGTACAAGAAGTTTGCTGGCGTAACATTTATGATATTAAAACACATGTTACACCTCACCTTGTTGCCCCATGAATTATGCTCTGGGAATAGGCTACATATTATTTAAGAAATATAATTGGCCATTGTTAAATCTCTCATAAATGTGTGCCTGACTATACAATGTATTACAGCAGGCTAGCACGTTATACTTGCAAACCCATGCATGTACTATGTGCTTAAATCCCAAAACATTAAACTCCATTTGGCCGAGTTCAAAGTGAATACAAAAATATATCCTCTACATCGGTGACGATTTATTCATATTCTATAGTATGTACCCATCTACTGTATGTTTACCTTTAGCTAGCGGCTAAGCTAGTGGGACGCTACGGAGCCCAGCTATCCGCCCTCTGAAGCTTTTAGGGCCGACAGGGAGAGGAGAATGTCCCGCTAACGCTGTGTGTGTTTCACATTAGCGCGACGCTATGGAGCTCAGGTATCTGCCATCTGAAGCTTTTAGTGCCGACAGGGGGAGGAGAATACAACGATGTGTGTATTTATCGCTAAGCTAGCGGCTAAGCTAGCTGGACGCTACGGAGCCCAGCTATCCGCCCTCTGAAGCTTTTAGTGCCGACAGGGGAGGAGAATGTCTCGCTAACGCTGTGTGTGTGTTTCACATTAGTGGGACGCTATGGAGCTCAGGTATCCACCATCTGAAGCTTTTAGGGCCGACAGGGGGAGGAGAATACAACGATGTGTGTATTTATCGCTAAGCTAGCTGGACGCTACGGTTCAGGTATCCGTCCTCTTTATTGCGGGCAGGTTGGTGTGTGTGTGTGTGTGTGTGTGTGTGTGTGCGTGCGTGCGTGCGTGTGTGTGCGTGCGTGCGTGTGTCGGAGCTCAGATGAGAGGTCTCTGATTACAGTACACTGTAGGAAACAGTTCTGAACTGTTTCCGCCAGTTCTTTAAATTCGTCGTTCGCGAACAGCTTCTCTTTAGCGGCGACTCAAACAAACGAATCGTTTTGTGGGAGGAATCAGTTCATCTCGTTCACTTCAAAGATTCGTTCAAAAAGAACGAATCGTTCGCGAACGACCCATCACTAGTGGCAAGCAGCAGCGCTGAGCGGCAGAGCCATACATGTGTTTCGAAGGTAAATCAGTTGAAAGCCGAAGTTCAATAAACATCCCAATCCCCTATGCTGAAGTTGCAAAAACAGCACGATCTATTGATCTAATTCTATCAGCTTCCCAGTTACACAGGGACGGGGGAAGTCAGTCAGCGTGCAGCGTCTTGCAGCGGAACTGTGGTGCGGAGGGGGGGCTGCGAGTGAAGCCTCGCAGTTTTTCAGGTTGATATGTGAAGCTCATTAGCTAGCCAACATGTATTTAGCAAATGTTTAGCAAAATATTAGAAGTGAGGCTACTAGTCTAACGTTAGGTCTACTGCAATAGCCTCACTTTTAATAGTTTGCAAAACATTAGCTAGCATAGTGTTTTGCAGTTTATTGGGATTTTATGCTAGACAGACAGGCATTGGTTTGATATAATAAATTAAGCATTATTGTTAGTTAAGCGTGTCAGCCTGCAGCCCCACTTCTTGTCTCTCTAACTCATTGCAGATGGCTGCACTAAAGAAAAGGGCACAGAGAGGAAACCAGTTGTAAGATGTTTTAAAAGTTCATTAAACATAATATAGGCTATGCTTAAATGCATTTCAAAGAAGTTGTGTTGGAGTTTGTGTTATTCTACATTTTGACACCAAGATTTTCTGATTTTACTGCAAATGTATATCGGTTCCAAATATCGGTTATCGGTCTCCTTGATTACTAATAATCGGTATCGGTATCGGCCTTGAAAAAGCCATATCGGTCGATCCCTAACGTTAACGTGTAAGCTCGATAATGAACTCCAGCTCAATCAACCATATTGTAATATCTAAGTAATCATCTTGAAATATGACAATAATTGTAATATACACACCTTATTGTGAGGTTGATTTCACATACACGACATTAGCTTGTCTACATACTTGAGCATAGCCAATTTAAATTAACCTTAGATGCATACAGTTCTACCTACATAATAAAATATCTCTAAATTACAAGGATGTAACCTTATTTTATCAACCTCAAACAGAAGCCGTTTGTTCAACAGTATTATCCCACTTAACGCTTGTCTATTTCGTTTGAACCTTTATATACAGTCTATGATTTTAACTTGGAGGCTACGATTAGCATCGTTAGCACCGATGTAGCTACCACTAGCTTACATGCTAACCCAAGCCTTACCATTCATTACGTAGCTGATTAAAATCATTAACACATAAATAAAGGACTCGAATTTTACTTACCGCATTGATGCACCGTCTGTTTTAACCGCAGAGCGAGTCACAATAGTCCGATATATAAGCATGAAGAACAAACAACCACGGCCGGCTACAAGTTGTGTTTCCTGGATGAGCTGAGCAGGCAGAGTCTCTGTAGCTAGCTTCACGGAGCAGCTAGCGGAGAGACAAGAAGCTAACAGCGGCAGGCACTTGACAGAGCCGTCACTCAATGTGACCACGCCCTAATTGATGCACAAACTTTAAGACCTAATATAAATAAAAGGGTCGCGTTAGAAAACAATTCACTCACAGATCCATAATCATGAAGGTGGAATCTAACTATATCGATAATAAAATGTATGGAGCCAGGGGTAGAAACATGTTTTTTTCTGCTGTAAAATTGGGCATTTTAACATGGGGGTCTATGGAAATTGCTCCTTTCTGCAGCCATCGCCTATCGGCCAATATATGAACTGCAGTGTGTGGCACTTGTCACCATAGATATATATAAACACTAGATGGCTCATGGGAGATTTTCCAGCGTAGCTGACTGGCCGCCATCTTGCTACAGTCAACAGTTACTCTGATTCGCGTTATGGTAGCTGTTGTAAGGTGAGTGATCTGCACAAAAATACTCTTAACTCGCTGAAATCTTGACTGATTTACAAACGGTTTGGTTTATTATAAACATTATTAGCATGGCTATGATACAGGATGCTTGGACATGTTGAAATTGCAGCTTTTCTTTGTGTATGTGGTTGTATTTATTAGCTGGCTAATAACAAGAGGCTGTCAGTGAGACCTAGTATTACAAAGTTCACCCAGCAACTTTACACCAGTGGGAGAGACAGAACTGCTCTTTCTTTTCAACATAACTTAAGTTACACATGATTTCTTCCAAGTGGTTTGGCTTGTTAAAAACATCTTGCATTATGATACAGGAATTTGCTGGCTTTGTGTTTACAGAAGTACCTGACTATGCCGGACTTTTGTGCAGCCTACGGATGCTCCAATCGCCGCTGTCTGCAAACAAGAACCCGTGGGATCACCACATATGTTTATGTTTGCTCAGTCTAATAAACCCATAACATGGTTGTGAAAGAATACCAAAGCTGAGGCTGGACGATGATTGATTGTTAGTGTGCCATGTGTCACTGTGTGTCTTATTGGTTTTGTGGTATACTGTATTTTATTTTATTGTGTGCAAGACACATTTAAAACAAATAACCTTGAACCTTGAAGCCCCATCTCTCCCCACCTGCTCCTGCTTCCTACATCCCCTCCACACCACACCAAGTTGTTCTTCTTAATAATAATAATACATTTATGTTGGGGGGCCGCCTTTCATAACACCCAAGGACACCTTACAGGGGCATAGGGGCAATATAGGGAACAATTTAAACAGTGGATTTTGTGATATATCAGCCGGGGTGAGTCAAGACAAACCACAAATGGACTACAGAAGGACATATGGTACAGTTTATATTATTCTTGGTCTTTTTTCAATAACATATTTCAAAGGTTCTGGATTTGTTTACAAATCTAGAAACTAAATACAAAACTAGGATGATATGAAGATCTCATGTCAAAAATAATTGTGATAAATTAGACAGAACTGGCCTGTCTGTGAGCACATTTTATGTTGGTTTGGTTCTTCTGATAAAGGTGTGAATATCTAAATAATATACCAACATATGCTATTGTCATTAGTTGTGTCCCTGTTCTTCAAGCTAAGGCATTGCTCAATTAACAACTCTTGGTTTACAGAGTGGTAACATGAGACCGATTTTTATATATAAAATATAAATGTATTTTAATTTTATAATTTATTTTAAATATTGACAATATAATAAAATAAATGGAAATATATACACCGGCAAATATTTAATATAAATACCTTGTGTGTGTGTATAGCTATTGCTTTATCTGATTAATGTTATTTTCATATGAAAGTCCATGATTATAAGTATGCAGTATCATAACTACATCTTTGATGTTTATAAAAAACCAAACCGTTTGAAAATCGGTTGAAAATTGAGCAAGCTATGGTTATTTAAATAGTAAACCATAATGTTATGAATGAGAGCACTGCCTGTAGCAAGATGGCGGCCAAGTGGCAACGTCGGTCTCCATTGGCCAGCAGCGCGTGTGAGCCATCTAGTGTTTATATATATCTATGCTTGTCACTACCATAGACTGGTCACTACCCGATCCGTCACCCTACCCGATCGGTTCTGCGCATGTGCGAGATGGTCCGGAAGTCCGGACGGCAACTCAAGATGGACACTTGACACAGTGGCTTTTAGCAAAGCTCAAAAAGAAAAACCGAGAGAGATGCGTTATTGTTATTACAACGTGACTTCACTATTATTTAACAACTCTTTTTATTGGGTTCTTTTATTTGGGGTTAAGTACATTGTCAGAATAAGTGAGAAATAGATTTAACTTCTGTTAGACAGCTATCATACTGAATAAATATTTACTGTGAATGTATGCAAAAATGTATGGCATATGGCTGTCTAACAGAAGTTAAATTCATTCCTCACTTATTCTGACAATGTACTTAACCCCAAATAAAAGAACCCAATAAAAAGAGTTGTTAAATAATAGTGAAGTCACGTTGTAATAACAATAACTCATCTCTCTCGAGTTTTCTTTTTGAGCTTTGCTAAAAGCCACTGTGTCAAGTGTCCATCTGGTGTTGCCGTCCGGAGTTGTCCAACATGGCGGACCCTCTCGCACATGCGCAGAACCGATCGGGCAGGGTGACGGATTGGGTAGTCACACCCCGAACACATCTGGTACTGACAGCGGCAAATCTAAATCTCTTTGGTCAAAAATAATTTCCCTTTAGCGCAATACCGCTTCAGTTGCGCCACTTATGTGACAGACAAGAATAGTCAATTATAATGTCTAACACTTAATGTGGAGAAAAGAGATGTCTTGGATGGGTTGATTGTGCGTTGATCTGTTGGTAATGCCTCGGGGTTCCGGTGGGCATGTAAACAAATGCATAATGCTGCGCTATACTTTGTGGCCTCACCCAGTTGCATAGCGACACTTATTGTTTAGGTGTCTTTTAATAAGCAGGTAGTCATATCATTAGCTAGAACTAGCTGGATCTGATCGATATGGACATAAACGTGAGTGAAGTCTAATCTGACGGGAGAGAGAGAGATCAGCTGCTGTTGACGGGTCGAGACTTGACACCAACTCTGCATGATCACATGCAGCGGTGAGCGGACAAAACACACACTTCAGGTTAGAATATCACACGCAGTGGCGACTGGTCATTAGGGGCAGGTGGGGCACAGCCCCACCTAGTGTCAGCAGAAAGTATTAAAATAATGATTACAACAAAATGCAAAAAAAAAAAATATATATATTTTAAGATCATGTTTAATCATCTGATTCGTCTGTAAATTGCTGTTTTAGTATGTGTTCTTCTAATTAGTGTCTACAGTGTGTGCCTATTGAGCTGTTTAGAGCCATGTGGGACAAAACCTGATCCTGCCCCTCCCTCTGACTGTCTAAGTGAACGGTGACTGCAAAAAGTACACTGCGCATGCTCAGAGTATTTTCCTATTTAATGTGTGTGGCAAAAAATACTGACCATAGGGGCAAAGTGCTGCCATCCCCACCATACGTCATCTCACATAATTCAGAGCTGATTGGCTGTAAGTACGTGTGCCGCGAAAAGTGTGGTGTGTGAAGAGGAGGAGAGAGAGCTGCAGTGAGGCGTCCTAAAACCAGGAAGTAAGCTGCGCATGGCTTCCCTCGACAAAAAAGCAATGAGATTTCTCCATAGGATTTTAGAAAATAGCTCAAAATAAGATCTGTGGGAAACGTAGCTGTTAGATAAATGTACGTTTTGTTCAGCCGGATAATATCCACATGTCTACCCTACTTTTATCCTTTTCGAATCAAAAATCTATTGATTAGATTAGATTTATGATAGACTTTTGAAACTACAAGAAGATAAGGAGGACTTTTACAAAAAAGTAATAGAGATTTTTGTCCAGAAGGATAGGCAAATGGACTTCATCTTCAAGTCAAGGTAAGACTGCAATTTTATTGAAAATGGGATCTTACTAAGAGAGAACAATTAAATATTTAAATGATAAAATTACATTTTTTTGGGTATCCTTCTGTTGAACTGTCTGTTTAAAAGTAATTGAAGCATCAGACAAAAAAAGCTTTTGAAAATAATATTATATTTTGATTTCATATATTTGTAAACCTGAAGAGTCAGTGCCAGTGCCTCACCAGCCATGAACCTCTCTGCAGAAGCTTATATATAGACATCTGAGTTTTTTGTGCCCCACCACTTTTGTACATATAGAAACGCCACTGATCACACGTAGCTATTTTAATTACCTCAAACTACCTAAACTAGTTATAGATATGTTTAGTTTTACTGTCGGGTCACTCATTACTGGATCCGCGAGCTGCATGATACTGGCATAATAGATTGCCCGAGCTAAATACTAGATGGCCATCGGGCAGTCGTTAATGTCGAGCCCTGCAATGGAATGTTGGCGATTTGCCAAAGCTGTTCAAATTATCAATAAATGCATTTTTATATATATATACGGTGTGTTTGGAGATAATTCATTACACTATTATACATTATTATTATATTCTATTTCAATCAATCAATCAATCAATGTTTATTTATATAGCCCAATATCACAAATGTTACATTTGTCTCAGTGGTCTTCACAGTTTATACAGAATATCAGTATGACAATACGACACCCTCTGTCCTTAGACTCTCACATCGTACAAGGAAAAACTTCCAAAGAAAACCCAGTTTAAAGGGAAAAATGGGAGAAACCTCAGGGAGAGCAACAGAGGAGGGATCCCTCTCCCAGGACGGACAGACGTGCAATAGATGCCGTGTGTAAATTGAAAAGATAATACATTTGCAACATAGGTAGTCCAAATGTTTGGAAATGCATGTGTGTATAATATGTGGCCCAACACTATTTCAATCACTAGCTTGGGTCAAATGAACAACCCAATGTATGGTTTATATTTAACCCAGTGATATAGTTCATTTCAATCACTAGCTTGGGTCAAATAAACAACTCAGCACATGGGTTAAAATTATCCAGCACATGGGTTAAGACAACCCAGCACGTGTTCTGTCCTATAGTGACTCAGCAGCTGGGTTATGATTGGGTTATTTTTTAACCCAGTAGTTTTAAGAGTGTAGTCTTTGCTGCTGCCTCAAAGAGGAGCAGGGGAGAGGAGGGAGACAGGTGAGACTGATTCAGGAGCAGCACAGACACACACAACTATAAATGAACCAAAAATAAACAAACAAGTTTCAGTGTTTTTTCATATTGGAAATGGTATGTTATTGGTTATGGCCATGATGTTATGATTATTGAAATGTATACAGTTCTGTTTCATATGGGTGTTCTGTTCCCATAGATAGTCTCTTTATTTCCCCCTCAAAATGCACCAGATTGATGCATTTAACTCCAACATTAAAAATCTGCCCCCGGACCCCCCTCGAGGATTTGAGGTCCACCCCACTTAAAATCACATGGACAGGTTCCTAAACACATTTACAATTGTATTTAAATAGTAACCCATGCACAGGGCTATCACTATGGGCAGCAACGCTGTAAATATTGACAAATAAATCCGGCAAAATGGCCTGATTTATTGTCTCGGTCCGGCCCTGGCTACCTGTTCGCTCTGCCATCGACAGAGGTAAAGTATTGTAAGATACTTTATTTTTCCATGAATAGCAAAAATGAACAAAAAGGTAACCACCAAAACTCTAGTCGAGATGACAAAAAACAGAGAACAAAAAATGAAAGCGCTCATGCAGTGAGGAATCAAAAACCTTTCAAGAGTACCAGGAGCATAGGCAAGGCAAGTTTATTTATATAGCACTTTTCAACGCAAGGCAATTCAAAGTGCTTTACAAAAAATGAAAGACATTAAGCATTAAAAAAGAAAAGCTAATAAAATAAACATTAAAAGGAAAAATACATGGATAAAAGTTACAGTGCAGTCTAAAATATGAATAGTTCAATTAAACATTAAAAGAAAAAGTACATGGATAAAGGTTACAGTGCAGTTTAAGATATGAATAGTTCAATTAAAAGCAGCGACAAAAAGAAAAGTCTTCAGCCTGGATTTAAAAGTAGTAAGAGTTGCAGCGGACTTGCAGGTTTCTGGGAGTTTGTTCCAGATATTTGGAGCATAATAACTGAACGCTGCTTTACCATGTTTAGTTCTGACTCTGGGGACAGAAAGCTGACCAGTCCCTGAAGACCTGAGAGATCTGGATGGTTCATAATTTAGCAGTAGGTCAGTAATGTATTTTGGGCCTAAACCATTCAGTGCTTTATAAACCAGCAGCAATATTTTGAAATCTATTCTTTGACACACATGAAGCCAGTGTAAAGACTTCAGAACTGGAGTAGATATGTTCTTTATGTGACTGTTGAAACTCAGGTCAGAGTCCATGACTACACCTAGATTTCTGGATTTATCTGTTGGTTTGAACATTGCAGACTGAAGCTCAGCGCTAACTTTTAAACGTTCTGCCTTGGCTCCAAAAACCATTACCTTAGTTTTATCTTTGTTTAATTGGAGAAAGTTCTGACATATCCAGTCATTGATTTGTTCAATGCACTTACTCAGTGTTTGAATTGGAGCATAGTCTCCTGGTGAAATTGTTACGTACATTTGTGTGTCATCTGCATAGCTATGGTAACTTATTTTGTTGTTCTTCATTATCTGAGCCAGTGGTAGCATGTAGACGTTAAAGAGAAGAGGCCCCAAGATGGAGCCTTGAGGAACCCCACATGTCATATTTGTCAACTCCGATGTGTATTTACCTATAGAAACAAAGTTGTTTCTGTCCTTTAAGTAGGATTCAAACCAATTTAGAACTGTTTCCGAAAGTCCCACCCAGTTTTCCAGTCGGTCTAGTAATATGCTGTGGTCAACAGTGTCAAACGCAGCACTGAGATCTAATAATACTAACACTGAAGTTCTGCCACTGTCTGTGTTTAAGTGAATGTCATTAAAGACCTTTACAAGAGCAGTCTCAGTGCTGTGGTTTGGACGAAAGCCTGACTGGAACACATCGAAACAGTTATTTAAATGCAAGAAATTACTCAACTGTTGAAAAACAACTTTTTCAATGATTTTATCTAGAAATGGGAGGTTTGATATGGGCCTGTAATTGTTCATTACTGAAGCATCTAGATTATTCTTTTTTAAGAGCGGTTTAATGACTGCAGTTTTCAGGGCCTGTGGAAAAATACCTGAGTGAAGAGATTTGTTTACTATATGAAGTAGTTCTGAGGCCATGCAAGGCAAAACATATTTGAAAAATCCTGTTGGAATAATATCAAGGCAGCAGGAGGAGGATTTCAGAAGTTGTATAATGTCCTCTAGGTTTTTATCATTAATCTGATGGAATTGTGTCATGATGTCTGAATTGATGTTAAGTGGACACAGAGACAATACATTTGCTGTTCCTGATGCAGAGGCACTGACTGCTTGTCTGATTTTCTGAATTTTGTCAGTGAAAAAGGAGGCAAAATCATTGCACGCCCTAGTGGATAGAAATGCAGAGGCTACTGACACTGGGGGGTTAGTTAGTCTGTCGACGGTAGCAAACAAGGCACGTGCGTTGTTTTTGTTTTTGGTAATGATGTCAGAGAAGAACGATTGTCGTGCGTTTTTCAATTCCAAATTATAAAGGCCAAGTCTCTCTTTATAAATGTCAAAGTGAACCTGGAGATTTGTTTTTCGCTACCTGCGTTCAGCTTTTCGACATTCTCTTTTTTCTGTTTTAATGGTTATGGCCTTTCTCCATGGAGATATTTTCTTCCCAGTCACTTCCTTTACCTTAATTGGAGCAATGGCATCTATAACATTTTTAATTTTTGCATTAAAATGATCTACTAGCTCATTTAATGAGGTGTTAGCAGGGGCAAGTGTGGAAGAAAAATTCTGAGTAAACATTTCCTTAGTATTTTCAGTTAAATATCGCTTTGTGGTTAACTCTTTTTGAACATTTGTGTGAACAGAAATAGAGCTCTCAAAGAAAACACAGGAATGGTCAGAGAGCGCAACATCAGTCACCACAACCTTAGAGATATTCAGACCCTTTGAGATAATTAAGTCCAGAGTGTGCCCCTTATTGTGCGTGGGCTCCGTCACATGCTGAGTCAGTCCATAGCTATCAAGAACACAAAACAGTTCTTTAGCCCCTCTGTCCTGGGGGTTGTCAACATGGATGTTAAAATCACCAACAATGACTAGACCAGGGGTGGGGAACCTTTTTCCTCTCAAGGGCCATTTCAATTTTTTCAACATCCTCCGAGGGCCGTACAAATTATTGACCTCTGCTTAAAAATCACAGCCCATTCATTTGGCCTTTCTTTCATGCTTTGCAAAGAAAAAGCAACCTCTTAATCCAGATATCTTGCCATGACTCGCGCATGCATGCACGTGCACGGTTGTGGCATGACCACCAAACAGAAAGATATGGACACAAGATATGTGCAAATGCATTTAGTTTCCTATCCATGTGAACATGATTTAAGTGGGGGGGGGGGGGGGGGGACCTAACCTCCTCTAGGGGGGTCATGCTCCGGGAAGTTGAAAGCATCAATCTGGTGTACTTTGAGAGCAAAATGAAGAGATCTATGGATACATCTCAACACCCATATGAAACAGAACTGTAAGCAGATTTACTTTTTCTTTATGAATATTTTCCAAATCACTCTCCTTTCAAACTGTATTCTTGTTTATTAATAACAACTTGTTTTTACTGTGATATAGTATTTTATACCTGGTTTTTCTGTTATCCGTCCTCCCAAATCCCATGAAAATGATTTACTCTTAGGCTTTGCACCCAGAGAGTTCCAGAGTTCCAGGGAGGACTACCACTTCCAACCGTTGCATTTTCATTTCCAACACATCCATCTTCTGTAGAAGTTTGTGGAAGTCATCTGTAGAGAACGGAGGCATTTTGCTACCAACTAGCTTAAGCTAAATAGCATGCAGTAGCCTACCAGGCTTTAGCTGTTGCTAGGCCACGCTACTGTAAGACTGAGGTCGTCGTAAAAATGTTGAAATATGGCTGAGATCCTCCGTCTATTTACGAAGATGAACTGTCCCAGTGATAAGTTAATGTCCAGGAGCCGCTGCTCGAAGTTTTCAGAGAATAAGAATAGGAAAATCAGCATAAAAAGTAAGCAGAGGCAAGAGCAAGCAGAAAAGCGTCTGCACTGTAAGAAAGAAAGATAAGATGATAGACCTTACCATGACAATAGACAAGATGAACTGACACTGAACACTGGGAGAGAGGGGAAGACACAGGTGGGAACAATCAGGGGCGGGGCTGACACTGATGAGCACAGAAGACACACAAGGAGTGACAGGTGAAAACAATCAGGAAATTAGACACACCAGGGAAACTAACGACAGACATGAAAACTGAGGTTACCTACTGTAACCCAGCTTCTATGAGTAATGGCGCAGCCCTCTAAGGCTATCGCTATTGGGTTATCCCTCTGCGCCCCCGCGCAGCACTGAAACACTTGTAGTCCATGCCCACCCGCAAGGTGGGCCCCACCCTCGGGCCTCCTTCTGGTATAAATAGGAAGGTGGCCCGGCAATCTGCTCCCATACAATATAACTTTTCTTCAGCTATTCGTAGAGCCAGTGGGGCCCAGCGCTTAGAGGGCTGCGCCATTACTCATAGAAGCTGGGTTACAGTAGGTAACCTCAGTTCTATTTCGTATATGGCTTCGCCCTCTAAGGCTATCGCTATTGGGTTAAGAGCGAAGCATGATGTAGTCTGCGCCCCACTGGGTCCGCCCGGCACTAGAAGCACAGACACACCTGCTCAATAACACCCCCTGCCTGTTGTGCCATGCGTAATGGCGCATCACCGTGCCTGGAACATAGCAAAACATGCCTATCTTCCCGACGGGGTGAAGGCTGGGAACAATACATTCCGGCCGCTGTGAGAAAGTAGAGACGAAGGTCCCACCTTGTCCAGCGATCATAGAGGGGGAACAGCAGCTCTCTGCGTGTCAGACAGGTAGGAGAGCGCTCAGCTGGATCCCTGACGTCACTCACTCTGATCAGGCACTCCGTACGAAGTGTGTCAGAGTAAAAAGAACATCCCTCTCATACGAGGGGAAAAGGGCCGCTCTCCGCGTGCCGAGAGGCAGGAGAGAGGCGCACAGCTGGTTCCCTGACGTCACTCACTCCGACAGGACACCGAGTACAGGGTGTGTCAGAGAGGAAAAAATAAAAATGAATACATCAACAGGGGGAAGACCAAGATGCAGCAGTGCAAATATCTTCCACTGACATTCCTCCGTGCAAAGCCGTGGAGGAGGAATTCCTCTGGTGGAGTGCGCATTAATGTTCTCCTCTGGGGCTCCACCCCAGAGGAGACATATGCCTGCGACACAGCCTCACACAGCCAGTGTGACAGCCGTTGTGCAGACAGAGGTTGTCCGATCGAGCGCTCTCTATAGTGTAGTGCACAAACAGGCGCTGAGAACGGCACCAGGCTGAACTGCCATCTCCTTGGATCCGGAGAGCTGACGGAGCCACCGAGAGAGCAGACAAATCACTCACCCTTTTCTCTGCCAAAAGTAGTACTACTTTGGCTGAACACAGTTTAAGGGGAACCTGATCAGGTTCAAATGGGGCTTTGCTTTAGTGCGCGTAACACCCAAGCCAAATCCCACTGAGGCACCAGTGTGCATGACACAGGTCTGAGTCTCAATACTCCTCGCATACAATGGCTGCTGCGTTCTGCGAGCCCCTCGGTTCAATTCGCCGGGAATATACATTGCTCTGATGGAGAGCAACGTGTGTGCACGCCCAGAACAGCAGCTGCCTGGCTGCGTTCAGAAGCTGCGCAGATCGTACTCCTCCCTGGCGATTGAGGTAGGCTGCTTCTATAGCCGTGGCCTGTTGTCTGTGCACTTTTAGGCAAAAGGGCTGCGAGGGAGTTTCCACACGCTGCATTTCACTCCATCTCTCATCATGCGGCGCGTACACGCCCAGAGGATGAGAGGTGTGTGAATGCTGTCCACACGAGGCGTTATAACGGTGCTCGTGGATTTATTATGACCGTGTGTAGGAGGCATATCTGGGACAGAGGAATGCCGCGAGCTCTGCAGTTTATAAACCAATAGGTTTAAAACAGCAGGCTTCTGCAGCAAATGAACCACCTCTGGTGTGTCCCCCTGTTGGAAGAGACCCCGGGGGATCATCACGTGACCAGCTGACGCCAACGCTGAGCAGCTGCGTCACGGAGAGGGCTGTGTGGGTTGTGACATGCCGGAGGAGAGCTGTCAGTTTCTCCACTCGCTGCCGCGAGAGCCGAGCTCTGCTGGCTGAGTTTATCTTCTTCCAATTTATTATGAAACCCAGGCTTTGACAGATGTGATACGAGATGTACTGTCTGTAAAGCGACTTCCTCCCTGGAGCGAGCCAGCAAATAGCAGGTCGTCCAGAGGAAACCACCCTCTCATCCCTCCTCTGTGTAGTGGCTCCAGCCTTCTCTACACAAAAATGGGAGGAGCCAGGAAATATCCGACGGCAGACGATTGTCTGGTCTGATATTCCCTGAAATGAGAAACGCAGGAATTTCCTGTATTTCGGGATGAGGGATACGTGGAAGTATGCATCCTTCAGGTGGAAGTGAACCAGTCGTCCTGGTGAACACATTCCAGCACCTGTTTGATCGTCAGCATGTGGAATACTGACAGATCGAGGATGTCTCATTGCCCCAATCTTTTTCGGGATTAGAAAAATAACGGGAGTGAAAACCCCTGATTTTCCTTCCTTTGAGGAACCCTGGAAATATCCTCTTTCAACAGGGGTTCCAGCGGCTCGGATTGGAGCGCAAGACATAGCTTCTGGGAGGACAGGAGTGTTTCCTGTATCCCATTGAACTGTGGGGGGGGGGAGAGGCGAACTGCAGGACGTATCCTCTGCTGATCAGCCTGCTCATCCATCTGTCCATCAGACCCGCGCGCTGCCTCTCTGAGAAAAACTCTGAGAGCGGGCGCACATGCTCGAGATGTGTTTTTGGTCGTCATGGTGACGAACCACTCCAGAGCCCCTGCCGCCGCTGCCCGTGAGGCAACCCAAGGCGGGGGCCTCCACACGCTGCGTCTCACTCCTACTCTCATCATGAGGCGCGTACACGCTCAGGGGATGGATGGAGGTGTGTGCAGTGCTGCCCACATGAAGCGCTATAACGGCGTTCATGTGTTTATTAAGGCCGTGTGTACGAGGCGTATCTCGGACAGAGGAATGCTGCGAGCTCTGTAGGTTATTAACAGGGGTTCAAACCGGCAGGCGTCTGCAGCGAGCCCTGCTGTCTACTTAATCAACAGATTAGTGGCAGCCGGCTTAATTAGCGAGCTCTGCAGTTTATTAACCGATAAAACTAGCAGAATTCTGCAGCGAGCCCTGACGCCGTGGCGCTGCGGGCGCTGCCGCTGGGGCACTCAGCCTCCAGTGAGGCGAAAGGGCTGCGAGGAAGCCTCCACACGCTGCGTTTCACTCCGGCTGTCATCATGAAGCGTGTACACGCTCAGGGGATGAGTGGCGGTGTGTGCAGTGCTGTCCACATGAGGCGTTTATAACGGCGCTCATGGGTTATTATGACCGCGTGTAGGAGGTATCTCTCGGACAGAGGAATGCCGCGAGCTCTGCAGGTTATTAACCGATAGGTTAAAACCGGCAGACTTCTGCAGCGAGCCCTGCTGTCTACTTAATCAACAGATTAGTGGCAGCCGGCTCAATTAGCGCGCTCTGAAATTTAACCGACAGGTGAAAAACAGGCTTTAGCAATGAGCCCTGCTGGCTATTGACCGACAGGTTATAGGCAGCTGGTTTACCCAGGGCGTGAGGCAACCCCAGGTGGGCTGGGACCGAACGGGCTGCGCGGGGCCTCCACACGCTGCGTCTCACTCCGACTCTCATCATGAGGCGCGTACACGCTCAGGGGATGGATGGAGGTGCCGTGCAGTGCTGCCCCCATGAGGCGTTATAACGACGCTCATGGGTTTATTATGACCGTGTGTAGGAGGCGTATCTCGGACAGAGAAATCCCGCAAGCTCTGCAGGTTATTAACCAAAGTTAAAACCGGCAGGCTTCTGCAGCGAGCCCTGCTGTCTGCTTAATCAACAGATTAGTGGCAGACGCGAAAGGGCTGCGAGGAAGCCTCCACACGCTGCGTTTCACTCCGGCTGTCATCATGAGGCGTGTACACGCTCAGGGGATGAGTGGAGGTGTGCGCAGTGTTGTCCACATGAGGCGTTAAAACGGCGCTCATGGGTTATTATGACCGTGTGTAGGAGGCGTATCTCGGACAGAGGAATGCTGCGAGCTCTGCAGGTTATTAACCGATAGGTTACAACCAGCAGGCTTCTGCAGGGAGCCCTGCCGTACTTAATCAACAGATTAGTGCCAGCCGGCTTAATTACCGGCTCTGCGTCCTCGGAGGCTCTCGCGGAGCAGACCAGGAGCGGGGGAGCCTCCCTCCCCTTTGACTCGCCGCCGGGAGACCCTGTCTCTGGGGTGGCGTGGGAGCGGAGACGTGGGACGGAGCCCCTGCAGCCGCCGAAGGGCATGACGCCACGGCTGCTGCAGGCGTTGATGCCGCTGTGGCAGCTCAGCCGGCTGGAGCCAGCTGTACATGCTGGTGAATGTCGTCCCCTGTTCCGCGGCCGTCTTCATGGACTCCACCATGGCGTGGAACTGGGGTCCGAGCAGCCCGTCCGGGCTGATTGGAGCGTCCAGTAGCACTTTTCTGGCCGTCTCCGTAACAGACGCCTATTTCAGCCCGAGGTGGCGCTGGATCTGTGTCACCCATGCGGAAATCCTCAGGCCCCAGGCAGGATTCGCATACTGTTTTCTGTGCTTCAGTAACTGTGCTGGTTGCTGAAGAAAAGAGGGAGCAGATTGCCGGGCCACCTTCCTATTTATACCGGAAGGAGGCCTGAGGGTGGGGCCCACCTAGCGGGTGGGCGTGGACTACAAGTGTTTCAGTGCTGCGCGGGGGCGCAGAGGGATAATCCAATAGCGATAGCCTTAGAGGGCGAAGCCATATACGAAATAGAACACAGGGAAAAAAGACCAGACAATATACAGGGAGGAAACATGACAAGGAGAACGGAAAAACACCCACACCTAGACATAGAAACGTGACATGACATAATAATCCTGACAGGCAGAGGTGACAAAACAAATACTCATGGTAGAATATTAAAGTTTTAAGATATTTTACATGAGTATGAGTAGCAATACTATTCAATAAAAATAAAACAAACTAAACTGCCGAAGTACAAACAATGTAGCAACAACATTTAAAGTATATCATAAAGAGTACTCAATGGCTGGCAGTTTGCCACAGCAAGAGTTTTGGATCATCAGTAAAGTTACTGCATTTTTTATGTTGCATTCAGCTAAGCAGCAACTTTTAAATAGTTAATTTCCTATCTGTGGCTTCATATTTTGTAAACTGGCCCCTTGACTTGTGTGTTAAACCCAGGTTAAACCCTGTTCTCTAAATAAACTAACTATAGCTGTAAAAGCGATTAAATTAGGATTAAAATATTTGTATAAAACGTTGGCTATGTATAAGTATCTAAAAAATAATGCTTAATTAATGGTAGAAGCCTACTTTCCATCATGGATTAGCAGAATTAAAAAAACATGAATCAATCAAGAGAATACAATCCTATTTTCTGTAGTGTTATTTGTCCATCATTGTTGTTGTTATTGTTCCTAGATGTTGTTTATTTCTGTGTATAATAAGAGAATGCAGGCCCATTCCAATTAAGATGATTATGATTATTCGCCTAGATTTGGTTTTGACCATGTTTTGTTGCTGCAGAGTTTTCATTGTCCACCTATGCTTATTTTAATGAAACAGTATGTATGTCCTATTACTTAGTCTTAAGCGCATGTGCATTTTGTTGGCACTCACCTGCTGGAATGAACTAAACTATTCGTCTAACTTGAACTCAACCGCATTCACATCATTCATACATCATTCATAAAATCTAACCAGAAAGCCCGAATCCTGACGTCATCAGCGCAGAAGGAAAAAAAATATGTGACGTAGAATCCAAGATGGCGGCTCCCCTTTCCACGATGAAATTTTGGAAGCCGGGTAAGTACGCTAAAAAAGAATAAATCGGGCATTTATTGTTATTTTCCGGGGTTGGTATTCAGTAACGGGCAGCTGCTTGTAAAGTTCAGTTAGTCTCGGTTCCCCTTAGCTGCTTTCACAGCAGCTGCGTGATCTCTGCAGCCAGTTCAGCCCGGGTAACGATAGCTCTGCGGAATCAAAGTAACCATGTAATCTGCCAAAATAAAACGCATGGGCTATGAAGCGGAAAGTACGACAGCTACGTGCAGACGTGCATTAAATAAGGGGGTTTCAACACCTATAGGTGCTTTATTTTAACTCTTAGCTTTCCACTAAACCCTTTCATCATCTGAAAGACTCATTCTGCTCATATAAATAAATAAAATAAAACATCTTATCTTTACCTCCACCATCTGCTCTGCCCCAGGGGCTGAGGCTCCGGGGATTACTGAGGAGCGGGAGCTCAACACAGAGACCACCGGCTCTCCCATCATCTTCAACCCGCACACAGCCCTCTCCATAGAGAAGCAACGACAGAAACTCCCCGTTTTCAAGGTTTTACATCGCCTCTGAACAGGCAAAGATGTTACATTAGTGTGGGTAATGTGTTGAACTGTGTGTAGTGTGTATTTCAGTGATAAACTTTGTATTAATTGTGTCCTATTCAGCACAGAAACAACATCTTATACTTGGTGGAGAGCTTCCAGACTGTCATCATAGTTGGTGAGACAGGATGTGGAAAAACAACGCAGTTACCCCAGGTTAGTGCAGTAGTATAAGTATAATCTCAACCATGGTACATTGTGGCACAATTTAAGAAATGCTGGACACCAGTACACCAGTTTTTACATATTTGCCTAAGCTGAAGCAAAAAATCCTCAAAGTCACATATCTAACAGTCAAAGGCACAACATTGCTGCATTGAACTGATACCCTTCATGTGGCTTTACTCCCACCTTGTTTTTACATAACATTGATCCTTAGTTGGCTCTTTTTTTTAATAGGGCTTTGGACCACATCAGCCATTGTATGCAAAGTCTGCTCCTTTGCAGTCTCTCTTTTGCTTCCTTCATCTTTTTTGATCTAACTTTTCTTTAATCTGATTCACTTCAGTATCTTCTGGAGGCTGGTTGGGCAACGGAGGGGAAGGTGATCGGAGTGACACAGCCTCGTCGTGTGGCTGCTATCTCTGTAAGGCCTCTACTGATGACCTCTGTTGCCGTTTGCCAAATGTAATTTCTCTTCAATAAATGTAGTTCCCACTGAAAGGCACGTGCCAAATTCTGTACTTCCCCCTCTTTCCTGCTGGTAGGTAGCCAATCGCGTGGCAGAGGAGCGAGGGGCCCTGGTGGGACATGAGGTGGGATACACCATCCGTTTTGATGACTGCTCTGATCCTCAAGCCACAAGGATTAAGGTAATTCCTGCCAGATGTTTGAAGCTTTCATCACAAGCTGTACCCGTGTTTGGGTCATTTCAGTACTTAATGTGCGTTTGTGTTTCAGTTCCTTACAGATGGCATGCTGGTGCGGGAGATGATGGCTGATCCTCTTTTGAAAAAATACAGGCAAGTGATTGTCATTAAGATATTATGTTAGCTTTTTTCAAATCCCATAGTTTAACTTGTCATAGAAGAACAGGCACTGGTATTACCAATACCATTAACAGTGGCTCCGTTCATTTCAAGTGTCCCTGAGGGTTCTGATAATATGACAGGAAGCCACCATGCACAACACCAAAACCCTGAAGCAGCTAAATAAAATCAACCCCATTATTTTACAGTTTTTTCCCTTTCTGTGACCGCTAAAAATGTCCCTTGTGAATAAAGTCATTTCTGTCGGACATGAAAACTGTATTGTGTTAAAAGTGGTTTGGATTTACTCGTTCTAACTTTTGTATTGTGCTGTTATCCTTAGTGTGTTGATGCTAGATGAAGCGCATGAGAGAACTCTGTACACGGACATAGCCATTGGTCTACTAAAGAAGGTAATTCCTGCTGATTCTGAAAAAATTAGACTTGAATATTTAACTTTCATTCATTCTAGTAACTATACAAATAATCCTAGTAAGTTGTTTTCCGTTTTAACGCTGACTCTCCTTCTCGGTTCCCACTGTTTTGTACATTCCTGATTCTTTTATAGATTCAGAAAAAGCGGCGAGACCTGAGGGTGATTGTGGCCTCTGCCACTCTGGATGCCAAGGTGACAGCATCATTAAGATGAGCAGATATGCCTGATAAGCGAGAACAGAAACAAAAAAGACAGAAAGGGGAAAAGTTGGTGTCAGGTCGGATCACATTGAACTGACATCTGCGATACACTGATGAAAGAACTGACACAATCGGGCCACGGCTGCGCTCAGCATAAATAAAAAGCTAAAATGCCATATCAGACATCTACTGTCTGTTTGAAAAGACTTTGATCTATACATGCACATTATTTAGTTATACTTCAGTAGTAAGTTGTATACTTTTTTAAGATGTCGGATTGAGGGGACAGAAGTTCTTCATTGATTGTTTTAGCTGCAAAACATTTGTAAAATATCAGTTGATAAAAGTCTGTTTACTTTCACTTTATATATAAACATGTTTGCTTTAAACATGATCTACAAATGCCTCATTAGTGCTTCCTTTACGAACTGAAGTTATCACTATTATCTACAGAAATTCCATGACTTCTTCAATTTGAACGAGTCCGGGGATCCCAACAAGGACACGTGTGGAATTCTGACCGTGGAGGGACGCACCTTTCCAGTGGACGTCTTCTACACTGTCAGGTAGTCAACGCACATAATCCAATGTGAGGAAAAGGTGTTTCAGTAGTATATTTTGTTTCTCTAACTCTCAAGGGTTTTTTGTTTGTTCTCAGTCCTGTCCCAGACTATGTAAAGGCCACAGTGGAGACAGTGCTGAAGATCCATGAGACGGAGGAGGACGGAGATGTCCTTGCTTTTCTTACCGGACAGGTTAGTGGCAATTTAAAACTACTTAATATTAATTTGACAGAAGGAATAGATGGCATATAATAACACAAGCATTCCATTTGTCATTTCATTACTATATTTTGGCATGGTCCGTCTTTTGTTTTTGTCTAGGTTACCTTCTTTTTATTGTCCATTTGTATATTTCACCTTAGGAAGAGGTGGAGAAAGTGGTGTCCCTTCTGCAGGACCAGGCCAGGTCTTTGTCACGAATCGGCATGAAGAAACACCTGAGGATTTTGCCCATGTACTCGGGTTTACCTTACGCTGATCAGATGAAAGTCTTTGAGAGGACGCCGCCCACTGTTCGCAAGGTGAAGTCGCTGCCATTGTTCTAATGTGTTTAATAGCCATTGAGTTACATTAACCCTCTGGAGTCTAAGGGTATTTTCTCGAATTGTTGACGTTTTCTTAAATCCCCTTTTAAATGTATTTCTTCTAACATGGCACCCCTTGTGTTAAATATCAAAATGTTCAGGACAATCTCTGGTATTGCTATATATGCAAATTACTCACCTTAGAGCACTGTTTGATGAGATAAGTAGCTCAAAAGCTTAAAATGTTACATCCGATTTTCGGAAAATCTTCAAAACTCTTGTGAAAACACAAATTTACTCATGTGATCGAATTGTTTTGGTGTTTTAGATTTGGTTACCAAAGTCTTAGGATCACAAAAGCAGTGAAATATTTGAATTACACTGTATATAAATGTGTAATTCATTTCTAAAATGAAAAAAATGTATTCGAATTTTGAGTAAAACAGGTGTTTATCACTCTACTTTCACCACAGCATCGACTGAGATACATTAGGACTGAATAATGACTTCATATTACATACCAAGGTTCATGTGATGTGTACAAATACAAATTGAGCATTCAACCTTTTTTTTTCAACCAACAATTTATTATAAATATGTTTTTTTCAACCAACTATTTATATAAATATAAGAAACTGGAAAATGTCATTTACAAAATTGAACATCAGAACTTTCAACCAACTATTCATTATAAATGTCAAGACAGTGTCAAGGTCTTTGTCTGTCTTCCAAGACAGTGGGTCTGGCTGCTGTGTAGGTGGGGGTGATGGTGCATGGGCTGCTGTGTAGGTGGGGTGTACAAGTGCTATACGAGACCTCCTTGCTGGCTGGGTTGAAGGTGATGGCTGTGGTGGAGCCTTTGTGCTGAGGTGTATCTTGACCTGGTGGTAGCCGCAGATGGAGGTGGAGGCTGCTGTAGTGATGCTGGTCCTTGGTGGTGATGGCTCTGGTGAAGGCCCTTGAACAACAGTAGATCTTGACCTGGGGGCCGGCACAGATGGATGTTGTGGCTGCTGGATAAACGCCGCCTGTGGGCCACTAGACCCAGACAGCTGTGAAACATCTCTGTAAAACAAATAAAAATGTAGGACAATAATTACAACTAATTTCATTGAAATAAAGTTCAAGTAAAATGTTGCTCAAGCACACACACACACACACACACACACACACACACACACACACACACACACACACACACACACACACACACACACACACACACACACACACACACACACACACACACACACACACACACACACACACACACACACACACACACACACCGGTAAAATAATAACAGGCACACATATAAATAAATCTATGACAAAGTCTCATCTGTACAGAACAGTATGATAAAATAATCGATGGCAAAAACATGTCACTGTAAATGTCTCCGTTGTGGGACGAATACATTATTAATATAATCATCTCCACATGTAATCTCACTTTTACACACGTTAACACAGAGTAAACGTTTGCTAATGTAGAGTCTATTTTGTCCCAAGAAAAAGTTCATGACTATCGATAAAAAATATATATCAATAAACCTATTGTTCATTTTCGCGGTATTCCCCACACATTGCCAGTACACTATTACTGTAATATTTACACTTACCCATGTCCAAATAGATCCTTGTTGTTGTCTTTGTGTTCTTCTTCTTCAGAAGAGTCGAAGACTTCAGGTTCTGAACATCTGAGGCTCTATCTTCACTTTTGCCAGCGAAAAAAATCTCTAGCGAAGTCGGCAACTGTAAAGTTTTTTTTAGCCATTTTCTCTGTCTCTCTCTCGCTCCTCACAGACCTAAACTGATGGGAGACACATAGTTTATGTTTTTTTTACTTGGTGGGTAGGTCCTTAGTGATTTCTCGATGTCCATTGGTCATTTCAGACCATGATGGCTGCCGGCCGAGATTTCCTTGACGGACACACCAATCCACCAATCCCACACAGTGTAAAGTCAAGCTGCTTTGAGCGGCCATATTGGCATTATATGGCTGCTGTGCCCTGGTTACACTCTCACAGGAGATACCGCTGGAAAGCTACCCTTCCAGCGATTCCGCGGATATCTGGATCATGTTTCTACTCCATATAATCGAAAATATATGATTAGTTACGTAAAATTATGCGCACCTGGACGCGCCGGCGCGTCCACCGACTCCAGAGGGTTAACAGTGTAGGTGTCAACATAGGAGACGATAACTGGATAAATTGTGTGATATACAAAACACTTATTTCTTTCTTTTGTTTCTTGCAGGTTGTGGTGGCCACTAACATAGCTGAGACATCCATCACTATAAATGGGGTTGTGTTCGTCATTGACTGTGCTTTTGTGAAGCTGCGAGCGTATAACCCGAGCACTGCCATTGAATCTCTGGTGGTAACTCCAATCTCTAAGGCTTCCGCCAGCCAGAGGGCTGGGAGAGCCGGACGAAACCGTCCTGGGAAATGCTTCAGACTCTACACAGGTATGTGTTGGTTTTCAGGAATAGAAGAAGGATGAAAGTGTTGTAGAATATAGTCTGTGAGCGGAATCATGCATTGTTAGCATTTTAGGCAATGTGTTGTAGTTCTATCCTCCTCCTTCCACCCTCTCTGCCTGTTTTTTTCTGTCACTTTTCATTTTCCTCCCTGTGTTTCTTATTGCCTGTGTTCCTTTCTTCAGAGGAGGACTTTGAGAAACTGCCTGCCTCTACTGTGCCAGAGATGCAGCGCACAAATTTGGCCCCTGTCATCCTGCAGCTGAAAGCGCTAGGCATTGACAACGTGCTGCGGTTCAGCTTCCTCTCGGTGAGTATCTTCTCTGCATCCACAGGGTGGCTGTGATGTGTTCACCCACTGTGACAGGAATGGTACTTTGCATTTTAATTAGCGAGAATGTCCCCTAGGGAATAATGCACAGAAACCATAACATTAATGCAGTCATTGTGTTTTCCTGCTTTACAAGATGTAATGACAAGTAAAGGCAGTTCCTTATTTTTTTCTGTCTTAAACATTGCAATTGTAAAATGTAACATTATATTTAACAATAACTTTGCAGCCTCCTCCAGCTCAGACCATGGTTCAGGCTCTGGAGCTGCTCTACGCTCTCGGAGGTAAGAAACAAGCCGTCAGCAGGGCAGGATAGTACAAAGAGAAACTGTCCTTCAACTGCAAGACCTGTGTACAAAATTCTGTCAGCAAGCATCTACAAGCTAAGGTGTCCTTGCACATGATGCAGAATTTTAACCAGCTGTGTGTCTTGGCAGGACTAGACCATTACGGACGTTTGACTGATCCCATGGGTGTGCGGATGGCAGAGTTTCCTCTCAGCCCCATGTTTGCCAAGATGCTCCTAGAGTCAGGAACCTTCGGCTGCTCCAAAGAGATTGTTACCATCGCAGCAATGATGCAGATTCAGAATACATTTGTTTTGCCGGCCAATCAGAAGAAAGCTGCCGTAAGTGAAAACCGGCTTTCAAAATAAGCGTGTTGTGTATTTGGCGGAAATGCTTTGTCAGCATAACAATTATCCAATTTCCACTATCGCACCCTGCAGGCTCGAGAGCACAGGAAATTTGCAGTTGCTGAGGGAGACCACCTCACCATGCTGAATGTGTATGAAGCATTCATTAAGGTATAGTGTGTGTGAATGTATGTACAATGTATAGCTCAATCAGTGACAGTGATCACAACACTCGGGGCTAGCGAACTCAGCAGAATGAGGGTTGACTATAATCAAACAATGAAACTTTTTCGTCTTTACTGCAGCACCAGAAGAGCTCCCAGTGGTGTCAGGAACATTTCCTCAACTATAAAGGTCTGCTGCGGGCTGTGACTGTACGAGAGCAGCTCCGGCGTCTCATGAACAAGTTTAAAGTGCCGCGGACTTCCAGTGAAGGTTTGTTTGTTTTATATTTTTTTAATGTAAGGTGGGATTGTGTCAGTGACATATTTCATTTCATTTGTATTTGTTCCGTTCATGGTATGCACAACTTAATGTATAATTATTGTTTACAAAACATGTCTCTGTAAACACAACATTGAGTGAAAAGGAGAAATAATCGTATATGACCTGCCCCTTTCTAAAAAAGCAAAAATAAAAATAAATAGATGGTCTGTCCTACTTATGTCTTATTCACAGCCAAGCTTATTCACAGTCAAACATAACAGTATAGTAGGATAACAAGAGAAACACAAAAACTTGATAGTTAAAAAGAAAAAGAAACAAAAAACAACAACACCGAAACATCACATGTACAAGGAAAAGTGCAACACCCTCATCTGAGTCCTACTGGAGAAGAAGGGGGAAAGCGGCGCATCATAATAATAATAATAATAATAATAATAATAATGGGACCTGCAAATAAAGAACATACATCACAAATATTTACCAATATTAAGGACTAACTCATGTTCAATGGTGTGTGCTCCTTAAATGCACCTTTTGCTTCACTGTCATAACTAATGTAAAATGGCCATTTTAACAATTCCTTGCTTCTTTCTTGTGCACAGGTGATCCTGATGTGATCTTGAAGTGCATTGTACTTGGGTTTTTCTCAAATGCAGCACGCATTCACCATTCTGGTTCCTACCGGTGAGAGTGCTCCTTTTTATCATCTATAAAATGTCTAAGGATTATTTTCAGTTTTTCATCTATTTGCAAATCACATGACTCATTCTCATATTCACTTGCAATGACAGGACTTTACGAGACGATCGTGAGCTTCACATCCACCCCAGCTCTGTGCTGTATGGAGAGAAACCTCCAAAATGGTCAGTGCATTTTCTTCTGCAGCAAGTTTCCTTTGCTCCCTTATTCTTGAACATTTATGGTGTGCAGAGAATTTGCACGCATTCAGACTTCTATCTTACTTTGTCTCCTTTTCAGGGTGGTTTTCAATGAAGTGCTGCAGACGGCAAAATACTACATGCGCGATGTGACTGCTGTGGAGTCGTCCTGGTTGGTCGAGTTGGCCCCTCACTTTTACAAGCAGGCCAAGGTAGGTCAAAGAAAGCTCCTCCAACTTGATATTTGTGTATGTGGCTGTTGTGCGTCTTCTGAAACGTGAGTTGAATATTAAACGTTAAAGTGAGTTAACTGTCTGAAGCCGTGGATATATTATTGTCTGATTTAACATGACCTGTCCCTTCTCTCTTTTAGCATGGTTCACTGGCCAGCAAGAGGTCCCGGGTCCTCTGAAGCTCTCCATCCTTTCGTCATGTTAAGACTGAAGACTCACGGGTATAAAAGGAGAAACACCCTCTCAAATTGCCACTGTGCCCCTCTCCATCTCATTGTATATACAGATGTATTATAAACTGATTGTCCATGTCCACCTGCACAACCCCTCCACACTATGTGGCCACGCTAGAATGGGATGAAGTTGATACATTTTTAGAGTTGACATTAATGTGACTTCATTTGGAAGCTTCTTTCTTGATTTTTGGAAGTAATGTAGTGTACCTGTGATGGAGTAAATGGTGACGAATGTAAGATGAGACCAGACTGTTTCATGTATAGTCACATAGTTCACTTCATTCATACTTGTACATAGTCCGAGCAGGCTCAGGTACAGGGAACGGCTCGTATGCCACAGGCTTGTCCTCACCTGGTTCTTGGCTTAATTATTTTTTAAATCGCTGTATTTCCTGCTGCATGATGGAGAACGAAAGTCAATGGTATGTGAGGATGATTCCCTTCGAGAGACTTATGGCTTACTTTGTTCTGTTTAATTTGCGTCCCCCTAGCCTGGGTGCCTTTATGTTTCTAACTGGTTCACTTTATCTCCAATTTATTTTTGATTTCTTAACTTTCTACACCTTCATACAGTAGTAGTAATATATATTTTCAGGAATTTACTGCAGAAGGAAACGCATTTCTTTATCTTTTACATCTAATAATGATACTGTGAAAAGACCGCTTTACTTTTTGATCCTCGTTTTCCATACATAGTGGCCTTGTTACCACTCTGTGCCAATTATTATTTTTCAAACTATTTCACATTTCATTTTCAGATGAAATGTGTAAATACACCCAAGCATTGTAAATGCAAAGCTGTGAAATCAAAACAAAAAATGAAGTGCCATTTGTTCCTGTGATGACATAAAGTGCATTCAGACATGCATCCAGAGCTTCAAAGAAACAGTAGCATTTATTCGATCTAAGCCATCTCTTTTGTCATAATAATTGCATTTCCTTTTACAGTTTGTCTCAGTTTCGAGACAGACCTTAATGTAATTTTGTCCCGTTACTGTCAAAACCATCTACCAGGTGTTCAGTAAAATGGCAAATTATTTGAGACTTCCATTCCATATTGACAGCATCTGTTCTACATTTTCCGCTTACGTTTTTATTTGTTTTTATATTTCTTCAGAAGTATTTGGCCCTGAAACCGCCAGTGAGCAGTATGTTAAAGGTTTGTCATATGCTTAAAAATCCATAAGGTCACTGTCACTAAACGTTTACTTCTGCCTGCATGGTTTTTCATAAATCTTGTTCTTGAGGTTACTACTTTAGCTAGATTCAGTGAAACTGTAATCAAACCACAGAACACACTGTACCGTAGATAGGTAAGCCAACTCAAATTTAGATGAATATACAAAGGAATTACCTTTGCATGTTAAATGGTACTCTGATAGACTATACACTTACGATCACCTTCTCGGACTTATTGAAAATAAAAACGTATTAACTCGTTTGTGCTGATACGGAGTATGTATGCAGCCAATGCAGTAATCTGTAGTCCTGTGTAATTGCTCACCGCTGAGATAAAAAAACTGTCACCTGCCATTTCTTCCTCACATGTTCAAATAAAGCCTTATTGTCATGCACTCCGTGTTGGCTGATGATTTCTTTTTTCACCGACCCAACTACTGTTATTTTACTCTTATGAATCATACTGATGCTTTTTCCATGCTTTTTTATTCAGTGTACCATTTTGCCAGGAGGTGTCACTGTTGTACTACAAACTGTGCCCAATTCAAATGACTCAAATTATAATTGAGTGAAAGGGCATTTATGAGTGTCTATGTATTAGTTCCCTTTTTGATAAGTGTGTAAATAAAAAATGGTTGTTTTGACTTAGGTTGATGAGCCATTCATCAATTTAGAGGTGCAATATGGTTAACACATGGACTTAAATTAATATATTTAATCAATTTATAGTAAGCATATCTGGGGGCATGTAGTATTCTACCATAAAAAATAAAGTGGTGCAATTATTTTGTGGCAATTTTGATAATTACATTATGCACCACTAAAACCAGTGGTGAAGGAAGTATTTAGATATTTGACTGCGGTCAAGTAGAAATACACAGTGTATAAATACTATATTACAAGAGAAACTCATATTTAAGTAAACATTACATTATACTTAAGTATTGGCAGGAACCAATTTAAACTAACTAATATATGAATATTTATAATGCAGAATGGCTCATTTTAGATATTGGATTTGTATTGGATGGATTATCTCTTATATTTAAGAATCATTCATTGTCAAATAGGTGGAGTGTAAACAAACAAAAACAATAGTTTGACAGACAATAGCCTGCATTTTTAACACAATGTGACGGCATTTAAACATTGTTTATCAACTTTGACTTTTGGGAATGGGATGTTGCATCTGGTAAAGGTTGGGTATTAACAACTAAATAAACTGCAGGGTGGTTTAACACATCATATATCCTTATTTGTTAGGTGATTTCATTTAATCTGAATCTGCAAAGTAGTTAATAACTTGAGTTATCAAATGAATGTTATATTTTAAAATGTACCCTATAATATTTTCTCTTAAACGTAGTGGAGTATAGAGTAGCATACAATTAAAAACATTTAAGTAAGGTAAAAGCGGGCCTCCTCAAAATTGTACTACAGTCATTACTTACTAGTAAATGTTCTAACTTAATTCCATCGGTAAAAGCAATAATTAAAAAGTGTCTGCTGTATTCTTGGCCCAACTTGGGTCTAAGAGAGATGGAATAAAAATATACACCTTAAATTATTCCGAACTATATTATGTTTACATGGTAGTTAACAATTTCAAAGAATCCACTAGAGGGCAGGTGAAGCTCTCATATACTCAGCAGCTGTAGTTCACCTTTCAGCCCTCAGTGGAAGCACTGAGCTCACTATGGCTCAAAAGAGTTTAAAGAAGAAAAAAAGGCGCCAATTTTACCTTAGCTGCGTACCCAAGATGCTTTCCTATCACCTGAGTGTCGTGTGGGATTAATGTCTGGTTGTTTATGTGATTACATAATTTCCTTTTGCGTCATGTCAGTTTGCACTACCGGATACGTGAAAGGGTGTTTCAACGAAGATAAACCTCAAATGTGTTCTGGGAAGTCCAAAAGGTTTGTTTAAAAGCATTTATTGAACTGACATGTTTTCTTTCCATGTGCACTGATCAGCCCATTAGCTACTAGCCAAACGTCATGGTTAGCCAATTTAAAATGGCTGCCGTTTGTTTGCATAATGTAGCTAATGTTGAATTTATGAAAATAATTAAGACAAAATGCCACTATTTTTCATGTAAAATATGATAGAAAACAGTAGCTTGAATGTCAATAGGCTACATGTTCCCGTTGGCAGCATACAGCAGCCTTAGGCTAATAGGCTACCATAGACTTTAGCCAAAAGGCTACTGCTAAATAGGGATGGGAACGATTAATCGAATATTCGAAATTATTCAGGTATTCGAATAATTATTCATGTATTCGAATATGAGTTATGAATATTTTTATTAAAAAAAAAAAATTATAATTTTTTTTTTTTGGGAGTGAAGCCTAATTGATTAGCCTACATATTATCAAATTGAATAATTCAATGTATATATATACGACTGTGCCATAGCTAAATGTGTTAGGTGACGTCTTAAGGTGTGTTTTGCTGCGCTCACCGGTCCCTCACAGCGGGCAGAGCTGCAGGTTCTCTCTCTCGTGTCCGGTTATACTTCACTCACGTTTATGTCCAAATCCATCAGATCTAGTTCGAGCCAATGACATGGCTGCTGCCCCTCCCTACACGCAGATCACGCAGACTCAAACCTCATTTTAGGCCCAAATGTGGCGCAAATGAGCTCTGCAGCCGTTGCGAGGTTCCGGCGCTAACAGTTCATGAGCGTGCTCCCCCGCCCCCTGTCAACACTCGCGACACATGAGTGGCCAGCCTAAACAACAATAAGCGCTGCTTGGCAACCGTGTGTGGCGGAAAAGTACATAGACATTTTGACTGGAGAGATTTAGTTTTGCCGGTATTCAACATATTTTACCAGTCATAGTCCGGTAATTATTTACACTCCAAGAAGAGTCCTACACAACAGACATGGCGTCAAAAAGGAGTAATGTGTGGAAATATTTCGAACAGGTTAGTGAGTGCGGTGTAGAGGTCAAACTATGCCAAATTAAACCTATATATACATGCTATACCTTGCTATACCCGCAACCTCCGTTCCAGCTGAGGGTCTTCTCTACAGCTGGCCTGATTGTGAATCGCCTCCACACATGAAAGCTGTAGGCCTATAGCTGTCAAACTGTGATCACCAGTTCAATACATTTGACAAATTCGACTTGGTTTCTACACTTATTTGAACATGTATTTATTTCCAAAAATCATTGAAAAAAAATTGGGCAAAAAAAAAACTAAAAAAAAAAATTGTTAAAATTTTTTTTTTTACCCAATTTTTTTTTTTATAGGATATGTACATTTCGGTTAACCGGTTAACCGTTTTTTGGGGGGTCGAATATTCGAATATACATTTGCTTTCAAATTCCCATCCCTACTGCTAAACTCTGTAGCCTCCCACAATTACAGGGTAAAAGTAACTTATATCATGATTTTTCGCTGCAACCATATTTGTTTTGGTCTGTTTAAACATATAGAGGCTGTTGTTGTCTTGCAATCCGTAACAACACAAATGTTTTTGTATTGCAATTAGGGCTACTTGTCCCAGCTGAGTTTATCATTTGTGTGTCGAACTTTATATTTTAAAACTGGCTTCTTATCCATCTTCTTTCCTTAACAACTTTCCCAAACTACTGTCATTCTCAGGAACTGGACTTTGCAAACACATCATTACAATCAATATGTTGTTGGATATGAGTTTATTTTTCTATACTGTGATACAAACTTATATTAGCTCACTGCAATTGGTGTGTGTGTGACTAAAGTGCTTTGGATAAAAGCTATATTGTGTAGCTCTCTTAGTTTGCGGTTACTCGCTTTTACCCTCTGTCTTTGGCTCAGTGGTACATTTAACATTTAGACCTTAAAGAGCAACTTGCAGGTTTTTTTCTACATTGATGCTTAAACTTGCTTGAAAATTACAATTAATAAAGTGAATGCAGGATTTGATATGTTTTACGAGACATAAGTGCAGGAATTCAGAGGGAAAGGAGTGATTTTGAGCTCTGCTCTTAAAAACGGCTTTTTTTTAAGGTCATACTCAAAGCATCATATTACATCACAAAGGGGACACATCTCCGCTCTCTGACCGCGGGAATAGTTAGCGGTTGTGTTGAGCGGTTGCGTTTTAGTGAGGTGGTATTTTTCGGTAGTTTTACATTGTATTTCATCATTTGTAATCATGGTGCAGTATTGTGTTTGTGCAGGTTGCACAAATACCAGCCTGTCAGGACAAACGTTTATCAGGAAACCGTATTACCCGATGGCCGTTATTTTTTCTAATCCTTGGCTGCTCCTGGTCTCTTGGACGCCTAGCAGGCTCATAATTATAAGGTTGTGGTCCGTCATATGCATTCGAATATACATGTTCAACTTCTTCTGTGTCGAAACTAGCATTGGGATCCATGTTTATTAATATGTTACACCGCCGCTCTCCCCCTTGTTTCCCCTTAGTTACGTCACACGCGGGAGGTCACGTGGGGAGGCTTTTTTGATGCGGAAGTAAAAATGTCTTACAAAAACGACGCCAGATGTCACTGTAGTGTATATTTATGTATATTTTTTTGAAAATCTAGTGTATACATCCTTTTCCTACACATTTATTCACAGGTGTCTTTAACCTGGAAGTTGCTCTTTAACAAAAGGTGTAGGGAGGGAGGACTGCACCTGAAGATATGGCTGGTAGCTTCAGAAAAAAGAATTAGAGGTGTTGGTCCTTAGAGAGTTGAATTTTCTCTGTCTGGCCGTTGGCACCAAAAGATGCTTTTAAACACTGACAAATAACAGAAATGGCTTCACTAATGAATCAGTTCAATTCTCGGTGTGCAGTTGTTTTCCTTTGCAAACTGAATGCATTTCCCACCGTCTATAAGTAGAAATCTCAATGATATATTTGTGTTAGTATTAGGAAGATGCAGTGTTCTCTGGGACAATTACACGGTGTAGGAAAAGAAGAGTAGTGCATATCATCCCAGTGCTATGACTGTTAGTTTATATTTAGGTTACATGAGTTGAGTATGGACTGGTGTGTAGTGTTTTGGCTGGTTGCTTCTGACATTGACAATGACAGAAGAGTAACCACTCAGTTAAAAATATGGCTTATTAACAATTCAGAATCAAATATCTTTAATATTCAACATGTCACATCTGAACTAATGGTTTGCCTCGAGAGTCAATTAGTCAGTAATGGCTATTAGTTACTACCCAATTAAACTCAGTAATTATGCATTAGCTGCATCAATTAAAAACAATGCAAAGTGAAGCACCTACATTAGTCAATTATGACTGAATATCCACGTTACCTAAATATCATGTGCAAAATATAAATCATTTAATACACAGTTTTCTTGACAGTAGACTGACTAACTCGAGTAACCAGGTTTGGGTAACTGCAGACATTTGTTGTCCGGTCATGTTGCCCCTGTTGGCAGCTACTACTTCTGTGTTTTTAATCCTCTTTCATTTTGAACAGTGTACATTTTCCATGGTGATCAATTGCCAAGAAGAATGCGTAATTTATTTGATCTTTTAAGTTAGAATAGAAATGGTTTGTGGGTGTGTAGAAAAAAAAGTCAAACTAAAACCCATAAACCTAACGAGATTAGCTACAAGATCAAGATCGTGGTAGCCTTTCTTTGGTTGCTAAACTTAAACAAATATAAATTCGTAACTTCAGCAAAGCTTAAAAAAGTATTTACAGTAAAGCCTTTTATCAAGCAAACATTCATCAGTAAGATAAATCATCAAGGAAGAAAATCAAGTGCAGTGCCACAGAAATGAATAAACAGGAGAGAAGAACAAATCTGAATGTTGTTTAGTACAAAACCTTTTATTGGACTTACTGTATAATTTTTTTTAGAATTTTGCATTACTAGTGAAGGCGAGCCACGTTTATTTTGTGACTATAAGTTTGTGTACTTGTGTGTGTGTGTGTATTTGCGACATAAAGAGAACCAATGGAGACCTTTGTGCCGTAAAAATATGGTTAATATTATTTTATTATTGAAATATATGGGGTGCATTTGGACAGCATTATTGATAAATCAGATCTAAATATTACTTACAAACAATTTAGACTGGACCACCAAGTTGTTAGCAACCTAAAGTTTCACATCCTATTGTTAGACCTCGTCACTGATGCGATACATCCCAACTGTGTCACAAGAACTGTTGAATCTCTTCCAAAATACTTTTAAACACTAAATGATGTAATCTGTCAACGGCCTATAACATAGTGTGATTATTGACAGTTTCTCAGATTACTATTTTTCTTATGCTTCTTATATATCCTGTATTTCAGGTATCCTGAATGAAGCAACACTGCAACGCCGAGTCATCAGAGAGGAAGGAGGCCGTTCCCCACCTGATGTCTTCAAAGAGAACGGAAACAAGTAAGAGAAGAAAGGCCGATTTCTTCATGTGTTTTTCAGTTCCACTCAGTTGCCCATTAGTGTTGTGTAACCACATACGTGCAAAGTGACAGCCGGAGGTATCAGTGATTAATCGCGTGCATGTGACTCGGACGAGGCAGCAGTTTGAACAGGCTGCATATACGTGGTTGAGTGTTCCTCACCATATTTCAGTGCTGTCAAAAAATCATTGACATGTTCCATCCAATTCAAAGAATGTTTAACTGTTTTAAAGGGTTTGATGGGAAAGCAAGTGGTGTGTGACTTGTAATTACCCCCTGTTCAAAGTTTGTAGATGTTTTGAAAGAAAACAGTGTGGTTAATATTTCCCCCTCAATGAACAACCAGTAATAAGTGCTTTTCCCCAGTTTTTGATGGTGGTGTTTGTTGAAAGGGTTCATGGTGTCTTATACTCGTTACATCCCACGTGATGTTTGTGTAGAATTGTGTGCGATATGACTGCATGAGACCATGCAACTTTGATGTCCCTTTACATTGGTAGTTGTATTGACCACTTTGGGCAATGTTAAAAAAAGCAAGCAGGACTGATTTATGGCAATATAGATATAAAATACACATTTTTATTATGTGAATTTGGCTTTGATGCGATGAAGCATGTTGATTTGTCAGGTGTTTTATTATCTGAATGAGCCTAAATCCAAAATTCCAATCTTGTTATTTTATGCTAAAGCAATTCTCATTCAGAAGCATAGCAAAGTGACAAGTGATGAGAACATATAAACATGCAAGGACACTGCTCTATTTAAAAAGATTGTTTTTCTTTTATTCAGAATACTATATTAATAACGGTTCCTACGGTCATTAAAAACCTGGAAAAGTCATGGAAATTCAAAATGCAAATTCCAGGCCCTGGAAAAGTTATGGAAAACAATATTTTTCCCAAAGTTTTGGAAAAGGCATGGAAATGTAACCAAAGTTGCATCAAATATAATTTATATTTTTTATTATCTAATCGCCAAAATAGTAATACTATAACGATAATAAATACAGTATCGTATAGTAATGAAACGTAAAATGGCATTTAACTGTCGAGGTATTTTGCTGGTGAGATTTTTACAATCACGCCCTCTAGTCTCCAGTGGCTTTAGTCTGTAGGAGCTAGTAAGCCTACTATTTAATTTGTTTTAGATAGGCACAACATGTTTCCAATGCAGACCTTATTGTCCAGCTTACCATGTTAAAATAAAAATGTGTCTGGTACCGCTGAGAAAGAGTAACTTTTTGGGGTCATGGAAAATTAGGTAACGGTCATGGAAAAGTCATTGAAAATCATTGGTGAACAAGTGTATGAACCCTGTAATAAATACAAAAAAAGTTAATTTGTAGTTAATCAGTATCATGAGTGATTCATTATTTTTTCTTAAATCATTTTACAAATTGCCTTTTTGTCCTGGCTATATTCTTTAACCCCACAGACACTACATTCTGTACATGGTGTGTGGATATGATTATCTCTCACAACCTTTTATTGTAGCATGGCAACAGGAGGCTCTACTTCCAAGGAGCTGTATGCATTGAAAAAAAGAATCTGAGAGATTTCAAGCATGGGAGGAATTTTTACATTTGGGAGGGAGGATGCAATCAGTAGCATGGGACTCGCAGAGGCCTCCTCGGGTGACAAATTGAAAGTGTCTCGGTCTAGTTTATAGCCCTGATCAGGTCAAACGAAAAATATTGGAGGTCTGGGTGAGGAGACAGGCCCGCCTGGTGCAGATAAATGGACTGATCATTTCTTATTGAGAAACAATTCCTAAAAGGTAGTTTACTGTGTGACTGGGGAAGCGGCAAGCGAGGAGCAGAACGCGCTCCCACTGCTCCCTCCCTGACCCTTCCTCCACTGCCGGAATTAAATGGATAGAGAGAACGCGTGTTTCTGATGGCACTCCTCCGCCAGAGAGACACTCCATTTGTTATGAAGTAGGGGTTCTGATGAAGTGTAGGGAGCTCCTCTTCCTTTTTTCTCCCTTTTTTTTCATCCTTCCTTTCTCAGGCACCACAAGGCCGGCCTTCAGTCTGCTTCACATGAAATGGATGGAAGGAGCCGATTGAATTTTACACTCCCCTGGTCATGATTAATGTGTTTGGTGTGGGGAGTCTTGGCAGTGTAACTCCACCACCACTAGCTGGTGCTCAAGCTCTCCCATGGCTGCAGCCCTGATAGAGGGGTGGGCGGGGGGTTGCTGTTAAAGCACTGGAGTTTTGTTCAAGAAACCGTTCCTTTCATAGCCCACAACCCCTTCAACTCCTCTCCCCTTGTGTTAATAGAGAATCTCTGCTCTTGCCCACTCGCTCGTTATTACTTCACGGTCAGTTTCTCAGTGTGCTCTGTACCCAGTGTACTTGGCAGGCTGCGCTGTAAATGTCAATTTATCACTTAACCCATTGTTAAAGGGTGAGAGGCCTAATAAAAGATGCCAGGTCATGTTATCGGATTCCTTAACAGATGTTCATGGTGTCAGTTTATTATCTGGCTTATTCAGGCTTCATGCATAGACCTGAAATTCCCCAGATTTCCAGAGAGTACCATTTGTCTTTGAATCTTTTTGTTCCTTTCTTCTCTTACGGGCAGTTACAAATGTTAACAGCAAAGTTGTAAGTAATGTGTTGACTGCAAACAACACACAGGGAATTACAATAACTTATGTTTCCATAAGACGTAAACACAGGAGTTTCACAGCGATAAGATAATTGTATTGTCCTGTGAATTAGAAAATGAACTCCAACCACAGCTCATCCAGACATCTTCAGAGTATCTGGTTATAAGGGAGCCATATTTAATGGCATTAATGGCTGGGAGGAGCAGACTGGATTTACACAAGTGCCTTAGATGAGAGATCAATTAAGAGGTAACTGAGTGGATGAGCCAGACTAAGCAGGAATAGGAGCAGGTTTAATTTTTCATAAATAATGTACAGTTTGAGAAGAGAAAAGGAGATGGCATGGTAGTCCAGGCAGATACCGGTTCGATCCTTCCTTTTTGTAATTGTTTTCTCCAATATTGAGATGCAGTTTATTTTTATCTCTAATGTCCACAACATATTGTTTTCCCATTTGGTTTCAGTCCTAATCTTATTTCCTCGTCACTGCTGTTCGCTTTTATTTGCCTTCTACGGAACATATGAAATGTGTTTATACAGCTGTAGCCCAATAGAAAGCCTTTAAGTGGATTGTGTGTTGCCCTGCTGTGCATCCTCCTCCAGTCCAAACCCTGCTCTGATCATCAGGACTTCAGCGGGTGATGGATGGAGCTGTCTCCCTCCAGGTTGTCATAGCATCTGTTGCATGGTGCTCACTGGATCCTGCTCTGTTAATGCCTGCATGCACACAGATAGGTCTCCACCACTGTTTGTGTGCAGGCTGTTTGGTGAGTAATGATGGAAAATGACAAACACAAACCTCACTTTTAGAAAAAAAGCTCCCCAGGTTTGACTCAATGCCCATCTTACATGCCAAAGGGTTATTTGAAAATGTCCTGCTCTCTTTAAAGTCTCTTTCGCTTGCCCTAAGCTGAGTTGGGTGTCTGTGGTTGAATTGGTTAAAAGGTGTCTGGCAGGTCTATCCTCTGCTTAAGTCTGGTGGGGGTTAAGGTATAGAGAGAGGAGATAACTGGAGATAAAAACAATGGGAGAGTGGCGAAGGGAGGGATGGCTGAATGAAGGAGAAATCAATAGGAAATCAGTGTTTGGGGAGGGCCTGTCGTTTATCAGGTGACACGGTTAAACAGCGTTAAGGCACTAAAAGTGAGAAAAATATGGGCCGTCCACATGTTGGTATTGATCACAGCGGAATGGGGCGGCAGAAGGCTGAAGCCACTAATAAAATAAGACATATCTGAGTGGGAATCAGCCAGGGATCGATGGGCACGGTGATCAAGGCCAAAAACATCTTCACTGGGATTTAAGCTTGTTCTGCTGTCTTGTGCCCACACCTCGGTATGAGCAGAGGTTGGTGTGATGAACCTGGTGGGGTCACTAAGAGGCCCCTCAGGTTGGACCTGCAATATATAGATCTGTTGAAGATGGAGAATAAGATGAGAACTTGAGGGATGGAAAGCGTCAGAGAAACGTTGCTCTTTATTTCCCACATGCTTTGATTTATATGAAATGTAAGTACTTCTTTCCAATCTATACGTAGGTTTGATGTGTCTGGCACAGTGACGGACTGCCTTGTTTACAGTGGCATTTAAGTCCTTTATTCACTACTTTGTAGAAGCTACACCTTCAGGTCTTTATTAGATTTGCCAGTTCCCTGCATTCCACACATGGATTTCTAGAGTTTCTCCACTTCCCTCACAGCAGATTCTCTTAGTCACATTGACGGGGAAGTTTTATTAAATGGCATTTCTTCAAGGATTTTTGTATTTTCAGTTGGGTTCAAGTCTGGGTCAAAACGATGTGATTTTGGATATTTGTGGAGTTAGGTGGTCCGTGAGTGTTTTTTTTATTGGTTAAGTGGTCCTTGGTATGAAAAAGTTTGAGAAACACTGCTCTAAAGCTACATGTGCTATGAGCAGTTTTCTTTCCAATGAATCCCTCTGTATTTAGTTTAGTTTGTCTTTCCCTAAATCCACATGAGCCTCCCTTAGTCTGCCAGACTATGTTGTCTGCTTTGAGTGAATGAGTAAATGATTGTAAACAGCATTAGATAAATGGTCTATTTTTTTTTTACTTATTTTGATTGCCTATAAAGTAATTTCTTCTTACATGTTTTATCATTTAGCGATCTTAAATGTCTTATTTGATCAATGGATGCAGTGGTAGTCTTTTAAAAAAAAATCTGGGCCAGTTTAGCCTTTAAAGAGGGATCGATTTGAAAGGAGGAGATGGGTGGGTTAACACTCATAAAGGGTCCACAGGCTGGATATCAGTTCTTATTGAAAATGGTATTCTGTTGGAGATCCTCTGAGCTCATCAGACTTCACGCCTCAGTGCTTTGTGTAACTTTCTAAACTCTGCTGTCTTAGTGACCTCTGCCAAGAAATTATGTTAAGTAGTTAAAATACATATTTTTCCTTCTTTCATTATGGGATATTGAGATCATAGCAAAGTAGTTTGAATTAAATATGAATCAACAAAGCATTTGTTTGGAAGTTTTTGAGTTTGCATCAGCAACTATTAATGGATCTGCTGTCAATAACAATAAGAATCCTGCAACATCTCTCAATTTCCTTCCCTCTTTATCTTCATCTGCCCTCATTTAAAAGCTGCTGTGTTTGTGTCATCATGCCAGAGGTTTTGTCTCAAAATGGGCCATAACAAAGGGAAAAAACAGGGAAATTAGTTGTTGTGGCTGATTAACATCTGGCAGTCGCCATTAACGAGTGCATCAAGTCATTCCAGCTTCTAACTTGTGCTTTAGCATTGGAGCAGTGATGGTAATAGACAGACCACATTTTTCTAACTCTCCTCCAATTCCATTCGACTTTTCTCCTCATTTATTGCACACCAGATGGTGCAATAAGGATTCTCTGGAACAGTTATGATAGCGGAGGTGCTAATAGAGAAGTTGAGGCCTGTGGTCCAAAGGAACATTCATTCCAGTAATTTGAAATGTTCCTCTATTGTTTTTGTATTCATTTACTTTTTCATAAACAGATGTCAGCGGGCTAACTGTCCTCAAGTGCGAATGAGGACATTAGATGGGCTTTGTCTTTGAACCCCCTCTGGACCAGTCTGCGCTCTGTACTCAGTATATCTTTCAACATTGCATACATAACCCTGCAAAAACCTTCAAACGTGTACAAACCACTGGCCAGCTGCTATAGTTCCTGGAAGGTTGTCGTTGCTGCTGGACTTTCAATCTTTCAGCATGTTGATGTGTGAGCAGCTACTCACAGGATTCCAAAAGACGTTTCCTGTGTTGAACGAAAATGCCAACTGGCTACAAAGGCAGTCTCCGTGAGGGTATGGTGAAAAATCATCATTTCCATGACAAGGAGGTTAGGCTCTGAAAGACTAAGGAAAGGCCATTTGAGATACTAAACGAGTCAACGACATATAACCAGAATCAGTGTCAGTAAAGGTCGAGTGTTTTTTCCTTTAGTTCCACATTTTTCTGCTGCTCATGCTGCAGTATGTTTAACAAGTGCTACAAGTGAGAGGCAACTAAGGAGTGAGCAGAAGTGTGACAAATAGCAGCAGATCATGCAGAAAATGTGCAATGCTAAATATCAGTTACTGCACATGGGAGAAATGGTGTGTTTGTGCAGTGTTTGCTGTCCAAGGAGTTTTAGTAGGGAAGTTTAAAGGGTCTCTCTCACAGCTGGGGACTTGGAATTGAATACATGGCTTCCTTTTCACAGTTTAAAGAAATTATGTTGAGGAGGGCAGAAAATCTTGCTGGGGTTTTGAGTTTCTTTTGATGTGTCGTGATGACGATTATGAAATCCAATAAAAACTAATTATGAAATTAGGAGGCGGATCAATAAGGTTTGCTCTGGTGGAGCATGCTGTGTGCGCGTGTGTGTTTTGTGTGAGCGTGTGTGTTTAGCAGTCAACCCCCTTCTGCCCAGGGAGTGTGTTGCAGTTGTGACCTGGCCAAAGCAATTGTTACTGATACTCCTCTGTGGATTCAGACTGCTCTAGCATCACATGGCTGTAATTTATATTTTGTTGACTGCCCATTTCGCCGTTCATGTGTAATCTGATTCTATGGGTTCTCATTTTTTCTAATACCATCTTCTAATGTTTCACCTAATGTACCCTGAAACCTCTTTATTGCTCCAGCTTTGCTTTGTTTACTTAATTTATTTATATGGAGTCGGTTTGACCACTACAAAAACAAGTGACGTAGTGGTGTTGCATTGGCAGGAATGTGATGGAGGGTTGTATGAGGTTTCTGTCTCGCCCTTGTCTTGAAAGATGAATGCCTGGCTCTGTTAACAGTCGGTATTGAAATACAATACTATCTTGAATTTTACACTTTCAGCTCTTTGACAAAAGGGAGCAAAAAAGTTTGGTATTCATGAAATAAATATCCATGTTTATGATGGCCTTCCAAACTCAGTTACAAAGTGTATCATAGGACGCTCCCTTTCAAACTATAGTGTGAGCAAGAAGGAGAACTAAGACCAGCATGAATACAACCAGCTTGCTACTGGGAATGGGGTTGAGGGGTGTGCTGGTGTGAGTAGGGTTTCAGGGTGTATGGGTGAGAGGTGGCTTCGGGCCATGGGCCTGAAGGATTATGAGTTGCCAGGCCAAGTAGGGAGCATGGCAGGGTGCATTGGGCAGCACCCAGCTCTTCCAGTTTCTGTCTCCCACACCCCAGTTCTCTCCTCGGCCGTACTTGCCGCCCACTGGTCGGTATGGAAACGGGGCCTTATTTAGCGGCCGGACTCGTCCGTGTCCGTGGCTGGCGATTTGTCCTTGTCTAATTACGGCTGCTGGCTGCTGCCCGTGTGCACATGACTAATGGAGGGGCCACGGACAGGGAGGGGTGAGGTTGGGTGCAGGGGGGAGGCAGCGGGGGAGGAGGCAGCGGGGGAGGAGGAAGCAGTGGACGAGCAGACCGGCCGCTGGTGATTTGTGGACCAGGCACTCTGTCATTGCCCTGGACCCATTTGTCTTCAAGAGGAGTCGGGAAGAAGAGGGGATGGTGGTGGTGGTGGTGGGGGGGGGGTCCTGGGCAGAAAATGGTTTACAATGACTCCCATTTTCCAGCACTTTCATCCTTGGCCACAACAGCGTGCATGGTTTGCCAGCAATGGGATGAAATGGGCGGCTGACGTGATGTAGGATATGACAGAATCCTTGACAGCTCGCCGCTGCTATTTCTTTTCAGGGGGTTGGCTCGATGGCCACCCTCCCTTTCCCCTGAGAGCCAGCCTTATCTGTTTTCTCCTTGTCATGTGGCGAGAGCAGAGGCTCTGTAGATTCAATGCTCTGCTGTCTGGACTCTAACTTGGAGACCAATTATATCTCACATGTCTCCGTCTACGCACATTAGGGCTGTGCAATTAATCGTATTTTAATCACGATTACGATTATGGCTTGCGACGATTATGAAAACAGCATAATTGACAAAATACGATTATTTTTGCTGGGTGCGCTTTCGCCCCTCCCTAAAAGCCCACTCGGCCACGTGGGAGTGACATGTGTTGTGAGTGTTCAGCGCGAGCGAAGATGTCAGAACAAGAGCAGCAACTCCTTAAAAAGAAGGGTAAAACTATTTCCACTATTTGGAAGTAATTTGGCTTTCAGGAGTCCGACGTGGAGCAAAACAAAGTACAGTGCAGGATTTGTTACCAGGTTGTGTTGGCACCACACGCTAACACAACCAATCTCTTTAATCATCTGAAATACAACCACAAAGTGCAATACGACCGGGCATTAATACAACAAAAAGCAGATGCCCGCTCGACTTCATCCACCACATCATCACAATCATCGATTCAGGACGCATTGTACAGAGCAACGGCCTACGCGACGAGCTCACAGAGATATTACAGGTGCCATTACATTTCACATCGCTAAAGATATGTGCCCAGTTAGCACTGTTAGCAACCAGGGCTTTAAGCAACTTGTCAACATGTTGGACAAGCGTTACGCGATGCCGTCTCGGTATTATTTCAGCAGGTCTGCGCTGCCTGCACTATATGACAAATGCCGTGGGGAAGTTGAGAGAGATGTGGCTTCAGCTGACTACTTTGCTACGACAACAGACCTATGGTCTAGCCCAGAGCCATTTAATAGAAGAGTTACGACATCTCCGTTCACTCCAATGGACCACTTTTTTACAGCAATGGCGGATCGTGGAGCCTCTCAATCGTTCCCCGGAAGTTAGCGCCAAGGCTGGCAGAGCTGTGGAGTTGCAGCATAATAGACCGTTCTTGACGGACTTTTAAAGGTAAGAAGAAGTTTAAAGATTTATATTGCGGATATTATCAGTACATCTGATTCTAATGAACATGTGTATTAAAGGATGTCAGTGGATTATCCCTAAATTAGTAGAATTAGGGAACGTTTACAGATAACAGATTAAGCTAGCATACCGAAGCAAGTTAGCAACACACGTTGAACAGCCTTTCAATTGTAAATTCCGTTCTCTTAATGTCATTTCGTCCAACATGTTGAATTAGAGAAGAGGGGCTTCTAAACGGGATTGTATGCGGGGGTGGAGGGAGTTAAATATTAGATAAATATAACTGCGGTGCGTTTAAGAGCGAGTGTTTTTAGCAGAGCCATATTGTGTCCTTGTGATTCTGTTGATTATTACCTGTCTGTATAATGTTGCAGCTGATTCTGGATTGATGGCAAAGGGAGAGGGACTTAAGTGAGAGTGAAAACACAAGGTACGTTTAATACTACTGTGTTATATAAGTAAGCAAACTAAACATGTATTCTATCACTGTATTATATAAGTAATCTTGTTAGTAACCTACTGTATGGCAGGTGGAGGGGCAGTGATGTTACAGGTGGAGGAGCAAAACTGCAAGACTGCAAACTCACAAGACAGAGAAATCAAGGTGTGTTCTCCAGAGAAGAGGTTGATTTCACTTCAATTTTTTTATTTCATATTTAAAAAAAAAACTTGAGAACTGTAACCAAGACAACTGTAACATGAGTAGAGAGCCACCAAGGTTTTTCAAGTCCCTCTCTTACTCCATTTTGCCAACCCAAACTTCCAGGTACATGACGGGACACCTTGCTTGTTTTTGTTGTTTGCGCTCCTCTGGCTGGGTGCTGGCAGGTGGAGGGGCAGTGATGTTACGGGTGGAGGGGCAGTGATGTTAGCTGGGTGCTGGCAGGTGGAAGAGCAATGTTTAGTCCAAATATTTCCATTGCAACGGCTAATGGAAATGATTGCAGCTGTGGATCTGTTTGGGGGTTGCTGGATGTGGTAGCTTGGCTGCTGTTGTTCCTTTTCACCTTTTTGGATTGGCTCTTGCTTCCAAAATGGCCATCTTTTAATTTGATTTTTTTTCTGTCATTTCTGATTTGTTTGGCCTCAATTCTCAGCCTCAGCCGTATGAATCTTCTAATGATTTGTGTCTCCTCATCCCTTCTTCCCTCAATCTTTGAGACTAATGTAAGTAGAAGACATGGCACTGTACATTTTCGAACATTTTAAATATTATACCACTTAAAAATAACAAATATTACTTTTGTTACAGGTATAATAAGTATGAACTCTTAGTGTCACCTTTCACACTATAGCTGTGATCATGAGCGATGGGCTTTGTAGATACAGGTCCCGGGGTGAATCGTGGTGCAGGGACCCTTCTCTTTTTGACCACAGGGCGATGCACGGAGATGGTGGGTATAGCCTCTGCTCTCAGCCTAGTCTTGCCCTTTTTTGTCTTGACAAACTGGTCTGCATCAAAATGTGCCTGCGGACGCGGAGTGACTTGAGGTTACTTCACACACAGAACAACTCAGTTTTGTCTGCTCACATACATATTCCATAGTGGTTGAATACACAGTATTAGGAAACACTTTATACTTACTGGACATGTTATACTCATTATATACTGTATATAAAACATGACCAAGAATGTGAGACAACTTTATAGAAATTCATATCACATCTGTTACTGATGCCATTTGTCATACTTTGTTAAACTCACAAATAATAAAGTTCCATAACTTCAGTTGGGAACAGAGACCACACCTTATCTCCCCAAGGCCATTTCCCATCCAATAGGTGTGCTGTGTGTATAACCCTTTCTCCTGTCTGTTACTCCCTCTTTCAGCACAAGAACCAGAGGGGGATTCAATGGAGCCTGAATACCTGCACTGAGACCCTCACCCTGCACCCTGAGTCTCAACTCTGTGTTTTTCAAGCCTTTCCCTGTTTGTTTGTATTAAACAAAACATTAAGCTTTCCCAATGGTGTGGTTTTCGTTTTGTGAAAAAGTGCAAATGCAGTGTTTGTATATAATTACATCACATATTGTGTTGCTGTTGGTCGTGAAATTGCTCCTGCTGACTTGAGCCAGCCATTTTTTCCTCCGCTCTGTGTCAGTGGGGAAGCCGTACATTCATACTCCTTTCTCTGAGCGATTTGAGCATCCCCAGGCAGCACAGCAAACCATGGTGGCGACTAGGAGGCAGCACAGCAAACCAGGACAACACGGAGGAAAAGGCACCGACAAACTGCATGATATGCTCTTCAATGTTTATTGAACTCCATGTATTTGCAATGGATGTTCCTAAAACAACACATTTATCATCATCATGCTGCTGCTGCTGCTAGTCACCTGTCGATCTCCTGTCCTTTCTGAAAGCCATAAAGATGACATTAGTCATTTAGATAACTTGTGTCCTCAATTACCAGGGGATTACTGAAACTACCATGAATTTAAGAAAATGGTAGAAATGAATCCAATCTGAATTTTAAAGTATTACTTTAGATCCCCTCCCTCTAAATGTATCAATACACATTAGAAAATGATGCTCCTGACTACCATACAAGTTTAAGAAGATAATATTGGTTTTAAAGAATTCAAAGCTATAAATAAACAGCAACAGGCTCTTTAACCAAGGCACTGTTAGCCACATGTAAACTAGTTATTCCCACTAATCCTAATATTATCACTTAATATTAGCAAATTCTATTTTATTTTTTAAAACATATTGATGTAAATACATACACATATTGATTTGTTGTATAAATATTGCAAATCAAAAACTTTATTCACTAATAATTACCAAAAATCGTAGTTCTATCTCCTGTTATCAATGCATTCACATTGCCCGCCATGAACTTCCGGGGAACGATCCCTCGTCTACATGAACCACGTGACGATAACCGTTTTTGGACTTCCGGTGTCGTAACTCTTCTATTAAATAGCTCTGGTCTAGCCGAGGGGTGCTCAACCAGTCGATCGCGAGATGTGTCTAAAAATAGAACAACAATATTCTGTTTTATCTTTAATGTCCTGTAACATAATATTCCTGTGCCAGAATAATGCACTTGAACGCATCAAAGCTTTGTGATTGGCCGGCGTCACCCCATGTGTCGGGGCGTGGCTGAGGGTCTTCAGTACAGGTGGCTCGTCACCTGCCTGCGCTCATCTCTGAAACCAGACCATGTAAACAGGCTGGTGTTTCTTGTAAAACATCTTTAAGAGATGACATGGGCAGCCCTACCAGCATTTGCCATGGTGGCCTAAACATTTTTATTTGGTCTTAAATTGTAGTTCAACATTTATTTCCTGTTACTTCTGGACCATGACGGTTGGCCAGCCTTCAACGTTTAACTGAGTGGAATAATGAATATGTTTTACCAACATGTTGGCTATATGTTAAGGAGTTTTCAGTAGGTTGTGACAGTGCACTGCAACATATTTGATTTAATTTATTTTGGTCTAATTTATTTTTATTTATCATATTAATAATATATGTTTAGTATGGTTTTGGAAGTGCGCTCCAACATATTTGTTGATCTTGTTTATTGGTAAAATATTATTTGTTTTAAGGTCCAATAAATGGTCAATGAATAATCGTCAAAATAATCGTGATATCAATTATTGACCCAAATAATCGTGCTTATGATTTTTGCCATAATCGCACAGCCCTAACGCACATACATCACCCACAGCTTAGACTTTGGCTGTTGTGTTTTATTTGTTATGTCCCCACTCAACGCTCAACATGTGTAACTCATCCATAGACAAAGTCATTATAGAAAGTCGATAGAATTAGGTTGTAGTACTACTGCATTTGTACTATCTCCTCATTCCCTACAAGCCCTTTTTCCCGTTATGTGCTTCTTCCTGACGCCACCTGCGTTCCTCTTCACCTGGGTTTCTTATTAGGCTTGGGTTTCTGCAGCCGTACAGACAGGAAAGAGCAACACTAGGGCAGGAACTAACTCTGTATTGATTTTACACAGTTTTTATCTGCCCCCCTTTGCTCTTTCTCCAGGTCTTTTTAAGTAAATAAACACCAGATTTGTCATGTTTGTCCAGGGAGAGGAGGGGGTCGATTGGGGGGTAGAGAGAGGCAGAGAGAGGCCAGGCCCAGGCCGCGCGCTGGGTCAGCCATGATTCATTCTGCCATCTCATGGATGGAGGGATTCGGGTAGGATTGTTGAAGGGTGCCTGTGGAGCCTCTCTCTGACCTCCCTCGCTCCTGTCCCTCCCCTCACGCTCCTGGGCAGCCCCGGTCCTAAATCACCGGCTGTCAGCGTGTTGGCAGAACAATGGGGCAGGGTCTTCTGCTCAGGCTCCAGCCGACTGGACACGGTTTCCTCCATCGTTAGTGTGAGCCCGTACCCGCTCTGGTCCTTCTTGGCCCCTGAGCCCCACGGGGCCCAAAGGAGGCTTGGGGTGAGGCTTAACCTGATGGTCCAACGAGTTGCTGGGCTTTGGGCTGTGGGTGTGGGGGAAGGGAGTAAGGGATTTTTTCTCATGGATATCTTGTCTCTTCGCTTTCTATTATATGCAGATTCTGGTCATGAGATGTAACTGAGGTTGTGGCAGTAAGACCGCAGGTCGTATAAAGAGCCGAGCGAGTATTATACATGACTTCAGGTGTTAGAGAGTCTATTGATAAAACTGTTCTGTCAATTAATTTATTTGGGGGGTTAAATGACTGTAGCTTTTTGCTGATGCTCTCTACAACTCTGTAATTTGGTTGTACAAAGTTACGTTTTTTGAGTCACTGGATACATTAAAAATGTAATAAAGGGCACTGCAGACGGATTGTGCAAACACAGATTTGCCCACATTAACAATGTTCGATAAATGATCATCAAAGTTCAGCGTTTTGTGTATTAACTTGTTCTGTTTTACTTGATTCAAAAATAACAATATATATATGTCAGCTATTAGTCACCCTGCTCTCTAAATATTGGCATTGGCTGTTAAAAAGCCATACCGGTTTACCACTGTTTTTCAGACTATAAATTGAATGGATTATCTGTAGAAAAGTGAGCAAATCAATCACTGATGAAAATAATCATTAGCTGCACTCTGGAATGAAACATGCTTCACTGGATGGCCTTCTCAGTCAATGGTGTCTCTCTTTTAGCCTTTTGTCTTGATTGTTTTCTCCGACTTCCCGATTTGCCCTCCTCCCTTTTACGGTTTAAAGTCAAGAGTCCGAGGTCAATCTATCAAATCTCCTAACTGAGGGTGGATCAATATGTCAGCAGCCCAACACTCCCTCAGCAGTTATGATGATGTTGGTGGTCCTGCGCCCGCCTCGGCTGCTGTTCCTGCCGCTACAGCGCGCTGAGCAGGGGATCGAACCCCGCCTGTCAGGGGGCCTGACGGAAAGCATGAATCACTATTACTGGAGCTGCTGCTGTGCTCCCCGGTGCTCGGCAGACATGTTCAAACTCTGATGCACCCTAAGTAGTGCACCAGCCGGGACCACACACACACACACCTAGGTTATTTATGACTAAAAACTTCTTCATATACTGGAATGTAAAGGTGAATGAACCCCACACAAACAGAGACACATTCATCTATCCCCACCTAAATGTGCACTCTTTATCACTCAATTAGGTGTCAGTTGGTATTTGACCCATTAGCTCCTGGAACCTGATCCAGCCGGCCCACCACCTCTGGACTTGTTAGCCCGGTGTGAGCTCAGTCCAGCGGGCCTGGAAGGGGTCCGGTTACCCCTCTAATCTCATTGGAACGCTTTAGCCACGGCCAGCGGATGCCTGCATGTCCGACAAACACTAATGCTTTGTGTTTATGGTTTGTGTATGTGTGTGTCCATGCACCTGCACAAAACAATACATTTATGGATCTGTTACTGAATTGTGCGCTCAGGGGTGGGGAATATGATGTTGAAGAATGGTTTGTGTGGGTGTGTGTGCAAGCAGCGTGTTTGTGTGTAGAAATAATATTCTAGTTTACAGGATGCAATTTCCCCTTAATATGCCCATCCTAATGTAATTTGGCGTCTATGGAGTGTCTGCGCGCTGGTGTGTGTTTCTGCTGACTGCTCCTGTTTTGTGTTTATATGGATGAGTGGCTCCCTGGAAGAGCATTATGCATCCTTTTCAGCATTTAAAGATTATATGCACGGCGGCGGCAGAAGCATTAGACAAACAAGGAAATATGTCTTTGATTAAAATATCTTTTATCTCTTTATTGATTAAAAGGCTCCGATGGTAATAGAATGTCTCGGCCCCTCCCCTCGGAGTCTTTTTTTTCTATCTTATTCTTTCTTTGATAGCGTCGCCTTTTATAGCTTAGGATAGAATACATTAAATGTTATACTGTAAGTACAGTATGTCAACTCGACAGCTAAACAAAACATATTCTGTGTGTGTAATTAGCTGTACCAATGTGAAATTACGAATAATAACATGCAACCACACAGTTCAGTTATTGCTTTTTATTTGTACCTTCCCACTCAGTGTTTTGTACATTTGGGACTGCACTGTGGTTTTTCACAGTTTGCTGTCGACCAGTCACTGTAGGAGAAATAAGAGGCCCGCTTGGATGGAGGTCATCTTCCCAACTTATTGTTAAAGCATAGCACTTGATTAATGTATCAATCATGTGACAGAAAAAATATCATTTGAACTTGTATTACTACGTTTATAGTGTTGATACAAAAATTCTGCTGACCCTTGTATGGACATCTTTTTTAGATAAAGAAAGCTATTTTGACATCATTGTGCACTCTAGTAATATGTAATGCTCATTTGTCATTCTTTTTTGACATTTTATGGACTATTTACATTTTTTATTTTTTTTTATTTTATTATTCTGGACGTCAGACTTCTTGACTGCTCCCCTACATTTCCCACTACATGTAAGAACAATCATTCATTAATTATTTATTAATGCAGTGAGTTGCTTTCCTTTTTCCACTTGCATGTGCACCTTGTAAGTGGAACAAGTTTGCCCAGATTACTTTTTAAACCTGGTCTTCCCTGAAGGGTCCCATGTGACAGCGGGCTGACACACTTACACCAACACGGGGAACGTCACACCTTCAGTGGCTTGATATTCTCTGGTGGCTTCTAGACATCAGGGTCAAGCCCCGACTGTCCCTCATTAGTGAGGTCACGAGACAGGAGGGGTGGGAGGCCAGAGCATGTCCTTTAAGTCACAGCATGCTTATCAGTGTCCCTGTGAACACCTTACTGTCGAGTTATTTCACCTTTCCACTGATGACAAAGAGTGACAGAGGAATGTGTGTGTGTGTGTGTGTGTGTGTGTGTGTGTGTGTGTGTGTGTGTGACACTGGGCTAAGGCTGAATGAGAACAGATGGAGATGTGCTCTTTAATTAACCCTGCAGAATCACAGGGCTGAAAACAGGCCTCGGTCCGTGAATAACATCCAGCACATCCAGGGTGTGTGTAAGGTGCAAAGTAAGTGTATATGACTTGTGTGTGTGTGTGGAGTCTACTGTGGAGTAGCCGGAGCATCGACCCGTTCCCCCCCATCCCCCTTCCCTAGAGCGGTGCGTTTTATTTCTCATTAGCGGGCAGCAAACTGCTGGGGGATGAAATTTGCTAACAGGAATTAAAAGTGCATTAACACATCTGAGAGATTCATTTCTGCTAATAGTTTTATTAGTGCTCTGACCTTTCAGTTCATTAGAGGACTGTGGGAGGAGGGAGGGGTGGAGAAGGGGAGAAAAGGGAGGATGAGAGGGTCTTAGGGCTCACTGTACTTTGGAAGACCTTTGGAAGTACACAAAATGGTCATAATAGCGGCAAATTACTCTTCTTGTAAAGCTTTTTTGATTTGTTGACTGATTGTCTTTTTAAAGACTTGCATAGCATTACTATGTCCTTCTACTTTAAAAGTGGCCCTCTCCTTTAGTAGATGTAATTGATGCAAAAGGGCCGACCTCCTGATCTTTCAGAAACTGACAGCGTCTCACTTCCAGCGGCCGGGTGCTCCACACCTCCCTTCCACTCAATTACCAGAATTTATAACGCAATGTTTTTCAGGTCTGTTAGCGCTTGAGTGTATCACTTATCCAGCCGGTTAATTGTTTATGAACTGGGCCCTCTCCCTCTCTCAAATGAAGTGAGAGGAACAAAAAGCAGTGACTGTGACAAGAATGGCATTTGGTGGAGGAGAATGGGTCAGAATATTCAACAGTGTTTTAAACAGAAAGTCGACCAATCAAGTCCAGCATTGGTATCCTTCCTAGATGCCATAGATAGACAGTGAGCTAGTGTTTGAATTTACCTTACCAAGGAGGGCAGCACAGAGGGAATTCATGTTGTTTTCTTTCCGTTTTATTGGAAAGCAAGTGAGACAAGTTACAGTGCAATTTGCTTTCCCCTGTTCCCTATAATTAGCACCTTACAGAAATGAAATAACATTGACGAGAAGGTCAATAATCCTGATCTATAGTGAAATTAATCCTGCTATCGACACAACAAGCAAACAATACAATTAAGAGCAGAGGGAGGAGAGAGCGCAACAAGAGAGCAGAAGGAAAGGAGCAGGTCTGAGCAATAGGATGTCTTTTATCTCCTGGGTTCACTGTGCAGAAATCCTATGAAGGTTTCTAATTAATTCATCCATTGTTAATGAAGGCACAGCGAGAAACCAGGGATTACACATGAGGAGAGGAAGCAACACAAGAGATACCGGCCAAATGATTGCTTTTTGAACTTGCTGTTGTTTCTCCCTTGTACTTAGTTGATTTGCTGGGGAACATTTATTGGCCATTTTAAAATGAGCTTAACCTCTACGACGAGAGACATCCAGAGGAGTGGTTACGTTAATGTTGACTTTACGTAACTTTTATCTTGAGAAATGTCTTTATATTGCTTTTGATCCAAATCAACTATGTGGGACTAACTATAGGTCATCCTTTTCCAGCTTAGCCAATGTTTTACTTCTGCCTGCCCTCTACGTAACTTCTGTATTGGGTCCACATGAGGGGCCTCCCTATAATCATCAAATTGACCAGGCTCTAAACCTATGAACGATGTTTAATGATATTTTGTCATACATTTCGGAAGGGGAAGTGAATATAAGATATCCAGAGAATGAGACATGCATATCTGAACAACGTCCTCGTGTTTCTGATCCCAGACTGACCCGGCTCTCGGTAGCATTACTCTCACATCTACAACCAAACTGTAACAGGAGGCTCTGTCCTGTCAGCCCATAGCAGATAATCCAATGCCAGTGACAGAACGGGGGCATGATGGCGTTTCCAGCTGAGTAGTTTTAAGTGGCGTTTGGACCGGCCCGGGGATCCAGAGGGGAGCAGAGGCCGGGCGCGGAGGGCTGCCGGAAGGATGGTGCATCTGAGCGTCGCAGGGCGAAGAAGGATTGCCTTTCAAGAATTACGAGCCATTAAATCAGAGCCTGGAAATCTCAAGGTTCCCCAAGACTGCTGCACAAGGAATCTGGGCTGGAGAAATATTGTTTATGGTTTAAAAAGCCTGGCGATGGATTTATAAAAGAAACATTCATCATTGCAGGAAAACGGAACAAAACATTCCGGAAATAAATACTCACTCTATAGGTATACTTGTCACCCAGACAGCACAATAACAAGTGGGAGGGAGATCCTTCATTTGCTGGCAGCTGGCCCCCAAATATGCTCTCTGTGTGTGTGTGTGTGTGTGTGTGTGTGTGTGTGTGTGTGTGTGTGTGTGTGTGTGTGTGTGCATGTGTGTGAGAGGGTCTGTAAAAATGTCTTATTGTAGATTAGTGTATTGCAGCGGTTTTCAAAGTGTGAGGTACTCCTCCCCGGGGGGGCGCCAGAGAGCTTCAGGGGAGGCGCAGCGTGACAAAAAAATAACGAGAAACAGTGAAATCTAGTTAGTTAACTTCAGCTAACTTTATGCGAGCCGTTGACGGCCGTCTCGGTTCGCTGACGGCCGGCATCACCCTTTATTTTAATTTGAATAATAACTTCCTTTGATCAAAAGCAAGTACCGGTCAGTCAAGGCTGCAGCCAGAGGATGATCTGCGTTTATTCCTGTCTACATTGCATCCCTGCATCATCCGCCTGTGCGCATCAAAGACGCAGACTCTGTAATAAGGAGGCAAAGTTGACGTTGATGTTCAGTGTGTTGCACACACACACACACACACACACACACACACACACACACACACACACACACACACACACACACACACACACACACACACACACACACACACACACACACACACACACACACACACACACACACACACACACACACACACACACACACACACACACACACACACACACACACACACACACACACACACACACACACACACACACACACACACACACACACACACACACACACACACACACACACACACACACACCGAGACGAGACAAGAAGAGAGAAACAGTCGGAGTCATTTCAAATGGCTTGCTCAAAAAAGAGAAAGGATGCAAAGGTCGACAGCGAAAACAGAGCGTTTAATGACATGTTCTCTTACTGGACCTCTTTGAAATACAATTGAATACCCCTGCATTATAGCAACAACAACAATAATAATAATATTAATAATAATAGCAATAATAATTGGGAGGCGGGGCGCGGCTGTTCTTATGTTCTCTGAGGGGAGGCTCACCTTCCCGCACTTTGAAAACCCCTGGTGTATTGGATCCAAATGTCCCAGTGGGATATATACATAAGAAAGCATGTTATACAGTAATATATTACTACATGATGAGTTACACCACCGTTTCTTAACTTCATTGGTGGGAAATATAAATCTTTCCATTATTTCTTACTTGACGTGCCGATATAAGTGACTCCTCCAGTAAACGTAATTAACAGTATTGATTATCTCCGCCTGACCCATCCCAGAAATAGAAAAATATGGCTTTAGTGAAGTAACATTTTACAGGAAGGTATTGGGTTTTGGTCAGCGATGCGACCTTGAGACGGTGTGAAAAATCTTTGCTGTGGTCTTAGTGCTGCCTGGCACGAGAGGTGCAATGAACTGTGTTATTACACTTGTTATCCCTAGTAGTCCAGCAGTAATCTGATATTAGTGTTGATGCCGGTGTTGGTTTTAAAAATCTTGTTGCAGTTTACATCATACAGTATTTTTTTTGACATTGGAACCTTACACATTAGAGTATATTTGTTTTGGTTAATCCTCGCTCTGTAAAATGTCAGAAAATAGTCAACAAGACTAAGACAGCTTATAGTTGGCGATACATTTCTTTTAATAGTACAAATGTGAACCTTGTGATGTTCGAGTAAAATTCAGGGGGTTCATGGGTCAGTAGGATTCATCATATTTTTCTGAAAAGGGAATGAGAAAATATTTAACAGCAAATCACCAAGGATTGTATTTTTTTTAAAATGCATTTTTGCTTTAGAATGACTTAAAAATGTGTTTATTAAAAACAGATTTGTACCATTGATAGATCAATCTATAAGTTATTTGAACTCTATGGCTGATAAAGCTGCTTCAAAATACTGTACAGAACCCATGCTGGATATTCTCTTCTTACATATTTAGGTGCAAAAGTGATTATTATTTGAATGCTTCAATTAGTTTGAATGCATTATATTTAAAGAATAATGCTTAACTAACAGTCACTGTGTTTGCATGTGGTGTGTTACAAGATAGCAACGGCTAATCATAATATTTGAAATAAGGGTGTTTCCTCCTTGATCCGCTTGTTTTACACACTGTTCTCTTCTCCTCTGCACTTTGTCAGTGTGTTCTCAGACCTCCTGAGGAACAGCCAGGCATTTGTGAAAGTATTGATTGATGAATCTATAAGATTATGCGTATTGACTGATATTGACGAGTGAAGATTTGATCAATGCCACGCTCTTATAAACACTTGTACTCTTGGGGATTTGGGGAAAGTGTCCGTAGAATGAAAATGAGAGAACGGGAACAAATAGAGCTGAAGAACGGCTGACAATGATGGAGTGGTGTGACGGGAACAAGAAGCATGGGAGAATTCACCGTTTGAACTACACATGTGAGTGTGCTGTGGGGGCAGCATACAGTATGTGGGCGTAGAGATAAGTGTGTGAGGGCTCATGCAAACGTGAAGCAGTATGTAAGTATCAATGACCAGGAAGGCAAGGTGCTGACTGTCAGCGGGCAGACGTGTGTGTATATGTGAGCCCGAGTGTGTCTGTGCGCGTTTGATGGATGGGCTGGCAGGGCAAGGCCGCGGATAAGAGTGCAAACAAACTGGGTAATAAATGAGAGCGACAGAGGAGCAGTGATGGGGCCCACTCCCAGGCCCCTGATGCATGCCGACCAGCAGCGGCAGCCATTTGTATTAGAGAAATGAGGAAGCTGTCACTGGGATGAAGAGACAGCGTTCATCCTGAAGAGGAGAAAAGGTCTCTCTCTCTCTTTTCCACTCCCTCCGACTCTCTTCTTGGCTCGCACACACAAAAACACACTTGCACTGTGGATTTGAGCTCAGTGGGGGACTAATCAGGGCGACGTAGGGTGCTAATGTAGGCCATAATGAGTGCAGCGCTCAGTGACACATTGCAAACCACCAGCTCCGTTAGGGGAAGGCTCAGTGGTGGAGCTGCAGCTTGTTCCACATACACGCACGCACGCACATGCGCACGCACGCAGAGAAAACACAGGTGTAACTCCAAGCCTCGAGTCATCTGGGGACAGCAGCTAACAACAACAACAACCAGGGGGAGGAGGAGAGTGGGGAAGTTTTTGTGGAAGAAGTTGAAGTGAGCACAACTAGTATTTTACCAAGGTTTCAGAGAAGTCTATATTTTACCACACAACACTTATCCAACCGCTTTAGATGATACTGGCTTTTCAGAGTTTACATTCCGAACATGTGATAAGAACAAAAAAACACAACAATAAAATACTGTGTATGAAGTCTTTTATTTGTATCAGTGTTTTTCTTTAGTGTTATTAGTAGCGGATTTGTTTGTGGGCTGAGAGGAAGAGAAAGAGAACAATTGGAAGTAGGAATACCATTCCTGCCTGAGGGGACACTCCAGGACAAACTCTATTTGCATGCATGTACAACATTTGTGTTTGCTATTGGTTTGTTACTTGCGTATGCCGTGCTAAATCTGGGTGCACAATCCTTCACCGCTGTGACGCTGTTCTCTGTGCCACCCATGCACTATGAGTACAGCCTGGCAAAGCAAAGGGGGCAGTCTCCATGTGTTTGCTTTATTTGTGTGTGTGTGTGTGTGTGTGTGTGTGGAACAGCATAGGCACAGCTGGGGGAAGAGGAATTTGGGCTTGCACCTGCACGGGGATAATTAATGTGGATGGAATGGTCCCGAAATAAATCAGTGCCTCTCGCAGCCTCAACAGGACTTTTCTGTTTAGGGTCAAAATCTTCCCACTCTGCACTGGATTAATCATGCCTGCAGGCGGGGACCAGGTACAGGCGGCAGGGACGCAAGCTGTATTTGTGTGTGTGTTTGTTAGTTTTGTGTGTGTGTGAGTCCGCGCCCCCTCACAGAGAAGCTGCGAGGCTATTTTCTCCCCCTCCACACCTCCATCCTCAGCATTGTAATCTCTTAGAGGACAAACAAAACAACAGAAAGTCATAATTTCCACAGTTGTATAATTAGCCCCACCCTTTTCGCTACAGTGATGAATAGGGGAACCTTTTGTTTGCATTTGTCATGCTGCGGTGGCATTGTCACAGATGTGAGAGCGTGTGATGCAGAGGTGCGGGGAGGTCAATGCATGCAGGGATGGGTGTGAAAGCAGGTTTATGATGAGATGTTTCTGTGTGTGTGTTTTTGGACCTCTAGCAGTTTCCTGTCCTTCTCATTTTTCTTTGTACATATATTTGCTTCCCGGTCCACAGAGTGCTTATCTGCACCTCTCTGCAATCTCTGACAGCTGGTCTGCTGTAGTCCAGCATAGATATACGTCCTCCTCTGTCCACTCCTATCTGCCAGACTGATAGCCTCTGATTGATCTCATCACCTCCCTCATCTATTATTCATGCTACCTTTCCTGTCCTGATGAAGGAAGAAGGGCAACAAAATGGAAAGGAGACGCTACCTGTTTGCTCGGACCTCTGTGTGGCTTGTAGGCAGAGAAACAAGCCTACTGACAATTAGGAAGTCATTTTTTCCCCCCAGCCCCAAACGTGTGTTCGTAGATCTCTCCATCCTGATTGATCTGTATAATGGAATAGAATAGCTTTAGAATTGCCGCCCCATGGGGGTGCACAGAGATGGGCACAGGGACAGAGAGACATGTACTTACGGCTGTTTGGGGAGGAAATTAATGGTGCATTTTTTGTTTTTATAATGTGATTTAATGATGCAATTCGTCTAATAAAAAGAATTTTTTTTAACATTTACACATTCCCCAGTTCACAGAGGGAAACCCAGTGGGCCAATACAAACATCTCACTCATCTCACCCACTCAGAGCGCTGCAGGCCTTTTTATTGCATTGTGATGGATGATTTCAGTTTGGCATTTTTCACCACTGCGCAACACCCAAACACACCCCCTCCCCATTTGAGTGCATAAGGAGGCCATCCTATATTCACAAAGCCGACATCTAATGCATATTGAGTGTGTTTTGTAAAGGATCATTTGATGGTCTTGTAAATGAAGCTTTGCCTCTCAGCTGCTAATTTAGCCACATTCCATCTCATTAGAGAGGTGAAGGAGAACAGACGACAAACGCATTCTCTGAGAAATGAACCCTTCTTTGATTTCATACCGACATCTCGGCTGCGCAAATGCCAACAGTTTAAGTAATGCCATATTAAAGGGAGTAATCGAAAAATGCAGGCTTCCCTTACAGTGTCTGTCTCTTTATCTACCTATCTTTAACTTTTTTTTTTCTCCTACCGCCCCTCATGTTTCCCCCACCTTCCCACCCTGTCCCTCTATCTCTTTAGAGGATGTGCAAGTGTATCTGGTTTCCTGAAGCGTTTAGCACCTTAGCCACAAAACCCGGACAGGAAGCCCACTCTATTTGCTATGTATCAATTGCTCTGAACAACACTCCCCTTCAATCTGCAGCTGGCTCAGCACACACACATACCTGCACATGCAAGAGCTCAAGCAAACTTGCAAATGTGCAAAAGGATTTTTCCTGTAACATTTAATACCGTGAATATACTGTAACCATGCATGCAATCGTGGACAATAGTACACACACACACACACACACACACACACACACACACACACACACACACACACACACACACACACACACACACACACACACACACACACACACACACACACACACACACACACACACACACACACACACACACACACACACACACACACACACACACACACACACACACACACACACACACACACACACACACACACACACACACACACATATATGCGGAGAATCTGACCTTGGCTCCAGTCAGTCCCGGGGTTCATCCTTCGGCCAAGCTGGCAAGTTAAATGGGTCCGGCAGCCAAGACAGCTGCCCGGCCACTGCAAGGCTGCTGTCATCTGTTACACTGAGAGGCACATGGTGTAGAGAACAAGAGAAATCAAGTGTTTAAATATAACATTAGAGAGCGGTAATGGAAACAGGAGAGTGTAGGCTCGGTGCTTGTCCTTATTTGTTGTATGTGGGAGTCTAAATGCAGGTGTGCGGGCCTCTGCATTTCTTGCATGTTAGCACAAATGTATGCATCTGTGTGTGTATACGACTTCACACACATGTCTACATGTGCGTTTGCATATGTGTGTGTCTGTGTGTGAGGGAGCAGAAATAAGCGCCTGAGGTGATGCCTTTTGAAAGGCACTTTAGAAATTAAAGCAGTGCCACTGTTCTGTAATGGGGCTTAAATGATCCAGAAAACACAAGATATATTGAGCATTTAATGAAACACACAGCACACTCCTTAATTCTGCTCTCACCAAAGTGTCTGCCAAGCCTGCTGTATCACACACACACACACACACACACACACACACACACACACACACACACACACACACACACACACACACACACACACACACACACACACACACACACACACACACACACACACACACACACACACACACACACACACACACACACACACCACACACACACCACACACACACACACACACACACACACACACACACACACACACACACACACACACACACACACACACACACACACACACACACACACATCACACGTTTGTTATGATATGTGTTCACTTTTAACTTGTTTTAATTAATGCCAATATTTATCTTTTAATAAATGCATTGAATACATATATTAAACAACCTTTTGTCAATTATGAGCTTAACAATTATTATAATAATGGGTTATCATTTTAAATTAAATCTGTTCTACTGCCAATACGCTATACCGGAATGGAGACCAAAACAATACTCGCTATTTATAGACATATGTTTTGACCAAGACCACACATTTCTAAAAAGGTACATTTTGTATCAAAAATTCAGTAAAATGTTATCAAAAAAGAACTTGGTCTTTATTTAGAAAAATTGTCATTGAAGTAAGAAACTTCCGGACTCAGAATACAATTTCCATTCAATCAAAACATTAATTGTCACCTTTGAGTACACAATAGTTTTTACGGACACATTTTAAGCGTCTTTGAGCACTAGGAAAAGCTCTGTGTGAAATGTATTTATTTAGCACTGAACGCCGTGCTCTTGGTGGGTCCTGTGTGGTCAGCGAGGCTGCACACCACATCGGTTAATTCAAGTAGCTTCCCTATACGTTTCACTGCATAGAGGAGAAGCAGTCACTCTCTTCCTCAATGTCCTTTGTGGTTTGGCCATACATTAATAATGTAAAGGTAATGATCTCTAGACTAAAGGCCCTGTCCTGTCTTGTCTCCCCTGCCTCCCTCTCCCTGTGTCCGTCCCTCCCCCCTCTGTCTGCAACCCCGGTCGTGCTGAAGAGGGGATGATTGTTGGCCGAAGAGGGTGAGTCAAACGGAGGAATTCCTGGCTGTGCTGTAGAAACAACGCAGCCCCATTTTGCCTCATTGATTACTTGAGGAAAAGGGAAAGGAAGCAAAGAATCATTCTGAGAAAACATCTCCTCTCTGCCTTTCCTCTGCCTCTGAAGTTTGGTCTTACAGAATGATGGATGAGTAACTTGCACTGTGGCCTCCGATGTCCTCTCTTCTTCCTCTCTCCTTATCCTCCTCCTCCTCCTCTTCCTCCTCCAGTCCAGACACACACACTCGCAGACGCACAGTGTTAGCGAGTGATGGATGGGGAGCTGGCAGTGTGGCAGTAATAGCAGACACCCAGAACTACACTGCCACTTATTCATTTGTCTCTGTATTCACATCTTTATTTATGTCTGTCCCCATACCAACATCTACATTTAGATATACTTCATGAAAAAAACGAGCTTTTCTTACAAAAAGTGTGAAACCCAAATGTTTTTGTCTGAACTAGCATGCGGGACTTTTCCTGCTCAAAATACACAGATATTAAAAAATAAACATTGTTTATATTATTGCTTTCTATATGTCCTTACTGTGGCGGTGCGGGTTTGGACCTGACCCTCGGCCCTTTACTGCAGATCACCCCCAAAAGAGAAATTCAGTATGGAGTTTTTAGAAGTTTATTAAATATATAATGACATTTTACATTGATGATGATATACATTTATCCTGATTTAATTTAGACCAGGTTTATGTCCTGAGTTTTACACTATAAACATTTGAATTCATTCTTCATATCTCTGTCCTCCGAGTTCGGTTTTGAAAATGTCCGGCTTACAGGAATGATGGACAGCAGGCCGCTTACACAACATTACACATTGTTAATCATGTTCACATTGCCTGAGAGGGGGGAGAAGGGGAGCAACGGCACAGAGATGAGATGGAGAAGAGGAGAAGGACGAAAAAAGAAGAGGAAGAGGGGGGTAGTGGAGGCAAGAGAGGAAGGTTGGAAAGCCACAAATAACTACCATCAATCATTAAGCAGTCAACATTTTCACATGTTACAATGGCCTGTTATTGGCAGCAGCCTGAGATCTGTGTGTGTGTGTTTGCGTGTATATGTGTGTGTGTGTTTGCGTGTGTGTGTGTGTTTGCGTGTATGTGTGTGTGTGTGTGTGTATGTGTGTGTGTGCTCGGTGTTGCCCAGCCCGGACTTCTCTCGCTTTCTCACTGTCTTCGCCTCTCCTTAAACTGACGGCACAAACAACAACAGTTGAGAAATCACCCTCGTCAGCAGTTAGCTGGCAGGTGTGTTAACTCCCCCAGTACCAAATTAGGATGTGCAAGATTGCAGAAACACCTCGGCTCTCATATCTCCCTTTTTAATCACAAACATTTACATGAGCCTGGATGGAAACACACATTAGGCTTTAGCCAAAGGGTTTGCTTTGGACAACGGGCAAGGCTTTGGATCACACGCAACCCTCCAAAAACAAACTGGATCTCTGCCCCGCGGCTGAGGGGATAACCTCAGGTCAGCCTCGTCTGGGGAGCTGTTACCTCGTGATGTATTGAAATGTTATTGCCCAAAATGTAAGTTAAACTGCATATTAAATCATCCAAATGTGATATCTCCCCTGAAGGAACCAACGTATATAATTTAAGTGATGGTCTTTGGGGAAGTTGCATACAAAGCACAAACTTATAATAATAAGTAATATAATTACTAATAATAATAATTTTCTTAGTTGGAACAAAAAACATTCCTTGAGAAAGTAGTCCCCCCCCCCCCCCCCCCATGCTCCATAGAGACACATGAAGGACGTTGTGTTCTTGAAGTCTTATTTCTATAAGAGTAAATCCTTCCTTATGTGTGATCTGCAGTCTTTTGGTGTGTGAGTGTCTGTGTGTCATTGCGTTGATGGCCCTGAGGATTATGGAAAATCAACACTAGGGGGTGCTCTAGGTTTGTCCAGCCAACTGTTGAGGCTTAATGCTGCTCAAAGCTCCAGGTGTGTGTGTTTGAATGTGTTTGTGTGCATGCAGATGTTGTGCACTTGCTGTCCAGAGAGCGATCCCATTTGAAGCCAAGAGTCTTTCTTCCTTTCTCTCCCGTTACCATCACACCGCATCCTGCCACGAGACCCCTTTATCATTAACTCTGTGTCTCCGGTTATGCGTCTGAATGGGCAGAGGTTAAGTATCTTAGTTACAAAGTATTCCGTTATAATAGAGTTAATAGATGAAGGTTTTTCAGGAATTGGGTCCATCGCTTCATATTTAGTTACTTAATGCCATCGAATATGAACAAACATGCTGAGTGTACATAAGTGAACGCACTAATTGGATGTTTGAGAGATATCAGTTTTGTCTTGCTCAGGCAGTTTTAGAATGAGCAAGATGCACTAATTCTGTCTTTATTGATGCACTTTTTGTCCTTTCTGTGACTCAAACATGCACCAACACAGTTCAGGAGGTTTTCGATGTGTCTTCTCAGTTTCCTCAGTGTAAGAAAAATCCTGGTTTCAGACCTATTACCTCTCTGTGACGGCCGTGTTGGTTTCATTACGAAGATTAGGTTACAGACAGTCATTCAATCATGCAGCCTTTAGCAGAAACGGACTGTGATTTAGCTGTCCTCACAGACGCATTCATGTGGAGGTTTATATGCACATTTCCCTGTTCTGGCACGTTGTCCGCACGCACTGTTTCTTGTTGTGGAATTTTCCATCTTTGCGGCATCTGATTCCTTCCCTTTTAATTTCTATTGAAACAGCACAAACCCTCTCATTGACCTCCAGCTCTATTGTTGTGGGGTTCACCTCCTGTGGCTGAGAAAATATCATTGTATGATGATTAAATTGGACACATATTTTTCACAGAAAGAGCTCCAAAATGGCAACATATTGAGAGTGGCGTCTGCTGATATGTGAGGTCTTCGTGAATTGCATTTGTATGTCTGTCTGTGTGTCTGTGGCCAGACTGTGTGACTGGTAGAAGCAGCGCCCAGGGCATTGTGGGGGAAAGAAGACCGTGGCATGGCGTGGTGAGGCATTTCCACTCCATCAACACTCAGAATAATTGTGTTTCAGTCCCAAGTTTGTGGTACTTTGAGAAAATAAAAAAAAAATATTTAGCTTGTTTTTTCCCTGGGAATATTTGCCCTTTATATTATAAAGACAAGATCCTACATACATTTTATTCCTCATTTTAATTCTCTGAGGAAAAATGTAAAATAATCACCTTAAATCTAAACTTTAGACAATAAGACTTGTTGAGAGGATTTCTTATAAACATATTTCATGTAACAACAATTATTAAATATCTTTTCTATAAATCGTTTGCAAGTGAACATTTGAGAAAGGAGAAAACATGGTCATGCAGTACATTTTACATTATTTTATTATAATTCGTACAATACAGAATACTACAAATATTTATACACAGTTTCTATAATTTCCTTAGATCTTTTTCTCAGCGTCGATTGAGGAAGTGTTTAATCATTGAAGTCCCCCCCCCCCCCCCCCACAGAAGTGCAGCAGTGAGCGCTGCAGAGACGCCGCTCATGTTCACGCTCCAGATGAAAGACACAGTAATCCTGAACATGGATGTGTAGTAGAAATGCATCTGTTCATTGTCAACCTGTAGGGATGTTGAGTGATGATGCACCTCCTCCTCCTCCTCCTCCTCCTCCTCCTCCTCCTCCTCCTCCTCCTCCTCCTCCTCCTCCTCCTCCTCCTCCTCCTCCTCCTCCTCCTCCTCCTTCTCCTCTTCATCCTCCTCCACAGTCACTTTCCGACAGACCCCCCCCTCTCCGCAGAACATGGGGGAGAATCACGGAAACACACAGCCAGATTATTCACCGCGCACCGTTATTGAATATGTGACTAACACACTGAGAATCGCTCTGGGAAATCAGATTAAAAAATGAATTATTTATAAGGACATGGAATGCCGGTCCGATAGGGCGGAGAGAGTGGAGGAATACACCTACAATAAACCCAAACAACATTACAAGTTTGATCATGACACTTCCCACTGTAGTTATTCATTTTTATAATGCTCACATGTTTCCCTTTATATTCTGATATTGAAATATGACTCATGGTAAAATTACACGGTAAAAGTGTTTTATTATTTTTGTTTAAATGATATTACCTACGTTTTCTCTGCTCCCCACCACACGGCCTAAAGACAGTTTGATACATTTTCATCTATGTTATAAAGCCGGATATTGAATCAGTTAAACCACTTTTGTTTCTATTTCTGTGGAAACTCACTGCTGCATGAGTCACACTTTAATACAAATACAATACATGAAATGGAGATTCAATATGATGCATGGGTAGAAAAAACCCACTTAAATCCCTTATTATAAATGTGTTAACATATGATTTAGGATTTGGAATGAGTATCAGTTGTTCTCATTCACGATTTTACTTCATACAATACATTTAATACATTTTCTAATGGAAATAAAAGTATATTAATAATTAGATGGACACATTTAATAAGAAGAAAAGGAGCTTGACTACTACTGGATGATAATAATGGTGGACAACATCGCTCTTTCCTTTCCATTATAGTAATAGATAAGCATTTAAAAAAAGAAAAGGAAAACACTCAGAGCGATATTATCTCTGAGTGTCAACACTGCGCTGGCATTTTCTGAGCGGGTTCTCAAATGGCTAGGCCAGGAAGTGCATCGTCAGTCTTTCCGTGTGTATTTTTACGTTCACACACTCGTCCTTCAAATCGCTCGTCTTCCTCTCTTTTAAATATTTTACAGTTTCCTCTCATTTTTAATTGATGTAAAAGTCTATTTTTTTTAGTTTTTCCCTCTTAAACTTGCATTTTCTGTCTGCTGGATGTTTCTGCTTATTTAGTAAAGTGCCACTCAGCTCCATCCCCATCTTCTGTTGGAGAGGCAGCGTGCGGATGAGCAGTTGCACCCTCACTGAAGCTTTGCCCCCCTCTCCTTTTGCGTCTTTTTCTGATGTTTTTGAAAATGTATTTTGTATATCTGGGCAGTTGTAAATTCCTTCTTACTGGTTGGTCTTTCATTCTCAGTCGCTCTCTCTTTCTGCTCTTTGACAAGCAGCCAATGTGCTGACACTAGGAAACGGATCCTTTTTGTTTCTCTAGTGCTACAGACAAATGTTTTTTCCATTCTTTCGCCTCTCTCTTTCCCTTTCACTCTATTTTCTCCTCCTCCTTTTGACGCTGTTGCACAATCTCTGTTTACCTCAAATTCATGCTTCCACACACCTGCCCCTGCCCCTGCCCCTGCCCCTGCCCCTGGCCTCCAGTGACAGGTGTGGTTTGAGTCATGCCGGCTATCAAAGGTGAATGAGGTTGTGCTTCTCTCACCTCTCCCCCAAGGGCCAAACCACACATCCCTCAGGGGAGTTCCCGGGAGTTTCCAGTATGAACACACAGAGGTGAGAAATAGAAATAATTCACATCTGGAAATAACTCTCTCCTCCTTTTCTTCAACAGTTCTTCATTGTTCCTCTTTGACTTTTCGGCTTTCTTGAAGATATTGTAGGCGCTTCTATCATGTGAGCAGTTCCGGATTTAAAGTCTCTAAAGCTGATAACATTTCCAAGACTGGACATCATTGTCCGGAGGTCTTGGGAACTTAACAACAATTTGTTCAATTGTCATTTAATTTTTTACATCAGCTTGAGTTCACTTTTGAATTGCATGTGTTTCTATTACTCACAATGATTCCCTTGATTACAAATGGTAATGCTCCTTTGCTATGAAGCCGTACTCTGTGCGTCACTGATGTGATATGACTTTTGACCGGTGGACGAGCCGAATGCAGTTGTTTTGAAATGAAACAGACTTGTGACGGCATGCTTGCCTTTTGGACTTGTTCACCACAGGGGGCACACGGAGCACACCACAGCCCTTTTAGATATAATGTCTGCCTCTGAGCTCAGGGCTGATATTCAGCCGTGCTCCCCATAACCAAAGGTGTGTGATGGGAGTTGGGAGTAAGAGGGGAAAGAGGGGAAGGATGAAGGAGTATTCGCATCAGCAGAAAGTTGTTTTTCTGTGGCCTCGAGATTCTATTTAAAGTGGGCTGGGATGGGGGGGGAAATGGGGAGCAGACTTGGAGTGGTCCACAGCCTGGAGAGACGGAGGCAGGATGAAGGAGGGAGTATGGGTGGTGGGAGAGGGGGGTGTGCCCTCTGTTTTTGGGTTTGAATGAGGTTGGAATGTGCGTGTGTTTGCATGCGTTGGAAGAGGATCCATGAGGGTGCCTTGCTGCGTGGGCACGACTGTGCGAGTATGCCCATGCTTGAGTTTGCGTGTGTGTGTTTGTGTGTGTGTGTGTTTGTTTGTGTGTGTGTGTGTGTTTGTTTGTGTGTGTGAGGTATTAATCTTCTTTGTCAGTGGAGCACAGATGCAGGGCCCTTCCAGCAGCACAAGCCCGGACTCAGCAGTCTGCGCTGGGCTCTGGGAAGGAGGCATGGGGTGTAAGAGGGGCTTTTTTTGGGGGGGGGGGGGGGTGGATGCCGCTGGTTGTGCTACAAGAGGGGGGCGCTCTAAAGGAGAGGGCAAGGGGGACAACACACAGCAGATTAGCTAATGATATTAGCCAGAGAAGACCCTCTGGTAAAACCCAGTGGTCGCAATTAGTGGATTTTCTCTGAGGTTGCCCTGTGGCCCTTACACACACACACACACACACACACACACACACACACACACACACACACACACACACACACACACACACACACACACACACACACACACACACACACACACACACACACACACACACACACACACACACACACACACACACACACACACACACACACACACACACACACACACACACACACACACACACACACACACACACACACACACACACACACACCACACACACACACACACACACACACACACACACACACACACACACACACACACACACACACACACACACACACACACACACACACACACACACACACACACACACACACACACACACACACACACACACACACACACACACACACACACACACACACACACACAGACGTATACCCACCTTTGCTTGAATATGCCACACATAAACAGCCTCAAACACCTGCTTTAAGTACTGATGTAAATCTTGCTCCACATTAAATTATAAGTCCTCTCCCCCTTCTCTCACCTCCTGCGCTGCCTCCCCCCAATCTACCCTTTACCCCGCTCCTACTTCTCCCCATTAACACCACTCATGAGCCCCCTTCGCTGTTTGCCCACTGTGAGGACAGACGAACTAACATGTTTGCTCTGCGGGAAACGCACACACACAATCACTCAACGGGAGCAAAGCTAGGACTGCAAGAGAGCCGACAGACTCCATTCAAGAGTATGCTGATACACACAAGTGCTCAAACAAACACACGCAGACACACACTAATACACACACCCACGGTAGGAACTTCAAAGCAGGGGTAGCAGAGATCGACATAACGAGCTGATAAACCTCTTTCTGCGGTTAAGTTGCCAGGAAAGCACTGAGAGGAAAGGTGTTGGTATCCGTTGGAGATGAAAGATATTAATGTTTCAACAAAACAGAGTTGAGTTGATTTCGAGCAGATTTAGTAATGATGATGCTGGGCAGAGCACACACTGATGTTGAGGCTTGTAATCAATCATAAATCTATCTGAAAGTGAACTGACTCGACTGGGACATAGGGTTTAATCGTAAAGCAATAAAAAACACTCGTAATAAGTGGATATATATGAACCATTTTGCCTGGATACATACACAGTATAGCGCAGTGTTTATGTTAAATGATCAACAAAGTCTTTGTAAATCAAAACAACAGTCTTAGTCCATTATGCACTGTACAGTAAGTGTATGTATTATGTATGTGTCAACATGATTGTTCACACTTGTGTATGTTTTCTATGAACACCTTCAATAGTGTAAATATCTGCTCACACACCAGCAGCTCTTTGATTCTCCTGAACGCTCGCTTTACGACTCGAGCTGCCCGTCGTCTTTCTTTTCATCCGGGCGGATCGTCTCTGGCAGTTTATGGTATATGACATAAATCTTCCACAAAGTTGACAAACATACTGTTATTGAGCAGTGTGAAGTGTTACTTTATCTCCCTCTGCACCTCCTCCGCGGAGGTGTGATCACCACTTAGAATTACGTACACAACCTGGCTTTCCTGTGACAAGGTGATGAATTACCAGAGCTTTCAAAAACATCTCTTCTGCTCCTACTCTTTCCTGTCTCTCTGGCTCCAACAAGTCTGCTATAATGATTTCACTGTGTGTCTGTCTCTTTTTACCTTCTGTCTTTTCACATTCACAAACTGATGGGGTACAGTTATTTCCCTGGAATAATAAAGAAGGTTAAACGAGCAATATTTCCAGTGTGTGTGTGTGTGTGGATAGAGAGAACACTTTGAATAGTCTCCCTAGGCTTGTCAGCGTTGTTCTTTTATATGGCCTTCCTTATTATAATGCTACTTATCTTATCCAAAAGGCCATCAAGCCAGACGATTAATTTAGGAACTGTATCCCTGGAAACGACGGCTTCCCTCCTCTCGGCGGTGTCCCTCCCTCACTCCCTCTATGTGCAGGAGATTAAACTGAGACCAGCTCTACTCTCCTCTCTCCTACTGTCCATCATAGTGAAGAATTACCTTTTAGTCTTCTTCCTTAATCGCACTGGCCGCAGAGCAATCAGACTGGAAATAATGGCTGTGCGTCTGGCTGTGCAGGCTCTCCACTACAATGCCTGGAGACCGGATTGAGGTGAGGACAGGGAAGCCTCCCATTAATGATTCCTTGTAAGTGTCATTTTTCTAGAAATACAGATAGTGTAAAACTATCAGGGTGTCAAATCTTTGTGAGAATACATTTATAAATGTTCACAGGTCGAGTCAATTTTCTCTTGCTTTTGCACTCCAGTTCCTCGTCCTGCCTCCCTCATTCGTCATTTATTCTCCTCACTGTGAGCTTTTGTTGAAAGTTTATCCCAGTTAAAAACCAAATAGAGTTCTGAGAATAACTGTGAAAGCAAAACGAAGAGCAGCATTTATTTTCCAGTGTGTTTCGATCCCAGTGATAATGTATCAAACTGCCCAACACTTCACAAACCACCTCTCTTTTCTTCCCCATCGCTCAATCTCCTCTCCTGTTCCACTCCTCACTCTGTTCTCTTGCAGTTTGATTCGGTGTGAATTAATTGCTCCTCATATGGGAGACGGCACACGATTAGTCTCAATCCTGATAATGGTGTGTGGCTGGGCCATGGGGAATACACTGCCAATTTGCTCACAGCGCATCTGCCAAATGATTGGTGTTTACACGCCACATCCCCCGAGGAGAGTTTGTCACAACGCCACTTCTTACATCTCAATTACACGCCAGATCCAAAGGCAGACGTCACCGAAGACGCAGACAAACACACGTGTACAAGGATTGATACAAACTCTATCTTAGGACTTTCTAAATAGAGCAGATAGGAGATCAGACTGTTGAAGCAGGATTTAAGCGTGCACTTATTTGACTGTTCTTAATTTGTTTGTAGTTTTTAGATGATCACATATTGCCCCCTTTCCCAAACAGTTTACCCCCCCCCCCACCTGCCTCTTCCCCTCAACCCCCCCACCTCCCTTCATCTCTCCTCCCTAACTCGGTGCTCCTTCTCTGCTGTCCCATTAATCACCTCTCTCTAATTAACAGGCCCACTGTTCCCAATCTTCCCACTGCTCCCACTCCACACCTGGCCCAGCCCTGCTGCCCAGCAGGCCTGCAGCGCACGCCAACACACACACCCCTTCATGCACAGAGCACAAACTGGGGCCCAGCTGGCAACACTGACCAGCTCAGAATCACGCCTGGATGAGCAGAATATAAGAATGGACTATTACAAGTAGTGTAGTATTTCAAAGTTTGTAACATTGTGTTAAAGTATGTGGGAGGATGAACTGGGCAATAAAGTGAAGAGTTGGTGTTGCTTCACTCTTCTCATCCTCCTCATGCATTCATTCACAGCATCATCATTTATTTCTTCTTTTTTAATAATTCGTGTTCAACTGTCTGCTGTTTATTTCCCCTTTCCAGTTTGTATTTCCTCGACCATCCTCTCTTTGACTCACATCCCATCTCCCCCTTCTTTCCCACCTTCTCCCTGTCCTCCCCCTGTTAGCCAGGGTGGCCCGGCGATGCAGTAATGCCATCTGCCAGCGCAGCATGGCCACAGCCTCGCGTCCACACACACTCGCCCACAGACACACACAAACACACGCACAGCTTGGCAAGGACACCTTCCAGCGCAGGATATACCGATATCCACGCTTCCGCCACCAGATCACCATAGTCCCACGCATTGTGTCACGCACACACACGCACACACGCACACACACACACACACACACACACACACACACACACACACACACACACACACACACACACACACACACACACACACACACACACACACACACACACACACACACACACACACACACACACACACACACACACACACACACACACACACACACACACACACACACACACACACACACACACACACACACACACACACACACACACACACACACACACACACACACACACACACACACACACACACACACAGTGATGCATGAGCAAGGTGGCAATGATGAATGGAGATGTTCTTAAGATCTGTTTAATAAGTGTTAGGCAGGGCCTCTGTGAGAGCAGTGGGAAGAAGAAGGCATATTCATATCTGCAAATGGAGCCCGACTCACTGGGGCCGGAATTACTGTCCATTTGACTTCACACTTCTCACCAGGAGAGGATCACAGAACTAAGTAAAGGCAGGTATTACATGTTGGGATATGAAGGAGGGTAAGAAAGGTTGTGAATTTGTAGGTTATTTGCAAACATGCTTTTTTAATTTCAACAGCGTATCAACTAAAATGCATGACTGTAGCAGGTTCTAGTGTGGCCCCACCTGTTGGAAGTGTGTGTGTGTGTGTGTGTGTGTGACTGCTGGAGCTGGGAGAGGTTGAAGGTGTGAGAAGTGTGCACATTAAGAGTCAACCTGACAGGCTGTCAGGATTAGACGTGCGTGACATTTCAAACAACCTGCTAATAACCATTGTACATATGGCGTTAACACATTCATGTCAATCAGTGTAATACATGCACACATCATTCTAGCTTGATTAACAAGTGCTCTGATTATTACAGATGTTACATGATGTGAACATCTTTATCTTTCACAAATTTCAATGAAAAGCAGAGCAAGCATAATTACCCTGTTATGAGACTGTGTTCAATGGAACTGCTGCCTTTGACTTCTGCACTTCAGAAATTACTGTAACAAAGTTTAATAGAGTGTTAGGAGAAAAAACTGGGTCACTGATACTTCATATCTAGCATTTGAAGTAAGATCACTTGCGTTGTAATCTCAAAATAAAATGTGTCAGGCATCTTAATGTATTTTAAAATCTTGCAGTGAAGCGGCTGTGTGTATGTAAATGTATGTATCGGTTGCAGAGCACTGTCTCTGTCATGTACCCCTGCGATCTAATCTCTTTATCCGTCTAGAAGTGTGTATTTGCATGTCTTTATCTTCCCATCCATTTAAGTTATCTCCTCTCCGTCCCTGACAGAAGTCCCTCTCTTTTATTTTTCTCTGTTAAGAGTCTGGTCATGGAAGCTTGGTCTCTGTTGTCTGACAGCTGCTGCTGCGTGCCTTTTTTCTCTCTCCCTCCCTCTCTTCCCCCTCTCCTCTCCTCTCTTCTTTTTTAAACACGCGTCCTCATTTCTAAACTATCTATCATGCTGGCAGGGCCAGTGGGGCCTTTAAACTGTGGGATTGGCACTTTCTCAGCTGCTGAGCTGGAAAAGGCGGCTGCTTGCAGACGGAGACACAAGCGGTGGGCCAGCCTGCTGCAGGCAGAGGAACAGGAGGCAGCCTGTCTGAACGCAGGTGGACTGACGGTGCTCCTCCACTTTCTGAGTGTGTGTATGTGTGCACCTCCCAAGCTTTTGTGCTAATAACGCTCCTGTGGAGATATAAAGCACTCCTCGTTTTAAGGTTGTTGAGATTTTGCCATTGAAGGTCGCATATCGTCTCAAACTGTAAAAGTTTAGGAGAGTGAGGAGTCATTTTAACAAATTAATAAGAAAGTCGATGGCTTTGGAAATGAGTCTGTGAAACGCAGTGTGTGGATTCCAGACGGGTCGTCTGCAACGAGTTGACAAACTCTGTCTCACTTGGGAGTGAGAGGTGTCTGAAAAGATGGGAACTGCTGACAACATCTGTGTATGTGTGTGTGTGAGTGTCAGTGTATGTGTGCATATGCATCGAGACACCACATTTGACAAACATGAAGAAATAACAATGCGGGCTGTCAGCGGGTCTTGTCCCTGGCAGGGGGTTGGAAGCGAGCACGAGGTGTGATTTTCTCAGACGAGGAGAGAACCCGTGATGACGCCTCATATCGATTTGCACATGCACACACGCTTAAACATGACACATGCATGCCTGCAAACACATACACGCAATGTACTCACTAGAACTCTGATATGAAATCTGTGCATTTAAAAAAGGGCAGGGAGTGTAAACGAAACAAAAAGTGTCCCATGAACACTTGTTTACGAGCTAATATTAAAGGCCCGTTTTTCAATATCAGATGAGGTCTGTTTCTCAGCCGCACAACATCCGTGCTCCTCTCAGTATGCTTTTCCTCACAAGACCCCGCCCCACCCTGAGCCCCCCACAACACTCCCAACGCTCCATGTGTCTTCTGGCAGCCGAGCGGTCACACAGTCGCCACATCCTCATCTTCACAAGCAGAGGTGTGAGGCGATATTATGTCCAGGAAGAGCACACATCCATCCCCTCTCACTCTCACAGTCAACAGTTAGCAGTGTGTGCCACTTGGCTGTCCCTGACGTGTCCCACAATGAGGTTATTTGACAATAACAAGACGTGATAAAGCTACTCTGCATGGCAAATACGGACTAAACTACCAGGTGATAATAAAGAATACTGCGCAATCTACTGACCTATTGTGATGTGCTATAGTAAAGAAAATACAACTAAACAAGGTGTATACAATTTGAATAATGCAATGAGCACAGAAGAAGAAACGACAATACCATGAATAAGATTAGATGAAAACATATTAAACCTGCTTTTATTCAGTTTTTGTGATCTAGAGTTGAAGGCTGGGTGCTGCTGACCTTTTCTGGTCCGTCAGTAGAGGGCGGTCTATCCTCAGTGGTCCAACTTCTGTGTGTATGTGTGTGTGTGTGTGTGTGTGTGTGTGTGTGTGTGTGTGTGTGTGTGTGTGTGTGCGTTTAGTTCATTTCCTAGCACAGTTGTTCTTTTCTTGTCCTCTAATTAGACCAAGACACAAAAGGTACCTCTTTTTTCAATCTCTTATATTTCACTTTTCTGTATTTCACTTTCGAAAAGGCTGGAGATCAGTCGGAGTGGGGATTGTTTTTAAATGATTGTGGGCTTTACTGCCTCTTAGTGCACTGGAAATTCAGGGTAGAGCTAACATTACCTAATAATTGCAGCTGTAATTAAATAATGGAAATTACGAGTAGACAGACAGACTTGAGAACCTTTAATTGTTTTCTAACAGGGTTACAGTTTCCAACTAAATGTTCTCTTTAGCTGTGATCTTCAGTAGCTTTCTTATAACGAATTATATCAGAATTACTTTTGTTTTGAAAGCATTTCTCACATTTCTTTTCTGTTTATATCTTAAGCTCGATATCTTTTAACTGGTGCAAAACATATCTACAAAGTGTTATGAGTAAGTCACTTCCTTTCTCACAAATATGTCTAAGTTCTTCTTCTCAATGTATTTCTATTTTAAGTAAGGTATACTGTAAGCTGTTCTTCTTTCGGTCATGACCGAAAGAACGAGATCGCGGATACAAGCGGCCGAGATGGGTTTTCTCCGCAGGGTGGCTGGTGTCTCCCTTAGGGATAAGGTGAGAAGTTCGGTCAACCGGGAGGGACTCTGAGTTGAGCCGCTCCTCCTTCGCGTCGAAAGGAGCCAGTTGAGGTGGTTCGGGCACCTAGTTAGGATGCCACCTGGTCGCCTCCCTAGGGAGGTGTTCCAGGCACGTCCAGCTGGGAAGAGACCAAGGGGTAGACCTAGGACCAGGTGGAGGGATTATATCTCTTCGCTGGCCTGGGAGCACCTTGGGATCGCCCAGTCAGAGCTGGTTGGTGTCGCCAGGGAAAAGAAAGTTTGGGGCTCTCTGCTGGACCTGCTACCCCGCGACCCGACCACGGATAAGCGGGAGAAGATGGATGGATGGATACTGTAAGCTAGCCTTCAGGATGATTCGAAACGTGCATGCTCGCCCTGTTGGAGTTCAGTTCGCAGTGGGGTTGCTGTACATTAATCCGGCTTATTACAAGGCTACTCATTAAGAAGTAAAACAACGATTTAAAAAACATTTGATTTAAATTAAAGTATGATCTTAGAACTGTATCCGTAGCAATCTAGTTTTGTTAAGATGAGCAATTCATACTTGGTAAGACTGAAGTAGCACTTTTGGAAGTGTGGTCCCAGCACTGATTGCTATCTGTAAATCAAGTGGTTGTACCATTGGAAACTTGAACAGACGCATAAAACTACTGCAGCACTGATTGAGGTGTTCTTCACCCGAACTGTCAAAGTTGGGTGACATTTTTCTTTCTTATCAACTAATATTTAAACTCTGCCATATCCCATACCTGCACCCTAGTGTTTACTCCATGCCTGTCTTCTTCCATTTGAAAGATTTCTGTCATCCAGCTCTTAGAAATCTCTCTTGATGTTTCTTGTTCTTTTTCTATTCTGGGAACACTTCAGCCATCATGAATCCAAAGTATTTTAATAACTAACTTTTTTTGTTGACACAATTGACATTTTTAGAGTCCATGGCAACGGTCCACTATAAAGGTATGACAGACCACAGAAAGTTGAAATTGACCAATCAGAATCAAGTATACAACAGCCGTGTAAAACGTGCTGTGATAATTCATTTTAAATTTAGATGACCAAACTCTCCCTTTTGTAGTGCCCAGATTCATCGAGCCCTTATTCGGTTTGCCATAATATTATATTCGCTACATTTAACAATTATTTCATAAGAGTCTATTCCTGACCAGAAATCTTCTTTTCTGTTTATTTCATTCTCTGTTTTTACATGTTTGTCTTGTGCTGATTTATACTTTTGCAGAAGAAAAGAGACAGACAGGAAATGTAACTTTTGAAGTTTCATCTTTGAGAATTTTCCCTCCGAAAATGTCCCATAACTGAAGGTGCTGTGTCCTTAACATGTATCTCAATCATTGTTATAGTCTCAAATCTTTATAGTAAGTATAGTGGTTTTAAATTCAGGTTGTTTTCTCCTGATTTATAATTGTTATAATTGTTATACATATATATATATATAGTTGTTTTCTAATGATTTATAATGATACTTCATGTTTTATTGTTTTGATTTTGTTGATATCTCTGACTAGTTGTATAACCGTTGCTATATATTAATCTGTGAGTTTAATGATAAAAAGGAAAGATTGCGTTTGTGAGTGCCACACAGTGTATCTTTGAGTGTAATAGTTTGCATTCAGAAGTTGCCAGAGCACCAGGAATGACTCGTTATGTTCGACAAATTGGGATGCATTCTTCTAGAAGACAGGGTTCAGGTGCGTGACATGTTGAGTCACTCTTTCCCATAGTTCAATGCAGTCCACTCACCCTGACTTTGAATTATACAATTGCACATGCAAAGCTGAATTTTCTGCAGACTCTGTCAGACGTCAATCTTTATTCTCATACTTTGATAATATGACCCTTATTGTGATCACACCACAGCTCTATTATGCCTTCATGGCAGCGTGTAGGAAACCCTTATGGTCCCCAGACACTGGTGTTTATATGAAATATGGTAAACTGATTTATCTTTTGAAGATGCAGGTTTGTTGTTGTAAGGTGGTTGAACACCCTTATATTTACAGTACATGGCTATATATTGTGTGCCTAGAAATATGGAGAGTATTGTATGTTTGCAGGTGCCATTCTCTTTAAATAACAACGCCTAAAATGGAGTGATATATATATATATGTTCTCCTACTTTATTGTGAAACATGTGAGCTTACAGAACAAGGACACTTTCCTTCTATTAATGTCTTTGCCCCTCTGTTATTAATTGGTTGTCAACTTTCTTTTTTCTCGTTGCATAAAAGCTGCGTATGTTCTTCTCTCAGTGTTAGAGGATGCTCTAGCAGTGTGTGTGTGTGTGTGTGTGTGTGTGTGTGTGTGTGTGTGTGTGTGTGCGCATATACTGTATTGGCACAGGTGTGTCTGTGGCCTGTACATGCTCATGATAAGGAAGACGTGATGATAAGAGTCTGTTAGAAGCATGCTCGCTTTTCCCTCAATTAGCGTGCTCCAGGAGAGTCGAGGGGAACAATTGGATATAGATTGGCACTCCACTGGACAAGAGAGATGGCACATGATGGACAGTGTGTGAGGTTAATGACAGTCTACACTCAGGCAGGTAATCTCTCTCCCTCTCTTGCGTCCCCTCTCTCTTTGGGTAATCAGTTTCCTGTCTCTTCTCCCAGCAGTCATGATAATTATTATAACAATTAGCTTCCTACTCCCTCTGCGACAGTGAACCATGATCCATGAGTCTGAGGGAGTTTGTCTGAACCTGCAATACATCCTTCCCATCCTTCTCATTTGAAAAAAGCTGTTGGCAGCTAGAAGTCTTAGTCACAATTTTCATGACGATAAGATATTATATCAATGGCTTGACAGCAGTACGATATTTTCATATATCACAAAGACGAGATAGCATTTGAGTCGATATTATATGCCCAATCAACACAATCAGTTACATTTACATCAACTCACAAAAAAACAACTTAATTACATGGCTTTTCCAGGCATTTAAATGAAAATATTGTATTTAATGAAAATAGACCTTTTGTTGTTAGAGGTTTAGTTGCTGGTCAAAGTTGGTGAGCAGGAGCTTATCTTGAGTCTTGAGGAGATTAGCATTTATTCAGCAAAAATAAACTACACACAGCTATAATGGTACCCTTTACACACCGTCACACACGCTTGCTATCGTCAACACGACCCATCAAAGTTTAAAGATACGTCTCATTAACTTTATCAGGTTGCTTAATTGGATTGGGTTTATTTCCAAAAAATACTTTGACGCCAAATCGTCAGTCAACTCTCCTGGCTTTCTTCTTTGAGTGAAATCTACTCTGACCTCTGACTATGCTGCTGCTGACATAGGTTCCAGTTTGTCAGACACCTTCATCAGACTTGTATTGATAACACCAAACACACAAATTAGTTAATTTATTCGATTTACGTGGATGCTGATGGCATACGGGAAAATGAACCAGTGGGTTTTACTCTTGTGCAAAAGGGAGAGTGCCCTCTGGCCATAGATTTGTAATAGTTAAAATAAATATTTAAATGTTCTTCTTATTCCAATTACCATCAATCAAATTTCACGGGGACTTTTTGGACCTTGACTCAGTGGTTGAAATCGTTTGAAAGAATGACCTTCGAGGTATTTTTCCACAAACTGTTGGGAAAAAACAATAATCTCGGCTTCTGTGTGTTTGTGTTCACGTGTGTGTGTTCACGTGTGTGTCCAGCGCTGAAGTGTGCAACCAGGCCTGTTAGGTTGAAGCCCAGTGCCGTCAATCACACAGGGTGGTGGGGGGAGATGGGGGGGGTGGTATGCAGATACTACTAGCTGTCAACAGACCACAGGAAAATGGATGCCTGGGAAAGCCATAACTATGATAAATTTACTCCTTCAATTCTCCGAGTAGCCCCCCTTCCTCTCTCCGTCTCTCTCTCTCGCTAACGCATTCTGATAGACATGCATGCAGTTCACACACAATGCCCCCCTCCTCTCTTCAAACCTCCATACACTATCTCCTAGGCCCCTTCTCTTCCACCAGCAAGAGCGTGGTGTGACTAATGTATGCGGTAAAGCTGCTCGCTACCATGCCGCTCACCAGCCCACCAAC